>NC_141937.1:0-707884 GCF_057802395.1 Ceratotherium simum simum
AGTTGGAGACATACCCACTTTGGCTCAGTTCTGGGAATCTTTGAACGTCCTATACAAACTTGTTCCTAGATAGTAACTTGCAGCTTGGAATGAGAAAGTGCTTGCTTACAGCCAAATGCTATATGTTCTGAATGCCCGCATTGAGAATCTGTGTCAAAACTTTGTTAGGAATTGTGTGATCCTTACTAGCTGGAAGTAAGGCAGATGGGGCATGAAGTTATTTCTAGGAGTTGGAGACATACCCACTTTGGCTCAGTTCTGGGAATCTTTGAACGTCCTATACAAACTTGTTCCTAGATAGTAACTTGCAGCTTGGAATGAGAAAGTGCTTGCTTACAGCCAAGTGCTATATGTTCTGAATGCCCGCATTGGGAATCTGTGTCAAAACTTTGTTAGGAATTGTGTGATCCTTACTAGCTGGAAGTAAGGGAGATGGGGCATGAAGTTATTTCTAGGAGTTGGAGACATACCCACTTTGGCTCAGTTCTGGGAATCTTTGAACGTCCTATACAAACTTGTTCCTAGATAGTAACTTGCAGCTTGGAATGAGAAAGTGCTTGCTTACAGCCAAGTGCTATATGTTCTGAATGCCGCATTGGGAATCTGTGTCAAAACTTTGTTAGGAATTGTGTGATCCTTACTAGCTGGAAGTAAGGGAGATGGGGCATGAAGTTATTTCTAGGAGTTGGAGACATACCCACTTTGGCTCAGTTCTGGGAATCTTTGAACGTCCTATACAAACTTGTTCCTAGATAGTAACTTGCAGCTTGGAATGAGAAAGTGCTTGCTTACAGCCAAGTGCTATATGTTCCTAATGCCCGCATTGGGAATCTGTGTCAAAACTTTGTTAGGAATTGTGTGATCCTTACTAGCTGGAAGTAAGGGAGATGGGGCATGAAGTTATTTCTAGGAGTTGGAGACATACCCACTTTGGCTCAGTTCTGGGAATCTTTGAACGTCCTATACAAACTTGTTCCTAGATAGTAACTTGCAGCTTGGAATGAGAAAGTGCTTGCTTACAGCCAAGTGCTATATGTTCTGAATGCCCGCATTGGGAATCTGTGTCAAAACTTTGTTAGGAATTGTGTGATCCTTACTAGCTGGAAGTAAGGGAGATGGGGCATGAAGTTATTTCTAGGAGTTGGAGACATACCCACTTTGGCTCAGTTCTGGGAATCTTTGAACGTCCTATACAAACTTGTTCCTAGATAGTAACTTGCAGCTTGGAATGAGAAAGTGCTTGCTTACAGCCAAGTGCTGTATGTTCTGAATGCCCGCATTGGGAATCTGTGTCAAAACTTTGTTAGGAATTGTGTGATCCTTACTAGCTGGAAGTAAGGGAGATGGGGCATGAAGTTATTTCTAGGAGTTGGAGACATACCCACTTTGGCTCAGTTCTGGGAATCTTTGAACGTCCTATACAAACTTGTTCCTAGATAGTAACTTGCAGCTTGGAATGAGAAAGTGCTTGCTTACAGCCAAGTGCTGTATGTTCTGAATGCCGCATTGGGAATCTGTGTCAAAACTTTGTTAGGAATTGTGTGATCCTTACTAGCTGGAAGTAAGGGAGATGGGGCATGAAGTTATTTCTAGGAGTTGGAGACATACCCACTTTGGCTCAGTTCTGGGAATCTTTGAACGTCCTATACAAACTTGTTCCTAGATAGTAACTTGCAGCTTGGAATGAGAAAGTGCTTGCTTACAGCCAAGTGCTATATGTTCTGAATGCCCGACTCGGAATCTGTGTCAAAACTTTGTTAGGAATTGTGTGATCCTTACTAGCTGGAAGTAAGGGAGATGGGGCATGAAGTTATTTCTAGGAGTTGGAGACATACCCACTTTGGCTCAGTTCTGGGAATCTTTGAACGTCCTATACAAACTTGTTCCTAGATAGTAACTTGCAGCTTGGAATGAGAAAGTGCTTGCTTACAGCCAAGTGCTATATGTTCTGAATGCCGCATTGGGAATCTGTGTCAAAACTTTGTTAGGAATTGTGTGATCCTTACTAGCTGGAAGTAAGGGAGATGGGGCATGAAGTTATTTCTAGGAGTTGGAGACATACCCACTTTGGCTCAGTTCTGGGAATCTTTGAACGTCCTATACAAACTTGTTCCTAGATAGTAACTTGCAGCTTGGAATGAGAAAGTGCTTGCTTACAGCCAAGTGCTATATGTTCTGAATGCCGCATTGGGAATCTGTGTCAAAACTTTGTTAGGAATTGTGTGATCCTTACTAGCTGGAAGTAAGGGAGATGGGGCATGAAGTTATTTCTAGGAGTTGGAGACATACCCACTTTGGCTCAGTTCTGGGAATCTTTGAACGTCCTATACAAACTTGTTCCTAGATAGTAACTTGCAGCTTGGAATGAGAAAGTGCTTGCTTACAGCCAAGTGCTATATGTTCTGAATGCCCGCATTGGGAATCTGTGTCAAAACTTTGTTAGGAATTGTGTGATCCTTACTAGCTGGAAGTAAGGGAGATGGGGCATGAAGTTATTTCTAGGAGTTGGAGACATACCCACTTTGGCTCAGTTCTGGGAATCTTTGAACGTCCTATACAAACTTGTTCCTAGATAGTAACTTGCAGCTTGGAATGAGAAAGTGCTTGCTTACAGCCAAGTGCTATATGTTCTGAATGCCCGCATTGGGAATCTGTGTCAAAACTTTGTTAGGAATTGTGTGATCCTTACTAGCTGGAAGTAAGGGAGATGGGGCATGAAGTTATTTCTAGGAGTTGGAGACATACCCACTTTGGCTCAGTTCTGGGAATCTTTGAACGTCCTATACAAACTTGTTCCTAGATAGTAACTTGCAGCTTGGAATGAGAAAGTGCTTGCTTACAGCCAAGTGCTATATGTTCTGAATGCCCGCATTGGGAATCTGTGTCAAAACTTTGTTAGGAATTGTGTGATCCTTACTAGCTGGAAGTAAGGGAGATGGGGCATGAAGTTATTTCTAGGAGTTGGAGACATACCCACTTTGGCTCAGTTCTGGGAATCTTTGAACGTCCTATACAAACTTGTTCCTAGATAGTAACTTGCAGCTTGGAATGAGAAAGTGCTTGCTTACAGCCAAGTGCTATATGTTCTGAATGCCCGCATTGGGAATCTGTGTCAAAACTTTGTTAGGAATTGTGTGATCCTTACTAGCTGGAAGTAAGGGAGATGGGGCATGAAGTTATTTCTAGGAGTTGGAGACATACCCACTTTGGCTCAGTTCTGGGAATCTTTGAACGTCCTATACAAACTTGTTCCTAGATAGTAACTTGCAGCTTGGAATGAGAAAGTGCTTGCTTACAGCCAAGTGCTATATGTTCTGAATGCCGCATTGGGAATCTGTGTCAAAACTTTGTTAGGAATTGTGTGATCCTTACTAGCTGGAAGTAAGGGAGATGGGGCATGAAGTTATTTCTAGGAGTTGGAGACATACCCACTTTGGCTCAGTTCTGGGAATCTTTGAACGTCCTATACAAACTTGTTCCTAGATAGTAACTTGCAGCTTGGAATGAGAAAGTGCTTGCTTACAGCCAAGTGCTATATGTTCTGAATGCCCGCATTGGGAATCTGTGTCAAAACTTTGTTAGGAATTGTGTGATCCTTACTAGCTGGAAGTAAGGGAGATGGGGCATGAAGTTATTTCTAGGAGTTGGAGACATACCCACTTTGGCTCAGTTCTGGGAATCTTTGAACGTCCTATACAAACTTGTTCCTAGATAGTAACTTGCAGCTTGGAATGAGAAAGTGCTTGCTTACAGCCAAGTGCTATATGTTCTGAATGCCGCATTGGGAATCTGTGTCAAAACTTTGTTAGGAATTGTGTGATCCTTACTAGCTGGAAGTAAGGGAGATGGGGCATGAAGTTATTTCTAGGAGTTGGAGACATACCCACTTTGGCTCAGTTCTGGGAATCTTTGAACGTCCTATACAAACTTGTTCCTAGATAGTAACTTGCAGCTTGGAATGAGAAAGTGCTTGCTTACAGCCAAGTGCTATATGTTCTGAATGCCGCATTGGGAATCTGTGTCAAAACTTTGTTAGGAATTGTGTGATCCTTACTAGCTGGAAGTAAGGGAGATGGGGCATGAAGTTATTTCTAGGAGTTGGAGACATACCCACTTTGGCTCAGTTCTGGGAATCTTTGAACGTCCTATACAAACTTGTTCCTAGATAGTAACTTGCAGCTTGGAATGAGAAAGTGCTTGCTTACAGCCAAGTGCTATATGTTCTGAATGCCCGCATTGGGAATCTGTGTCAAAACTTTGTTAGGAATTGTGTGATCCTTACTAGCTGGAAGTAAGGGAGATGGGGCATGAAGTTATTTCTAGGAGTTGGAGACATACCCACTTTGGCTCAGTTCTGGGAATCTTTGAACGTCCTATACAAACTTGTTCCTAGATAGTAACTTGCAGCTTGGAATGAGAAAGTGCTTGCTTACAGCCAAGTGCTATATGTTCTGAATGCCCGCATTGGGAATCTGTGTCAAAACTTTGTTAGGAATTGTGTGATCCTTACTAGCTGGAAGTAAGGGAGATGGGGCATGAAGTTATTTCTAGGAGTTGGAGACATACCCACTTTGGCTCAGTTCTGGGAATCTTTGAACGTCCTATACAAACTTGTTCCTAGATAGTAACTTGCAGCTTGGAATGAGAAAGTGCTTGCTTACAGCCAAGTGCTGTATGTTCTGAATGCCCGCATTGGGAATCTGTGTCAAAACTTTGTTAGGAATTGTGTGATCCTTACTAGCTGGAAGTAAGGGAGATGGGGCATGAAGTTATTTCTAGGAGTTGGAGACATACCCACTTTGGCTCAGTTCTGGGAATCTTTGAACGTCCTATACAAACTTGTTCCTAGATAGTAACTTGCAGCTTGGAATGAGAAAGTGCTTGCTTACAGCCAAGTGCTATATGTTCTGAATGCCCGCATTGGGAATCTGTGTCAAAACTTTGTTAGGAATTGTGTGATCCTTACTAGCTGGAAGTAAGGGAGATGGGGCATGAAGTTATTTCTAGGAGTTGGAGACATACCCACTTTGGCTCAGTTCTGGGAATCTTTGAACGTCCTATACAAACTTGTTCCTAGATAGTAACTTGCAGCTTGGAATGAGAAAGTGCTTGCTTACAGCCAAGTGCTGTATGTTCTGAATGCCCGCATTGGGAATCTGTGTCAAAACTTTGTTAGGAATTGTGTGATCCTTACTAGCTGGAAGTAAGGGAGATGGGGCATGAAGTTATTTCTAGGAGTTGGAGACATACCCACTTTGGCTCAGTTCTGGGAATCTTTGAACGTCCTATACAAACTTGTTCCTAGATAGTAACTTGCAGCTTGGAATGAGAAAGTGCTTGCTTACAGCCAAGTGCTATATGTTCTGAATGCCCGCATTGGGAATCTGTGTCAAAACTTTGTTAGGAATTGTGTGATCCTTACTAGCTGGAAGTAAGGGAGATGGGGCATGAAGTTATTTCTAGGAGTTGGAGACATACCCACTTTGGCTCAGTTCTGGGAATCTTTGAACGTCCTATACAAACTTGTTCCTAGATAGTAACTTGCAGCTTGGAATTTGAGTGTTTGCTTACAGCCAAGAGCAGTATGTTCTGAATGCCCGCATTGGGAATCTGTGTCAAAACTTTGTTAGGAATTGTGTGATCCTTACTAGCTGGAAGTAAGGAGATGGGGCATGAAGTTATTTCTAGGAGTTGGAGACATACCCACTTTGGCTCAGTTCTGGGAATCTTTGAACGTCCTATACAAACTTGTTCCTAGATAGTAACTTGCAGCTTGGAATGAGAAAGTGCTTGCTTACAGCCAAGTGCTGTATGTTCTGAATGCCCGCATTGGGAATCTGTGTCAAAACTTTGTTAGGAATTGTGTGATCCTTACTAGCTGGAAGTAAGGGAGATGGGGCATGAAGTTATTTCTAGGAGTTGGAGACATACCCACTTTGGCTCAGTTCTGGGAATCTTTGAACGTCCTATACAAACTTGTTCCTAGATAGTAACTTGCAGCTTGGAATGAGAAAGTGCTTGCTTACAGCCAAGTGCTGTATGTTCTGAATGCCCGCATTGGGAATCTGTGTCAAAACTTTGTTAGGAATTGTGTGATCCTTACTAGCTGGAAGTAAGGGAGATGGGGCATGAAGTTATTTCTAGGAGTTGGAGACATACCCACTTTGGCTCAGTTCTGGGAATCTTTGAACGTCCTATACAAACTTGTTCCTAGATAGTAACTTGCAGCTTGGAATGAGAAAGTGCTTGCTTACAGCCAAGTGCTGTATGTTCTGAATGCCCGCATTGGGAATCTGTGTCAAAACTTTGTTAGGAATTGTGTGATCCTTACTAGCTGGAAGTAAGGGAGATGGGGCATGAAGTTATTTCTAGGAGTTGGAGACATACCCACTTTGGCTCAGTTCTGGGAATCTTTGAACGTCCTATACAAACTTGTTCCTAGATAGTAACTTGCAGCTTGGAATGAGAAAGTGCTTGCTTACAGCCAAGTGCTATATGTTCTGAATGCCCGCATTGGGAATCTGTGTCAAAACTTTGTTAGGAATTGTGTGATCCTTACTAGCTGGAAGTAAGGGAGATGGGGCATGAAGTTATTTCTAGGAGTTGGAGACATACCCACTTTGGCTCAGTTCTGGGAATCTTTGAACGTCCTATACAAACTTGTTCCTAGATAGTAACTTGCAGCTTGGAATGAGAAAGTGCTTGCTTACAGCCAAGTGCTGTATGTTCTGAATGCCCGCATTGGGAATCTGTGTCAAAACTTTGTTAGGAATTGTGTGATCCTTACTAGCTGGAAGTAAGGGAGATGGGGCATGAAGTTATTTCTAGGAGTTGGAGACATACCCACTTTGGCTCAGTTCTGGGAATCTTTGAACGTCCTATACAAACTTGTTCCTAGATAGTAACTTGCAGCTTGGAATGAGAAAGTGCTTGCTTACAGCCAAGTGCTATATGTTCTGAATGCCCGCATTGGGAATCTGTGTCAAAACTTTGTTAGGAATTGTGTGATCCTTACTAGCTGGAAGTAAGGGAGATGGGGCATGAAGTTATTTCTAGGAGTTGGAGACATACCCACTTTGGCTCAGTTCTGGGAATCTTTGAACGTCCTATACAAACTTGTTCCTAGATAGTAACTTGCAGCTTGGAATGAGAAAGTGCTTGCTTACAGCCAAGTGCTGTATGTTCTGAATGCCCGCATTGGGAATCTGTGTCAAAACTTTGTTAGGAATTGTGTGATCCTTACTAGCTGGAAGTAAGGGAGATGGGGCATGAAGTTATTTCTAGGAGTTGGAGACATACCCACTTTGGCTCAGTTCTGGGAATCTTTGAACGTCCTATACAAACTTGTTCCTAGATAGTAACTTGCAGCTTGGAATGAGAAAGTGCTTGCTTACAGCCAAGTGCTGTATGTTCTGAATGCCCGCATTGGGAATCTGTGTCAAAACTTTGTTAGGAATTGTGTGATCCTTACTAGCTGGAAGTAAGGGAGATGGGGCATGAAGTTATTTCTAGGAGTTGGAGACATACCCACTTTGGCTCAGTTCTGGGAATCTTTGAACGTCCTATACAAACTTGTTCCTAGATAGTAACTTGCAGCTTGGAATGAGAAAGTGCTTGCTTACAGCCAAGTGCTATATGTTCTGAATGCCCGCATTGGGAATCTGTGTCAAAACTTTGTTAGGAATTGTGTGATCCTTACTAGCTGGAAGTAAGGGAGATGGGGCATGAAGTTATTTCTAGGAGTTGGAGACATACCCACTTTGGCTCAGTTCTGGGAATCTTTGAACGTCCTATACAAACTTGTTCCTAGATAGTAACTTGCAGCTTGGAATGAGAAAGTGCTTGCTTACAGCCAAGTGCTGTATGTTCTGAATGCCGCATTGGGAATCTGTGTCAAAACTTTGTTAGGAATTGTGTGATCCTTACTAGCTGGAAGTAAGGGAGATGGGGCATGAAGTTATTTCTAGGAGTTGGAGACATACCCACTTTGGCTCAGTTCTGGGAATCTTTGAACGTCCTATACAAACTTGTTCCTAGATAGTAACTTGCAGCTTGGAATGAGAAAGTGCTTGCTTACAGCCAAGTGCTGTATGTTCTGAATGCCCGCATTGGGAATCTGTGTCAAAACTTTGTTAGGAATTGTGTGATCCTTACTAGCTGGAAGTAAGGGAGATGGGGCATGAAGTTATTTCTAGGAGTTGGAGACATACCCACTTTGGCTCAGTTCTGGGAATCTTTGAACGTCCTATACAAACTTGTTCCTAGATAGTAACTTGCAGCTTGGAATGAGAAAGTGCTTGCTTACAGCCAAGTGCTGTATGTTCTGAATGCCCGCATTGGGAATCTGTGTCAAAACTTTGTTAGGAATTGTGTGATCCTTACTAGCTGGAAGTAGGGAGATGGGGCATGAAGTTATTTCTAGGAGTTGGAGACATACCCACTTTGGCTCAGTTCTGGGAATCTTTGAACGTCCTATACAAACTTGTTCCTAGATAGTAACTTGCAGCTTGGAATGAGAAAGTGCTTGCTTACAGCCAAGTGCTATATGTTCTGAATGCCCGCATTGGGAATCTGTGTCAAAACTTTGTTAGGAATTGTGTGATCCTTACTAGCTGGAAGTAAGGGAGATGGGGCATGAAGTTATTTCTAGGAGTTGGAGACATACCCACTTTGGCTCAGTTCTGGGAATCTTTGAACGTCCTATACAAACTTGTTCCTAGATAGTAACTTGCAGCTTGGAATGAGAAAGTGCTTGCTTACAGCCAAGTGCTGTATGTTCTGAATGCCCGCATTGGGAATCTGTGTCAAAACTTTGTTAGGAATTGTGTGATCCTTACTAGCTGGAAGTAAGGGAGATGGGGCATGAAGTTATTTCTAGGAGTTGGAGACATACCCACTTTGGCTCAGTTCTGGGAATCTTTGAACGTCCTATACAAACTTGTTCCTAGATAGTAACTTGCAGCTTGGAATGAGAAAGTGCTTGCTTACAGCCAAGTGCTGTATGTTCTGAATGCCCGCATTGGGAATCTGTGTCAAAACTTTGTTAGGAATTGTGTGATCCTTACTAGCTGGAAGTAAGGGAGATGGGGCATGAAGTTATTTCTAGGAGTTGGAGACATACCCACTTTGGCTCAGTTCTGGGAATCTTTGAACGTCCTATACAAACTTGTTCCTAGATAGTAACTTGCAGCTTGGAATGAGAAAGTGCTTGCTTACAGCCAAGTGCTATATGTTCTGAATGCCCGCATTGGGAATCTGTGTCAAAACTTTGTTAGGAATTGTGTGATCCTTACTAGCTGGAAGTAAGGGAGATGGGGCATGAAGTTATTTCTAGGAGTTGGAGACATACCCACTTTGGCTCAGTTCTGGGAATCTTTGAACGTCCTATACAAACTTGTTCCTAGATAGTAACTTGCAGCTTGGAATGAGAAAGTGCTTGCTTACAGCCAAGTGCTATATGTTCTGAATGCCGGAATGGGAATCTGTGTCAAAACTTTGTTAGGAATTGTGTGATCCTTACTAGCTGGAAGTAAGGGAGATGGGGCATGAAGTTATTTCTAGGAGTTGGAGACATACCCACTTTGGCTCAGTTCTGGGAATCTTTGAACGTCCTATACAAACTTGTTCCTAGATAGTAACTTGCAGCTTGGAATGAGAAAGTGCTTGCTTACAGCCAAGTGCTGTATGTTCTGAATGCCCGCATTGGGAATCTGTGTCAAAACTTTGTTAGGAATTGTGTGATCCTTACTAGCTGGAAGTAAGGGAGATGGGGCATGAAGTTATTTCTAGGAGTTGGAGACATACCCACTTTGGCTCAGTTCTGGGAATCTTTGAACGTCCTATACAAACTTGTTCCTAGATAGTAACTTGCAGCTTGGAATGAGAAAGTGCTTGCTTACAGCCAAGTGCTATATGTTCTGAATGCCCGCATTGGGAATCTGTGTCAAAACTTTGTTAGGAATTGTGTGATCCTTACTAGCTGGAAGTAAGGGAGATGGGGCATGAAGTTATTTCTAGGAGTTGGAGACATACCCACTTTGGCTCAGTTCTGGGAATCTTTGAACGTCCTATACAAACTTGTTCCTAGATAGTAACTTGCAGCTTGGAATGAGAAAGTGCTTGCTTACAGCCAAGTGCTATATGTTCTGAATGCCCGCATTGGGAATCTGTGTCAAAACTTTGTTAGGAATTGTGTGATCCTTACTAGCTGGAAGTAAGGGAGATGGGGCATGAAGTTATTTCTAGGAGTTGGAGACATACCCACTTTGGCTCAGTTCTGGGAATCTTTGAACGTCCTATACAAACTTGTTCCTAGATAGTAACTTGCAGCTTGGAATGAGAAAGTGCTTGCTTACAGCCAAGTGCTATATGTTCTGAATGCCCGCATTGGGAATCTGTGTCAAAACTTTGTTAGGAATTGTGTGATCCTTACTAGCTGGAAGTAAGGGAGATGGGGCATGAAGTTATTTCTAGGAGTTGGAGACATACCCACTTTGGCTCAGTTCTGGGAATCTTTGAACGTCCTATACAAACTTGTTCCTAGATAGTAACTTGCAGCTTGGAATGAGAAAGTGCTTGCTTACAGCCAAGTGCTATATGTTCTGAATGCCCGCATTGGGAATCTGTGTCAAAACTTTGTTAGGAATTGTGTGATCCTTACTAGCTGGAAGTAAGGGAGATGGGGCATGAAGTTATTTCTAGGAGTTGGAGACATACCCACTTTGGCTCAGTTCTGGGAATCTTTGAACGTCCTATACAAACTTGTTCCTAGATAGTAACTTGCAGCTTGGAATGAGAAAGTGCTTGCTTACAGCCAAGTGCTCTATGTTCTGAATGCCCGCACTGGGAATCTGTGTCAAAACTTTGTTAGGAATTGTGTGATCCTTACTAGCTGGAAGTAAGGGAGATGGGGCATGAAGTTATTTCTAGGAGTTGGAGACATACCCACTTTGGCTCAGTTCTGGGAATCTTTGAACGTCCTATACAAACTTGTTCCTAGATAGTAACTTGCAGCTTGGAATGAGAAAGTGCTTGCTTACAGCCAAGTGCTATATGTTCTGAATGCCCGCATTGGGAATCTGTGTCAAAACTTTGTTAGGAATTGTGTGATCCTTACTAGCTGGAAGTAAGGGAGATGGGGCATGAAGTTATTTCTAGGAGTTGGAGACATACCCACTTTGGCTCAGTTCTGGGAATCTTTGAACGTCCTATACAAACTTGTTCCTAGATAGTAACTTGCAGCTTGGAATGAGAAAGTGCTTGCTTACAGCCAAGTGCTCTATGTTCTGAATGCCCGCACTGGGAATCTGTGTCAAAACTTTGTTAGGAATTGTGTGATCCTTACTAGCTGGAAGTAAGGGAGATGGGGCATGAAGTTATTTCTAGGAGTTGGAGACATACCCACTTTGGCTCAGTTCTGGGAATCTTTGAACGTCCTATACAAACTTGTTCCTAGATAGTAACTTGCAGCTTGGAATGAGAAAGTGCTTGCTTACAGCCAAGTGCTATATGTTCTGAATGCCGGACTGGGAATCTGTGTCAAAACTTTGTTAGGAATTGTGTGATCCTTACTAGCTGGAAGTAAGGGAGATGGGGCATGAAGTTATTTCTAGGAGTTGGAGACATACCCACTTTGGCTCAGTTCTGGGAATCTTTGAACGTCCTATACAAACTTGTTCCTAGATAGTAACTTGCAGCTTGGAATGAGAAAGTGCTTGCTTACAGCCAAGTGCTATATGTTCTGAATGCCCGCATTGGGAATCTGTGTCAAAACTTTGTTAGGAATTGTGTGATCCTTACTAGCTGGAAGTAAGGGAGATGGGGCATGAAGTTATTTCTAGGAGTTGGAGACATACCCACTTTGGCTCAGTTCTGGGAATCTTTGAACGTCCTATACAAACTTGTTCCTAGATAGTAACTTGCAGCTTGGAATGAGAAAGTGCTTGCTTACAGCCAAGTGCTATATGTTCTGAATGCCCGCATTGGGAATCTGTGTCAAAACTTTGTTAGGAATTGTGTGATCCTTACTAGCTGGAAGTAAGGGAGATGGGGCATGAAGTTATTTCTAGGAGTTGGAGACATACCCACTTTGGCTCAGTTCTGGGAATCTTTGAACGTCCTATACAAACTTGTTCCTAGATAGTAACTTGCAGCTTGGAATGAGAAAGTGCTTGCTTACAGCCAAGTGCTATATGTTCTGAATGCCCGCATTGGGAATCTGTGTCAAAACTTTGTTAGGAATTGTGTGATCCTTACTAGCTGGAAGTAAGGGAGATGGGGCATGAAGTTATTTCTAGGAGTTGGAGACATACCCACTTTGGCTCAGTTCTGGGAATCTTTGAACGTCCTATACAAACTTGTTCCTAGATAGTAACTTGCAGCTTGGAATGAGAAAGTGCTTGCTTACAGCCAAGTGCTATATGTTCTGAATGCCCGCATTGGGAATCTGTGTCAAAACTTTGTTAGGAATTGTGTGATCCTTACTAGCTGGAAGTAAGGGAGATGGGGCATGAAGTTATTTCTAGGAGTTGGAGACATACCCACTTTGGCTCAGTTCTGGGAATCTTTGAACGTCCTATACAAACTTGTTCCTAGATAGTAACTTGCAGCTTGGAATGAGAAAGTGCTTGCTTACAGCCAAGTGCTATATGTTCTGAATGCCGCATTGGGAATCTGTGTCAAAACTTTGTTAGGAATTGTGTGATCCTTACTAGCTGGAAGTAAGGGAGATGGGGCATGAAGTTATTTCTAGGAGTTGGAGACATACCCACTTTGGCTCAGTTCTGGGAATCTTTGAACGTCCTATACAAACTTGTTCCTAGATAGTAACTTGCAGCTTGGAATGAGAAAGTGCTTGCTTACAGCCAAGTGCTATATGTTCTGAATGCCCGCATTGGGAATCTGTGTCAAAACTTTGTTAGGAATTGTGTGATCCTTACTAGCTGGAAGTAAGGAGATGGGGCATGAAGTTATTTCTAGGAGTTGGAGACATACCCACTTTGGCTCAGTTCTGGGAATCTTTGAACGTCCTATACAAACTTGTTCCTAGATAGTAACTTGCAGCTTGGAATGAGAAAGTGCTTGCTTACAGCCAAGTGCTATATGTTCTGAATGCCCGCATTGGGAATCTGTGTCAAAACTTTGTTAGGAATTGTGTGATCCTTACTAGCTGGAAGTAAGGGAGATGGGGCATGAAGTTATTTCTAGGAGTTGGAGACATACCCACTTTGGCTCAGTTCTGGGAATCTTTGAACGTCCTATACAAACTTGTTCCTAGATAGTAACTTGCAGCTTGGAATGAGAAAGTGCTTGCTTACAGCCAAGTGCTATATGTTCTGAATGCCCGCATTGGGAATCTGTGTCAAAACTTTGTTAGGAATTGTGTGATCCTTACTAGCTGGAAGTAAGGGAGATGGGGCATGAAGTTATTTCTAGGAGTTGGAGACATACCCACTTTGGCTCAGTTCTGGGAATCTTTGAACGTCCTATACAAACTTGTTCCTAGATAGTAACTTGCAGCTTGGAATGAGAAAGTGCTTGCTTACAGCCAAGTGCTATATGTTCTGAATGCCCGCATTGGGAATCTGTGTCAAAACTTTGTTAGGAATTGTGTGATCCTTACTAGCTGGAAGTAAGGGAGATGGGGCATGAAGTTATTTCTAGGAGTTGGAGACATACCCACTTTGGCTCAGTTCTGGGAATCTTTGAACGTCCTATACAAACTTGTTCCTAGATAGTAACTTGCAGCTTGGAATGAGAAAGTGCTTGCTTACAGCCAAGTGCTATATGTTCTGAATGCCCGCATTGGGAATCTGTGTCAAAACTTTGTTAGGAATTGTGTGATCCTTACTAGCTGGAAGTAAGGGAGATGGGGCATGAAGTTATTTCTAGGAGTTGGAGACATACCCACTTTGGCTCAGTTCTGGGAATCTTTGAACGTCCTATACAAACTTGTTCCTAGATAGTAACTTGCAGCTTGGAATGAGAAAGTGCTTGCTTACAGCCAAGTGCTATATGTTCTGAATGCCCGCATTGGGAATCTGTGTCAAAACTTTGTTAGGAATTGTGTGATCCTTACTAGCTGGAAGTAAGGGAGATGGGGCATGAAGTTATTTCTAGGAGTTGGAGACATACCCACTTTGGCTCAGTTCTGGGAATCTTTGAACGTCCTATACAAACTTGTTCCTAGATAGTAACTTGCAGCTTGGAATGAGAAAGTGCTTGCTTACAGCCAAGTGCTATATGTTCTGAATGCCCGCATTGGGAATCTGTGTCAAAACTTTGTTAGGAATTGTGTGATCCTTACTAGCTGGAAGTAAGGGAGATGGGGCATGAAGTTATTTCTAGGAGTTGGAGACATACCCACTTTGGCTCAGTTCTGGGAATCTTTGAACGTCCTATACAAACTTGTTCCTAGATAGTAACTTGCAGCTTGGAATGAGAAAGTGCTTGCTTACAGCCAAGTGCTATATGTTCTGAATGCCGCATTGGGAATCTGTGTCAAAACTTTGTTAGGAATTGTGTGATCCTTACTAGCTGGAAGTAAGGGAGATGGGGCATGAAGTTATTTCTAGGAGTTGGAGACATACCCACTTTGGCTCAGTTCTGGGAATCTTTGAACGTCCTATACAAACTTGTTCCTAGATAGTAACTTGCAGCTTGGAATGAGAAAGTGCTTGCTTACAGCCAAGTGCTATATGTTCTGAATGCCCGCATTGGGAATCTGTGTCAAAACTTTGTTAGGAATTGTGTGATCCTTACTAGCTGGAAGTAAGGGAGATGGGGCATGAAGTTATTTCTAGGAGTTGGAGACATACCCACTTTGGCTCAGTTCTGGGAATCTTTGAACGTCCTATACAAACTTGTTCCTAGATAGTAACTTGCAGCTTGGAATGAGAAAGTGCTTGCTTACAGCCAAGTGCTATATGTTCTGAATGCCGGACTGGGAATCTGTGTCAAAACTTTGTTAGGAATTGTGTGATCCTTACTAGCTGGAAGTAAGGGAGATGGGGCATGAAGTTATTTCTAGGAGTTGGAGACATACCCACTTTGGCTCAGTTCTGGGAATCTTTGAACGTCCTATACAAACTTGTTCCTAGATAGTAACTTGCAGCTTGGAATGAGAAAGTGCTTGCTTACAGCCAAGTGCTATATGTTCTGAATGCCGGACTGGGAATCTGTGTCAAAACTTTGTTAGGAATTGTGTGATCCTTACTAGCTGGAAGTAAGGGAGATGGGGCATGAAGTTATTTCTAGGAGTTGGAGACATACCCACTTTGGCTCAGTTCTGGGAATCTTTGAACGTCCTATACAAACTTGTTCCTAGATAGTAACTTGCAGCTTGGAATGAGAAAGTGCTTGCTTACAGCCAAGTGCTATATGTTCTGAATGCCCGCATTGGGAATCTGTGTCAAAACTTTGTTAGGAATTGTGTGATCCTTACTAGCTGGAAGTAAGGAGATGGGGCATGAAGTTATTTCTAGGAGTTGGAGACATACCCACTTTGGCTCAGTTCTGGGAATCTTTGAACGTCCTATACAAACTTGTTCCTAGATAGTAACTTGCAGCTTGGAATGAGAAAGTGCTTGCTTACAGCCAAGTGCTATATGTTCTGAATGCCCGCATTGGGAATCTGTGTCAAAACTTTGTTAGGAATTGTGTGATCCTTACTAGCTGGAAGTAAGGGAGATGGGGCATGAAGTTATTTCTAGGAGTTGGAGACATACCCACTTTGGCTCAGTTCTGGGAATCTTTGAACGTCCTATACAAACTTGTTCCTAGATAGTAACTTGCAGCTTGGAATGAGAAAGTGCTTGCTTACAGCCAAGTGCTATATGTTCTGAATGCCCCACTGGGAATCTGTGTCAAAACTTTGTTAGGAATTGTGTGATCCTTACTAGCTGGAAGTAAGGGAGATGGGGCATGAAGTTATTTCTAGGAGTTGGAGACATACCCACTTTGGCTCAGTTCTAGGAATCTTTGAACGTCCTATACAAACTTGTTCCTAGATAGTAACTTGCAGCTTGGAATGAGAAAGTGCTTGCTTACAGCCAAGTGCTCTATGTTCTGAATGCCCGCACTGGGAATCTGTGTCAAAACTTTGTTAGGAATTGTGTGATCCTTACTAGCTGGAAGTAAGGGAGATGGGGCATGAAGTTATTTCTAGGAGTTGGAGACATACCCACTTTGGCTCAGTTCTGGGAATCTTTGAACGTCCTATACAAACTTGTTCCTAGATAGTAACTTGCAGCTTGGAATGAGAAAGTGCTTGCTTACAGCCAAGTGCTATATGTTCTGAATGCCCGCATTGGGAATCTGTGTCAAAACTTTGTTAGGAATTGTGTGATCCTTACTAGCTGGAAGTAAGGGAGATGGGGCATGAAGTTATTTCTAGGAGTTGGAGACATACCCACTTTGGCTCAGTTCTGGGAATCTTTGAACGTCCTATACAAACTTGTTCCTAGATAGTAACTTGCAGCTTGGAATGAGAAAGTGCTTGCTTACAGCCAAGTGCTATATGTTCTGAATGCCCGCATTGGGAATCTGTGTCAAAACTTTGTTAGGAATTGTGTGATCCTTACTAGCTGGAAGTAAGGGAGATGGGGCATGAAGTTATTTCTAGGAGTTGGAGACATACCCACTTTGGCTCAGTTCTGGGAATCTTTGAACGTCCTATACAAACTTGTTCCTAGATAGTAACTTGCAGCTTGGAATGAGAAAGTGCTTGCTTACAGCCAAGTGCTATATGTTCTGAATGCCCGCATTGGGAATCTGTGTCAAAACTTTGTTAGGAATTGTGTGATCCTTACTAGCTGGAAGTAAGGGAGATGGGGCATGAAGTTATTTCTAGGAGTTGGAGACATACCCACTTTGGCTCAGTTCTGGGAATCTTTGAACGTCCTATACAAACTTGTTCCTAGATAGTAACTTGCAGCTTGGAATGAGAAAGTGCTTGCTTACAGCCAAGTGCTATATGTTCTGAATGCCCGCATTGGGAATCTGTGTCAAAACTTTGTTAGGAATTGTGTGATCCTTACTAGCTGGAAGTAAGGGAGATGGGGCATGAAGTTATTTCTAGGAGTTGGAGACATACCCACTTTGGCTCAGTTCTGGGAATCTTTGAACGTCCTATACAAACTTGTTCCTAGATAGTAACTTGCAGCTTGGAATGAGAAAGTGCTTGCTTACAGCCAAGTGCTATATGTTCTGAATGCCCGCATTGGGAATCTGTGTCAAAACTTTGTTAGGAATTGTGTGATCCTTACTAGCTGGAAGTAAGGGAGATGGGGCATGAAGTTATTTCTAGGAGTTGGAGACATACCCACTTTGGCTCAGTTCTGGGAATCTTTGAACGTCCTATACAAACTTGTTCCTAGATAGTAACTTGCAGCTTGGAATGAGAAAGTGCTTGCTTACAGCCAAGTGCTATATGTTCTGAATGCCCGCATTGGGAATCTGTGTCAAAACTTTGTTAGGAATTGTGTGATCCTTACTAGCTGGAAGTAAGGAGATGGGGCATGAAGTTATTTCTAGGAGTTGGAGACATACCCACTTTGGCTCAGTTCTGGGAATCTTTGAACGTCCTATACAAACTTGTTCCTAGATAGTAATTGCAGCTTGGAAATGAGAAAGTGCTTGCTTACAGCCAAGTGCTATATGTTCTGAATGCCCGCATTGGGAATCTGTGTCAAAACTTTGTTAGGAATTGTGTGATCCTTACTAGCTGGAAGTAAGGGAGATGGGGCATGAAGTTATTTCTAGGAGTTGGAGACATACCCACTTTGGCTCAGTTCTGGGAATCTTTGAACGTCCTATACAAACTTGTTCCTAGATAGTAACTTGCAGCTTGGAATGAGAAAGTGCTTGCTTACAGCCAAGTGCTATATGTTCTGAATGCCGCATTGGGAATCTGTGTCAAAACTTTGTTAGGAATTGTGTGATCCTTACTAGCTGGAAGTAAGGGAGATGGGGCATGAAGTTATTTCTAGGAGTTGGAGACATACCCACTTTGGCTCAGTTCTGGGAATCTTTGAACGTCCTATACAAACTTGTTCCTAGATAGTAACTTGCAGCTTGGAATGAGAAAGTGCTTGCTTACAGCCAAGTGCTATATGTTCTGAATGCCCGACTGGGAATCTGTGTCAAAAAATTTTAGGAATTGTGTGATCCTTACTAGCTGGAAGTAAGGGAGATGGGGCATGAAGTTATTTCTAGGAGTTGGAGACATACCCACTTTGGCTCAGTTCTGGGAATCTTTGAACGTCCTATACAAACTTGTTCCTAGATAGTAACTTGCAGCTTGGAATGAGAAAGTGCTTGCTTACAGCCAAGTGCTATATGTTCTGAATGCCCGCATTGGGAATCTGTGTCAAAACTTTGTTAGGAATTGTGTGATCCTTACTAGCTGGAAGTAAGGATGATGGGGCATGAAGTTATTTCTAGGAGTTGGAGACATACCCACTTTGGCTCAGTTCTGGGAATCTTTGAACGTCCTATACAAACTTGTTCCTAGATAGTAACTTGCAGCTTGGAATGAGAAAGTGCTTGCTTACAGCCAAGTGCTATATGTTCTGAATGCCCGCATTGGGAATCTGTGTCAAAACTTTGTTAGGAATTGTGTGATCCTTACTAGCTGGAAGTAAGGGAGATGGGGCATGAAGTTATTTCTAGGAGTTGGAGACATACCCACTTTGGCTCAGTTCTGGGAATCTTTGAACGTCCTATACAAACTTGTTCCTAGATAGTAACTTGCAGCTTGGAATGAGAAAGTGCTTGCTTACAGCCAAGTCCTATATGTTCTGAATGCCCGACTGGGAATCTGTGTCAAAACTTTGTTAGGAATTGTGTGATCCTTACTAGCTGGAAGTAAGGGAGATGGGGCATGAAGTTATTTCTAGGAGTTGGAGACATACCCACTTTGGCTCAGTTCTGGGAATCTTTGAACGTCCTATACAAACTTGTTCCTAGATAGTAACTTGCAGCTTGGAATGAGAAAGTGCTTGCTTACAGCCAAGTGCTATATGTTCTGAATGCCCGCATTGGGAATCTGTGTCAAAACTTTGTTAGGAATTGTGTGATCCTTACTAGCTGGAAGTAAGGGAGATGGGGCATGAAGTTATTTCTAGGAGTTGGAGACATACCCACTTTGGCTCAGTTCTGGGAATCTTTGAACGTCCTATACAAACTTGTTCCTAGATAGTAACTTGCAGCTTGGAATGAGAAAGTGCTTGCTTACAGCCAAGTGCTATATGTTCTGAATGCCGCATTGGGAATCTGTGTCAAAACTTTGTTAGGAATTGTGTGATCCTTACTAGCTGGAAGTAAGGGAGATGGGGCATGAAGTTATTTCTAGGAGTTGGAGACATACCCACTTTGGCTCAGTTCTGGGAATCTTTGAACGTCCTATACAAACTTGTTCCTAGATAGTAACTTGCAGCTTGGAATGAGAAAGTGCTTGCTTACAGCCAAGTGCTATATGTTCTGAATGCCCGCATTGGGAATCTGTGTCAAAACTTTGTTAGGAATTGTGTGATCCTTACTAGCTGGAAGTAAGGAGATGGGGCATGAAGTTATTTCTAGGAGTTGGAGACATACCCACTTTGGCTCAGTTCTGGGAATCTTTGAACGTCCTATACAAACTTGTTCCTAGATAGTAACTTGCAGCTTGGAATGAGAAAGTGCTTGCTTACAGCCAAGTGCTATATGTTCTGAATGCCCGACTGGGAATCTGTGTCAAAACTTTGTAAGGAATTGTGTGATCCTTACTAGCTGGAAGTAAGGGAGATGGGGCATGAAGTTATTTCTAGGAGTTGGAGACATACCCACTTTGGCTCAGTTCTGGGAATCTTTGAACGTCCTATACAAACTTGTTCCTAGATAGTAACTTGCAGCTTGGAATGAGAAAGTGCTTGCTTACAGCCAAGTGCTATATGTTCTGAATGCCCGCATTGGGAATCTGTGTCAAAACTTTGTTAGGAATTGTGTGATCCTTACTAGCTGGAAGTAAGGGAGATGGGGCATGAAGTTATTTCTAGGAGTTGGAGACATACCCACTTTGGCTCAGTTCTGGGAATCTTTGAACGTCCTATACAAACTTGTTCCTAGATAGTAACTTGCAGCTTGGAATGAGAAAGTGCTTGCTTACAGCCAAGTGCTATATGTTCTGAATGCCGCATTGGGAATCTGTGTCAAAACTTTGTTAGGAATTGTGTGATCCTTACTAGCTGGAAGTAAGGGAGATGGGGCATGAAGTTATTTCTAGGAGTTGGAGACATACCCACTTTGGCTCAGTTCTGGGAATCTTTGAACGTCCTATACAAACTTGTTCCTAGATAGTAACTTGCAGCTTGGAATGAGAAAGTGCTTGCTTACAGCCAAGTGCTATATGTTCTGAATGCCCGCATTGGGAATCTGTGTCAAAACTTTGTTAGGAATTGTGTGATCCTTACTAGCTGGAAGTAAGGGAGATGGGGCATGAAGTTATTTCTAGGAGTTGGAGACATACCCACTTTGGCTCAGTTCTGGGAATCTTTGAACGTCCTATACAAACTTGTTCCTAGATAGTAACTTGCAGCTTGGAATGAGAAAGTGCTTGCTTACAGCCAAGTGCTATATGTTCTGAATGCCGCATTGGGAATCTGTGTCAAAACTTTGTTAGGAATTGTGTGATCCTTACTAGCTGGAAGTAAGGGAGATGGGGCATGAAGTTATTTCTAGGAGTTGGAGACATACCCACTTTGGCTCAGTTCTGGGAATCTTTGAACGTCCTATACAAACTTGTTCCTAGATAGTAACTTGCAGCTTGGAATGAGAAAGTGCTTGCTTACAGCCAAGTGCTATATGTTCTGAATGCCTGACTGGGATTCTGTGTCAAAACTTTGTTAGGAATTGTGTGATCCTTACTAGCTGGAAGTAAGGGAGATGGGGCATGAAGTTATTTCTAGGAGTTGGAGACATACCCACTTTGGCTCAGTTCTGGGAATCTTTGAACGTCCTATACAAACTTGTTCCTAGATAGTAACTTGCAGCTTGGAATGAGAAAGTGCTTGCTTACAGCCAAGTGCTATATGTTCTGAATGCCCGCATTGGGAATCTGTGTCAAAACTTTGTTAGGAATTGTGTGATCCTTACTAGCTGGAAGTAAGGGAGATGGGGCATGAAGTTATTTCTAGGAGTTGGAGACATACCCACTTTGGCTCAGTTCTGGGAATCTTTGAACGTCCTATACAAACTTGTTCCTAGATAGTAACTTGCAGCTTGGAATGAGAAAGTGCTTGCTTACAGCCAAGTGCTATATGTTCTGAATGCCCGCATTGGGAATCTGTGTCAAAACTTTGTTAGGAATTGTGTGATCCTTACTAGCTGGAAGTAAGGGAGATGGGGCATGAAGTTATTTCTAGGAGTTGGAGACATACCCACTTTGGCTCAGTTCTGGGAATCTTTGAACGTCCTATACAAACTTGTTCCTAGATAGTAACTTGCAGCTTGGAATGAGAAAGTGCTTGCTTACAGCCAAGTGCTATATGTTCTGAATGCCCGCATTGGGAATCTGTGTCAAAACTTTGTTAGGAATTGTGTGATCCTTACTAGCTGGAAGTAAGGGAGATGGGGCATGAAGTTATTTCTAGGAGTTGGAGACATACCCACTTTGGCTCAGTTCTGGGAATCTTTGAACGTCCTATACAAACTTGTTCCTAGATAGTAACTTGCAGCTTGGAATGAGAAAGTGCTTGCTTACAGCCAAGTGCTATATGTTCTGAATGCCCGCATTGGGAATCTGTGTCAAAACTTTGTTAGGAATTGTGTGATCCTTACTAGCTGGAAGTAAGGGAGATGGGGCATGAAGTTATTTCTAGGAGTTGGAGACATACCCACTTTGGCTCAGTTCTGGGAATCTTTGAACGTCCTATACAAACTTGTTCCTAGATAGTAACTTGCAGCTTGGAATGAGAAAGTGCTTGCTTACAGCCAAGTGCTATATGTTCTGAATGCCCGCATTGGGAATCTGTGTCAAAACTTTGTTAGGAATTGTGTGATCCTTACTAGCTGGAAGTAAGGGAGATGGGGCATGAAGTTATTTCTAGGAGTTGGAGACATACCCACTTTGGCTCAGTTCTGGGAATCTTTGAACGTCCTATACAAACTTGTTCCTAGATAGTAACTTGCAGCTTGGAATGAGAAAGTGCTTGCTTACAGCCAAGTGCTATATGTTCTGAATGCCCGCATTGGGAATCTGTGTCAAAACTTTGTTAGGAATTGTGTGATCCTTACTAGCTGGAAGTAAGGGAGATGGGGCATGAAGTTATTTCTAGGAGTTGGAGACATACCCACTTTGGCTCAGTTCTGGGAATCTTTGAACGTCCTATACAAACTTGTTCCTAGATAGTAACTTGCAGCTTGGAATGAGAAAGTGCTTGCTTACAGCCAAGTGCTATATGTTCTGAATGCCCGCATTGGGAATCTGTGTCAAAACTTTGTTAGGAATTGTGTGATCCTTACTAGCTGGAAGTAAGGGAGATGGGGCATGAAGTTATTTCTAGGAGTTGGAGACATACCCACTTTGGCTCAGTTCTGGGAATCTTTGAACGTCCTATACAAACTTGTTCCTAGATAGTAACTTGCAGCTTGGAATGAGAAAGTGCTTGCTTACAGCCAAGTGCTATATGTTCTGAATGCCCGCATTGGGAATCTGTGTCAAAACTTTGTTAGGAATTGTGTGATCCTTACTAGCTGGAAGTAAGGGAGATGGGGCATGAAGTTATTTCTAGGAGTTGGAGACATACCCACTTTGGCTCAGTTCTGGGAATCTTTGAACGTCCTATACAAACTTGTTCCTAGATAGTAACTTGCAGCTTGGAATGAGAAAGTGCTTGCTTACAGCCAAGTGCTGTATGTTCTGAATGCCCGCATTGGGAATCTGTGTCAAAACTTTGTTAGGAATTGTGTGATCCTTACTAGCTGGAAGTAAGGGAGATGGGGCATGAAGTTATTTCTAGGAGTTGGAGACATACCCACTTTGGCTCAGTTCTGGGAATCTTTGAACGTCCTATACAAACTTGTTCCTAGATAGTAACTTGCAGCTTGGAATGAGAAAGTGCTTGCTTACAGCCAAGTGCTATATGTTCTGAATGCCCGCATTGGGAATCTGTGTCAAAACTTTGTTAGGAATTGTGTGATCCTTACTAGCTGGAAGTAAGGGAGATGGGGCATGAAGTTATTTCTAGGAGTTGGAGACATACCCACTTTGGCTCAGTTCTGGGAATCTTTGAACGTCCTATAC
Organism: Ceratotherium simum simum; assembly: GCF_057802395.1. Classification (NCBI taxonomy): domain Eukaryota; kingdom Metazoa; phylum Chordata; class Mammalia; order Perissodactyla; family Rhinocerotidae; genus Ceratotherium; species Ceratotherium simum. The sequence goes on from NC_141937.1 coordinate 23,279, forward strand.
AAACTTGTTCCTAGATAGTAACTTGCAGCTTGGAATGAGAAAGTGCTTGCTTACAGCCAAGTGCTGTATGTTCTGAATGCCCGCATTGGGAATCTGTGTCAAAACTTTGTTAGGAATTGTGTGATCCTTACTAGCTGGAAGTAAGGGAGATGGGGCATGAAGTTATTTCTAGGAGTTGGAGACATACCCACTTTGGCTCAGTTCTGGGAATCTTTGAACGTCCTATACAAACTTGTTCCTAGATAGTAACTTGCAGCTTGGAATGAGAAAGTGCTTGCTTACAGCCAAGTGCTATATGTTCTGAATGCCCGCATTGGGAATCTGTGTCAAAACTTTGTTAGGAATTGTGTGATCCTTACTAGCTGGAAGTAAGGAGATGGGGCATGAAGTTATTTCTAGGAGTTGGAGACATACCCACTTTGGCTCAGTTCTGGGAATCTTTGAACGTCCTATACAAACTTGTTCCTAGATAGTAACTTGCAGCTTGGAATGAGAAAGTGCTTGCTTACAGCCAAGTGCTATATGTTCTGAATGCCCGCATTGGGAATCTGTGTCAAAACTTTGTTAGGAATTGTGTGATCCTTACTAGCTGGAAGTAAGGGAGATGGGGCATGAAGTTATTTCTAGGAGTTGGAGACATACCCACTTTGGCTCAGTTCTGGGAATCTTTGAACGTCCTATACAAACTTGTTCCTAGATAGTAACTTGCAGCTTGGAATGAGAAAGTGCTTGCTTACAGCCAAGTGCTATATGTTCTGAATGCCCGCATTGGGAATCTGTGTCAAAACTTTGTTAGGAATTGTGTGATCCTTACTAGCTGGAAGTAAGGGAGATGGGGCATGAAGTTATTTCTAGGAGTTGGAGACATACCCACTTTGGCTCAGTTCTGGGAATCTTTGAACGTCCTATACAAACTTGTTCCTAGATAGTAACTTGCAGCTTGGAATGAGAAAGTGCTTGCTTACAGCCAAGTGCTATATGTTCTGAATGCCCGCATTGGGAATCTGTGTCAAAACTTTGTTAGGAATTGTGTGATCCTTACTAGCTGGAAGTAAGGGAGATGGGGCATGAAGTTATTTCTAGGAGTTGGAGACATACCCACTTTGGCTCAGTTCTGGGAATCTTTGAACGTCCTATACAAACTTGTTCCTAGATAGTAACTTGCAGCTTGGAATGAGAAAGTGCTTGCTTACAGCCAAGTGCTATATGTTCTGAATGCCGCATTGGGAATCTGTGTCAAAACTTTGTTAGGAATTGTGTGATCCTTACTAGCTGGAAGTAAGGGAGATGGGGCATGAAGTTATTTCTAGGAGTTGGAGACATACCCACTTTGGCTCAGTTCTGGGAATCTTTGAACGTCCTATACAAACTTGTTCCTAGATAGTAACTTGCAGCTTGGAATGAGAAAGTGCTTGCTTACAGCCAAGTGCTATATGTTCTGAATGCCCGCATTGGGAATCTGTGTCAAAACTTTGTTAGGAATTGTGTGATCCTTACTAGCTGGAAGTAAGGGAGATGGGGCATGAAGTTATTTCTAGGAGTTGGAGACATACCCACTTTGGCTCAGTTCTGGGAATCTTTGAACGTCCTATACAAACTTGTTCCTAGATAGTAACTTGCAGCTTGGAATGAGAAAGTGCTTGCTTACAGCCAAGTGCTGTATGTTCTGAATGCCCGCATTGGGAATCTGTGTCAAAACTTTGTTAGGAATTGTGTGATCCTTACTAGCTGGAAGTAAGGGAGATGGGGCATGAAGTTATTTCTAGGAGTTGGAGACATACCCACTTTGGCTCAGTTCTGGGAATCTTTGAACGTCCTATACAAACTTGTTCCTAGATAGTAACTTGCAGCTTGGAATGAGAAAGTGCTTGCTTACAGCCAAGTGCTGTATGTTCTGAATGCCCGCATTGGGAATCTGTGTCAAAACTTTGTTAGGAATTGTGTGATCCTTACTAGCTGGAAGTAAGGGAGATGGGGCATGAAGTTATTTCTAGGAGTTGGAGACATACCCACTTTGGCTCAGTTCTGGGAATCTTTGAACGTCCTATACAAACTTGTTCCTAGATAGTAACTTGCAGCTTGGAATGAGAAAGTGCTTGCTTACAGCCAAGTGCTGTATGTTCTGAATGCCCGCATTGGGAATCTGTGTCAAAACTTTGTTAGGAATTGTGTGATCCTTACTAGCTGGAAGTAAGGGAGATGGGGCATGAAGTTATTTCTAGGAGTTGGAGACATACCCACTTTGGCTCAGTTCTGGGAATCTTTGAACGTCCTATACAAACTTGTTCCTAGATAGTAACTTGCAGCTTGGAATGAGAAAGTGCTTGCTTACAGCCAAGTGCTGTATGTTCTGAATGCCCGCATTGGGAATCTGTGTCAAAACTTTGTTAGGAATTGTGTGATCCTTACTAGCTGGAAGTAAGGGAGATGGGGCATGAAGTTATTTCTAGGAGTTGGAGACATACCCACTTTGGCTCAGTTCTGGGAATCTTTGAACGTCCTATACAAACTTGTTCCTAGATAGTAACTTGCAGCTTGGAATGAGAAAGTGCTTGCTTACAGCCAAGTGCTATATGTTCTGAATGCCCGCATTGGGAATCTGTGTCAAAACTTTGTTAGGAATTGTGTGATCCTTACTAGCTGGAAGTAAGGGAGATGGGGCATGAAGTTATTTCTAGGAGTTGGAGACATACCCACTTTGGCTCAGTTCTGGGAATCTTTGAACGTCCTATACAAACTTGTTCCTAGATAGTAACTTGCAGCTTGGAATGAGAAAGTGCTTGCTTACAGCCAAGTGCTATATGTTCTGAATGCCCGACTGGGAATCTGTGTCAAAACTTTGTTAGGAATTGTGTGATCCTTACTAGCTGGAAGTAAGGGAGATGGGGCATGAAGTTATTTCTAGGAGTTGGAGACATACCCACTTTGGCTCAGTTCTGGGAATCTTTGAACGTCCTATACAAACTTGTTCCTAGATAGTAACTTGCAGCTTGGAATGAGAAAGTGCTTGCTTACAGCCAAGTGCTGTATGTTCTGAATGCCCGCATTGGGAATCTGTGTCAAAACTTTGTTAGGAATTGTGTGATCCTTACTAGCTGGAAGTAAGGGAGATGGGGCATGAAGTTATTTCTAGGAGTTGGAGACATACCCACTTTGGCTCAGTTCTGGGAATCTTTGAACGTCCTATACAAACTTGTTCCTAGATAGTAACTTGCAGCTTGGAATGAGAAAGTGCTTGCTTACAGCCAAGTGCTGTATGTTCTGAATGCCCGCATTGGGAATCTGTGTCAAAACTTTGTTAGGAATTGTGTGATCCTTACTAGCTGGAAGTAAGGGAGATGGGGCATGAAGTTATTTCTAGGAGTTGGAGACATACCCACTTTGGCTCAGTTCTGGGAATCTTTGAACGTCCTATACAAACTTGTTCCTAGATAGTAACTTGCAGCTTGGAATGAGAAAGTGCTTGCTTACAGCCAAGTGCTATATGTTCTGAATGCCCGCATTGGGAATCTGTGTCAAAACTTTGTTAGGAATTGTGTGATCCTTACTAGCTGGAAGTAAGGGAGATGGGGCATGAAGTTATTTCTAGGAGTTGGAGACATACCCACTTTGGCTCAGTTCTGGGAATCTTTGAACGTCCTATACAAACTTGTTCCTAGATAGTAACTTGCAGCTTGGAATGAGAAAGTGCTTGCTTACAGCCAAGTGCTATATGTTCTGAATGCCCGCATTGGGAATCTGTGTCAAAACTTTGTTAGGAATTGTGTGATCCTTACTAGCTGGAAGTAAGGGAGATGGGGCATGAAGTTATTTCTAGGAGTTGGAGACATACCCACTTTGGCTCAGTTCTGGGAATCTTTGAACGTCCTATACAAACTTGTTCCTAGATAGTAACTTGCAGCTTGGAATGAGAAAGTGCTTGCTTACAGCCAAGTGCTATATGTTCTGAATGCCCGCATTGGGAATCTGTGTCAAAACTTTGTTAGGAATTGTGTGATCCTTACTAGCTGGAAGTAAGGAGATGGGGCATGAAGTTATTTCTAGGAGTTGGAGACATACCCACTTTGGCTCAGTTCTGGGAATCTTTGAACGTCCTATACAAACTTGTTCCTAGATAGTAACTTGCAGCTTGGAATGAGAAAGTGCTTGCTTACAGCCAAGTGCTGTATGTTCTGAATGCCGCATTGGGAATCTGTGTCAAAACTTTGTTAGGAATTGTGTGATCCTTACTAGCTGGAAGTAAGGGAGATGGGGCATGAAGTTATTTCTAGGAGTTGGAGACATACCCACTTTGGCTCAGTTCTGGGAATCTTTGAACGTCCTATACAAACTTGTTCCTAGATAGTAACTTGCAGCTTGGAATGAGAAAGTGCTTGCTTACAGCCAAGTGCTGTATGTTCTGAATGCCGCATTGGGAATCTGTGTCAAAACTTTGTTAGGAATTGTGTGATCCTTACTAGCTGGAAGTAAGGGAGATGGGGCATGAAGTTATTTCTAGGAGTTGGAGACATACCCACTTTGGCTCAGTTCTGGGAATCTTTGAACGTCCTATACAAACTTGTTCCTAGATAGTAACTTGCAGCTTGGAATGAGAAAGTGCTTGCTTACAGCCAAGTGCTATATGTTCTGAATGCCCGCATTGGGAATCTGTGTCAAAACTTTGTTAGGAATTGTGTGATCCTTACTAGCTGGAAGTAAGGGAGATGGGGCATGAAGTTATTTCTAGGAGTTGGAGACATACCCACTTTGGCTCAGTTCTGGGAATCTTTGAACGTCCTATACAAACTTGTTCCTAGATAGTAACTTGCAGCTTGGAATGAGAAAGTGCTTGCTTACAGCCAAGTGCTATATGTTCTGAATGCCCGCATTGGGAATCTGTGTCAAAACTTTGTTAGGAATTGTGTGATCCTTACTAGCTGGAAGTAAGGGAGATGGGGCATGAAGTTATTTCTAGGAGTTGGAGACATACCCACTTTGGCTCAGTTCTGGGAATCTTTGAACGTCCTATACAAACTTGTTCCTAGATAGTAACTTGCAGCTTGGAATGAGAAAGTGCTTGCTTACAGCCAAGTGCTATATGTTCTGAATGCCCGCATTGGGAATCTGTGTCAAAACTTTGTTAGGAATTGTGTGATCCTTACTAGCTGGAAGTAAGGGAGATGGGGCATGAAGTTATTTCTAGGAGTTGGAGACATACCCACTTTGGCTCAGTTCTGGGAATCTTTGAACGTCCTATACAAACTTGTTCCTAGATAGTAACTTGCAGCTTGGAATGAGAAAGTGCTTGCTTACAGCCAAGTGCTATATGTTCTGAATGCCCGCATTGGGAATCTGTGTCAAAACTTTGTTAGGAATTGTGTGATCCTTACTAGCTGGAAGTAAGGGAGATGGGGCATGAAGTTATTTCTAGGAGTTGGAGACATACCCACTTTGGCTCAGTTCTGGGAATCTTTGAACGTCCTATACAAACTTGTTCCTAGATAGTAACTTGCAGCTTGGAATGAGAAAGTGCTTGCTTACAGCCAAGTGCTGTATGTTCTGAATGCCCGCATTGGGAATCTGTGTCAAAACTTTGTTAGGAATTGTGTGATCCTTACTAGCTGGAAGTAAGGGAGATGGGGCATGAAGTTATTTCTAGGAGTTGGAGACATACCCACTTTGGCTCAGTTCTGGGAATCTTTGAACGTCCTATACAAACTTGTTCCTAGATAGTAACTTGCAGCTTGGAATGAGAAAGTGCTTGCTTACAGCCAAGTGCTATATGTTCTGAATGCCCGCATTGGGAATCTGTGTCAAAACTTTGTTAGGAATTGTGTGATCCTTACTAGCTGGAAGTAAGGGAGATGGGGCATGAAGTTATTTCTAGGAGTTGGAGACATACCCACTTTGGCTCAGTTCTGGGAATCTTTGAACGTCCTATACAAACTTGTTCCTAGATAGTAACTTGCAGCTTGGAATGAGAAAGTGCTTGCTTACAGCCAAGTGCTATATGTTCTGAATGCCCGCATTGGGAATCTGTGTCAAAACTTTGTTAGGAATTGTGTGATCCTTACTAGCTGGAAGTAAGGGAGATGGGGCATGAAGTTATTTCTAGGAGTTGGAGACATACCCACTTTGGCTCAGTTCTGGGAATCTTTGAACGTCCTATACAAACTTGTTCCTAGATAGTAACTTGCAGCTTGGAATGAGAAAGTGCTTGCTTACAGCCAAGTGCTATATGTTCTGAATGCCCGCATTGGGAATCTGTGTCAAAACTTTGTTAGGAATTGTGTGATCCTTACTAGCTGGAAGTAAGGGAGATGGGGCATGAAGTTATTTCTAGGAGTTGGAGACATACCCACTTTGGCTCAGTTCTGGGAATCTTTGAACGTCCTATACAAACTTGTTCCTAGATAGTAACTTGCAGCTTGGAATGAGAAAGTGCTTGCTTACAGCCAAGTGCTGTATGTTCTGAATGCCCGCATTGGGAATCTGTGTCAAAACTTTGTTAGGAATTGTGTGATCCTTACTAGCTGGAAGTAAGGGAGATGGGGCATGAAGTTATTTCTAGGAGTTGGAGACATACCCACTTTGGCTCAGTTCTGGGAATCTTTGAACGTCCTATACAAACTTGTTCCTAGATAGTAACTTGCAGCTTGGAATGAGAAAGTGCTTGCTTACAGCCAAGTGCTATATGTTCTGAATGCCCGCATTGGGAATCTGTGTCAAAACTTTGTTAGGAATTGTGTGATCCTTACTAGCTGGAAGTAAGGAGATGGGGCATGAAGTTATTTCTAGGAGTTGGAGACATACCCACTTTGGCTCAGTTCTGGGAATCTTTGAACGTCCTATACAAACTTGTTCCTAGATAGTAACTTGCAGCTTGGAATGAGAAAGTGCTTGCTTACAGCCAAGTGCTATATGTTCTGAATGCCCGCATTGGGAATCTGTGTCAAAACTTTGTTAGGAATTGTGTGATCCTTACTAGCTGGAAGTAAGGGAGATGGGGCATGAAGTTATTTCTAGGAGTTGGAGACATACCCACTTTGGCTCAGTTCTGGGAATCTTTGAACGTCCTATACAAACTTGTTCCTAGATAGTAACTTGCAGCTTGGAATGAGAAAGTGCTTGCTTACAGCCAAGTGCTATATGTTCTGAATGCCCGCATTGGGAATCTGTGTCAAAACTTTGTTAGGAATTGTGTGATCCTTACTAGCTGGAAGTAAGGGAGATGGGGCATGAAGTTATTTCTAGGAGTTGGAGACATACCCACTTTGGCTCAGTTCTGGGAATCTTTGAACGTCCTATACAAACTTGTTCCTAGATAGTAACTTGCAGCTTGGAATGAGAAAGTGCTTGCTTACAGCCAAGTGCTGTATGTTCTGAATGCCCGCATTGGGAATCTGTGTCAAAACTTTGTTAGGAATTGTGTGATCCTTACTAGCTGGAAGTAAGGGAGATGGGGCATGAAGTTATTTCTAGGAGTTGGAGACATACCCACTTTGGCTCAGTTCTGGGAATCTTTGAACGTCCTATACAAACTTGTTCCTAGATAGTAACTTGCAGCTTGGAATGAGAAAGTGCTTGCTTACAGCCAAGTGCTATATGTTCTGAATGCCCGCATTGGGAATCTGTGTCAAAACTTTGTTAGGAATTGTGTGATCCTTACTAGCTGGAAGTAAGGAGATGGGGCATGAAGTTATTTCTAGGAGTTGGAGACATACCCACTTTGGCTCAGTTCTGGGAATCTTTGAACGTCCTATACAAACTTGTTCCTAGATAGTAACTTGCAGCTTGGAATGAGAAAGTGCTTGCTTACAGCCAAGTGCTATATGTTCTGAATGCCCGCATTGGGAATCTGTGTCAAAACTTTGTTAGGAATTGTGTGATCCTTACTAGCTGGAAGTAAGGAGATGGGGCATGAAGTTATTTCTAGGAGTTGGAGACATACCCACTTTGGCTCAGTTCTGGGAATCTTTGAACGTCCTATACAAACTTGTTCCTAGATAGTAACTTGCAGCTTGGAATGAGAAAGTGCTTGCTTACAGCCAAGTGCTATATGTTCTGAATGCCCGCATTGGGAATCTGTGTCAAAACTTTGTTAGGAATTGTGTGATCCTTACTAGCTGGAAGTAAGGGAGATGGGGCATGAAGTTATTTCTAGGAGTTGGAGACATACCCACTTTGGCTCAGTTCTGGGAATCTTTGAACGTCCTATACAAACTTGTTCCTAGATAGTAACTTGCAGCTTGGAATGAGAAAGTGCTTGCTTACAGCCAAGTGCTATATGTTCTGAATGCCCGCATTGGGAATCTGTGTCAAAACTTTGTTAGGAATTGTGTGATCCTTACTAGCTGGAAGTAAGGGAGATGGGGCATGAAGTTATTTCTAGGAGTTGGAGACATACCCACTTTGGCTCAGTTCTGGGAATCTTTGAACGTCCTATACAAACTTGTTCCTAGATAGTAACTTGCAGCTTGGAATGAGAAAGTGCTTGCTTACAGCCAAGTGCTATATGTTCTGAATGCCCGCATTGGGAATCTGTGTCAAAACTTTGTTAGGAATTGTGTGATCCTTACTAGCTGGAAGTAAGGGAGATGGGGCATGAAGTTATTTCTAGGAGTTGGAGACATACCCACTTTGGCTCAGTTCTGGGAATCTTTGAACGTCCTATACAAACTTGTTCCTAGATAGTAACTTGCAGCTTGGAATGAGAAAGTGCTTGCTTACAGCCAAGTGCTATATGTTCTGAATGCCCGCATTGGGAATCTGTGTCAAAACTTTGTTAGGAATTGTGTGATCCTTACTAGCTGGAAGTAAGGGAGATGGGGCATGAAGTTATTTCTAGGAGTTGGAGACATACCCACTTTGGCTCAGTTCTGGGAATCTTTGAACGTCCTATACAAACTTGTTCCTAGATAGTAACTTGCAGCTTGGAATGAGAAAGTGCTTGCTTACAGCCAAGTGCTATATGTTCTGAATGCCCGCATTGGGAATCTGTGTCAAAACTTTGTTAGGAATTGTGTGATCCTTACTAGCTGGAAGTAAGGGAGATGGGGCATGAAGTTATTTCTAGGAGTTGGAGACATACCCACTTTGGCTCAGTTCTGGGAATCTTTGAACGTCCTATACAAACTTGTTCCTAGATAGTAACTTGCAGCTTGGAATGAGAAAGTGCTTGCTTACAGCCAAGTGCTATATGTTCTGAATGCCCGCATTGGGAATCTGTGTCAAAACTTTGTTAGGAATTGTGTGATCCTTACTAGCTGGAAGTAAGGGAGATGGGGCATGAAGTTATTTCTAGGAGTTGGAGACATACCCACTTTGGCTCAGTTCTGGGAATCTTTGAACGTCCTATACAAACTTGTTCCTAGATAGTAACTTGCAGCTTGGAATGAGAAAGTGCTTGCTTACAGCCAAGTGCTATATGTTCTGAATGCCCCACTGGGAATCTGTGTCAAAACTTTGTTAGGAATTGTGTGATCCTTACTAGCTGGAAGTAAGGGAGATGGGGCATGAAGTTATTTCTAGGAGTTGGAGACATACCCACTTTGGCTCAGTTCTGGGAATCTTTGAGCGTCCTATACAAACTTGTTCCTAGATAGTAACTTGCAGCTTGGAATGAGAAAGTGCTTGCTTACAGCCAAGTGCTATATGTTCTGAATGCCCGCATTGGGAATCTGTGTCAAAACTTTGTTAGGAATTGTGTGATCCTTACTAGCTGGAAGTAAGGGAGATGGGGCATGAAGTTATTTCTAGGAGTTGGAGACATACCCACTTTGGCTCAGTTCTGGGAATCTTTGAACGTCCTATACAAACTTGTTCCTAGATAGTAACTTGCAGCTTGGAATGAGAAAGTGCTTGCTTACAGCCAAGTGCTATATGTTCTGAATGCCCGCATTGGGAATCTGTGTCAAAACTTTGTTAGGAATTGTGTGATCCTTACTAGCTGGAAGTAAGGGAGATGGGGCATGAAGTTATTTCTAGGAGTTGGAGACATACCCACTTTGGCTCAGTTCTGGGAATCTTTGAACGTCCTATACAAACTTGTTCCTAGATAGTAACTTGCAGCTTGGAATGAGAAAGTGCTTGCTTACAGCCAAGTGCTATATGTTCTGAATGCCCGCATTGGGAATCTGTGTCAAAACTTTGTTAGGAATTGTGTGATCCTTACTAGCTGGAAGTAAGGGAGATGGGGCATGAAGTTATTTCTAGGAGTTGGAGACATACCCACTTTGGCTCAGTTCTGGGAATCTTTGAACGTCCTATACAAACTTGTTCCTAGATAGTAACTTGCAGCTTGGAATGAGAAAGTGCTTGCTTACAGCCAAGTGCTGTATGTTCTGAATGCCCGCATTGGGAATCTGTGTCAAAACTTTGTTAGGAATTGTGTGATCCTTACTAGCTGGAAGTAAGGGAGATGGGGCATGAAGTTATTTCTAGGAGTTGGAGACATACCCACTTTGGCTCAGTTCTGGGAATCTTTGAACGTCCTATACAAACTTGTTCCTAGATAGTAACTTGCAGCTTGGAATGAGAAAGTGCTTGCTTACAGCCAAGTGCTATATGTTCTGAATGCCCGCATTGGGAATCTGTGTCAAAACTTTGTTAGGAATTGTGTGATCCTTACTAGCTGGAAGTAAGGGAGATGGGGCATGAAGTTATTTCTAGGAGTTGGAGACATACCCACTTTGGCTCAGTTCTGGGAATCTTTGAACGTCCTATACAAACTTGTTCCTAGATAGTAACTTGCAGCTTGGAATGAGAAAGTGCTTGCTTACAGCCAAGTGCTGTATGTTCTGAATGCCCGCATTGGGAATCTGTGTCAAAACTTTGTTAGGAATTGTGTGATCCTTACTAGCTGGAAGTAAGGGAGATGGGGCATGAAGTTATTTCTAGGAGTTGGAGACATACCCACTTTGGCTCAGTTCTGGGAATCTTTGAACGTCCTATACAAACTTGTTCCTAGATAGTAACTTGCAGCTTGGAATGAGAAAGTGCTTGCTTACAGCCAAGTGCTGTATGTTCTGAATGCCCGCATTGGGAATCTGTGTCAAAACTTTGTTAGGAATTGTGTGATCCTTACTAGCTGGAAGTAAGGGAGATGGGGCATGAAGTTATTTCTAGGAGTTGGAGACATACCCACTTTGGCTCAGTTCTGGGAATCTTTGAACGTCCTATACAAACTTGTTCCTAGATAGTAACTTGCAGCTTGGAATGAGAAAGTGCTTGCTTACAGCCAAGTGCTGTATGTTCTGAATGCCGCATTGGGAATCTGTGTCAAAACTTTGTTAGGAATTGTGTGATCCTTACTAGCTGGAAGTAAGGGAGATGGGGCATGAAGTTATTTCTAGGAGTTGGAGACATACCCACTTTGGCTCAGTTCTGGGAATCTTTGAACGTCCTATACAAACTTGTTCCTAGATAGTAACTTGCAGCTTGGAATGAGAAAGTGCTTGCTTACAGCCAAGTGCTATATGTTCTGAATGCCCGCATTGGGAATCTGTGTCAAAACTTTGTTAGGAATTGTGTGATCCTTACTAGCTGGAAGTAAGGGAGATGGGGCATGAAGTTATTTCTAGGAGTTGGAGACATACCCACTTTGGCTCAGTTCTGGGAATCTTTGAGCGTCCTATACAAACTTGTTCCTAGATAGTAACTTGCAGCTTGGAATGAAAGTGCTTGCTTACAGCCAAGTGCTATATGTTCTGAATGCCGCATTGGGAATCTGTGTCAAAACTTTGTTAGGAATTGTGTGATCCTTACTAGCTGGAAGTAAGGGAGATGGGGCATGAAGTTATTTCTAGGAGTTGGAGACATACCCACTTTGGCTCAGTTCTGGGAATCTTTGAACGTCCTATACAAACTTGTTCCTAGATAGTAACTTGCAGCTTGGAATGAGAAAGTGCTTGCTTACAGCCAAGTGCTATATGTTCTGAATGCCCGCATTGGGAATCTGTGTCAAAACTTTGTTAGGAATTGTGTGATCCTTACTAGCTGGAAGTAAGGGAGATGGGGCATGAAGTTATTTCTAGGAGTTGGAGACATACCCACTTTGGCTCAGTTCTGGGAATCTTTGAACGTCCTATACAAACTTGTTCCTAGATAGTAACTTGCAGCTTGGAATGAGAAAGTGCTTGCTTACAGCCAAGTGCTGTATGTTCTGAATGCCCGCATTGGGAATCTGTGTCAAAACTTTGTTAGGAATTGTGTGATCCTTACTAGCTGGAAGTAAGGGAGATGGGGCATGAAGTTATTTCTAGGAGTTGGAGACATACCCACTTTGGCTCAGTTCTGGGAATCTTTGAACGTCCTATACAAACTTGTTCCTAGATAGTAACTTGCAGCTTGGAATGAGAAAGTGCTTGCTTACAGCCAAGTGCTATATGTTCTGAATGCCCGCATTGGGAATCTGTGTCAAAACTTTGTTAGGAATTGTGTGATCCTTACTAGCTGGAAGTAAGGGAGATGGGGCATGAAGTTATTTCTAGGAGTTGGAGACATACCCACTTTGGCTCAGTTCTGGGAATCTTTGAACGTCCTATACAAACTTGTTCCTAGATAGTAACTTGCAGCTTGGAATGAGAAAGTGCTTGCTTACAGCCAAGTGCTGTATGTTCTGAATGCCCGCATTGGGAATCTGTGTCAAAACTTTGTTAGGAATTGTGTGATCCTTACTAGCTGGAAGTAAGGGAGATGGGGCATGAAGTTATTTCTAGGAGTTGGAGACATACCCACTTTGGCTCAGTTCTGGGAATCTTTGAACGTCCTATACAAACTTGTTCCTAGATAGTAACTTGCAGCTTGGAATGAGAAAGTGCTTGCTTACAGCCAAGTGCTATATGTTCTGAATGCCCGCATTGGGAATCTGTGTCAAAACTTTGTTAGGAATTGTGTGATCCTTACTAGCTGGAAGTAAGGGAGATGGGGCATGAAGTTATTTCTAGGAGTTGGAGACATACCCACTTTGGCTCAGTTCTGGGAATCTTTGAACGTCCTATACAAACTTGTTCCTAGATAGTAACTTGCAGCTTGGAATGAGAAAGTGCTTGCTTACAGCCAAGTGCTATATGTTCTGAATGCCCGCATTGGGAATCTGTGTCAAAACTTTGTTAGGAATTGTGTGATCCTTACTAGCTGGAAGTAAGGGAGATGGGGCATGAAGTTATTTCTAGGAGTTGGAGACATACCCACTTTGGCTCAGTTCTGGGAATCTTTGAACGTCCTATACAAACTTGTTCCTAGATAGTAACTTGCAGCTTGGAATGAGAAAGTGCTTGCTTACAGCCAAGTGCTATATGTTCTGAATGCCCGCATTGGGAATCTGTGTCAAAACTTTGTTAGGAATTGTGTGATCCTTACTAGCTGGAAGTAAGGGAGATGGGGCATGAAGTTATTTCTAGGAGTTGGAGACATACCCACTTTGGCTCAGTTCTGGGAATCTTTGAACGTCCTATACAAACTTGTTCCTAGATAGTAACTTGCAGCTTGGAATGAGAAAGTGCTTGCTTACAGCCAAGTGCTATATGTTCTGAATGCCCGCATTGGGAATCTGTGTCAAAACTTTGTTAGGAATTGTGTGATCCTTACTAGCTGGAAGTAAGGGAGATGGGGCATGAAGTTATTTCTAGGAGTTGGAGACATACCCACTTTGGCTCAGTTCTGGGAATCTTTGAACGTCCTATACAAACTTGTTCCTAGATAGTAACTTGCAGCTTGGAATGAGAAAGTGCTTGCTTACAGCCAAGTGCTATATGTTCTGAATGCCCGCATTGGGAATCTGTGTCAAAACTTTGTTAGGAATTGTGTGATCCTTACTAGCTGGAAGTAAGGGAGATGGGGCATGAAGTTATTTCTAGGAGTTGGAGACATACCCACTTTGGCTCAGTTCTGGGAATCTTTGAACGTCCTATACAAACTTGTTCCTAGATAGTAACTTGCAGCTTGGAATGAGAAAGTGCTTGCTTACAGCCAAGTGCTATATGTTCTGAATGCCCGCATTGGGAATCTGTGTCAAAACTTTGTTAGGAATTGTGTGATCCTTACTAGCTGGAAGTAAGGGAGATGGGGCATGAAGTTATTTCTAGGAGTTGGAGACATACCCACTTTGGCTCAGTTCTGGGAATCTTTGAACGTCCTATACAAACTTGTTCCTAGATAGTAACTTGCAGCTTGGAATGAGAAAGTGCTTGCTTACAGCCAAGTGCTATATGTTCTGAATGCCCGCATTGGGAATCTGTGTCAAAACTTTGTTAGGAATTGTGTGATCCTTACTAGCTGGAAGTAAGGGAGATGGGGCATGAAGTTATTTCTAGGAGTTGGAGACATACCCACTTTGGCTCAGTTCTGGGAATCTTTGAACGTCCTATACAAACTTGTTCCTAGATAGTAACTTGCAGCTTGGAATGAGAAAGTGCTTGCTTACAGCCAAGTGCTATATGTTCTGAATGCCCGCATTGGGAATCTGTGTCAAAACTTTGTTAGGAATTGTGTGATCCTTACTAGCTGGAAGTAAGGGAGATGGGGCATGAAGTTATTTCTAGGAGTTGGAGACATACCCACTTTGGCTCAGTTCTGGGAATCTTTGAACGTCCTATACAAACTTGTTCCTAGATAGTAACTTGCAGCTTGGAATGAGAAAGTGCTTGCTTACAGCCAAGTGCTATATGTTCTGAATGCCCGCCTTGGGAATCTGTGTCAAAACTTTGTTAGGAATTGTGTGATCCTTACTAGCTGGAAGTAAAGGGAGATGGGGCATGAAGTTATTTCTAGGAGTTGGAGACATACCCACTTTGGCTCAGTTCTGGGAATCTTTGAACGTCCTATACAAACTTGTTCCTAGATAGTAACTTGCAGCTTGGAATGAGAAAGTGCTTGCTTACAGCCAAGTGCTATATGTTCTGAATGCCCGCATTGGGAATCTGTGTCAAAACTTTGTTAGGAATTGTGTGATCCTTACTAGCTGGAAGTAAGGGAGATGGGGCATGAAGTTATTTCTAGGAGTTGGAGACATACCCACTTTGGCTCAGTTCTGGGAATCTTTGAACGTCCTATACAAACTTGTTCCTAGATAGTAACTTGCAGCTTGGAATGAGAAAGTGCTTGCTTACAGCCAAGTGCTATATGTTCTGAATGCCCGCATTGGGAATCTGTGTCAAAACTTTGTTAGGAATTGTGTGATCCTTACTAGCTGGAAGTAAGGGAGATGGGGCATGAAGTTATTTCTAGGAGTTGGAGACATACCCACTTTGGCTCAGTTCTGGGAATCTTTGAACGTCCTATACAAACTTGTTCCTAGATAGTAACTTGCAGCTTGGAATGAGAAAGTGCTTGCTTACAGCCAAGTGCTGTATGTTCTGAATGCCCGCATTGGGAATCTGTGTCAAAACTTTGTTAGGAATTGTGTGATCCTTACTAGCTGGAAGTAAGGGAGATGGGGCATGAAGTTATTTCTAGGAGTTGGAGACATACCCACTTTGGCTCAGTTCTGGGAATCTTTGAACGTCCTATACAAACTTGTTCCTAGATAGTAACTTGCAGCTTGGAATGAGAAAGTGCTTGCTTACAGCCAAGTGCTATATGTTCTGAATGCCCGCATTGGGAATCTGTGTCAAAACTTTGTTAGGAATTGTGTGATCCTTACTAGCTGGAAGTAAGGGAGATGGGGCATGAAGTTATTTCTAGGAGTTGGAGACATACCCACTTTGGCTCAGTTCTGGGAATCTTTGAACGTCCTATACAAACTTGTTGCTAGACAGCAACTTGGCCCTTGGAATCTTCCTTTGAAGAAACACTTTCTGATTCCAAGTTGCAAGTCCTGTACCAAGTAGTTTCTACCCAGCAGCTTGCATCTTGGAATGAGAAAGTGCTTGCTTACAGCCAAGTGCTATATGTTCTGAATGCCCGCATTGGGAATCTGTGTCAAAACTTTGTTAGGAATTGTGTGATCCTTACTAGCTGGAAGTAAGGGAGATGGGGCATGAAGTTATTTCTAGGAGTTGGAGACATACCCACTTTGGCTCAGTTCTGGGAATCTTTGAACGTCCTATACAAACTTGTTCCTAGATAGTAACTTGCAGCTTGGAATGAGAAAGTGCTTGCTTACAGCCAAGTGCTATATGTTCTGAATACCCGCATTGGGAATCTGTGTCAAAACTTTGTTAGGAATTGTGTGATCCTTACTAGCTGGAAGTAAGGGAGATGGGGCATGAAGTTATTTCTAGGAGTTGGAGACATACCCACTTTGGCTCAGTTCTGGGAATCTTTGAACGTCCTATACAAACTTGTTCCTAGATAGTAACTTGCAGCTTGGGATGAGAAAGTGCTTGCTTACAGCCAAGTGCTATATGTTCTGAATGCCCTAATTGGGAATCTGTTTCAAACCTTTTTTAGGAATAATGTGACCCTACTATATGGAAGTAAGGGAGATGGGGCGTGAAGTTATTTCTAGGAGTTGGAGACATATGCACTTTAACCCAACTCTGGGAAGCTTTGCAAGTCTTATACGAACTTGTTGCTAGACAGCAACATGCAACTTGGAATCAGAAAGTGCTTCTTCAAAGGAACGTCCTATTCTTCTCAAGGCATCAAACGTTAATCTGTACCAAAACTTCTTTACAAATTATGTGATCCGTACTAGCTGTAAGTAAGGGAGATGGTGCATCCAGTTATTTCTAGGAGATAGACACATACTCACTTTAGCTCAGATTTGGCAATCTTTGCAAGTCCTATACAAAATTGTCTCTACACAGCAGCTTGCAACTTGGAATGAGAAAGTGCTTCCTCAAAAGAATATGTTATTTCTTATTAATGCCCTATTGGGAATCTGTGCCAAACCCTTTTTAGGAATTATGTGATCCTTACTAGATGGAAGTAAGGGAGATGGGGCATGAAGTTATTTCTAGGTGTTGGAGACATACCCACTATAGCCCAGCTCTGGGAACCTTTGCAAGTCCTATACAAACTTGTTCCTAGACAGCAACTTGCAACTTGGAATCAGAAAGTGCTTCTTCAAAGGAACGTGCTATTTCTTCTCAATGCACCAAACATTAATCTGGGCCAAAACTTCTTTAAGAATTATGTGAATCTTACGAGATGGAAGTAAGGGAGATGGGAAATGAAGTTATTTCCGGGACTTGGAGTCATACCCAGTTTTGCTCAGCTGTGGGCATCTTTGCAACTCCTATACCAACTTGTTGCTAGACAGCAACTTGCAACTGGGAATCAAAAAGTGTTTCTTAAAAGGAACGTGCTATTTCTTCTCAATGCCCAGAAAGGGAATCTGTGACGAAACTTGTTTATGAATTATGTGATCCTTACTAGATGGCAGTAAGGGAGATGGGCCATGAAGTTATTTCTAGGAGTTGAAGACATACCCACTTAATCTCATCTCTGAGAATCTTTGCAAGTCCTATACAAACTTGTTGCTAGACAGCAACTTGCAACTTGGAATCAGAAAGTGCTTCTTTAAAGGAATGTGCTATTTCTTCTCAAGGCACCAAACTTTAATCTCTGCAAAAACTTCTTTAGGAATTATGTGATCCGTACTAGCTGTAAGTAAGGGAGATGTGCCATGCAGTTTTTTCTAAGAGATAGAGACATACTCACATTAGCGCAGTTCTGGAAATCTTTGCATGTCCTATACAAACTTGTTGCTAGACAGCAACTTGCAACTTGGAATCAGAAAGTGTTTCTTCAAAGGAAAGTGCTATTTCTTCTCAATGCCCAAAAAGGGAATCTGTGACAAAACTTGTTTAAGAATTATGTGATCTTTACTAGATGGAAGTAAGGGAGATGGGGCATGACGTTATTTCTAGGAGTTGAAGACATAAGCACTTTAGCTCATCTCTGGGAATCTTTGCAAGTCCTATACAAACTTGTTGCTAGACAGCAACTTGCAACTTGGAATCAGAAAGTGCTTCTTCAAAGGAACGTGCTATTTCTTCTCAAGGCACCAAACATGAATCTGTTCCAAATCTTCTTTAGGACTCATGTGATCCCTACTAGATGGAAGTAGTGGAGATGGGGCATGAAGTTATTTCTAGGAGATAGAGTCATACCCACTTTAGCTCAGTTCTGGCAATCTTGGCAAGTCCTATACAAACTTGTTTCTATGCAGCATCTTGTATTTTGGAATGAGAAAGTGCTTCCTCAAGGGAACGTGCTATTTCTTCTCAATGCCCTAATTGGAAATCTGTGTCAAACTTTTTTTAGGAATTATGTGTTCCTTATGTGATGGACGTAAGAGACATGGGGCATGAAGTTATTTCTAGGAGTTGGAGACATACCTACTTCAGCCCAGCTCTGGGAAGCTTTGCAAGTCCTATACAAACTAGTTGCTAAACAGCAACTTGCAACTTGGAATCAGAAAGTGTTTCTTGGAGGCAGAGTCAAGATGGCGGCGTAGGCAGACTCTGAACTCACCTCCTCCCATGGACACAGCCAATTTACAACTACTCATGGAAAATTTACCTCTGAGACAGAACTGAAAACTGCATAACAGGAACTCCTGCAACAACGTACAATCCTAACTGAGGTAGAAGAGGCAGAGACTCCCTTCTGGAGAGGAAAAGCGCCACCTTCACAAGCCGCCAGCTTCACGGCCGCCAGGAGCAGCTCACAGGTACGCAGCCTCCCTCGAGGCGGGGGGCCCTGAGCCAGGAGCACCCCTCCTGCGGGCATTTTGTGGACCCAGCACAATCGAGATGAGTGGCATAATATCTGACTTTACCTGCTACTAAAACACTGGGGAGTACCCCCAGAAATCCCAGTTCACAAAGAAACTAAAACTGGCTCTTAAAGGGCCCACGTGCAAACTCACCCATTTCAGAAAGCATCCTAAAATCACCAGAAAGAAAGGTGCACAGTGCTGTGGTGAAAAGAGACTCACCTAATAGGCCCTGAGTGCATCTCGGTGAGGGGTGAGACCTCTCCAGGGAGTGGGACATTGGCGGCGGCCATTGTTGTGGCCCGGTGTGGGCGTTCTGACACAGACGCCATTGGAGTTCTCCCTGAGGCCTGCTAGCCCAGGGTCTGCCCCACCTGCTAGAGCACCAATTTAATCCAGCTCAGCCAGGGCAGGCAGCCCACCCTAGAGACTGGCCCCACCCAACAACAAGCCCTCAGGCAACTTGTGGGCCTGCATAGATTGGTGACTGGATTCTCTTCAGGCTGGCAACTGAGCCGACTTGAGCAGGGCAGGGTGTGCACAAGGAGCAGGTGGAGAGTGTGGGGCAGTGGCGGAGTGTGTGGGGCTCCCACCATGGAGAGACTGGGTCCACTTGGGGAGGTCGGGGTGCTCACACGGGGCAGGACTGTATTGACTGTGTGTGTGGACCTGTGGGCGGCAGGGTTTGTCAGCTGCAGAAGACTTGTGCTTCTCAAAGACCCACATAGGAGGTTTGCCCCACCTTCCAAAGCCTGAAAAGATTGGGTGCTCCTGTGCCTGAGGCCAGCCCCACCCAGCTGCAATCCTCAGAGAGCTGAGAAGAGATCTAATAGGCTACAGGCTTACAGCAATTGTAAGGCCCTGAGCCTAACAACCTGCCACGCTGGGGGCCTACTCACTTAAAAGAAATACTGAAACACAAATGTGGTATTAGAACTTGCAGCCAACTGTGCTGGGGCTCCCCACACCTGATAAAGAGACTGAAGGGCCCATAACAACTACAAGCAGCTGAGCATTACAACAGCTGGCCAGGAGCATAACTCAGCCTCCCTGGGTGCCTACAGGGAGAGCAAAGAGGCCACAACAGAAGGACACACGTAGCCCACATAGGGGTCACCCCTGGAACATTGAGAACTGAGGGAAGCACACTGGAAGCCTCCTAAGGCATCACTTACATAAGGTCACCTATCCAAGAGCAGGAGACGTAGCTGACCTACCTAATACATAGACACAAGCACAGGGAAAGAGGCAAAATGAAGAGGCAAAAGAATACATTCCAAGTAAGGGAACAGGACAAAACCCCAGAAAAGGAACTAAGTGAAACAGAAATGAGCAACCTACCTGACAGAGAGTTCAAACTAAGAGTGTTAAGGATGCTCACTGATCTGGGGAGAAGAATAGATGAATTCAGTGAGAATGTCAACAAAGAAATGGAAGATATAAAAAAGAGCCAATCAGAAATGAAGAATACAATACTGGAAATGAAAAATTCATTAGAGGGACTCAAAAGCAGAGTAGAGGATACAGAAGAACGGATCTGTGAGCTGGACGAAAGACTAGAAGAAATTACCCAAGGTGAACAGGTAAAAGAGAAAAGAATTAAAAAGAGTGAGGACAGCCTAAGGGACCTCTGGGACAACATCAAGCACACTAACATCCGTGTTATAGGTGTCCCGGACGGAGAAGAGCGAGACAAGGGGGTAGAGACTCTATTTCAAGAAATAATAGATGAAAACTTCCTTAACCTAAGGGAGGAAACAGACAACCAGGTACAGGAAGCACAGAGAGCCCCAAACAAGATAAACCCAAAGAGGCCCACACCAAGACACATCATAATCAAAATGTCCAGAATTAAAGATAAAGAGAGAATCCTAAAAGCCGCAAGAGAATGTCAAGTTACATACAAAGGAAACCCCATAAGGCTATCAGCTGACTTCTCAGCAGAAACCTTACAGGCTAGAAGAGAATACCATGATATATTTAAGGTGCTAAAAGGAAAAAACTTACAGCCAAGAATACTCTATCCAGCAAGGTTATCATTCAAAATGGAAGGAGAGATCAAAATTTTCCCAGATAAGCAAAAATTAAAGGAGTTTGTCACCAAGAAACCAGTGCTACAAGAAATGTTAAAGGGACTGATTTAAGGGGAAAAGAGAAGACCACAAATAGGAAAAATTATCTATTTCCATGATTAGAACGTAATGGATACAAATACACAAAAAAGAGGTTAGATATGATATCAAAAACATAAAAGGAGGGAGGAGGGGAGTTAAGAGTACAGCTTTCAGACAGAGGTCAAACAAAAGTGACCATCAATTCTGTATAGAAGAAGAAAGGAACAGAGAAGGACTACTAAAACACTGAGAAAAAAAAAAAGTTAAAAAACGGCAGTAAGTACATACTTATCAATAGCTACTTTAAACGTCAATGGACTAAATACTCCAACTAAAAGGCATAGGGTGGCTGACTGGATAAAAAAACAAGACCCATATATACTCTGCATACAAGAGACACACTTCAGACTTAAAGACACTCACAAACTGAAAGTGAAGGGATGGAAAAAGAAGGGCATTACATAATGATCAAGGGAACAATCCAACAAGAGGATATAACACTTGTAAATATCTACACACCCAATGTAGGTGCACCTAAATATATAAAGCAATTATTAACAGACATAAAAAGAGAAATAGACAGTAACACAATAATATTAGGGGACTTTAACACTCCACTTACACCAACGGATAGATCATCCAAACAGAAGATCAATAAGGAAACATTGGCCTTAAACGACACACTAGAACAGATGGACCTAGTAGATATATACAGAGCATTCCATACAAAAACCGAAGAATACATGTTCTTTCCAAATGTACATGGAACATTCTCCAGGATTGATCACATATTAGGCCACAAAACAAGTCTCCATAAATTTAAGAAGATTGAAATAATACCAAGCATCTTTTCTGACCACAATGGTATAAAACTAGAAATCAACTATAGGAAGAAAATCAGAAAAGCCACATATACGTGGAGATTAAACAAAATGCTACTGAACAACGACTGGGTTACGAAGAAATCAAAGAAGAAATCAAAAAATACCTGGAGATAAATGAAAATGAAAATACGACATGCCAGAATTTATGGGATACTGCAAAAGCGGTTCTAAGAGGGAAGTTTATAGCGATACAGGCCTATCTTAACAAACAAGAAAAATCTCAAATAAACAATCTAACAATGCACCTAAAGGAACTGGAAAAAGAAGAACAAACCAAGCCCAAAATCAGTAGAAGAAGGGAAATAATAAAAATCAGAGCAGAAATAAATGAAATAGAGACCAAAAAAAAAAACAATAGAAAAAATTAATAAAACCAAGAGCTGGTTCTTTGAAAAGATCAACAAAATTGACAAATCTTTAGCTAGACTCACCAAGAAAAAAAGAGAGAAGGCACAAATAAGTAAAATCAGAAATGAAAGAGGAGAGGTTACAACAGACACCTCGGAAATACAAAAGATTATAAGAGAATACTATGAAAAGCTATATGCCAACCAATTTGACAATCTGGAAGAAATGGATAAATTCTTAGAATCATACAACCTTCCAAAACTGGATCAAGATGAAGTAGAGAATTTGAATAGACCAATCACCAGTAAGGAGATCAAAACAGTAATCACAAACCTCCCCAAAAATAAAAGTCCAGGACCAGACGGCTTCCCTGGGGAATTCTACCAAACATTCAAAGAAGACTTAATAACTATCCTTCTCAAACTCTTCCAAAAAATTGAGGAGTGGGGGAAGCTCCCTAACTCATTCTACGAAGCTGACATTACCCTGATACCAAAACCAGACAAAGACAACACAAAAAAAAAGAAAATTACAGGCCAATATCACTGATGAACATCGATGCAAAAATCCTCAACAAAATACTAGCAAATCGCATACAAGAATATGTTAAAAAGATTATACACCATGATCAAGTGGGATTTATTCCAGGGATGCAGGGATGATTTAACATTCGCAAATCAATCAACATAATACACCACATTAATAAAATGAAGAATAAAAATCACATGATCATCTCAATAGATGCAGAGAAAGCATTTTACAAGATACAGCATCCATTTCTGGTAAAAACTCTGAATAAAATGGGTATAGAAAGAAAGTATCTCAATATAATAAAGACCATATATGAGAAACCCACAGCTAATATCATCCTCAATGGTGAAAAACAGAAAGCCATCCCTCTAAGAACAGGAACCAGACAAGGATGCCCACTGTCACCACTCCTATTTAACATAGTACTGGAAGTCCTAGCCAGAGCAGTCAGGCAAGAGAAAGAAATAAAAGGGATCCAAATTGGAAAGGAAGAAGTGAAACTGTCACTATTTGCAGAAGACATGATTTTATATACAGAAAACCCTAAAGAATCCACCAGAAAACTTTTAGAAGTAATAAACGAATATGGTAAAGTTGCAGGATACAAAATCAACATACAAAAATCAGTTGCATTTCTGTACAATAACAATGAAGTACCAGAAAGAGAAATTAAGAATACCATCCCATTTACAATTGCAACAAAAGGAATGAAATACCTAGGAATAAACTTAACCAAAGAGGTGAAAGATCTGTACACCAAAAACTATAAAACATTTCTGAAAGAAATTGAAGAAGACACAAAGAAATGGAAAGATATTCCGTGCTCTTGGATTGGAAGAATTAACATAGTTAAGATGTCCATACTTCCTAAAGCCATCTATAGATTTAATGCAATCTCTATCAAAGTTGCAACAACATTTTTCACAGACATAGAACAAAGAATCCTAAAATTTATATGGAAAAACAAAAGACCCCGAATAGCTAAAGGAATCCTGAGAAAAAAGAACAAAGCTGGAGGTATCACACTCCCTGATTTCAAAATATACTACAAAGCTATAGTAACCAAAACAGCATGGTACTGGCACAAAAACAGACACACAGATCAATGGAATAGAATCGAAAGCCCAGAAATAAACCCACACATCTATGGACAGCTAATCTTTGACAAAGGAGCCAAGAACATACAATGGGGAAAAGAAAGTCTCTTCCACAAATGGTGTTGGGAAAACTGGATAGCCATATGCAAAAAAATGAAAGTAGACCCTTACCTTACACCATACACAAAAATTAACTCCAAATGGATTAAAGACTTGAATGTAAGACCTGAAACTGTGAAACTTCTAGAAGAAAACATAAGCAGAGGAGTGACGTCAGCATCATGGCGGAGTGAGCTTTCCCGTGAACTCTTCCCCCGACAAGATACAACAAAAGCAACAGTCACAGACCAACAACGGAATCCCAGACAGTGAAAAGCTAGAGCGTAGGGATCCACACTGCCACACATCTGAGAGCGGAACGTGCTGGGCCCCCGGAGGAAGTGGGGAGAGGTAAGGAGAACTCCGCTCCCTCCCCATCAGATCAGCGATCCCGGTCTGCGCGGCTCCCAGAGAGGGGGGAGGGGCGGCCCTCGGCGAGGAAACCGTGGCTCTTCGGACTCTCTCAGCCAGTGGGAAACTCCTGCACAGAGGACTCAGAGGAGCCACAGGGCTATCATCAACATCTGAGCACCCCAGAGAGCGGATAAAGAGGGGCAAACGAGAAGCCTCCCACGTCAGGGACCCAGAGGGCGAAAGAGAGAGCTCCCCCCTCCCCGCAACCCGGACTCTGCAGCTCGACCAGACCAGACCTAGCGATCCGAGGCAGACCTGATCAAACGACTGGACCCGTGGATCGCAGTGGGAAAAAAAAAAAAAAAAAACTGCGGATCGTAGCAGAAAAACTGGGGCAGAGCGCAGGGGGCTTAGACTACACAGCCCTTTACCACCAGACAGTGGCGGCAGGTGGAAATTGCAACCAGAGACTTCCAGGATGAGGAAAAACAAAACCAACACAGGAACCACAATGCAAAAATATATGAAATCACCAGACCAGAAACAAAATGACAAGCACCCAGAAATCAACCCCGAAGACACAGAAATCCATAAACTAAATGACAGAAATTTCAAAATAGCTATCATAAAAACACTCAACGAAATACGAGACAACACAGACAAACAATTCAATGAGATTAGGAGTTTCTTCACAAAAGAGATTGAAATCATAAAGAAAAACCAATCAGTGCTGATGGAGATGAAGAACACAATGGAGGAGATAAAGGAGAATCTGGAAACTTTAAAGAACAGAGCTGACAATATGGAGGAAAGAATTAGTACTTTAGAGGATAGGAATACAGATATACTCCAGATGGAAGAGGAGAGAGAACTAAGACTAAAAAGAAGTGAAGAAAGACTCTGAGAAATATCTGACTCTATTAGAAAATGTAACATAAGAATTATACGTATTCCTGAGGGAGAGGAGAGGGAAAGAGGAACAGAGAGCCTATTCAAGGAAATAATAGCTGAGAATTTCCCAAATCTGGGGAAGGAGCAGGAAATACCAGTAAGCGAAGCCAACAGGACACCTATATATATTAACAGACAAAGGCCTTCACCACGACACCTAGTGGTAAGGCTAGCCAGGGTCAACGACAAAGAAACCATATTAAGGGCAGCTAGACAAAAACAAAAAATAACGTACAAAGGAACTCCCATCAGGCTCTCAATGGATTTCTCAACAGAAACTTTTCAGGCTAGAAGAGACTGGAATGATATATTCAAAATACTGAAAGACAAAAACTTTCAGCCAAGAATACTCTATCCAGCAAAAATATCCTTCAAATATGATGGAGAAATAGTAACTCTCCCAGATAAACAAAAGCTAAGGGAGTTCATGGCCACGAGACCCCCACTACAAGAAATACTCAAGAAGGCCCTCAGGCCTGAAAAAAAGAAGAGAAAGGGAACACAAAGCTTGGAGGAAGGAGAAAAGTAGGTAGACAAAATCAGAGAAATAGTAGATCTTTACCAGAATAGGTTAGCAACCACTTAAATACTAAACTCAAAGATCAAAGGAAGAAATTCACCAAAAATAAATTTAACTTCATCACTGTAAACACACAGCCACAACACAAGATAGAATAAGGTATAATAAGAGCAAATTAGAAGGGGAAGAAGAAAGTGACTGAAGTGACTTAGTATAAGGAAATAGGAGGCTATCAGATAATGGACTATCTCATACACAAGATTTTTTGCCCAAACCTCAAGGTAACCACTAAACAAATAATCAAAGCAAAACCACATATGATAAACAAAGAGAAAACTAGAAGAATCATAAGACAGAACAACCAAACGGAATTGGCAGTCCAAAACAAACGGGACAAGAAACAAAGGAAATGCAAAAGAACCAGAAAATAAGTGACAAAATAGCAACATTAAGCCCTCATATATCAATAATTACCCTAAATGTAAATGGATTGAACTCTCCAATCAAAAGATACAGAGTGGCAGGATGGATTAAAAAGCAAGACCCAACAATATGCTGCCTTCAGGAAACACATCTTAGCACTAAAGACAAGCACAGGCTCAGAGTGAAAGGATGGAAGACAATACTCCAAGCTAATGGCAAACAAAAGAAAGCAGGTGTTGCCATACTCATATCAGACAAAGTAGACTTCAAGATAAAACAGGTTAAGAAAGACAAAGAAGGGAAATATATAATGATAAAAGGGACACTACATCAAGAAGACATATCACTTATAAATATATATGCACCCAACATAGGAGCACCAATGTACATAAAGCAACTATTAACAAACCTAAAAGGAGAAATCAACAACAACACAATAATAGTAGGGGATCTTAACACCCCACTTACAGCAATGGATAGATCATACAGACAAAAAGTTAATAAAGAAATATTAGACTTAAATGAAAAACTGGACGAGATGGACCTAGTAGACATATACCGAGCACTCCATCCAAAAACAGCTGACTACACATTCTTCTCAAGCGCACATGGAACATTCTCTAGGATAGACAATATGCTGGGAAACAAAGCAAGCCTCAATAAATTTAAGAAGATTGAAATCATAACAAGCATCTTTTCAGACCATAAGGCTATGAAACTGGAAATGAACCATGAAAAAAAAACTGGGAAAGTGACAAAAATGTGGAGATTAAACAACATGCTACTGAACAACCAATGGATCATTGATGAAATTAAAGGAGAAATCAAAAACTATCTGGAAACAAACGAAAATGATAACATGCCATATCAAACCATATGGGATGCAGCAAAAGCAGTCCTGAGAGGGAAACTCATAGCAATACAAGCCCACCTTAACAAACAAGAAAAAGCCCTAATAGGCAACCTTAAATTACACCTAACAGAACTAGAAAAAGAAGAACAAACAAAGCCCAAAGCCAGCAGAAGGAGAGAAATAATAAAAATCAGAGCAGAAATAAATGATGTTGAGACCAAAAAAACAGTTGAAAGGATTAATGAAACAAAGAGTTGGTTCTTTGAGAAGATAAACAAAATCAACAAACCCTTAGCCAGGCTTACTAAGAAAAAAAGAGAAAAGGCTCAAGTAAATAAAATTAGAAATGAAAGAGGAGAAATTACAACGGGTACCATGGAAATACAGAGGATTATAAGAGAATACTATGAGAAATTATATGCCAACAAATTGGACAATCTAGAAGGAATGGATAAATTCTTAGACTTATACAACCTCCCAAAATTGAACCAAGAAGAAATGGAGAATCTGAATAGACCAATGAGTAAAGAGATTGAAATAGTAATCAAAAACCTCCCAAAAAATAAAAGTCCAGGACCAGTTGGCTTCTCCAGTGAATTTTACCAAACATTCAAAGAAGATTTAATACCCCTCCTCCTCAAACTATTCCAAAAAATAGAGGAAGATGGAACACTTCCTAAATCATTCTATGAGGCCAACATCACCCTGATACCAAAACCAGACAAAGACAATACAAAGAAAGAAAATTACAGGCCAATATCGCTGATGAACATTGATGCAAAAATCCTCATCAAAATATTGGCAAACCGAATACAACAATACATTAAAAAGATCATACACCATGATCAAGTGGGATTTATACCAGGGGCGCTTGAGGATGGTTCAACATCCGCAAATCAATCAACGTGATACATCACATCAACAAAACAAAGAATAAAAACCACATGATCATCTCAATAGACGCAGAGAAGGCATTTGACAAGATACAACATCCATTTATGATAAAAACTCTCAATAAAATGGGAATGGAAGGAAAGTACCTCAACATAATAAAGGCCGTATATGACAAACCCACAGCTAACATCATACTCAATGGGGAAAGACTGAAAGCCATTCTTCTGAGAACAGGAACGAGGCAGGGCTGCCCACTCTCACCACTCCTGTTCAACATAGTACTGGAGGTTTTGGCCAGAGCAATTAGGCAAGAAAAAGGAATAAAAGGAATCCAAATAGGTAACGAAGAAGTGAAACTCTCACTATTTGCAGATGACATGATTGTATATATAGAAAACCCTAAAGAATCTGTTGGAAAACTATTAGAAACAATCAACAACTACAGCAAAGTTGCAGGGTACAAAATCAATCTACAAAAACCAGTTGCATTTCTATATGCTAATAATGAACTAACAGAAAGAGAGCTCAAAAAGATAATACCATTTACAATTGCATCAAAAAGAATAAAATACCTAGGAATAAATCTTACCAAGGAGGTGAAGGACCTATACAATGAGAACTACAAGACATTATTGAGGGAAATCCATGATGACATAAAGAAATGGAAAGATATCCCATGCACGTGGATTGGAAGAATAAACATAGTTAAAATGTCTATATTACCTAAAGCAATCTACAGATTCAATGCAATCCCAATCAGAATCCCAATGACATTCTTCACAGAAATAGAAAAAAGAATACTAAAATTTATATGGGGCAGCAAAAGACCCCGAATAGCTAAAGAAATCCTAAAGAAAAAGAACAAAGCAGGAGGCATCACAATCCCTGACTTCAAAACATACTACAAAGCAATAGTAATCAAAACAGCATGGTACTGGTACAGAAACAGACATACAGATAAATGGAACAGAATTGAAAACCCAGAAATAAAACCACACATATACGGACAGCTAATTTTCGACAAAGGTGCTAAGAACATGCAATGGAGAAAGGAAAGTCTCTTCAATAAATGGTGTTGGGAAAACTGGACAGCCACATGCAAAAGAATGAAAGTGGACCATGTGCTATCGCCATTCACAAAAATTAACTCAAAATGGATCAAAGACCTGAAGGTGAGACCTGAAACTATAAAACTCATAGAAGAAAATATAGGCAACACACTATTTGACATTGGTTTTAAAGGAATCTTTTCGGATGACATGCCTACCCAGACTAGGGAAACTAAAGAAAAAATAAACAAGTGGGACTTTATCAGATTAAAGAGCTTTTATAGGACAAATGAAACCAGAATCAAGATGAACAAACAACCAACCATCTGGGAGAGAATATTTGCAAAACATACATCTGACAAGGGGTTGATCTCCATAATATATAAAGAACTCACACAATTGAACAACAAAAAAACAAACAACCCGATCAAAAAATGGGCAGAGGAAATGAACAGACACTTCTCCAAGGAAGATATACAGATGGCCAATAGGCACATGAAAAGATGCTCAACATCACTAATCATCAGGGAAATGCAAATCAAAACAACACTAAGATACCACCTCACGCCTGTTAGAATGGCTATAATCACCAAGACAAAAAATAACAAATGTTGGAGAGGATGTGGAGAAACAGGAACCCTCATACACAGCTGGTGGGAATGCAAATTGGTGCAGCCTCTATGGAAAACGGTATGGAGATTCCTCAAAGAATTAAAAATAGAGATGCCCTATGATCCAGCCATCCCACTACTGGGAATCTATCCAACGCACCTGAAATCAACAATCCAAAGAGGCTTATGCACCCCTATGTTCAATGCAGCATTATTCACTATAGCCAAGAAGTGGAAGCAACCTAAGTGTCCCTCGACTGACGATTGGATTAAGAAAATGTCGTATATATATACAATGGAATATTACTCAGCCATAATAAAAGACAAAATCGTCCCATTTGCAACAACATGGATGGGCCTGGAGCGTATTATGTTAAGTGAAATAAGCCAGAAAGAGAAAGACAAACACCGTATGATCTCACTCATATGTGGAATATAAACCAACACATGGACAGAGAAAACTGGACTGTGGTTACCAGGGCAGTGGGGGTGGGGAGTGGGCACAAGGGGTGAAGGGAGTCATATATGTGGTGATGGACAAACAAAAATGTACAACCCAAAATTTCACAATGTTAGAAACCATTAAAACATCAATAAAAAAATTATTAATCAAAACATGAAAAAAAAAAAGAAAAAAAAAGAAAACATAGGCAGTACGCTCTTCGACATCCGTCTTAGCAACATCTTTTCAAACACCACGTCTGACCAGGCAAGAGAAACAATAGAAAAAATAAATAAATGGGACTACATCAAACTAAAAATCTTCTGCACAACAAAGGAAACCATCAACAAAACGAAAAGACAACCTAACAATTGGGAGAAGATATTTGCAAACCATACTTCTGATAAGGGCTTAATCTCCAAAATATATAAAGAACTCATGCATCTCAACAACAAAAAAACTACCAACCCAATTAAAAAATGGGCAAAGACCTTAACAGACATTTCTCCAAAGAAGATATACAGATGGCCAACAGACACATGAAAAGATGTTCAAAATCACTAACTATCAGGGAAATGCAAATCAAAACTACAATGAGATATCACCTCACACCTGTCAGAATGGCTATAATTAACAAGACAGGAAACAACATGTGTTGGAGAGGATGTGGAGAGAAGGGAACTCTCATACACTGCTGGTGGGAGTGCAAACTGGTGCAGCCACTATGGAAAACACTATGGAGATTCCTCAAAAAATCAAGGATAGAACCACCATATGATCCAGCTATTCCACTGTTCGGTATTTATCCAAAGAACTTGAAAACACGAATTTGTAAAGGTACATGCACCCCTGTGTTCATTGCAGCGTTATTGACAATAGCCAAGACTTGGAAGCAACCTAAGTGCCCATCAAGGGATGAATGGATAAAGAAGCTGTGGTATATATACACAATGGAATACTACTCAGCCATAAGAAACGATGAAATCCAGCCATTTGTGACAACATGGATGGACATTGAGGGTATAATGCAAAGTGAAATAAGTCAGAGGGAGAAGGACAAATACCGTATGATTTCCCTCATTAAGTAGTAGATAATGACACCAATAAACAAACACATAGAGACAGAGATTGAATTGGTGGTTAGCAGAGGGGAAAGGGGGAGGGAGGAGGGTGAAAGGGATAATTCGGTGCATTTGTGTGGTGATGGGTTGTAATTAGTATTTTGGTGGTAAACATGATGTAATCTATGCAGAAATAGAAGTACAATGATGTACACCGGAAATTTTTACAATGTCATAAACAATGTTACTGCAATAAACAAAAAATTAAAAAAAAAACAATAAAGAAAGTGTTTCCTCAAAGGAACGTGCTATTTCTTCTAAATGCCCAAAAAGGGAATCTGTGACAAAACTTGTTTAGGAATTATGGGATCCTTATTAGATGGAAGTAAGGGAGATGGGGCATGAAGTTACTTCTAGGAGATGGAGACATACCTACTTTAGCTCAGTTCAGGCAGTCTTTGCAAGTCCTATGTAAACTTGTTTCTACACAGCAGTTTGCAACATGGAATGAGAAAGTGCTTACAAAGGAAAGTGCAATTTCTCCTCAATGCCCTAATTGGGAATCTTTGACAAATCCTGTTTAGGAAATATGTCATCCTTACTAGATGGAAGTAAGGGAGATGAGACATGAAGTTATTTCTAGGAGTTGAAGACATAAACACTTTAGCTCATCTCTGGGAAGCTTTGCAAGTTGAATACAAACTTGTTGCTAGACAGCAACTTGCAGCTTGGAATCAGAAAGTGCTTCCTCAAAGCAACGTGCTATTTCTTCTCAATGCACTAATTGGGAATCTGTGTCAAAAATTTTTTAGGAATTATGTGATCCTTGCTAGATGAAAGTACGGGAGATGGAGCATGAACTTATTTATAGGAGTTGAAGACATACCCACTTTAGCCCAGCTCTCGGAATCTTTGCAAGTCCTATACAAACTTGTTGCTAGACAGCAACTTGCAACTTGGAATCAGAAAGTGCTTCTTCAAAGGAATGTGCTATTACTTCTCAAGGCACCAAACATTAATCTGTGCCAAAACTTCCTTAGGTATTATGTATTCCTTACGAGATGGACGTAAGGGAGATGGAGCATGAAGTTATTTCCAGGACTTGAAGTCATACCCAGTTTTTCTCAGCTGTGGGCATCTTTGCAAGTCCTATACAAACGTTGCTAGACATCAACTTGCAACTTGGAATCAGAATGTGTTTCTTCACAGGAACAGGCTATTTCTTCTCAATGCCCAAAAAGGGAATCTGTTTCAAAACTTTGTTAGGAATTATGTGATCCTTACTAGATGGAAGTAAGGGAGAGGGGCATGAAGTTATTTCTAGGAGTTGGAGACATACCCACTTTAGCTCAGTTCTGGCAATCATTGCAAGTCCTATACAAACTTGTTTCTACACAGAAGCTTGCAACTTGGAATGAGAAAGTGCTTGCTCAAAGGAACTTGCAATTTCTTCTCAATGCGCATTTGGGAATCTGTGACAAATCTTGTTTAGGAAATATGTGATCCTTACTAGATGGAAGTAAGGGAGATGGGCCATGAAGTTATTTCTAGGAGTTGAAGACATACCCACTTAATCTCATCTCTGAGAATCTTTGCAAGTCCTATACAAACTTGTTGCTAGACAGCAACTTGCAACTTGGAATCAGAAAGTGCTTCTTCAAAGATATGTGCTATTTCTTCTCAAGGCACCAAACTTTAATCTGTGCCAAAACGTCCTTAGGTATTATGTATTCCTTACGAGATGGACGTAAGGGAGATGGAGCATGAAGTTATTTCCAGGACTTGGAGTCATAAGCAGTTTTTCTCAGCTGTGGGCAGCTTTGCAAGTCCTATACAAACTTGTTGCTAGACAGCAACTTGCAACTTGGAATCAGAAAGTGCTTCTTTAAAGGAATGTGCTATTTCTTCTCAAGGCACCAAACTTTAATCTGTTCCAAATCTTCTTTAGGAATTATGTGATCCTTACTAGCTGTGAGTAAGGGAGATGGGACATGAAGTTATTTCTATGAGATACAGACATTCTTACTTTTGCTCACTTCTGGCAATCTTGGCAAGTCCTATACAAACTTGTTTCTACACAGCAGCTTCCAACTTGGAATGAGAAAGTGCTCCCTCAAAGGAACGTGCTATTTCTTCTCAATGCCCTAATTGGGAATCTGTGTCAAACCTTTTTTAGGAATTATGTGATCCTTACTAGATGGAAGTAAGGGAGATGGGGCATGAAGTTATTTCTAGGAGTTGAAGACATACCCACTTTAGCCCAGCTCTCAGAATCATTACAAGTCCTATACAAACTTGTTGCGAGACAGCAACTTGCAACTTGGAATCAGAAAGTATTTCTTCAAAGGAACATGCTATTTCTTCTCAAGGCACCAAACATGAATCTGTTCCAAATCTTCTTTAGGAATTATGTGATCCTTACTAGATGGAACTAAGTGAGATGGGGCATGAAGTTATTTCTAGGAGATAGAGACATACCCACTTTAGCTCAGTTCTGGCAATCTTGGCAAGTCCTATACAAACTTGTTTCTATGCAGCATCTTGCAACTTGGAATGAGAAATTGCTTCCTCAAGGGAACGTGCTATTTCTTCTCAATGCCCTAATTGGAAATCTGTGTCAAACTTTTTTTAGGAATTATGTGATCCTTACAAGATTGAAGTAAGGGAGATGGGGCATTCAGTTATTTCCAGGACTTGGAGTAATAGCCAGATTAGTTAACCTCTGGGAATTTTTGCAAGTCCTATACAAACTTGTTGCTAGACAGCAAATTGCAACTTGGAATCAGAAAGTGCTTCCTCAAAGGAACGTGCAATTTCTTCTCAATGCAATAATTGGGAATCTCTGACAAAACTTGTTTAGGAAATATGTGATATTTACTAGATTGAAGTAAGCGAGCTGGGGCATGAAGTTATTTCTAAGAGTTGGAGTCATATTCAGTTTTGATCAGCTCTGGGAATCTTGCAAGTCCTATACAAACTTGTTGCTACACAGCAACTTGGAATCAGAAAATGCTTCCTCAAAGCAACGTGGTATTTCTTCTGAAGGAACAAAACATTAATGTGTGCCAGAACTTCCTTAGGTATTATGTGAAACTTACTAGCTGGAATTAAGGGAGAAGTGGCAGGAAGTTATTTGCAGGGGTTGGAGTCATACCCAGTTTAGCTCAGCTCTGGGAATCTTTGCAAGTCCTATACAAACTTTTGGCTAGACATCAACTTGCAACTTAGAATCAGAAAGTGCTTCATCAAAGGAACGTGCTATTTCTTCTCAATGCCTTAAATGGGAATCTGGCCAAAATTTCTTTAGGTATCATGTCCTCCTTACTAGACGGAAGAAATGGAGATGGAGCAGGAAGTTATTTCCATGAGTTGGAGTCATACCCCGTTTAGCTCAGCTCTGCAAATCTTTGCAAGTCCTATACAAACTTGTTGCTAGACAACAACTTGCAACTTGGAATCAGAAAGTGCTTCCTCAAAGGAACGTGCTATTTCTTCTCAATGCCCTAAACGGGAATCTCTGTGAAAACTTGTTTAGGAATTATGTGATCCTTACTAGCTGGAAGTAAGGGAGATGTGGCATGAAGTTATTTCCAGGAGTTGGAATGATACCCAGATTAGTTCAGCTCTGTGAATCTTTGCAAGTCCTATACAAACATGTTGTGAGACAGCAACTTGCAACTTGGAATCAGAAAGCGCTTCCTCTAAGGGACGAGCTATTTCTTCTCAAGGCACCAAACATTAATCTGTTCCAAAGCTTCTTTAGGTGTTATGTGATCCTTACTAGCTGGAAGTAAGGGAGATGGGGCATGAAGTTATTTCCAGGAGTTGGAGTCATACCCAGTTTAGCTCAGCTCTGGGAATCTTTGCAAGTCCTATACAAACTTGTTGCTAGACAGCAACTTGCAACTTGGAATCAGAAAGTTCTTCCCTTCCACAAAAGAACGGGCTATTTCTTCTCAGTGCCACAAAATGGGAATCTGTGAAAAACTTGTTTAGGAATTATGTGATCCTTACTAGCTGGAAGTAAGGGAGATCGGGCATGAAGTTATTTCCAGGAGTTGGTGTCATACCCAGTTTAGCTCAGCTCTGGGAATCTTTGCAAGTCCTATACAAACTTGTTGCTAGACAGCAACTTGCAACTTGGAATCAGAAAGTGCTTCCTCAAAGGAACGTGCTATTTCTTCTCAAGGCCCCAAACATTAATCTGTGCCAAAACTTCTTTAGGTATTATGTGATCCTTACTAGCTGGAAGTAAGGGAGATGGGGCATGAAGTTATTTCCAGGAGTTGGTGTCATACCCAGTTTAGCTCAGCTCTGGGAATCTTTGCAAGTCCTATACAAACTTGTTGCTAGACAGCAACTTGCAACTTGGAATCAGAAAGTGCTTCCTCAAAGGAATGCACTATTTCTTCTCAATGCCCCAAAATGGGAATCTGTGACAAACTTGTTTAGTAATTATGTGATCCTTAAAAGCTGGAATTAAAGGAGATTGGGCATGAAGTTATTTCCAGGAGTTGGTGTCACACCCAGTGTTGTTCATACCTGGGAATCATTGCAAGACTTATACAAACTTGTTGCTAGACAGCAACTTTCAGCTTGGAGTCTGAAAGTGCTTCCTCAAAGGAATGTGCAATTTCTTCTCAAGGCCTCAAACATTAATCTTTGCCAAAACTTCTTTAGGTATTATGTGATTCTTCCTAGCTGGAAGAAAGGGAGATGTCACCTATTTTGGCTCATCTCTGGGAATCAGTGCAAGTCCTATGCAAACTTGTTGCTAGACAGCAACTTGCAGCTTGGAATCAGAAAGTGCTTCCTGAAAGGAATATGCTATTTCTTCTCAAGGCCCCAAACATTAATCTGTGTCAAAACTTCTTTAGTTATTATGTGATCCTTACTAGTGGGAAGAACTGGAAATGTGGCCTGAAGTTATGTCCAGGAGTTGGTGTCATACCTAGTTTGGCTCATCTCTGGGAATCACTCCAAGTCCTATACAAACTTGTTGCTAGACAACAACTTGCATCTTGGAATAAGAAAGTGCTTCCTCAAAGGAATGTGCTGTTTCTTCTCTAGACCCCAAACATTAATCTGTGCCAAAATTCCTTAGGTATTATGTGATCCTTACTAGCTCGAACTAAGGGAGATGTGGCATGAAGTTTTTTCCAGGAATGGGTGTTATTCATAGTTTAGCTCAGCTGTAGTAATGTTTCCCACTCACATAGAAACTTGGTCGTAGACATTTACTTGCAAGCCGGGATCAGAAATTGCCTTCTCAAAGGAAGGTGAGATTCCTTCTTAAGTCTCAAAATGACAATATGTTCAAGACCTCGTTTAGGAATGTAATCCTTTAAATCTGGAAGGAAGAGAGATTGTGTACAACGTTATTTCCAGGAATGGGTGTTATACATAGTTTAGCTCAGCTGTGGTAATGATTGCAACACATTTACAATGATGGTCCTCAATAGCTACTTAGAAACTGGGTTAAGAAGAAACTTCCCATAAGAATTGTGACTGTGATGCTTTCTGAAGACATTGAACCGTAAAGTTTCAAAATTTCTATAGGAAGTTGGTCCCTAACAGCTATAGCAAAGAGTGATTGTGCAAGAAGTTATTTATAAGAATGGGTTTTATACATAGTTTAGGACCGCTTTTGTAATGATTGTAACTCATATAGAAAGCTGTTTCTAAGCAGCCTTTTCAGGGCTGGCCCTGTTGCTTAGTGGTTTGGTGCACACACTCCTCTGCTGGCGGCCCGGGTTCGGATCCCTGGTGCACACCAACGCACCACTTCTCTGGCCATGCTGGGGCCACGTCCCACATACAGCAACTAGAAGGATGTGCAACTTGACATACAGCTACCTACTGGGGCTTTGGGGAACAAAAAAAAAAAAAGGAGGAGGATTGGCAATAGATGTTGGCTCAGAGCCGGTCTTCCTCAACAAAAAGAGGAGGATTAGCACAGAAGTTAGCTAAGGGCTGATCTTAAAAAAAAAAAGCCATTTTCAGCAAGAATGTTTTCTAAGGAATATGAGAGAGATGTTTTCTGTAGGCACTGAACTGCATTGGTCCAAATCTGCTTTAAGAAGATGATCCTTAAGAGCTATAGAGAAGCATCATTGTGCATGAAGTCATTTCCTTGAATAAGTGTTATATTCAGTTTAGCTCAGCTGTAGTAATGATTTGAACTCATATGCAAAGATGTTCCTAAACAGCTACTTACAAGAGGGGGTTTAGTATGAGCATCCTGTAAGCAACATGAGTGAGATGCTTTCCAAAGTTGCTGAACTGCAATGTTTCAAAACTGCTGTAGGAAGGTGATCCTTAACAGGTCAAAGAAAGAGTGATTATGCACAAAGTTATTTCCAGGAATGGGTGTTGTACATATTTTATCTCAGCTGTAAGAAAGGATTACAACTCATATGCAAAGATGTTCCTCAACAGCTACTTAAAAACCCCATTTCAGATATAGCTTTCTCTAAGGAATGTGAGTCAGATTCTTTCTCATGGCCCTAAATGGCAATGTTCCAAAACTGCTTTGGGTAGATGATCCTGAATAACTAGAAGAAAGAGTGATTGTGCACTAACTTATTTCCAGGAATGTTTGTTATACTTAATTTAGCTCAGCTGTAGTTATGATTGAACATCATATACAAAGATATTCCTAAACTGCTATTGACAAGCCAGGTTCAGAAACAGCGTTCTCTAAGTAATGTGAGTGAGATGTCTTCTGTAGGCACTGAAGTGCAATGGTTCAAATGGCATTAGGAAGATAATCCTTAAAAGCTAGAAGGAAGAGTGTTTGTGCATGAAGTCATTTCCAGAAATGGGTGTTATACGTAGTTTAGCTTAGCTGTAATAAAGATTGGAACTCATATACTAGGTTGTTCCTAAAAAGCTACTTACAAGCCGATTCAGAATGTGCCTTCTCTAAGCAATGAAATGTTCTTTCTGAAGGCCGTAACTGCAATGTTCCAAAACTGTTTTAGGAATACTTTCCTTAACAGCTAGAAAGAAGTGAGACTGTGCACCAATTTATTTCCAGGAAATTTTGTTATACATAGTTTAGCTCAGTTGAAGTAAAGATTACAATTCATATAAGAGTTTCTAAACATTACTTAAATATGCTGGGTTCAGAAAGAGCGTGCTCTATGGAATGTGACTGAGATGCTTTAAGAAGGTGCTGAACTGCAATGTTTCAAAACTACTTGAGGAAGTTGATCCTTAACAGCTAGAAGAAATAGTGACTGTGCTTGAAGGTATTTCCTGGAATGGCTGTTACTCATAGTTTAGCTCAACTGTAGTAAAGATTGGAACTCATACATAAAGTTGTTCCTAAACTGCTACTTGCAAGCTGAGTTGAGAAAGTGCCTTCTTTAAGGAATGTAAGACTCTTTCTGAAGGAACTCAACTGCAGTGCTTCAAAACTGCTTCAGAAAGATGATCCTTAAGAGCTAGAAGCAAGAGTGATTCTCTATGAAGTTATTTCCAGAAATGGGTGTCATACACAGTTTGACTCAGCTGTTGTAATGATTTCAACTCATATACAAAGATATTCCTAAACATCTTCTTACAAGCAGGATTACGAAGGTCTGTTCCATAAGGAATGTGAGTGAGATGCTTTCTGAAGGCCCTAAACTACAATGTTCCAAAACTGCTTTAGGAAAATGATCCTTAAGAGCAAGAAGAAAGAGTGATTGTGTACCATGTTATTTCCTGGAATGAGTGTTATACATAGTTTAGCTCAGCTGTTGTAATTATTGCAACTCATATACAAAAATGTTCCCAAACAAATACTTACAATCTGGGTCAGAAAGAGCATTCTCTAAGGAATGTGAGTAAGATGGTTTCTGAAGGCACTGAACTGCAAGGCTTCATAACTGCTTTAGGATGATTTTCCTTAAGAGCCAGAAGCATGAAGGATTGTGCCAAAGTTATTTCCAGGAACAGGTGTTAGACATAGTTTAGCTCAGCGGTAGTGAAGTTTACAACTCACATGCAAAGATCTTCCTAGATAGCTACTTACAAGTAGGGTTTACATAGAGCATTCTTTATTGAATTTGAGTGAAAATCTATCTGAATGCCCTGTACAGCAATGTTCTCAAAGTGTTATATGAAGATGATACTTAAGAAGTAGAAGCAAGAGTGTTTGTCCACATTGTTAATTCATGGATGCCTGTTACAGACATTCTGTCACAGCTGTAGTGAAAACTTGGGATCTCATATACAAAGAGCTTCTTTTTTTTTTGTGAGGAGGACTAGCCCTGAGCTAACATCCGATACCAATCCTCCCCTTTTTTCTTGAGGAAGATTGGCCCTGGGCTAACATCTGTGCCCATCCTCCTCTACTTTATATGGGATGCCGCCACAGCGTGGCTTAGCAAGCAGTGCATCGGTTCGTGCCCAGGATCCGAACCTGTGAATCCCGGGCCACCACAATGGAGTGCACACAGTTAACTTCTGCGCCACTGGGCCAGCCCCACAAAGAGCTACTTAAACAGCTACTTACAAGCTGTGTTCAGACAGAGCATTCTTTAACGAATGTGAGTAAGAATTGTCTGAATGCCCTGTACTGTAAAGTTCTCAAAGTGTTATATGAAGGTGATCCTTTAGAGGTAGAAGCCTTGGAATTACCCCATCAGGACAACAGCCCATGTGCCACCACTGGGGTCTCCGGCCTCACAATGACCCTCGTGGTGCTTAAGCGATGGGCCCGCAGTGCTCTGAGCAACTGGGTGTGCTCCATTGCAGTGGCTGGGAACAGGTGAAGCTACAATGGTTTCACATTTGTTTCAGCTGTGTCTCACATCACCCTTCAACACTTCCGTTCATGTCACTACTGGTGCTCTTTTGTAGCGCTGGTTTGTCCCTATTTGTCAACAGCAGACTGGGGAGGAAGTCAAGGCTGTGCCACAACCACCTGGTTCATCCCAGACCTCACTTCTACTTCAAAAACAAACACACATGGCCTCTTGTCACACCCACCACGATTCGACTCCAGGGGGAGGAAAGGCTTTTTCAAGTCTAAAGGCTGAGACAGGCATGCCCAAGGAGTGAGAATGGCCATAGTAGGCAGGACACCTAGGGAGCAAGGACCCCAGTGGGCAGGTCCCAGCCTCTTCTCTAGAGTCAGGAAAGACTGGCCTATCAAGTGCCTAGGGAACAACACTTGGGAGAAAGCCACGAT
Organism: Ceratotherium simum simum; assembly: GCF_057802395.1. Classification (NCBI taxonomy): domain Eukaryota; kingdom Metazoa; phylum Chordata; class Mammalia; order Perissodactyla; family Rhinocerotidae; genus Ceratotherium; species Ceratotherium simum. Next base: position 63,337 of record NC_141937.1, read on the forward strand.
TGAGGGCATGAGATAGGGACTCTTCTGGCCCTCACCTTGAGAGCACAGGTACCATGCAGAGGGAGAGGAGAACCTTCTGGATCCCTTGCTTTGTCCAAAGAAGGCCAGCTGGCACAGCCACCTCGGTCAGGACCCTGTCAGGGGAACAACTTCTGGAGGAAATAGCCCAGGCACACTGAGTTCCCATTGGCTTCAGCTGTGTCTCCCAAACCCCTTCAACGCTTTTGCTCAGCTCGCCAGCCACTTCCCTTGTTCAGAAGCGGTGGTTTGGCACTGTTTGCCAAAAGCAGACTGGGGCAGGACGTCAAAGCTCTGCCTCCGTGAGCTGGTTTGTCTGGGGCCTCATCTCTTCCTAGAAAGACAAAACCATGGCCTCCCCCAAAGCCCACACCTTTTCTCTCCATCCAGGCAGAGGAAAGGCTCTGTGGAGTCAGAAGGGCCGAGGCAGGCATGCCCACAGCAGTGAATAGGGCCCTGGAAGGAAGGAGGCCAAGGGAGCAGGGGCCCCGCCGGCCATGCCATTCTGTCAACAGGTCCCAGCCCCTTCTCTGGATTCAGGAAGGTCTGGCCTTCCAAGTGCCTGGGGCATGACTCTTGGGAGAAAACTGTGATTGAGGCATGAGATAGGCCCTCACTCAGAGTGCACAGGTGCCACGCAGAGGGAGAGGAGCACCCTCTGGCTCACCTCCTCTATCCAAAGGGGGCCGGCCAGCACAGCCACCGGAGCCAGGACCCTTCAGGGGGACAAGTTCCAGAGGAAAGAGCCTTGGGTCATGCAATTTATCTGGGGGGTGTGTTCAGTCTCCTCAGAGGAGGAAGCCACCTGGCAACCAGTATGCCCAACCTGGGATCTGATGGCCTGTCACACCCACATCCTTGCCCTGCTGGGCATGCCCTGCCTACTGAGAGAGGAGGATGGTCCTGGCAGTGGTGACTGGAGGGTGGCTGGTGGTGAGAGAGGCACTCAACAGTGTCCTGGGACGCATTGGGATAGGCAGGTCCACTGTGATATGGCACCTGGAATTGGGCTGCATCTGGCCAGATCTAAGGGAGGGGACCCATCTCAGGGTCAACAGACTGAAGGATGCCACAACCGTTCACTTAGAGCAGGACTCCAGGCTCTTCTTCACCCCTGCCTCTCTGGCTATGTTGCCATCCTCCACCCCCATCCAAACCATTTCCCATGCATCTGGGTCCAGATGGAACACCACAGAGGTGACTGGGGAACTCGCCTCTCACCTGCCTTGAGCCAGTGGCCCACACTGTGGTGGTGCTGGCCCCAGGGTTGGGGTGGTGCTTGTGGGGCAGGGTTAAGGGTAGGTGTAGGATTAAGGTTAGGTTTAGCGTCAGGGTGTGGGTGATGAACAGGTTCAGGATCTGAGGAAGATTTAGTGTTATGGTAAGTTTTAGGGTCAGTAATAGGTTCGTGGTCATGGTCAGCAGTAGTTTTAAATGTAGGGGTAGTGTTAGGTGTAGGGTTAGGGTTAGAATTAGGGGTAAGGTCAGGGTCTGGGTAAGGGTCAAGTGTAGGTTCAGGTGTAGGGGAAGAGGTAGGGGTTTTGGTAGGGGTAGGGTTAAGGTTAGGTTCTGGGGCAAGGTCAGGGTCATGGTCTGGGTGTGGGTCACAGATAGAGTATTTGAATGGGTAGGGTTTGATGTAGGGTTAGAGTCAATTTCGGGGTCAAGGTCAGGGAAAGGATAGATTTAAGGGTAGGTGCAGTGGTAGATGTAGGGTTAGGCGTACATTTAGGGGTAGGGGTAGGGTTAGGGGTAGGGTTAGGTTAGGTTCCAGGTCAGGGTCAGGGTCAGTGTCATGGACCTTGGTAGGTATAGGGTTAGGTGTAGGGGTAGGGGTAGGGTTAGGGTTAGGCTCAGAGTCATGGTCAGGTTCAGGGTCAGGGATTGGGCTATGGGTCCAGGAAGGGGTATGCATAGAATCAAGGTCATTGTCAATGTCACAGTCACAGTTAAGGGAAGATGTAGGCGTAAGTTCAGGGTTAGGGTTAGGTTTATGTCTGTGGTAGGATCAGGGTAATAGTCAGGTTCAGAGTCAGAGATAGGGGTAGGGTTAGGGTGTGGGTCAAGTTCTAGGTCAGGGTTGGTGGTAGGTTGAGGAGTAGCGATAAGGGTAGGTGTAAGTTTAAGGTTAGGATTTGGTTTAGCATCAGGGTCAGGATCAGGGCCAGTGTCAGTGTCAAGAGTAGGGATAGGGGTAGGTGTAGGGATACAGTTAGGGTTAGAGTTAGGTATAGGGTCTGGGTCAGTGTCAGGGTCAGGATTAGGGTTCGGGTTAGGCTTAGCATCAGGATCAGTGTTAGGGTCAGGGTTAGGGGTAAGGGTAGGGATGGGTTCAGAGTCATGGTCAGGGTCACTGCCATGTGTATGGGTAGGCGTAGGCTCTGGGGCAGGGGCAGGGTCTGGGGTAGCGATAGGTGTAGGGTAGTAGTAGGGTTAGGCTCAGGGTTAGCATCAGATTCAGGGTCACTTTCAATTTCAGGGGTAAGGGTAGGACTAGAGGTATGGGTGGAATTAGGGTTAGGGTCAGTGTCAATATCAGGGTCAGTGGTAGTGGTAGGGGGAGTGATGGGGTAGGAGGCCAGGTAGGGGACAGTGTTAGGTTTACGGTTAGGGTCCAGGTCTGCGTCTGGGTCAGGATCCTGGTCAGGGTCAGGGATGGGGTAGTGTTAGCTGTAGGGTTAGGGTTAGGGTTATGGTCAGGGTAACAGTCAGGGTCAGGCTCTGGGGTAGGGCTAGGTGTAGGTGTGGGGATAGCAGTATGCTTAGAATTAGTGTTAGGGTTCACTTCAGGGTCAGGGTCAGGGTCAGTGGTATAGGTACTGGTAGGGGTAGGGTTAGGGGTAGGGTCAGTGTCAGGGTCATGAATGAGGTAGGGGTAGGTGTAGGGGGTGGGTAGGTGTAGGGTTAGGGTCAAGGTCAGGGCCAGGGTCAGAGTTATGGGTAGGTGTAATGGTAGGGGTAGGGGTAGGGGTGGGGTTAGTGGTAGGTTTATGGTTATGTTTGGGGTTAGGTTCAAGTTCAGGGTCAGTGGTAGGAGTAGGGTCAAGGGTAGGGGTAGAGATGGGGTCTGGTGTAGGTTAAATGTCACTGTCAGGGTCAGAGTTAGGGTCTAGGTCAGAGTCAGTGTCAGAGGTAGGGTCAGGGGTACCTCTAGGTGTAGGGGTTGGGTTAGGGATTGAAGTAGGCTTAGGGTTAGGGTCAGGGTCATGGTCAGGGTCAGGGTAGGGGTAGGTTTTGGGTGATGGAGAGGGAAAGGGTCAGGGTCAGGGTGATGGACAGTGGCGGGCATAGGTAGAGGGGTAGGGTTATGGTTAGGGTTAGGGTCAGTGTCATGGTCACAGTCTGTGGTGGGGGTAGGAAAGAGGTAGGTGTAGGGTTAGATTTAGGGTTAGTGTTAGGATAAGGTTTGGTTTAGGGTCAAGGTAGGGGTCAGGGTCCGGGTCAGCAGTAGTGGTAGTGGTAGGGGTATCTGTAGGGGTCAGTGTCCCCCCACTGTAGGAGTAGTATTAGGGTAAGGATTTGCATCAGGGTCCAGGTCAGGGTCAGGGGTAGAGCTAGGTGGAGAGGTAGGGGTAGGTGTACGGTTTAGGTTAGTGTTAAGGATAAGGCCAAGGTCAGGGTCAGGATCAGTGTAGGGGTAGTTTTGGTGGTAGGGCTAGGGGTAGGGGTGAAGGTTGTCTTAGGTTTAGTGTCAGGTTCAGGGGTATGGGTAGTGGTAGGAGTAGAGGTTGTGGTAGGGCCAGAGTCAGGGTAAGGGTAGGTGTAGGCATAGGGGTAGTTTAGGTTTAGGGTTTGTTAAGGGTCAGGGTCAGGGTCAGTGTCTGGGTCAGAGGTGGGGTAAGGATAGATGTAGGTGTAGGGGTAGGGGTAAGGGTAGGTGTGGGTTAAATGTCATGGTAAGTGTCAGGGTTAGTGTGAGGGTCAGGGTCAGGGTTAGGGTCTGGTGTAGGGGTAGGTGTCAGAGTAGGGGTAGATGTAGGGTTAGGGTTAGGGTTTGGTTAGGGTCATGGTCAGTGTCAGGGTCAGGGGTAGGAGTAGGGCTAGTTTTAGGGTTAAGGTCCAGGTCGGGGTCAGAGTCATGGTCAGGGTTAGGCATAGGGTTAGGTGTAGTGGTAGGAGTAGGGTTAGGGTTAGGGTTAGGGTCTGGGTCAGGGTCAGTGTCAGTGTAAGGTTCAGGGTCAGAGTTTGGGTCAGGTTAGGGTTAGAGTCCGGGTCAGGGTCGGAGTCGGGTGTAGGATAAGTGGTAGGGGTAGGTATAGGCATATAGGTTGCAGTACAGTTAAGATTAGGGTCAGGGTGAGGTACAGGGTTTAGGGTAGGTGTATGTTAGTGTTATGGTCATGGTCAGAGTAAGGACTGGACCCAGGGTAGTGGTAGGTGTAGGGTTAGGTGTATAGTAAGTGTTAGGCTTGGGGTTAGGATTTAGGGTTAGGTTTAGGTTTAGGTTTAGAGTTAGTGTCCTTTCAGGGTCAAGTCTTGGTCAGTGTCAGGGGCAGGGGTAGGGGTAGGGTTAGGGGTATAATTAGGGGTAGAGTCACGGTTAGGGTCACAGTCAGAGTCCAGGTCATGGTCAAGGGAAGGGTTAGGGGTAGGGGTAGGGTATTTTAGTGTCAGGTTCAGGGTCCGGATCAACATTACATGTAGTGGTAGGTGTAGGGTCAGGGTTAGGGTCAGGGTTAGGGTTAGTTTTAGGGGTAGTTGTAGGACTAAGGTGTTAGGGTTAGCATCAGGGTCAGGGACAGTGTTAAGGGTAGGGTCAGGCATAGGGTTAGTGGTAAGTTTAGGCGTACTGATAGGTTAGGGGTGATGGTAGAGTTAGGGTTAAGGTTATAATCAGGGTCAGGGTCAGGTTCTGGGTCCGAGTTAGTGGTAGTAGTAGGTGTAGGAGAAGGGTTAGTGTTAGGGTTAGGGACAGGGTCAGGTCATGGATAGGGGTAGATGTAGGGGTAGAGGTAGGGTTATTGTTAGGGCTAGGGTTAGGGGTTAGTGTTAGGTTAGCCTTAGGGTTAGGGTGAGTGTCAGGGACAGGTTGTGGGTCAGTGTCATGGTGAGGGGGGGGGGTAGAGGTAGGGGTTGAGGTAAGGGTAGGGGTAGGGTCAGGTGTAGGAACAGCATCAGAGTCAGGGTCCTGGTCAGGGTCAGGTGTAGCAGTAGGGGTAGGGGTAGGTGTAGGGGTATGGTTAGAGTCAGGGTCAGGGTCAGGGGTATGTGTAGGTTAGGGGTAGGGGTAAAGGTATGCTCAGCATCAGAGTCGGGGTCTGGCATAGGGTTGGGTGTTGGGGTAGGGGTAGGGGTATGGTTAGTGTAGGGTTAGGTACAGGAGAAATGTCAGGGTCAGGGGTAGGGATAGCATCAATGTCAGTGTCAGGTTCAGGGTCAGGGTCAGGAATAGGGGTAGGGGATGTGTAGGTGTAGGGTCAGGGTAGGGGTAGGTTAGGGTCAGGGACAGGGTCAGTGCCAGGGTCAGGGTTATGGTCAGGGATAGGGTTAAGGGTAAGGGTAGGGATAAGGTTAGGTGTAGTGGTAAGGTCAGGGTCTAGCGGAGCATCAGGGGTAGAGTTTAGGGTTAGGGTCAGGGTCAGGGTCAGGGGTACTGACTGGTGTAAAGGTAGGAGAAGGGTTAGGGTTATGGTTAGTGTCAGAGTCAGGGTCAGTGTCAAGGTTAGAGTAAGGGTTAGGGTCAGGTTCAGGGTCACAGTTAGGATCAGTTTCAGGGTCAGAATCGTGGGTAGTGTAAGGGTTGGGGTAGGGTAAGTGTAGAGCTAAGGTTATGGTTAGGCTTAGCATTAGGTTTAGGGTCAGGGTCTTGGTCAGGGTTAGGGTCAGGGTCTGGAGTAGGGGTAGGGTTATGGGAAGGGTAAGCGTTCGGGTTAGGGTCAGAGTCAGGTGTATGTGTAAGGTTAGGGGTAGGTGTAGGGGTAGGAATAAGTATAGGTGTAGGGTTAGGGTTAGTTTTAGGGGGTGGGGTAGGGGTAGGGGTATGGGTAGGTTTGGGATTATGGTTAGGGTTAGTGTTAGGATCCATGTCAGGATCCCAGTAATGGTCAGGGGTAGTGTTAGGTGTAGCGGTAGTGGTAGGGATAGGAATAGTGTTAGGTTTATGGTTGGTGCCAGGTTTTACATTTAGGGGTCAGGATAGTGGTAGGGGTAGGGGTACGTGTAGGTTTAGAGTTAGGATTAGTGTCAGGGTCAGGTTTGTGTTCTCGCATAAGGGTAGGGCTAGGGGTAGTGTTAATGATCGGTTTAGGGTTTGGTTCAATGTCAGGTCAGGATCAGTGTTAGGGTCAGGGTCAAGGTCAGAGTGAGGGGCAGGGGTAGTAGTAGGGTTAGCGGTAGGGGAAGGGTTAGGTGCAGGGTAGGGTTAAGGATAGGATTAGGGTCAGCGTCAGGTTCAGGGTCACAGTCAGAGTCAGGGGTAGGGTCAGAGGTAGGAGTAGCTATAGGGTTAGGATAGGGGTAGCTGTAGGCTTTGGTTTAGTGTTAGGGTTAGGGTCAGGATCGGGATCAGGGTCAGGGTCAGGGGTAGAGGTTGCGGTAGTGGTAGGATTACAGTTAGTGTTCAGGTCAGGGTCAGAGTCATGGTCAAGTTCAGTTTTAGGATCTTTGTCTGGGTCATTGTCAGGATCAGTGCCAGAGTCAGGGTAAAGGTTAGGGTCTGGGGTAGGTGTATGGGTAGGTTGTAGAGATAGGGGTAGGTGTAGGGTTAGGGTTAGGTTCTGGATAAGAGTTAGGGGTAAAAGTATGGTTAGTGTTAGGGTTGGGGTTAGACTTAGATTTCGTTTCAGGGTCAGGGTGGGGTAGGGATTTGTGGTAGGGGTTAGGTTTAGGGTTGTGATTAGTCTTAGTGTCAGTGTGAGGGTCAGGGTCTGAAGTAGGGGTAGAGATAGGTGTTAAGGTTCGTGTTATGGTTAGGATTAGGGTCAGGGTCCTGGTCAGGATCTGGGTCAGGATCAGTATTAGGGGTAGGGGTAGGTGTGGGGATAGGGGTAGTACTAGAGGTAGGGCTTGGGTTAGGGTTAGGGTTTAGGGTTAGGCTTACATTTAGTTGTAGTTGTACGGGTAGGGGTAGGTTAGGGGTTAGGGGTTAAGTTTAAAGGTAGGGGTGGGGTTGGCGTAGGTGTAAAGGTAGGGTTAGATTCTAGTTCAGGGTCAGGGTCAGGTTAAGGGTCAGGGTCTGGAGTAGGCATAGGGCTAGTGATGGGGTAGGTGTAGGGGTACTGTTAGGGTGAGGGTCAAGGTCAGATGTAGGGGTATGGTTATGTTTAATGTTAAGCTTATGATTAGGGTGAGGGTCAGGGTCAGTTTCAGGGGTAGGGGTAGGGGTTTAGGTAGGTTTCAGGGTAGGGTTAGGGTTAAGTTTTGTGTCAGGGTCACGTTCAGGGTCAGGGTCAGGGGTAGGCATAGGGCTAGGGTTAGGGTTAAGGTTAGAGTTAGGATTAGATTCAGGGCCAGGGTCAGATTTAGAGTTAGTGTCTGGATCGTGATCAGGTTCAGGGTCAGGGTCAGGGTCAGGTGTAGGGGTAGGGGTAGCAGTAGGGTTAGGGATCTGATTAATGTCTGGTTCACGATCAGGGGTATGCTTAGGGTTAGGGTTAGAATCAGGGTCAGGGTCAAGTGTAGGGTCAGGTGTAGTCGTAGGGTTAGAGGTGGGGTAAAGGTAGGGGTAGGCATAGGGTTAGAGTTAGGGTCAGTGTCACTGTCAAGGTCAAGGTCAGGGTAAGGGTCATGGGTAGGGTCAGGAGTAGGTTTGAGGTAGAGTTAGGGGTAGTGGTAGGGTTGGGTTTAGGCTTAGCGTTATGGTCACAGTCAGGATCAGGGTCAATGTCAGGAGTAGGGTTAGGGGTAGTAGTAGGCATAGGTATAGCAATAAGGTTAGAGTTAGGATTTTGGTTAGGGTTAGGGTTAGTGGTAGGTGTTGGTGTAGGGATAGCAATAGGGTTAGGGGTAAGGGTTTGGTTAAGTTAGGGGTTCGGGGTTAGGGTTAGACTTAGAGGTAGTAGTAGTGGTAGGTGTAGAGTTAAGATTAGGGTAGAGGTTAGGAGTTAGGATTAGGGGCAGAGGTAGGGGTAGGGTTAGGATTAGGATTATGGTCAGGGTAAGGGTCACAGTCAGTTTCAGGGGTGGTGTAAGTGGTTGGGGTTGTGTTAGGGTTCGTTTTAGGGTTAAGTTCATGTTCAGGGTGAGGGTCAGGGTTAGAGTCAGGTTAAGGCTCTGAGTCAGGTTCAGCAGGTAGGCGTAGTTGCAGGGGTAGTGTTAGAGTTAGCTTTAGAGTTAAGGTCTGGGTGAGGGGTAAGGTCAGGGATAGGGGTAGGAGTAGGTGTTGGGGTAGGTGTAAGAGTAGGTTTAGGGACAGAGTTAGGGTTAGGTGTTAGAGTTAGTGGTAGCTTCAGTTGTAGGGTAGGTGTCAGGTTCGGGGTAGGGATTGGTTTAGGGTAAGGGTTAGGGGTTAGTGTTAGTGGTAGGGGTGTGATAGGTGTAGGTGTAAGAGTAGGGGTTGGGTTAGGGTTAGGGTTATGGTAGTGGTTAGGGTTTAGGGTAAAGGGTAGGGGAGAGGGAGGGATAGGGGTAGCAATAGGGCTTGAGGTAAGGTTAGAGTTAGGGTTTGGGTTAGTGTCAGGATCAGTGTAAGGGTCAGGGTCAGAGGTAGATGTAGGGTTTTAGGGGTAGTGTTGGGATCAATTTAGTGTTAGGTTCAAGGTCAGTGTCAGGGTTAGTGTTTGGTTTAGGGTTAGCTTAGGGTTAGGTTTTGGTTTAGGGTCAGGGTCAGTGGTAGGGGTCCAGGTAGGGTTAGGTGTAGGTAGCATCAGGTGTAAGGTTATGGGAAGGGTTAGGGTCAGAGTCAGTCTCAGGTTCATGTGCCGGGTAGAGGTATGGGTAGGAGTAGGGTAAGGGGTAGGGTCCAGGTCAGGGTAAGGTTCTGGGTCATGGTTAGTTTCAGGGGAAGGGGTAGGGATAGTGGTAGGGGTAGGGGTATGGTTAGGGTTAGGTTCACACTCAGGGTCAGAGTCAGGTGTAAGGGTAGTGTTAAGGTTAATGTAGATGTAGAGGCATGATTAGGGTTAGGGTTAGAGTCAGGGTCAAGGTCAGAATCAGGGGTAGGGTCAGGGTATGGGTAGGGTTAGGATTTGGGTCAGGGTTAGGGTCAAGTGTAGAAAAGGGGTAGGTGTAGTGGTAGGGTAAGGTTTAGGGTTAGGGTTAGGGTCAGTGTCAGGGTCATGGTCATGGTCTAGGGTAGGGGTAGTGGTAGGGGAAGAGGTAGGTCTAGTGTCTTGGTCAGGTTCAGGGTAAGGTTAAGGGTCAGAGGTGGGGTTAGGGTAAGAGTTAGAGTCAGGGTCAGTCTCAGGGTCCGGTTCATGGGTAGAGGTAGGGTTTGGGTTAGGGTTAGGATTAGGTTTAGGGTTATATTTAGGTTTAGAGCTTAGGGTTAGTGTTGGTGTTATAGTTATGTTTAGTGTTAGTGCCAGGGTTAGCATCAAGTTCAGTGTCAAAGTCCGGAGTAGTGTCAGGGTTTGCATAAGGGTGAAGGTCAGGGTCAGCGTTAGCTTCAGGATCAGGGTCAGGGGTAGGGGTGAGGGTAGGGATAGGGTTAGTGGTAAGATGAGGGTCAGGATCAGGGTTAGGAGTTAGTGTAGGTGTAGGGGTGAGGGTAGGGGTATGGTTAGGGTTAGGGTTGGGGTCATGGTCAGAGTCAGGGCTTGGGATAGGGATAGGGGTAGGTTTAGGGTCAGAGTCAGGGACAAGGTCAGGGGTAGATGTAGGCATAAAGGTAGGAGTAGAGGTAGGTTTAAGGGTAGGGTTACGGTTAATGTTCGGGTTAAGGTCAGGTGTAGGCTTAGGGGTAGGGGTAGGGTTATGGGCAGCATTAGGGTTACGTTTATGGTTATGTGTAGTGGTAGGATTAGGTTTAGGGTTAGGGTTAGGGTCAGGGTCAGGTTCAGGGTCGGGGTCTGGAGTAAGGGTAGGGGTTGGAGTAGGGGTAGGGTATGGTTTGGTGTATGGGTAGTGTTAGGGTTAGGGGTTAGGCTTAGGGGTAAGTATAGTCTTAGGTGTAGGGGTAGGGTTAAGGGTAGGGTTAAGGTTAGGAGTAGGCATCAGGGCTTAGGGTTAGGGTTAGGGTTAGGGTATGGGTAGAGGTTGGTGTAGGTGTAGGGGTAGGGATAGGGTTATGGCTAGGTTTATGTTAGGGGTTAGGGTTTAAAGTTAGGGGTAGGGGTAGGGGTAGGGGTTGGAGTAGGACTAAGTGTCGGGTTAGTGTTAGGGTTAGTTTTAGGGTCAGGGTCATGTTCTGGGTTAGGTTTAGGGGTAGGTGTAGGGATTGGTTTAGAGTTAGGTTCAAGAAAACGGTCAGGATCAGGATTAGGGTCAGCATCAGGGTCAGTGTCAGGGTCTTCGGTAGGGGTAAGTGTAGTGGTAGGTGTAGGTTTAGGGTTAGGGTTAATGGTAGGGTCAGGAACAGGGCCAGAGTCATAGGGAAGAGTTAGTGGTAGGTGAGAGGTAGGGTTAAGGTTAGGGGTAGGGTTAGAATTAGGGTGAGGTTTAGCTTTAGGGTCAGGGTCAGGATCAGGATTAGGGGTATGGGTAGGAGTAGGCTTACGGTAGAGGATAGTTGTACTGTTAGGCTTATGATTAGGGTTAGGTTTACGTTCAGGGTCAAGTTCAGGGTTTGAGTCAGGGTGCAGTATAGATAGGGGTAGGGGTATGGTTTAGGGTAGGGTAAGGGTTAGGGTTATAGGTAGGGTTAGGTTCAGTACCAGGGTCAGGGTTAGGTTCAGGGTCAGGGTCACATTCAGGGTCAGTTTCAGGATCAGGGGTAGGTTTTGTGGATATGGGTAGGGGTAGGGGTCAGGATCTGTTTAAGCTCTGGTTCAAGGTCAGCGTCAGGATCAGTGTTCAGGTCAGTGTCAGGGTCATGGTTAGGTTCAACGGTAAGGTTAGCGCTACCTTAGGCGTAGGAGTAGGTGCAGACTTAGGGTTTGGGTTAGATTCAGGGTCAGGGTCAAGTGTGCTCAGGGGTAGGGGTAGGGTTAGGAATAGGGGTCAAGATATGTGTAGGTTCAGGGTTAGGATTGGGTTAAAGTTAGGGTTAGGTTTAGAGTCAAGGTAAACATCAGGGTCAGGGGTAGGGTCAGGAGAAGGGGTGGCGTAGGGTTAGGGGTAGGGGTAGTGGAAGGGTCAGGCTTTGGGGTAGGAGGCTACCCCTTCCTCTGACCCTGACCCTTACCCTGATCCTAACCCTAACTTTAACCCTAACCCTATCCCTAACACTTACAACTACCCCTTACTCTGATCCTGACCCTGACAGTGACCCTAACCCTAACCCTAACCCTGATCCTGATCCTGAACTTGACACTAACCCTAACTCGATCCCTAACTTTACCCCACCTCTACATGTACACCTACCCCTGACCAGAACACTTACCCTAAACATGACACTGACCCTGACCTTGACCTTGACCCAGACCCCTGACTCTGACCCTACCCATACCCCTATCCTACACAGACACTTACCACTACTCCTGACACTACTGCTGACACTGAACCTAACCCAGACCCTGACCCTGACCCTGAACCTGACGATGACCCTAATTCTGCCCCTGCCCCTTTCCCTACCCATACCCTATCCCTACACATACTCCTACCCTGACCCTGACTATGACTCTCACCCTGACCTAACAGTGACCCTAACACTAACCCTAACCCTAAACCTAAACCCTATCCCTACCCCTTACCCTGACCCTGATCCTGAACCTGACACTGACCCTAACCTGATCTCTAACTTTACCCCTACCTCTACCCCTATCCCGACACTTACACCTACACCTACCTCTGACCCTAACCCTCACCCTAAACCTGACACTGACCCTGACCCTACCCCTACCCCTATCCCTACACAGACACTTACTGGTACTCCTGACACTACCACTGACATTGACCCTGACCCTGACCATGACCCTGACCCTGACCCTGACCCTAACAATGATGCTAACCCTTCCCCTGTCCCTTACTCTACTCATACCCCTATCCCTACACATACCCTTACCCTTACCCCTGACCCTGACTATGACCCTGAACCTAGCCCTAACCTTATGCTTAAACCTACGTGTACCATTACATCTAACCCTACCCCTACCCGTGATCTTGACCCTGACTCTGACCCTAACACTAACCCTACCCCCACCCCTACCCCTACCCCAACAGCTCACCCTGACCTTGACACTGACCCTACCCTGAACCCTACCCCTGACCCTACCCATACCTCTAAAACTACCCTAATCCTTCCCCTACCTCTGACATTGACCATGACACTGACCCCGACCCTGACCTAATCCTAACTCTAAACCTAACCCTACACCCACATCTAAACCTGCACCTATGCCTACAACTATACCTACCCCTAGCCCTCCCCTTGACCCTTCCCCTGAACCTGAACCTGACTCTGATGTTGACCCTAACCCTAAACCTAACACTGAACATAGCCCTACACAAATGCCTACCTCTAGCACTACCTCTACCCCTGACCCTGAACCTGACCATAACCCTAACCCTAACCCTAGCCCTACCCCTATCCTACCCCTGCACCTACCCTGACCCTGGTCTGAACACTGACCCTGACCTGAAACTGAACCCTAATACTAACACTACCCTAACCTTACTATTACCATTAACCTGTCAGTGTCTGGGTCAGGGTGAGGGATAAAGGTAGGTGTAGGGGTAGGGTCAGGGTCAGGGAAAGGGTCAGTGTCACTGTCAGAGATAGGTCTAGAAGTAGGGGTAGTGGTATGGTTAGGGATGGGTTAGGTTCATGGTTAGTGTCAGGGTCAGGGTTAGGGCCAATGTCAGGGTCAGGTTCAGGTTCTCTGGTAGGAATAGTGGTAGAAGTAGGGTTATGGTTAGAGTTAGTGTCAGGGTCAGAGTCAGTGTCAGGGGTAAGGGTTAGGTTTAGGGTTAGGGTCAGTATCAGGGCCAGGGGAAGGGGCAGGTTTCAGGGCAGGTGCGCTGGCAGGAGTAGGATTAGTTGTAGGGGTAAAATTAGGGGTAGAGTTAGTGTTAGGGTTAGCATATGGGTTAGGGTCAAATTCAGGGTCGGGGTAGGGGTAGAGGTAGTGGTAGGTGTAGGTATAGAGTTAGGGTAGGGTCAGGGTCAGTGTCTGGGTCAGGGACAGGTAAGGTCAGGGTCAGGATCAGGGCCATGAGCAGGGTTAGGGTCAGGGTTTGGGTCAATGTCAGTGGCAGGGTCAGGGTCAGTGTCATGGGTAGGTTTTGTGTGGTAGAGGTAGTTGTAGGGGTAGATTTAGGGTTAGGCTTAGGGTCAGGGTCAGTGGTATGGTCAGCCGTTGGGGTAGGGAAGGGTGTAGGGATAAGAGTAGAGGTAGGGTCAGTGTCAGGGTTAGGGTCAGGGTTAGAATCTGGGTCAAGATCTGGGCCAGCATTAGCATCAGGGGCACGGGCAGGGTCAGGGGTGGCGTCAGTGGTAGGGGTAAGGATAGGGTTAGGGTCAGGCACAGTGTCAGGGTCAGGGTCAGGTGTAGGGGTAGTGGTAGGGGTAGGGTAATGGTTTGGGTCAGGAACAGGGTCAGAGTCAGTGTTAGGGTTAGTGCTATGGGTGGTGGTAGGGGGACGGTTAGGGTGAAAATTAGTTTTAGCATTAGGGGTAGAGGTGAGGGTAAGGGTTGGGGTAGGGGTAGGGTTAACAGTATGGTCAGTGTCATGGTTGGGGTCAGGGGTAAGGGTAGGGGTAGTGTTAGGGTTAGGGTTAGACTCAGGGTTGGGGTCTAGCTCCAGGTCAGGGTTAGGGGTAAGTGTAGGTGTCAGAGTAAGGGTACTGGTAGGGTTTAGGGGTAGGGTCAGAATCTGGGTCAGGGTCAGTGTCAGTGTTATAGTCAGGTCTAGGGTTAGGGTTAGGGGTAGGTGTAGGTTTAGGGCTAGGATCAGTGTCAGAGTCAGTGTCAGGGGTACGGGTAGGTTAGGTGTAGGCTTAGGGTTAGAGTCAGGGTTAGGATCATGGTCAGGTTCAGGGTCAGGGGTGGGGTAGTGTTAGAAGTTGGCATCCATGTAAGGCTAGATTTAGTGTTAGGGTTAGAGTCAGTGTCAGAGTCAGGGTCAGGTTCAGGGGTATAGTAAGGGAGAGGGCTAGGGGTAGGTGTAGTTGTAGGGGTAGGTGCAGATGTAGGTATAGGATTAGGGTTAGGGTTAGGATTAGAGTCTGGATCAGTCTCATGGTCAAGGTCAGAGGTAGGCATAGGGAAGGATTTAAGGGTAGTATTAGGGTTAAGGTTAGGGTTAGAGGCAGGTTATGGGCAGGTGCAGTGGCAGGAGTAGGATTAGGTATAGGGGTAAGGTTAGGGGTAGGGTTAGGGGTAGAGTGAGTGTTAGGGTTAGTGTTAGGGATAGGGTGAGTTTCACGGTCAGGGTCAGGGTAGGGGTAGAGGAAGGTTCAGGGTCACTACCTGGGTCAAAATTAGGGTAGGGTCAGGGTCAGGATCAGGGTCAGTGGTAGAAATCAGCTGTTGGGGTAGGGGAGGGTATAAGGAGAGGAATAGGGGTAGGGTCAGGGTCAGGGTAAGGGTCAGGTTTGGTGTCAGATTAGGATCAGGATCAAGGTCTGGGTCAGCATTAGCTTCAGGGTCATGGTAACGATCCGGGTCAGGATCAGGAGTCAGGGTAGCGGTAGACATAGGGGTACAGTTAAGGTTAGTTGTAGGGTTATGGTTAGGTTCAGAGTCAAAGTCAGGATCAGGGTCAGAGTTAGGATTAGTGATAGGTGTTGGGGTAGGGGTAGGTTTAGGGTTAGGGTTAGGTGTTATGGGTTAGGGTAAGGGTTAGTATTAGGGTCAGATTCATCATCAGGTGTAGGGTTAAGGGTAAGGTTAGGGATAGGAGTTGGGGAAAGGTTAGGGCTAGGGTCAGGGTCTGGGTCAGTTTCAGGTCTGGTTCAGGGTCAGGAGAAGGGGTAAGGTAGGGGCAGGGTTAGGGTTAGGATAATTGTTAGGGTCAGGTTCAGAGTCAGGGTAAGGGACAGGTTTAGGGTTGGGTTTTGGGTTACTGATATGGTCAAGGTCAGTGTCAGGATAAGGGTCATGGTAAGCATCAGGGTCATGGATAGGAGTAGGGGTAGGGGTAGGTGTAAGTTTAGGGTCATTGTCTGAGTCATAGTAAGGGTCTGGTTCAGGGTCATTGTCAGGGTGAGGGGTACACTCAAGGGTAGCACTAGGTGTAGGGGTAGGGTTAGGGTCAGGGTCAGTGTCAGGGTCAGGGGAAGGTATAGAGTTGGGGTAGGTGTAAGTGTAGTGTTAGGGTTAGGGTAAGGTCAGGGTCAGGTCAGGGTCAGGGTCATGTGTAGGTGTATGGTAGTGGTAGGTGTAGGGGTAGGGTTAGGGGCAGGGTTAGAGTTAAGGTTAAAGTTAGGGTGAGGGTCAGGGTCAGATTCAGTGTCATTGGTAGGGGTAGGGCTAGGGATAGGGTTAGAGTTAGGGTCAGGGTCAGGTTCAGGGACAGGTTCAGGGTCCAGGGTAGTGGTAGGAGTAGGCGCTGGTTCAGGGTTAAGGTCAGGGTTAGGTTTAGGGTTAGAGCTTAGGTTAGCAGTAGGAATAGGGGTAGAGTTAGGGATAGGGTTAGGTTTTGGGTTAGGGTTAGGGTTAGGGTAAGGGTCAGGGTCTGTGTCAGGGTAGGGGTAGGGGTAGGTTTAGGCTTCAGTTCAGGGTTAAGGTTAGGGTAATTGTTAGGGTTAGGGTACTTGTTAGGGTTAGGGTCAGAGTCAGGCTCAGGCTCAGGCTCAATGTCAGGGTCAGGGTTACATTTAGGACTATGGGTTGGGGTTGGTTTAGTGTTAAGGTTATGGTTAGGGTTAGTGCTAAATCAAGGTCAGGTTCAAGGTGGGATCAGGGTCAGGTATAGGGGTAGGGGTAGGCATAGAGTTAGGGTCAGGGTCAGTGTCAGGGGCAGGGGTAGGGGTAGGTTTAGGTTTAGTTTTAGGAATAGGGTCAGAGTCCAGGTCAGGTTCAGGGTCAGGGTCCAGAGTAGGTTTAGGGGTGGGCATCATGTAGAGTTAGGCATAGGGTTAGTGTTGTGGTTAGGGTGATGATCAGGGTCAGGGTGTTGGTCAAGGTTAGGGTCAGGGTCAGTATCAGAGTCATGGTCTGGTCACGGTAAAGTTAAACATCACGTGTAGGTATGGAGTAGGGGTAGGAATAGGGGTATGCATAGGATTAAGTGTAAAGTTAGGGTCAGGGCCAGGACCAGGGTCAGGGTCAGGATCAGTGGTAGAGGTAGATGTAGGGTTAGGTTCAGGGTCAGGGTCAGTGTCAGGGCCTGTGGTAGGGGTATGTGTAGGGGTAGGTTTATGGGTAACTAGGGTTAGGGGTGGGGTCAGGGTCAATGTCAGGGTCAAGGGTGGGTCAGGATCAAGTTTAGGTTCAGGGCTAGGGGTATGTGTTGGTCTAGGGTTAGGGACAGGTTTAGGGGTAGGGTTAGGGGTAGTGGTAGGTGTAGTGTTAGGGGTAGGGTTAGAGTCTGTGTCAGGGTCAGGATCAGGGTCAGTAGTAGGGGTAGGAGAAGGGCTAGGTTTGGGTCAGCATGAGGGTCAGGGTCTGGGTCGGGGGTAGGGGTAGGAGTAGAGGTAGGGGTAGGTGTATGGTTTGGGTTAGGGTCATGGTCAGGTTTCGGTGTAGGGGTAGGTGTAGTTTTAGGGTTAGTCTAAGGGTTAGCACGAGGGTCAGGTTGAGAGTCAGGGTCACGTTCAGGCTCTGCTTCATGGGTAGGGGTAACAGTATCGGTATAGATAGATGTAGAGTTCGGTATATTGATAGAGGTAGGGGTGGGGTTAGGGTTAGGGTTAGGGTCAGGTTCAGGTTCCGGGTCAGAGTTAGGGCAGGATCTGGGTCAGGCTCAGGGTTAGGGTCTGTGTCAGTGTCAAAGTCAGTGTCAGGGTCAAGGTCAGGGGTAAGGGGAGGTGTAGAGGTAGGAGTATGGGTAGGGTTAGGGTCATGGTCATGGTCTGAGTGAATGTTAGGGTCAGGGTCAGGTGTACGGGTAGGGGTAGTTGTGGGATAGTGGTACCTGTAGGATCAAGGTCAGAGTCAGTGTTAGTGTCACTGTCAGGTCAGTGTTCAGGGGTTGGTTCAGCATTAGGGGCAGGGGCAGATTTAAGGTTCAGGTTAGGGTCAGGATCAGGGTCAGGGTCAGGGGTAGGATCAAGAGTAGGGGTAGGGGTAGGCGTAGGGTTAGGCATATGGGTAGGGTCAGGGTCAGGTTCTGGGGCAGGGCCAGTTTTAGTGTTAGGATCAGTGTCAAGTTCAGGGTCTGGTGTGGGGATAGCGGTAGGGGTAAGGGGAGGCATATTGATAGGGGTGGGTTAAGAGTTACGGTCAGCGACAGGGTCAGTTTCAGGGTCAGGTTCAGGAGTACGGGCAAGGGTAGTTTGTATGGGTAAGTGTAGGGTTAGAGTTAGGGTTAGAATTAGTTTTAGCTAATAGGTCTTGTTCTGTGTCAGGTTCATGTTTCAGGTCAGGGTCAGGGTTGGGGTAGGGGTAGGTTTAGGGTTAGGGGCAGGGTCATGATGGGAGTCATGGTCAGGCATAGGGGTGGGGGAGGGTGTAGGTGTAGGGTTTGGTTTAGTGGTAGGGTTAGGGTTAGGGTTAGAGTTAGGGTCAGGGTCATGGTTTGGTTTAGTTCTAGGGGTTAGGGTAGGGTTAGGTTTACGGTTAGGGTTAGGGGTTAGGTGTTAGGGTAAGGGGTAGGGGTAAAGATAGGGTTAGGGTTAGTGTCAGAGTCAGTGTCAGGGTAAGGGATAGGTTTAAGGTTTGTTTTAGGGTTATGGATATGGTCAGGATCAGAGTCAGGTTCAGTGTCAGGATGAGGGTCATGGTAAGCGTCAGGGTCAGGGGTAGAGATAGGGGTAGGTGTCGCTTTACAGCCATTGTCTGAGTCATGGTTAGGGTCTCGGGCAGGGTCACGGTCAGGGGGAGGGGTATAGTTAAGGGTAGTGTTAGGTGTAGGGGTAGGGTTAGGGGTAGGGTCTGGGTTAGGTCAGGGTCAGGGTCATGTGTAGGTGTATGGGTAGTGGTAGTTGTAGGGGTAAGGCTAGAATTAGGGTTAGAGCTAAGGTGAGGGCCAGGGTCAGATTCAGTCATTGGTCATTGGAATGGGTAGGTATAGGGCTAGGGATAGGGGTAGGGGATGGGTTAGGGTTAGAGTCAGGTTCAGGGGCAGGGGTAGTAGTAGGGGTAGGTCCAGGTTCAGGGTCTGTGTCAGTGTTAGGTTTAGAGTTAGGGGCAGGGGTAGAGTTAGGGGTAGGGTTAGGTTTGAGGTTAGGGCTAGGGTTGGGGTCAGGGTCAGGTTCTGTGTCAGGGTCCAGGGTAGGGGTAGAGCTAGGGGTAGGGTTAGGTTTAGAGTCATGGTCAGAGTCAGGGTCTGGGTCAGGGTCCAGGTCAGTGTCAGAGTCAAGGTAAATGTTAGTGTTAGGGGTAGCGACTGATTTAGGTTTAGGGTTAGGTTTAGTGTCAGAGTCTTGTTCAGGGTGATGGTCAGGAGTAGGTTTAGGGGTAGAAGAGGTGTAGATTTAGGGTTAGGGTTGGGGTTGGGGTCAAGTGTCAGGTCAGGGTCTGGTTAGGGTCAAGATCACAATCTGAGACCGGGTCTGGGTCTGGGTCAGGGTCTGGGTCAGGGTATTTTTTAGAGCCACGTGTAGGTTTAGAGGTAGGAGGAGGGATTGGGTTGATGGTAGTGGTATGTGTAGGGATATGGTTAGGGTTATGGTTATGGTCACGTTAAGGGTCAGGGTCATGATTAGGGATAGCTTTAGGGTTAGGGTTAGGAGTAAGGGTCAGGGCCAGTATCAGGGTTAGGTGTAGGTGTAGGGTTAAGGGCACGCATAGATGCAAGGTAGGGGTTAGGCTCAGGGTCGGGTCAGGAGTAGGGTTAGGGGTAGGTGTAGATATATGGTTAGGGTTAGGGTTACTGTCAGGGTCAAGGTCAGTGTCAGAGTGAGGGTCAGTATCAGGGTAAAGGGTAGGTGTAGGGGTTGGGGTGGGGATAGGGTAAGGTGTAGGCTCAAGGTAAAAGTCAGGATCAGGTATAGGGTCAGGGTCGTGGTCAGGGTCATGGTCAGTAGTAGGGTCATATATAGGGGTAGGGATAGGGGTATGGGTATGGGTAGGGGTAGGGTTAGGTTCATGGTTAGGGTGAGGGTTAGGGTTAGGATTAGGGCTAGGGCCAGTGTCAGGTTTAAGGTCAGAGTCAGTCGGAGAGTCAGGGCTAAGGGTAGCAGTAGGTTTATGATTAGTTTTAGGGTTAGGGGTAGGGTCAGGTTCAAGTTCTGGGTCAGGGTTTGGACAATGTCAGGTTTTGGGGTAGGGTTAGGTGTCAGGTTAGGGACAGGGTCAAGGTCAGGGTTAAGTTCAGAGCTAGGGGTCAGTGTAGATATAAAGGTAGGTGTAGTTGTAGGTTTCAGGTTAGGTTTCAGGTCAGGGCAAGGGTTAGGGTTAGGGTCAGGGTCAGGGACTTGGGTAGTGGTAGGGGTTAGGGGTAGGGTCACAGTCAGGGCCTGGGTCAGGCTCAATATCAGATGAGGGTCAGTGTTTGGGTCATGGTCAGGCTTAGGTTCAGGGATACAGTTAGCTGTAGGGTTAGGGTTAATGACAGGGTTAGGGGTAGTGGTAGGGTAGGGATTGGGGTAGTGTTAGGGGTAGGGTTAGTGTCAAGGTGAGAGTCATGGTCATGGTCAGTGTTAGGTGTAGAGGAAGGGGTAGGTGTTGCATCAGCATCAGGTTTAGGGTCAAAGTCAGGGTCTGGGTTCGGTGTAGGGGTAGGGGTAAGTGTATGGTTTGGGTTAGGGGCAAGGTCAGGTTTAGGTGTAGGAGTATGTTTAGGTTTAGGGTTAGGATAATGGTTAGGGTTCGGGTCTGCTTCAGGGTTAGGGTCATGATCAGGTTCAGTGTCATGGGTAGGGATCCAGTATGTGTAGGGATAGGTTTAGGGTTAGGGTTAGCATTAGGGTCAGTGTCAGGGTCAGCATCAGTTCAGGGTTAGGTGTGGGGGGTAGCAGTAGGGGTACTTTTGGTTAGGGTTAGGATTCAGGGTTAGTGTCAGGGTCAGGGTCAGTGTTAGAGTGGGTTGAGGTGTAGGTTCAGAGTCAGGTTCAAGATCATGGGTAGGGGTAGTGGTAGGGTTATGGTTAGGGATGGGGTAAGGGTAGGTGTAGGGGTAGGTTTAGGTTCAGGATTGGGGTCAGGTTGAGGGTCAAGGATTGTGTTAGTGGAAGGGGTAGGTGTAGGGTCAGCATCAATATCAGGGTTAGGGTCAGGGTCTGGGTCAGGTGTAGGGGTAATGTTAGGTGTAGATGTAGGGGTAGGGCTAGGTTTAGGGTCAGGTTCAGGGTCAGGGTCATGGGTAGTGGTAGGTATAGTGTTAGGGTTAAGGTCAGGATGATGTTTAGGGTGAGGCTCATGGTCAGGTTCAGGGTTATGGTCAGTTTCAGGGTCACGAGTATGGGTAGATGTAGGTGTACAGTTAGGTTTTGGGTCAGGGTTAGCATTACAGTTAGGGTCAGCATCAGGGTCAGGTTCATGGTCAGGAGTGGGGTCAGGTATAGGGGTATGTGTAGGGGTCAGTGTAGGGGTAGGGTTATGGGTAGGGTTAGGGTTAGGATTAAGATTAGGGTCAGTGTCAGGGGTATGTGTAGGGGTAGTGGTAGGGTTATGTGTAGCGTTAGGGTTAGCATTAGCTTCAGGGGCAGTGTTGTTGGGGTCAGGAGTAGGTTTAGGGGTAGGGGTAGGTATAGGTTTAGGGGTAGGGTCGGGGCCAGATTCAGGGTCAGGGTAAGGGTCAGGTTTAGGGTCAGGTTCTGGGTCAGGGTCAGGGTCAGAGTCAGGGGAAGGCATAGGGGTAGTGGTAGGAGTAGGGGTAGGGTTAGGGTTAGGGTCAGGGTCATGATCAGGGGCATAGTTAAGGTTAGTTTTATGGTCCCAGTCAGTGTCTGGGTCAGGGTCAGTGTCAGTATCAAAGTCTGTGTGAAGGTAGTGTCTAGGTAGGGGTGAGTGTAGGTGTAAGGATACGTTTAACATTTGGGTCAGGGTCAGTGTCAGGGTTAGGGTCAGAGTCAGGATCATGGTCAGGCTCTGGGTCAGGGTTAGGGTCAGGGTCAGGGTAATGGTCAGGGTCAACAGTAGGGTCAGGGGGAGGATTAGGGGTTGGGGTGGTGGTAGTTGTAGGGGTGGGGTAGTGTTAGGTTCAGGGTCAGTGTCAGGTTCTCGGTCAGGATCAGTGTCTGGATCAGGGTTAGTGTTAGGGTCAGGTTTAGGCTCCAGGCCAGGGTCAGGGGTCCGGTTGGGGTAGGGGTAGGATTAGGTTTACAGTTTGGGTCAGGGTCATGTTCAAGGTCAGTCTCAGGTTCAGAGTCACGGGCAGAGGGAGGGGTAAGTGTAGTTGTAAGGGGTCGGGTTAGGTTTAGGGTGATGGTTAGGGGTTAGGGATTAGGGTAAGTTGTCGAGGTAGGGTTAGGGGTATGGGTAGGTGTAGGGGTAGGGTTAGGGTTAGTGTAATGGTTATAGTTAGATTTATGGGTAGGTTCAGGCTCAGGGTCATGGTCATTGTCAGCATCAGGGTTAGGTGTAGGGTTGGGGTAGGTGTAGGGTCTGTGTCAGGGTCAGTGTCAGGGTCAGGGGTAGGGTTTGGGGTAGGAATAGGGTCATGGTCAGGGTCAGGATCAGTGGTTGGTGTAGGGGTAGCAGTAGCGGTAAGGATCAGAGTAGGGTTATGGTTAGGGTTGGGGTTAGGGGCAGGGTCAGGGGCAGGTTCAGGGTCAGTGTCAGGGTGAAGTGTAGGTGTAGAGATAGGGTTAGGTTTAGGGTCAGCATCAGGGTCACGGTGAGGATTAGAGTCGGGGTAGGATTAGGAATCAGGGTAAGTGTAGGGTTAGGGGTAGGGTCGGGGTCAGAGTTAGGGTCAGATTCAGGGTCATGTTTAGGGTCAGGGTCAAGGTTAACATCATGGTCAGGGACAGTGTCTGGGTAAGAGTCAGGCTCAGTGTCAGGGTCACCGTGAGGGGTAGTGTCAGGGGTAGGGATAATTGTAGGTGTAAGGTTTGGGTTAGTGTCAGGGTCAAGGTTAGGCTCTGGGTCAGGTTCAGGGTCAGGGGTAGGAGTAGGGTTAGGGGTAGTGGTAGTTGTAGGGATAGGGGTAGAATTAGGGTTAGGGTCAGGGTCATGGTCAGGTTTATCTGTTGGGCTAGCAGTTGGTGTATGGTTAGTAATAGTGTTACTAGCAGGGTCTGGGTTCAATGTCAGTGTCAGTGTCAGGTTCAGTGGTAGGGGTATGGTTATGGGTAGGAGTAGGGGTAGGTTTAGGATTAGAGTCAGGGTCAGGTTCAGGGTCAGGATATGGGGTAGGTGTAGAGATAGGGGTAGGGGTAGGCATAAGGGTAGGATTAGGGTTAGATTTAGGGTTAGGGTGAGAGGTAGGGGTAGGGTTAAAGATAGGAGTAGGGTTATGGCTATGGTTAGGGTCAGCATCAGGGCCAGGGTTAGGGTCAGGGTCAGTGTTAGGTGTAGGGGTAGGGGGAGGTTTAGGGGTAAGGTCCAGGTCAGGGTCAGGTTTAGGGTAAGGGTGAGGGTCAGGTTCAAGTTCTGGGTCTGGAGTCGGGTCAGGGTTGGGGACAGCAGTAGGGATAAGGGTAAGTGTAGGTATTGTGGTAGAGTTAGGGTTAGGGTAGCATTAGTGTTCAGGTTAGGGTCAGGGTCAGGGTAAAGGTCAGTGTTAGGGGTAGGTGTTGCAGTCAGTGTAGGGGTAGGAATAGGGTTAGGGGCAGGGAAGGCGCAGTGTCAGTGTCAGGATCAGGTTCAGATTAGGGGTAGGGGTATGGTGTGGGGTTAGAGTACAGGTAGGGTTAGGGCTAGGGTTTGGGTCAAGGTCATGTTCAGGGTCAGGGTCAAGCTCAGGTTCAGGGTCAGGGGCATGGGCACAGGTAGTGGTAGGGTTAGGGGTAAGTTTATATTTAGAGTTAGGGTCAGGGTCCAGGTAGGCATAGGGTTAATGGTAGGGGTAGCAGTAAGGTAAAGGTTAGGGTCAAGTTCAGTGACTGGGTCGAGGTCAGGGTCAGGTGTAGGGGTGAGTGTGGGGGGAGGGGTAGGGGTCGGGTTAGGGGTAGAGTTAGGGTTAGTGTTAGGGTTAGAGTTAGGGTAAGGGTCAAGGCCAGGTTCAGGTGTAGGGTCAGGAGTTGGAGTAGTGGTAGAGTAAGTAGTAGCCACAGGTGTAGGTGTAGGGTTAGGGTTAGGGTCAGGGTCAGAAGAAGGGTCAGGTGTAGGTGTAGGGGTAGGGTTAGGAGTAGGTGTATGTGTAGGGGTAGGGGTAGGGTTAGGATTAGGAATCCGGTCATGGTCAAGGACAGGGTCATGGTCAGGGGTAGGTGTAGGGGAAGGGGAAGGGTTATGAGTAGGGCAGGGTTAGCATTAGGGTCTGGGTCGCTGTCATTGCAGGGTCAGAGGTAGGGGTAGGTCTAGGTTTAGAGGTTGGGTCAGGGCTTAGGTCAGGATCAGGGTCAGGTTTAGGGTAGGGTCAGGTCAGGGTCAGTGTCAGGCTCAGGGTAAGGGTCCGCATTAGGGGTCAGGATAAGAGTAGTGGTAGGAGCAAGGGTACTGTTAGGGTCAGGGTCAGGGTCAACCCTACCCCTGACCCTGACCCTAACCCTATCTCTACCTCTACACTTACACCTGACCTCAAATCTGACCCTGACCCTGAGCCTGACCCTAACTCTGATGCTGAATCTGACCCTGATTCTGACCCAACCCTGACCTTGATCCTGCCACTACCTGTACCCCTGACGCTGACCTGACCACGACCCTAAACCTAACCCTAGCCCCTAATCCTAACCCTACCCCTACCCCTACCACTGACCTTGACCCTGACACCTACCCTAACCTTAACCCTAACCCTACCACTATCCCTAAACCTACTCCTACCCCTGACCCGAATCTGACACTGAGCCTGACCCTAACTCTCACCCTGAACCTGACTCTGATTCTGACCCTAACCCTGACCCTACTACTACCCATACCCTTGACCCTGATCCTGACCCTGACCCGACCCCTACACCTGACAATGTCCCTGACAATGAACCTGACCATGACACTGACCCTGACCCACTGAATCGGACCGTGACCCTAACCCTAACATTACCCGAACCAAAATCCTACCCCCACCCCTTCCCCAACAGGTACCCCTAAGAGTAACCCTAACACTAACCCCTACTCCTACCCCTACCCCTACACCTGAACCTATCCCTGACCCTATGCCAAACCCTATGCCTACACCTACCCTTCACCCTGACCCTTACAATTATGCTGACCCTGACACTAAACCTTACCCTACCTCTACGACTAACCCTAACACTAACCCTACCCCTATGTGTGACCCTGACCTATGCCTACTTATAACCCTACCACTACACGTACCACTACCCATGACTCTGCCCTAACATGACCCTGACCCTACCCCTACCCCTGACCCTGTCCTTGACCATAACCCTGAAGGTGACCCTGATCCTGACCATAACCCTAAACCTGACCCTGCCCTGGACCATAACCCTACCCCTACAACTGCCCCTGCCCCTGATCCTGAATCTAACACTAACCACTACCCCTAACACTTACCCTGACCCTGCCCCTAACCCTAAACCTAACCCTAACACTACCCCTACCACTACCTCTATCCCTACACAAGAACCTGACACTGACCCTGACCTCAATCCTAACCCTAACCCCTAACCATAATCCCTAACCCCAACCTTAACCTGTAATCCCAAACCCTAAAACCCTAACCATAACCTAACCCTAACACTAACGCTAGGCCTAGCTGTAGCCCTAACCCTAACCCTAACCCTAAACCCTAAGCCTAACCATAATCCTAACCCAAACCTAACTCTAACCCCAAACCCAACCCTAACACCAAACTCTGACCAGTAATCGTAATCATAATCCCTAACCCAAACCCCCACCCCAACCCCAATCCTAACCATAAACCCTAAACTCTAACTCTAACCCAAACCTGAAATCCTAACGCCTAAGCATAATCCTAACTCTAACCCCAAACCCAATCCCAACAATAAACCCTAACCCTAACCCCAAACCCTGAAAACTACCCTAAACCCTAACCCTAAGCCATAGACCTAGTCCTAGCCCTAGCCCTAACTCCAAACGCCTAATGCCTAAGACTAACCCTAACCCTAACCCTCACCCTAAACCTAAACCTACCCCAACCCCAACCCCAAGCCCAAGCCCAAGCAGACCCTAACCTTAACCCTAACCCTATCCCTAAACCCCACCCCAACACCCATCCTAACCCTAACCCCGACCCCAACCCCCATCGCAACCCAAACCCTACCCTTACCACTACTCCTACCCCTGTCCCTTTCCCTTACCTTAACCCTAAACACCAAACTCTAAACTGTAACCCTAAACTCTAGCCCTAGCCCTAGCCTAGCCCTAGCCCTTACCCTAACCTCTAACCCCTACCCCCTAAACCTAACCCTAACACCTAAGCATAACCCTAACCCTAATCCCAACCCCAACACAAAACCCAACCAACACCCTTCCCTACTCCTTACACTTACCCTAACCCTAAACCCTAAATGTTAACCCTAACCGTCACTCTAACCTAAACCTTCAACCCTGACCCTCACATCTATTCCTCATCCTGACCCTAACTCTAACTCTCTAACCCTAACTGTAATCTTTGATCCCAGACCCTGACACCAACCCACCCTAAACCTTACCCTCTAACCCTAACCCCAGACCCTGACCCTAACCCTAATTCTAACCCTAACCCTGCACCTATCCCTACCCCTACCCCTAGTCCTGACCCCGAATCTGATTCTGACCCTGAGTCTAACCCTAACTCTGACCCTGAGCAGACCCCTACCCATACCCCTGACCCTGACTCTGACCTTGACCCTAAACCGAACCCTAACCCACAACCTCATCCTACAGCCAACACTAACCCTACCCCTACCACTTCCACTACCTCTACTCCTACTGCTGACCTTGACTCTGACACTGACTCTGAACCTGACCCTGACCCTACCCATATGCCTGAACATACCCCTAATCCTGACCCTGACACTTTCCCTGACCCCATCCCTGACCCTAAGCCCTACACCTACCCCTACCCTGGACCCTAACTCTGACCCTAACCCTGAATCTACCCCTAACCCTACACCCAAACCTACCCCTTATACCAGACCCAGACCATAACCCTAAACCTAACCATAACCCTAATCTCTAAACCTCATGCTCACCCTCACCCACACCCTCATTCTAACTGAAACATACTCCTAACCCTAACCCTAACTCTGACCCCTGACTCCAACCCTGACCCTAACCTTATCCCTATCCACAACTATTAACACTAACACTAACCCCTAATGATAACGCCTAACTCTAAACCTAAACCCTGACCTCACATTGACCTGACTCGACTCCAACCCTAAACACTAAACCCTAAACCCAACCCTAAAACCCTAAACCTTGCCCTAGTCCTAAACTTAACCTTAACCCTAACCCTAACTCTATTCTCAACACTACCCTAACCCTGCCCCTAACCCTCATCCTAACCCTTAACCCTAACCCTAACTCCTAACCACTAACACATAACACCTAAACCTAAACCTAGCCCATAACTCCTAAGCCTAAGCCTAACCTGAACCTTAATGCCTACTCCTAAACCTAAACCTAAACCTAAACCTAACCCTAACTCTAACCCAAATCCCCTAACCCTAACCTTGTAACTTTAACCAGAACCCTAACCCTAAATCCTGACTCTGACCCTGACCCTGAACCTGACCCTGGCCATAACCACAACCCCAACCCAAACCCAACCCTAAACACTACCTTAACACTAACACAAACCTTAAACCCTAAACCCTAACCTAACCCTAACTCTAACCCTAACCCCAAGCCCCATCCCATCCCTACCACTACTCCTACCCCTACCCCTTACCCTAACCCTAACCCCTAACTCCTAACCCCAACCTTAGCCTTGGCCCAGCCCTAGCCCTTACCCCAACCCTAAAGCCCGACCCTAACCTAAACTCTAAACCCTGATCCCTCACACCTCTTCCTCACCCTGACCCTAACCCTCTAACCCTAACCTTTACCCTAACCCTTGACCCCTCACCCGACACTTACCCAAGCCTAACCCTCTTACCCTCTAACCCTAACCCCAGACCATGACCCTAACCCTCTAACTCTAACCCCAACCCTAACCCATAACCCCTAACCCTACCACTACACCTGACCCTAACCCCTAACTCTAACTCTAACCCTACCCCTCACTCCAACCCCTGACCCTAACTTCTGACTCTGCCCCTAAACCCCTACCATAAATCCTGACCCTACACCTGACATCTCTAACCCCTCTAACCCCCATCCTTTTCCCACTCAACCCCTAACCCCCAAACCCTATTCTTAACTCCTAGTCCCAAGCCCCAAACCCTAAACAGAAGCTCTAATCCTCACCCTAAGTTCTAGAACATAACTCTAGACTGCAGACCCTCAAGCCCTGATCCTTGCCCTGCGAAATGAACAAGAGCCACTGCAACTCAACTGAAGTTGGGAAGGCCTGTAGGGGGATCTCTCCCGCCCTACCATACATGTCAATCACTCCAGACAGGAAGAGACTTAGGCTGGCATCTCTGACAGGAAGGTATTTAGTACTTTACTACTCATTAGAAGGAAGGACGATTTCTCTCCTCGCCCAGCAACAGATAAGCCAGTGAGAAACCACTACACTCAGCCAACTATCACTTTCCTCCAAGGGACTTTCCTTGTAAGCAGCCCCCAACTCCCCCTTTTCTACTATAAAAGCAAGCCCATTCTCTTGTCTCACCAGATTTGCCTGTGGTCCACCATAGCATGCACATCCCCAATTGCGATTCTTTTTTCTATTCTCAGATAAACAAGTTTTGTGGGTAAAATAACTGGCCAATTTACTTTTTTAGTTGATGTGAACACAAATAACCCATAATCAATCTATGAATAAAAATTGGGGTGAGTTTATTATGATTCCATTTGAGGACTATAGCCCTGGAGAACTTTTCCACCAGGGAAGGAAGCTGTCTGAAGAAGTGGGGTGTACAGAGTGGTTATATACCGTCTTGGAACAAACAGCATACACCACATAGGACAGGACTATCTCTCACTAAAGTCTGGAGATGCTTTTCTAGCAGAACAGGTCAGTGTCACAAGGTGAGCACAGCAAGTCAGTGGTCAGCAGGTCAGTGGTCATGAGATGAGTTCAGTGGTCAGCAGGTCAGTGGTCATGAGATGAGTTTAGTGGTCAGCAGGTCAGTGGTCATGAGATGAGTTAAAGCAGGTCAGTAACCAGTTGTTAGTTTCTGGGGAAAAATGCTTATCTTGAAAGAAATGCTGATACGGGAGAAGTTACATCCCAATATTTAAGGGCACCATTCTTTGGGACACTGAAAATGTTTAAAGCAGATGTACAATGCATGCTTGACAGACCACATCAGACATTTTGGAAAAACAAGGTTGGGCCAAATTAGTTTTAAACCAAACGGCTTCCTCATATACTCCAATATACCCTATTGCTTTTCATTTATTCATCATTGACAACCCCAACCCTGACCCGCTGAATCCTGACCACAACCCAGATGACCCTGACCTTGAGCCTCTAACTCTGACCACCTAAGCCTGACTTTGATCCTCTCATCCCTCATTCCCTAACGCTTCACCCTCTAAGCCTAACTCTCCAACCCCCTAACCCCACCTCTAACCCCGGCTGGGAGCCCAAAATCCCTAATAGGGAGCACAAATCCCAAACCCTAACCCTCTGGCCCCCTCCTAAACCCTTCGCCCTAACCCCATCCTAATCGCCCCTCATGTCACCCTTCACCCCATTACTAATGACGTGGACCGTGGACATTTAGGGACCAAAAGTAGCTGCACCCCAGCCCCGCAGAACCCCGCCCCCGCATGTCCCCGGGCTGCCCCAAGAAGAGCAGAAGTGAACTGTCCGCTCAGGACAGGCCAGACTGGCTCAAAATCAAAGAGACTGCATTCTGCAGCACGTGGCTCTCCTAAACAACCGCGGGAGGCCCCGTAACCCACGTGGGTGGACGCGACCCGCCCCAGTCACGGGGTCGAAAGTCAGGACGCGGGAGTTAGCCAAACCAGGGCGGTTTCCCTAGTCCCGCCCCCTCGCGTCTATCGTCCAATCACTTCTCTCCCGCCGCCCTCCGCGCCTTCCAGTGCCCGACTTCCGCCTTCCGGCCGTCCGAGCTGCCCGCTCTGCGGGCTCCATGGCGGCCGCCGGCGCGGGGTTGGCCGAGCTGGGCTTCGCCGAGGCGGCGCCGGCGTGGCGGCTGCGCAGCGAGCAGTTCCCCAGCAAAGTGGGCGGGCGGCCGGCGTGGCTCGGCGCGGCCGGGCTGCCGGGGCCTGCGGAAATGTCCTGCGTGCTGTGCGGCCGCCCGCTGGCCTTCGTGCTGCAGCTGTACGCGCCGCTGCCCGGCCGCGCCGACGCCTTCCACCGCGGCCTCTTCCTCTTCTGCTGCCGCGCGCCGCCGTGTTGCGCCGGCCTCCGCGGTGAGCCGCCGTCCGGGGCCGAGGCTGGGAGGACGACGCGCGCCCCCCGCCTTGGGTCCGCCCCCCGCGTCCCTCGCCCTTCGCCCGGAGTCTCCAAGGCGTCCCCTCCCATCCGCGCACCCGCGTTCGGGTTGCTCGGTTGGTGCAGGGCCGGCGTGTTAACTTCAGAGAGAGCCTGTCCCCATAGCTTGTCCATATCTCTGACCTCACCTACCCTCGTGGTCATCGTGAACGAGCTCAGAGAGCCCACTCAGTGTGGGCACCAAGGCAGTTTCTGGACTCTAAAAAAATTCTCTTGTTCTTTTTCATTTTTCTTTCTTTTCTCTTCTCCCAGAAAATAAGCTCCCTGAAAGCAAAAACTTCCCTGTTTTTCTCTTTAAGAAATGTCTTTTCACTCATTTGTGGAGTGAGGCTCAAATATTTGAATTGCTATATTGTATTAAAGTATTTACATTTCTCCTTGTTTTCTCTTAGTTTTCAGAAATCAGCTACCCAGGAAAAATGACTTTTACTCCTATGAGCCGCCTTCTGAGGATCCTCCTCCCGAGACAGGAGAATCCATGTGCCTCCAGCTCAAGTCTGGTGCTCATCTCTGCAGGGTTTGTGGCTGTTTAGGCCCCAAAACGTGCTCCAGATGTCACAGGGCACATTACTGCAGTAAGGAGCATCAGACTCTAGACTGGAGACTGGGACATAAGCAAGCTTGTACACAATCAGGTAAGTCAATTCTTTTTTTGTTCTTAACTTTCAGTTCAGTTTCATAGTGTCTACCAACCCAAATCTTTTATTTTTTTTTTATTTGTGAGAAAGATCAGCCCTGAGCTAACATCTCTTGTTAATCGTCCTTTTTTTGTTGAAGAAGACTGGCCCTGGGCTAACATCTGTGCCCATCTTCCTCCACTTTATATGGGACACCACCACAGCATGGCCTGACAAGCGGTGCATTGGTGCACACCCGGGATCCTAACCCAGGCCGCCAGCAGCAGAGCACGCACACTTAACTGCTGGACCACTGGGCCGGCCCCCCAAATCTTTTATTTTGAGGATAACAATTAGAAAAGGTATAATCCTGTCTAAAATTCTGGTAACGTAAAAAGAGGAGCTCTGAGGTCTTGCCCACTCCGTTATGTCCTAGCCTTGACTGAATATAGGCATTTAATTTATGATCTGTAGCCAAAAATGCTAAAGCTACATATATTAATTCATTATGGAAAACTGTTAGTACATGGAATATACTTTAGAAATAACAAATTAGACTATCTTCAAATGATTACTAATAATGCTAGTTACCTTTTTTTGTTTCAGATAATTTGGACACTACAGTTCCAGACCACAACTTCCTTTTTCCAGAATTTGAAATTGTAATAGAAACAGAAGATGAGATTACACCTCAAACTGTGGAAAAAGAAGATGAATCAGAGATTAGAGGGAGCATGGGTAAGGAGTCAGCTTCAGAACTTCCTTCATTAAGTGATTAAAGATTATGCTTGAAGGAAAGGGCTCAGTATGTCAAGAAGAGAGGTGCTGACAGGAAGAGTCAACTGATTTTGGAGGCTGCAGCCTATAATTTTCAAACATTGCCTCATTTGAAAATATACTTCCTGTATCTCCCTCCCTGACATGTATCAGGTACGTTCTGGTTCCTATAAAGACACGTCAGAGGAAGTATCCAAGTGGTCCCTTGGGTAGGGCCGCATAAGATGCTGGAAACTTGGTAAGTTCATACGGGTCCTGGATCTGTTCTCAGATGGAGACAGTGCACGTGAGAGTGCCTAGCATATGTTCGACAGGTGGCAGAAGCCCTTTAAAAGTTAGTTTCTCTTTCATCTGGCCAGTTTTAGATACACGATTTTGTTAGTTATCAGAGATGATGGCAGTCCAGAGTAGCGCTTGTGCTGACCAAATACTTAAGGCATGATGAGTAGGCAGCATTTATACAACACTTACTCTGCACCAAGCGCTATTTGCACATGATCTTATTACCCTACAGCAGCACGATAAATTAGAAGCTCTACCCTATTCTGCAGTGAGGAACTTGAGGTTCTGGGTGTAACCTGTTTGGTCATGTAACTGAACAGTTGTTAAGTTTTAGAACTGGAGTTTGAGTTCACATCTGACTGATTCTAGAACTTGGGCTCTTCATTACCACAAAATTAGATTTTAGAATCTAAATTAGATTTTAGATTAGAATGTCAACTTAATGGTTTATTCTTCCTACTCAGAGGATATCAAAAATATTCCTTGATACATGTTACAAAGACTAAATTCTGTTGGGGACAGCAGTGGTTCAGCAGATTCCAGGAGATGAGTGTGGACAAGCAATGAGCTGGTAGGTCCACAGAGAGCGTGTGATGACTGAATGAGTGTACCAGCTGGGAGAGAAGTATATGCAACATGAAGAGATTTGAGTAAGAGTCCCGACAGCATACAGACAGTTGTGACAAGAAGAGCTCACGTTTGTTGGGTGTCCTGAGCCCAAGACTTGGGCTGTTCTTTCAGTTTGAAGCTTTAAAGAGAAGTGCTCACTCGGAGCCTGTATAGTAAATAATGCTTCATGGAGTACCTGGAAATTGAGATGGTCGTAAAGCGTCAACCTTAATGAATTCAGATAGGGAAAGCTTGTGGAAACGTCTGGCCTTCACCATCTGATTTAACACTAAGTTGGTTAGTTAAAACTGTCTTCGCTCAGCACGTGTGAACTGTCAAATCTTGGGGATCATTCCTGTTGCCATAATAGTTATGTTGACAATTTTCCAGATGAAGCACCTGAGGAAGAATTGGATTCCATGGCAAAACATGAATCCAGGGAAGATAACGTTTTCCAGAAGTTTAAAACTAAAATAGCCCTTGAACCAGAACAGGTAAAATAGAACTCATTAGCTCCTTCTTGTGTTCTTTTCAGGTGGTGTTTCAGGGGTATAATCCCTGAGAAGAAGTAACTCTTTATACTAAGCGTTATAATCAAGAGTCCCTAACACAGATGGTACATATGGAAACATGTTTTGGAGATGCTGATCCTTTTAATAGTTATTGAAAGACTAACGGTTAATATATAGGATTCATTTCTAAAGAAAGCATCAGGGATAGGAGATGAGTGAGACGTTGCCTGTGATACTTGGAGTTTAGGCACCAATAGCAAAATGAAAGAAAAAAGATATTTTTGCCCGTTTTTCCAACAGGGACCTTTGGCTTGTAAACACTGGTTTTGTGAAAAGAGTAATGGGCTTTGGTGTTGGGAAGAACCCTAGATCCTTGAGTTATATACTGATGTGAGCGCATCTAAAGTGTGAAAAAAATAAGGGTGGTTGTGAGGATTATGGGAGATTGGAGGCACATAGTGTTCAATAAACGTTCCCCCCCCTGCCTTTTTTTTGTGAGGAAGATCAGCCCTGAGCTAACATCCATGCTAATCCTCTTCTTTTTGCTGAGGAAGACCGGCTCTGAGCTAACGTCTATTGCCAATCCTCCCTTTTTTTTCCCCCCCAGTAGATAGCTGTACGTCATAGTTCCACATCCTTCTAGTTGCTGTATGTGGGACGCAGCCTCAGCGTGGCCGGAGAAGCGGTGCGTCAGTGCGTGCCCGCAATCCGAACCCGGGCCACCAGTAGCAGAGTGCGCGCACTTAACCACTAAGCCACAGGGCCGGCCCCACATTTCCCTTCTTTATCTCTGTTCTTCCATCAACATTATTCCCCTTAACCTTCCCTCTCCACAAACATAAATCGCTAAAGAAAATTCAGCTGAATTCCCATAAGCCAGTCACTAGATGAAATAAATATCCAGGGGCTTAGAGGAAGAATAGATCTAGGTCGTAAACACTGAAAATGTGGTTTTTAGCAATGCATATGCTTTTAACAAAATATAGGAAAACTGTTCAGTTGTTATATTAGATCTTATAATGAAATTTATTTCTAGTATTTATCTAAACACCGTGCTTCACTTGGTATTTGTGCCTTTTAAAAGTTTTAATTAAGGTTCCTTATCTCGGTGTGAAGGTAAGCAGACACTCTGGGCTACATTTTGTATTCAGAACCTGGTTAATGGGTAAACAGGATTATTGTTAGTCCCTTCACAAAATATTCATAGGATTCAGATTCTAACCATATTATCATCTAAGATATATATTTTTGATATCCTGAGTCAGATAAGCTGAAATATTTGGTCTGAGGGGGTAGCAGTGTTTCATCAGTGTAGGAGCACGTACAGAGTTTCTCCAGATGACCATCAGATCGCACACTCACGGTGAAAACTCTTAGGTGAGATGCTGATGTGAATGTGATCCTAATTGATTTCAGATTCTCAGATACGGCAGAGGGATTGCCCCCATCTGGATCTCTGCTGAAAATATTCCTCAGGAAAAGGATATTCCAGATTGCCCCTGTGGTGCCAAGAGAATATTTGAATTCCAGGTATGACCTTAAATAAGACTATTTTAGTATATAATCACCTGTAGATTTATCTTTTTAAACATTAAAAAACTTTACCAAAGTAATAAATGCACATGAGTCCATCTAGTTTTAGGGAACGTGTCCTATAATGAAAACTGTTTCCTGCCCCACCTCAGGGCTTGTTTCCTGGAGGAAACTGTCTTTTACTGCTTTATCTGGTAGTTATTTCTATCTCTAAATAACATGCTTTTTCTGATATTTCTGTTTACTAGTTTTTAGACATTATCTGTTGACTGACTTCTGCAGTAATGAGATATTTAGATGTCGTTGCTGATACCACCTAGACCATCCCCCACCTCCTAGTGTGGTTATATCATTATTTTTAGTGCCTCCATTGTTACCTTTGTAATTTTAAATAATATACCTTTTTGTTCCATTAGTTAAGGTTTTTGACTGTACTTTGTGAGAGCAGTGTTTTAGAACACTTACTCTGTTTAGTCTTGGTTTGTAGATTTGTTAAGAAAACAAATGGATGTAATCATTAAGGTAAATGTTTTTTCAAAAGAAACTGTTAGCATCAAAATCCATTTGGGTTGGGTGGAAATGCTCTTGAACTGTGGATTCACTAACCTTACGAAGTGGTAGGTAATATTTGTTTTTTAGAGTAAAGAAGCAGTTATGAGGACTGTATCTAACACTGGTTAGTTCTTAGTACCAAAGCTCTTGAGGCCCAAGAGGAGCAGACGGTGTTTGTATGAAGTGATTTCCTGTCATTGCTGGCAGTTCGCCTCTTCACTCTTTCCCATTAGACCACTTGACTTCCACGATCCCTTTCTATACAAATACATCAGTACATTTCCTTTTTATACTCATTACTACTAGTCAGTGTTTCTTTATAGTAACAGCATCTGCTATTCAGGTTTTAAATGACACAAAATAAAAGTTGCCCAAATAGAAGTCTTAGCACTGTTTTGTGGCATATTAATAATTTTAAAAAATTAAATTGACAGCCAGGCCAAATAGATCAGCTGATCATCTTATACTTGGGAACTTCTTAAATGGAAAAGAAAGACACCAAATGAAGTAGAGATGGGTTCTGAAGAAACAGAGTTGCAAAATATTTTTAGGTTGTTAAATATGTTAATTGTGTAATGTCTATAATCCTGTGTAGTATGGGGATGAAAAGACCAGGTCTCTGTAAGTGCCCTGGCACTGAAGGTCTGTAGGAAGCAGACGGTGCTCCTGGCCTTGAAGCAGGGCTCTAACTGTGTCATCCTCTTCTCAGGTCATGCCTCAGCTGCTCAACTACCTAAAGGCCGACAGACTGGGCAGGAGCGTTGATTGGGGTGTCCTGGCCATCTTCACGTGTGCTGAAAGCTGTAGGCTGGGCACTGGCTACACAGAGGAGTTTGTTTGGAAGCAAGATGTAACAGATAGACCTTAAAGGCAACATAAAGCCTTAAAAATGCTCACAATCTCTTAGACCTTGCAATTCCATTTCTAGACTTTATCCTAAGGAAATAATTATACCAGAGATAGAGGTACAAAGATGTTGTTTTAGGCATTAAAATGTCTAAACATTAGTGGAAAAAAAATTACCAGTGACAGGGAATTAAATAAATCTTGGTGTACCTATACAGTGGAAGGCTATGTAGTCTTAATGATATAGACCTATATGCATACCAAAAAAACAGATCTGAACTGACACCAAGATACCACTATAAGTGGTATTCATAGTATGATCACATTTTTGTTAAAATATTTATACATGTGTATGTGCACAGGAATAAATGAGGAAAGATAAACACTAGGTGTGAACTGGTTAACTGAATGGTGGGCTAAGTAAAATGATGTCTTTTCTTATATGTATATTTCTACAATAAAAATAGGTTATGTGCCTAAGTAAGTCAAACTCAGCATTTCCCCCTCTGAAATTGGCAAAGTTAAAACAAAAATATTTGGCTAAAACCCCAAGAGACTTGTCTGATAATCAGGTGATTGTCACAGGCTCTGGCATATATAGAAGCCAAGAACATGAGAAAAATACTGAACCCCACTAGGCTGGTGCAATGAATGGGGTACCCAGTGATTCTGAAGCAGCAGCAGCAGCAAAGTTAGCTAGATCAGGAAAACAGGTTTGTGATCAGAAAACCTGATCTTGAAGAGAAGCTCTACTTCAAAACTGACCTTGGTGAGCTAGTGGCACTGCTTACAGGACGAGAAACTGAAAGGCAACAGTGATGGTCTTCCCTTTCCATCTCATACTGCCCTACACATGGGGCGTAAACCCAAGTAAGGATGCAGGAATCAGCCACTGGATTTTCCCTAGGTCAGCCCCAGGACCATGTGGCCCAGGAGGCAGCAGCCTGAGGGAAGGCCCTGAGGCCAGCTTTCAAGTGTGGAATATTCTGTTTCTGAAGCATCTGTTTATGCAAGTGGTTCCTAAATCTGTTAACCATGCTAAGGCTCCTCCCAGCCTCTAGTGTTTAACAATTATCTGGGGATAATTTCCAATTCTCGCAATACCAGTGCTGCCTGCCCAACACTAAGGCAAATATGAAGACACACTTGTTGATAAGTGCTTGAAAGCCAACAGCTAATTCTGATAACTTTCTCATCATTATTTCCTTAATCCACACAGGCTCACATTATCCCATACACATCCCTGCTAACCCTGGAATACACTGCAACATAAACACATCTTTTTGGAGGTAATATCTGCTAATGTCATTGACTGCATGGCCATTTCATTATACTTTTATATCAGAAAGTTCTGGCCTGTAAGTCCACATTGTGTGTGTATATGTAATTCATAAAGATGTGTGCATATAAAATATAGTTACATCCAGTACCATATGGGAAACTGCAGTATGGAATTCCCATGGGGAGATTTGTTACTAGGCTACTTTTAAATACAACTTTTAAAGAGGGAGAGAGTGGTGGTTTGAGGCTGAGGGCACTAAATCCGTGAGAATCACCTATAATTATGGTGATATGGCCCGTGACTCCTGGAGGACACAACATTAAAATTTTTCATCAACTAGTGGCAAGAGTCACACACTTGGTAGGATGCTCTGGCTTCTGGAAAAGTGGATTAGTGGGGCCTTTCTATCCCAAATTGTAAATCTTATATTCAGGTTATGTTACAGTCAGTTTTCCAAAGTAGAACAGCATCCTGACAAAGGACTTTTCAGGCGAATTCATTAGGGTCTGTCTATGTGGAGACATCACCAATGATGTGGACATTCTCACAGGCATGTGGGTAGTAACCAGCCACACTGTCCTTTAGGTGTGTATCCCCACCAAGCTCTGGAGGTGATGGCAGAAGTTCACAGGGCCTTTCCACCTGGAGACAGACTAGTCCAAATCACTGGAAAGAAAATGTCAGAGCACCAACTAAAATAGCAACTATGTGGACAATAAATAATACCGAAAAAAATAAAACAAAAAAAATTAAAGACATCAAGCAACTCAGTTGCCTCTCAAAATGTCAAGACACATTTAAAAACACCATAAAACTGACTGACTTGTATCACCCAGTAACTGCTCCTGCAGAGGACTTCAATCACCAATCCAGGCATTCCATTGCTTCCCAAAACCTCTGCTGGGCCCAGACAGCTCTCCCTACTGTAGAGAGACCTGTCCTTGTATGTCACATGTTGAGTGCTTATCTCATCATCCTTTAACAATTCAGAGATCATAGCAAAAAAATGTTTAGGTGCTTTTGATAATAGTACTGGCGGTAGTATTCTGTTATTCTAAGACTGTTGCACGATTAACATGAGATCAAGTAAATGACTAATTACGGGATATTCCAACCCATCATCCCACATGTCTTTAAAAATTAAGGATTCTCCCGTTGGAAAACTATTAGAAATAATCAACAACTACAGCAAAGTCACAGGGTACAAAATCAATCTACAAAAATCAGTTGCATTTCTGTATGCTAATAACAAACTAACAGAGAGCTCAAAAAGATAATACCATTTACAATTGCATCAAAAAGAATAAAATATCTAGGAATAAATCTTACCAAGGAGGTGAAAGACCTATACAATGAAAACTACAAGACATTATTGAAAGAAATCAATGATGACATAAAGAAATGGAAAGACATCCCACGCACATGGACTGGAAGAATAAACATAGTTAAAATGTCTATATTACCTAAAGCAATCTACAGATTCAATGCAATCCCATCAGAATCCCAATGACATTCTTCACGGAAATAGAAAAAAGAATACTAAAATTCATATGGGGCAACAAAAGACCCCGAATAGCTAAAGCAATTCTAAGAAAAAAGAACAAAGCTGGAGGCATCACAATCCCTGACTTCAAAACATACTACAAAGCAATAGTAATCAAAATAGCATGGTACTGGTACAAAAACAGACAAACAGATCAATGGAACAGAAGTGAAAGCCCAGAAATAAAACCACATATATATGGACAGCTAATTTTTGACTAAGGAGCTAAGAATATACAATGGAGAAAGGAAAGTCTCTTCAGTAAATGGTGTTGGGAAAACTGGACAGCCACACACAAAAGAATGAAAGGGGACCATCTGCTATCGCCATTCACAAAAATTAACTCAAAATGGATCAAAGACCTGAAGGTGAGACCTGAAACTATAAAACTCATAGAAGAAAATATAGGCAACACACTATTTGACACTGGTCATAAAGGAATCTTTTCAGATGACATGCCTACCCAGACTAGGGAAACTAAAGAAAAAATAATAAGTGGGACTTTATCAGATTAAAGAGCTTCTACAAGACAAACGAAACCAGAATCAAGATGAACAGACAACCCACCAGCTGAGAGAGAATATTTGCAAAACATGTATCTGACAAGGGGTTGATCTCCATAACATATAAAGAACTCACACAACTGAACAACAAAAATACAAACAACCCGATCAAAAAATGGGCAGAGGAAATGAACAGACACTTCTCCAAAGAAGATATATAGATGGCCAACAGGCACATGAAAAGATGTTCAACATCGCTAATTATCAGGGAAATGCAAATCAAAACAACACTAAGATATCACCTAACGCCCGTTAGAATGGCTATAATCACCAAGACAAAAAACAACAAGTGTTGGAGAGGATGTGGAGAAATAGGAATCCTCATACACAGCTGGTGGGAATGCAAACTGGTGCAGCCTCTACGGAAAACGGTATGGAGATTCCTCAAAGAATTAAAAATAGAGATGCCCTATGATCCAGCTATCCCACTACTGGGAATCTATCCAATGAACCTGAAATCAACAATCCAAAGAGGCTTATGCACCCCTATGTTCAATGCAGCATTATTCACTATAGCCAAGAAGTGGAAGCAACCTAAGTGTCCCTCAACTGATGATTGGATCAAGATGATGTGGTATATATATACAATGGAATACTACTCAGCCATAAAAAAAGACAAAACAGTCCCATTTGCAACAACGTGGATGGACCTGGAGGGTATTATGTTACGTGAAGTAAGCCAGAAAGAGAAAGACAAACACTGTATGGTCTCACTCATATGTGGAATATAAACCAACACATGGACAGAGAAAACTGTATTGTGGTTACCAGGGGCAGTGGGGGTGGGGGGTGGGCACAAGGGGTGAAAGGAGACACATATATGGTGATGGACAAATAAAAATGTACAACCCAAAATTTCACAATGTTAAAAACTATTAAAACATCAATTAAAAAAAAAAAAACATTAAGGATTCTCAGGGCCAGCCTGACGGCGTAGTTAAGTTCGTCTGCTCCGCTTCAGCAACCTGGGGTTCTTGGGTTCAGATCCCTGACACAGACCTACACACCGCTCATTAAACCATGCTGTGGTGGTGTTCCACATACAAAATGGAGGAGGACTGGCACAGATGTTAGCTCAGCGACAATCTTCCTCAAGCAAAAAGAGGAAGACTGGCAACAGACATTAGCTCAGGACCAAACTTCCTCATCAAAAAAAAAAAAGAAAAAAATTAAGGATTCTCTATGTAAAAAATAATGTAGAATATAGAATAGGTCAAATAAAACCCTGCAGTCCTGAATATGAACTGGATAGGTCAGTATGAACTCAGGAGGTATTTTATCTTGAAAACTTTTAAAGGGAAAGAAGCAAGCATTTATCCTGCTATCTGAAGTGATCACTTTATAAAAGTATTCCAACAAATAAATGAAAAAGAAATGAAATGACTAGAATTTCATCGTTTGCTACCCACTAACAAATTAATGGATCAATGAAAGAGACACAACCAGACATTTGATTGCTAAAAAAAAAACACATCACCCACAGTCTTACAAAGGGATCAAGCCCCTGGATGCAGGCGCCCATTTGCAGGAAACACAGAACAGAGGAACAGACTGACCTACACCACGAATCTGCAAATAGCAAGACAGAGACCATAAGAAACTACCAGCCAAATGGCCTGTAAATTTTAAGGAAAAGAGATGGAGGGGGAACTTAAGGAATGAAACAGACATAAAAACAACTACTTTTTTAAATGGAAGACTGAACTATATTACTGTTTAGGTGATTTTACTAAAAAGTCAGGATAATGGTTATTTTGGGGTGAGTTGGGGTTGTGGCTGGACTAGAGCATAAAGAGGGGCTTCTGGGACAGCTGGCAAGGTTCCGGGTGGTGGTTACAGGGGTGTCTGCCTCTGAGTAATACAGTATGCTAAACATTTGTTAGGTTTCCTGTGTGTGCTGTATTTTACAACTGTAAGTTTAATAATAAGAATTCAGTGAAGTAATTATAATAAAATAACGGAAACCATAAAATATTTAGGTATTAACTTTTATGAAATGTAAAAATCCTATATGAAAAATATTATAAAACTTTACTGAAGAAATGAAGAGAAGACCTACGTGTGGAGAGACACTTCTTTCTTGGATAGAAAGAGGTAATATTGGAATGGTGTCTTTCCAATTAATCCACACATTATTGGCATCACTAATGACTGGGAAATGCAAGACTAGGGCACTCAGTACACGTGTGTTCTCTCTGGACTGCAATCTGGTATGGATCCATCACATCTCAGAACGAATGAATACTCTTTAATACAGTGACTCCTAGGAATGTTTACTAGAGAAATACCTGTACTCATCCACACAGACACACAGGAGGGTGTTCCATGCAGCACTGTGTAGACCAGTAAAACACTGCAGACAACGTAAATG
The DNA here is from genome assembly GCF_057802395.1 of Ceratotherium simum simum. Classification (NCBI taxonomy): domain Eukaryota; kingdom Metazoa; phylum Chordata; class Mammalia; order Perissodactyla; family Rhinocerotidae; genus Ceratotherium; species Ceratotherium simum. The sequence continues at coordinate 104,512 of NC_141937.1, forward strand.
ACCACGATTAAGGAAATGGTTAAATACATGAAGGTACACAAGAGATGACGTCATATATCTGTGACACCACTGGACTCCATGCCATGGAAATATGTTTATCATGGAAATATGTTTATGGTATATACTGACTGAAAAAAAAAGGAAAGTTATAAAATTGAACATATGCTTTAGTATTTTTTCCAAATATGGGATCAAAAGCAGCCCCAAAGGAAAGCACCTGCACACAAGAGGGCTTGGGAGATACCCACTCATCTAGTAGTTACCATGAGGAAAAAGGCAGGAGGGAGACGAAGAAAGAACTTTCCTTTCTGATTATATACCTCTGAGCTGTTTGAAAGTATATCTTTACAATTAAAAAAAAAAACACACCCCAAGAATGAAACCCAACAAGTTACAAATGCCCACCTGATGTTCGTGAGAGAAACACACACAGCCCTCACCAGTGTGTGGATGCACCCCAGCTTAACATGAAGGCCTCTGGCTTAGAGCCTGTTTCTGCTGCTCACTAGCTATGTAATCTCGGGCAAATACCTCCACACCCACAAAAGAGGAACAGGACCTAAATGCAGGTTCTGTGAGAATCATAGCCAACGCGTCCGGGAAGCAGGAGGTGCTCAATATATGGAACATAATAAATACATGTTTCCTGCAACCTTGAATTTTCAGGCAGTTTATCCATTTTCCTTGCAACATATAATGAAATGCTGACTGAAAGGACAACAAGCAAACACAGTGAAATGGTTTCAGGCATTATATCTAAAATACAAGTTTTTAACAGTATGATCACATGAATCTTGCAAGGTATTATTTATAACATCAATCTCACCGTTTTATAAACAGCATTTATTGTACAGAGTACTCTGAAGAAAGAAAACTATGTACAGCCATCGTTTTCATTAATACATCTATCCTGTCCTGCAATACTGAAAGGCGGAATGTGTCTGGCACAAAAATTATCCCTAGGAGTTACAAATTAGAAAAACAACACTTTTAAAAAAGATTTTTTCTTTTCTGGTAGAAATATAAAAACTATGGTTTATGAGGAAGAAACAAACCAAAATAAAAAGTCCAATCAATTGCAGAGGTGGCTTTAACACTTAGTTTTGTCCCTTAAACCAACTTGTCAACAGCAGTAAGTGTTTAAAAATCTAAATATAAATTAACGGGCAGTGCTGCCCAAATAGCAGCACAGTATGAGCAACTTACAGTAACGCTGCAGTGTCTCTGTGCAGAAATAACACCCTTCCCAGCATTCCTGTGGGGGACACATGCAGGAGAGCTTCACCTGGTGCTGCAACCCACAGAACGTCCATCTTCTCACCACATCGGGCCATCCACAACACCACCATTTAAATGTACCAAAACGATTTGTTTTAAAAAAACAAGTGGGTAGGGGAGGCAGGGGTATACGAGGGCCATTACGTGGTCTTCCTGAAACCCTTTAGGATAGGGTAGATGTTTTCAAATGCTTCATAAATCTCTGCTCTGACTTTAGCACCTATGAAGACAAGGTGGAATAGAGATGAATCTGAAATGGCATTTCTTAATATATTAAGAAGGTGAAATCACTACTTTAAAACAAAACGGTAAGCACAATTCTCTCCATACCCAATTAGACTAACAGATGCAGGCATTAAAACATTCATGATGGAATCCCTTGTCACAATCCTAGTTTTGTTTTTAAAGCAATATTTTCTTAAAATGGCCTTTTAAATTACAAAAGCAATGCCCTGGGTGAATCTGGCCTCCCTCTGCAGTTCGCCCCTGTGACCAGTGTTGGTCCCTATACCAGGTCCTGAACCGACCAGGGCAGCAGTGGGAATGGCTGAATCTTATTCTCCCAATTGTTGCCTTCAACCAAGCTCTTCTCAATCTTCCTCTGTCGTCTCGAAATGATATTGCTGATGAATCCCAAAGCTTTAGAGGACGATTTCTAACTTAAAACACCATCTCTTATCCAATGCTTACCTTTCCCCCTCTCCCCACCACAGGTCACGCTTTGGCTGAAGGACCAGCAGGACTGTGATCTGATTCCCCTCCTTTCACTCCCTCTAGTGGGTAAGTTGCTCATCAGCGTTAGGGTGGGAGGAAGAAAAAAAGGAGGCAAAGGCCTCTTTACAAGTCCCAACATTGTGAAATTACTCTTCAGCACTGAGAAAACGCCACTCTTGAAACTCCTTCAAACCTTCAGATACTACCTGCTGTTACGACTCACCTGTTAACACAACTTTTCCAGAAACAAAAATAAGGAGAACAATTCTGGGTTTGATCATTCTGTAGATTAAACCAGGAAATAACTCTGGCTCATAACTAGAAGGAAAATGGCAAAAACAGTTTAGAAATTAAAAGCTGCCCCATGCTTTTAGATAAAATGAGGACCTGTACAAGGGAAAATGCCAAGTAAACAGCAAACTAATCAGGAGGGAAAGCCCAGTTCTTCAAGTAGCATCAAGGAGAGAGGATGTAAGGCCGGTGAGGCCAACCTGAAATAGGCACCTGAAGCCCAAGTAACCCTCTAATGAATCTGGATTTTCTGACAGAAGAACAAGAACTTTATGTTCTGTAGTCTCTGACCCTTATCAAGCTTCATTCTGGACAAGTTTATCAACTTAGAAGAGCCCAATTATCATTTATTTCTAAGATCTGATAGTAACAGTTTGCCTTTTAATCATTCCCATCTCATTAAGTGGAAATATTCTCTAGCTGTTAACTTTGGTCAGGCAATTTAACCAGAGTGACAGACAAGATACTGGCTGGAGAACAAATCTTTCCCTACCACGCTGTCTGACTGAATGCACTACTGGTATGTCTTATTCTAACCCTAGTAATCTCATTTTGTTAGTTCAGAGAGGTTGAAAACAGTTAGGGTGTGTATGTGTTTCACCTGGTAGAAAGTTCAGGACAGGCTTCTCTGAGGAAGAAGTGCTTGCACAGATATCTGAAATGTAAGTGGGAGCTTCCTAGGTGAAAAGTGAGACAAGAGTGCGCCAGGAATAAAAGTGGGATGTGCAAAGGCCCTGGTGCAAGAGGGGCATGGCAAGTCTGAGTGGTACTGCGAGCAGAGAGGCTGCAGAGGTGGGCAAGTCTTCACCAGGAAGTCACAGGGAAAATCAATGGAAAGAAATATCACCCAACTTAACATTTTTCTGGAACATCTGATGTAATGTTGACTAGAAGAAAAGATTCAAACAACTGGGGAAAAAATTGGTACAAGAGGTTGTGAATTTAATTCATGCATTTATAATGCATTTATTGAGCAATAAAATGATGAAACATACAGAAGGGGAATCAATTTCATCCCAGTAAAGGGGAGTTTTGGATGTCACTAAGTGAAATGGGAAGTAGGAGGCCGGTGAGAATAATAGATATTACAAAAACATCAGGAAGAAACTTCAATAATAAATACATCTATAACTACATCATTTGTTCCTACATACTAATTATTTTGCATATGTTTTATCATGAAGAATGTTTAAATAGATTATAAATGAATTGTTGCCAAAAGCAATCACAATACATTCCAGACTTACCTACTGAACTGTTGGTGGGTGAGCACGAGGCCTTCTAACCTTATAGGGAACTTAACATCGCAGCTCCCCACCATGTTCTGGATCTTAAAGTCCAAGAACTTAGCTGGAAAACCCAACTTCTGTACAACTCGGGCATATTTTCTTGCTGCTAGTCTGGACTGTTCTTCACTAGGGAAAGGAAAAAGTGAGATATTTATACTCAAAGCCAGCTAAAATAATTATTTAGATGAATAACTTATAAAAAGTCCAAAATAGGAAAGGTGTTTTTTAAAAAAGTGTAAACTGGGGGCTGGCCTGGTGGCACAGCAGTTAAGTTCACGTGCTCCACTTCGGTGGCCCGGGGTTTGCAGGTTCGGATCACAGGTGCGCACCAACGCACCGCCTGTCAAGCCATGCAGTGGCGGGGTTCCATATAAAGTAGAAGAAGATGGGCATGGATGTTAGCCCAGGGCCAATCTTCCTCAGCAAAAAGAGGAGGATTGGCAACGGATGTTAGCTTAGAGCTAATCTTCCTCACCAAAAGGAAAGTGTCAACTGGTCACCTCCCTTCCAATAAGAGAAAAGATCAACAGATGTTAATAATTTTATTATAAAGTACTCCTGTCTCCTTGACAGAAAACTGTAGGCCTACATAAATGATCACCTTTACAATTCACCAAATTATTGATAGCTTTAGATTTTATAAATATGAAATAAAATATCATCATCATCATTACCATGATTATTGTATTTTAGCCCACAAATTCCTACAGAGATGAAAACTAACAAGCTTCGTTTTGATAGGAAAATATTGATAAGGTTTATACTTGAATTATGCATACACTAATTCTATCCTCTTTTATGTCAAGTCTCTATACATTTCTTTAACATATGTTGGATAAACTATGACTTAGCAATGTAGAGCTTAGGGAAGAACAGCAGAATGAAAGTAATACTACCATCATGAACAAAAGACTCTCAAGAGGGGCCAGGAAAGACAGAAATTAAGCATACATATATGCAGTGCTTTTTTTTGCTTTGAGGAAAATAAATTTATTTATGGTTTCTTATCTTGATAAAATAATCACCCAACTAGATCTAACACTAGTCCAGCTGCAGCAAATGCTCTGGACAAAGAGGGCTAAACACTGCAGGAAAAGGCTGTCTGGACAGAAACAAACATCCAGCATCCACTGATAAACTGAAGTTTTTGATGTTCCATCTAGCCAGGTAAAAACAAGCAAATAAAAAGACTCCTAAATGAAGAGTTAGGTGGAAGCCAGGGACAGACCCACGTCTTGCCTTCTGAAAAAACTCGAAGAGACCAGAGCCAAAACATCCACACCAATGGCCTTCCCTTCACTTCAAGACAACTTCCAAGCTCAGAAGAAGCAAAGGCATCCACAGTCCCTCTAGGTGTTGACACCTCCAAGTGCATTTTATTATCTTTCTTTCAAAAGTTTAATTTACTTCATTTGTAAAAGCTTTACCAAGCTAATGTTACTAATCTTCCCCCCAACTTTTGCCTTATACCAAGTATGCGGGCTCTGTCAGACAAGGTTTAGAATAATACAGTCATGCTTCGCTTAACAATGGGGGATACGTTCTGAGAAATGCACCATTAGGTGATTTTGTCATTGTGCAAACATCACAGTGTCCTTATACAAACCTACATAGTATAGCCTACTACACACCTAGGCTATATGGTACCAATCTTATGGGACCACCATCATCTATGCAGTCTGTTGTTGACCAAAATGTCATTCTGCAGCGCATGACTGTAGACAAGGCCCCAAAGCGCTAACCTTCACAGACCGGATCACCCCAAACAGAAGCAGAATATGGGAAACAGCACTTTATGAGAGGGGTGCATTCCTTCAGACCTGTATCATGCAAGCCCTCGTAATTAAGACTATTTACAACCAGGGGCAGCAGGCATCTGTGACCCACACACATGGTGCTCTCACACTATCAGCTCTGAAATTCTGTGATTCCTTCCTGAGGAATTTGTGTTATATATGAAAATTTTTACATAAAGGGATCCTTATTAATAGTTTTGATGTTATAATTTATCAAATACACATCAAATGCAACCAATGTATATGGAAATGAGCACTGTAATGTGCATGTGGAACTCACGCATGGTTTTATGAAAATGATATTAATGCTGTCTAAAGTGATTAGAATCAATCATTTTAATAAGAAAGCAACACTAATATTTTATTCAAATATTAGCCCGATACCTAGGAACCATGAAATACAACTGTTTCCTTCATAAACTACAGACCAGGAGAATGACCTCCTTAAACCTTACCTCTTGGCTCCTGTGCACACCATTTTCCCAGAGCTGAATATCAGTGCAGTGGTTCGGGGCTCTCTTATCCTCATGATTACAGCAGCAAACCGCTAAAACAGCCAGAGACAATCGTTAATGAGGTCATGCCAGACTGCTGATTTCTGTGGGGAGAACTAGACAATGACAGAGAACATCACAACTAATCAGGAAGATCTGGTGCAGGCAAAGTTATCAAAATATCTGTCACAGGTTCCTACATGGGATTCCCTTACATCACCATGTGGCATGCATGCTTTTGAGTAGAGAGCAGAACAGATAAACTGACTATTAAGTAGTACAAGACCTGTGTATTCACCCACACACATTCCAACAAGAGAAGGTAAGTAATATTTGCAAAATTTTTTAACGAAATACATCGTTAAATACCAGTGCCTCTGTTTCTAACTTATATTTGCTGCTTATCATGATTAGCTTCTATAACTATAAATTTTGTTTTATTAATGATTTTTACGCAAATAAACTGACAAACCTTTTCCACCTCCAGAAGGAATTAATGAATCAGATTATAAGCATATCAATATGTAGTGAAGTGAACTACAGTTTCCAATCCACTTTTAGACACAGTATGAATGTATTAGCGCTTATATAATGGAAAGTAAGACAAGATCAAAGTTTTTATTTTTAATTTCCACTTAGTTTTAACATCTTTTTCTTGCTAAAATTTATCTCATGGGGAAAATATTTCAACCATGGGTTGAATTAATGGCTTCAGTTACTACGTTACATGATAAAAAGCAAAAAATTACTTTCAGATAACAAGAAAATTTTAATATTTAATTACATAAAAATTCATATAATATTTCTAGTTGAGATGACCCTTTGACAAATTAGATTGCTTTAACAGTTTTAGTTTAAAAGCTGCTCTGTGTTCCCTCTGATTTTACCACCATGTAAAAACGCTAGCACTATATTCCAGTTTATACAAGTCCCAGGAAAAGCCTAATTCTTTTGCATTTCCTAAATTCCCTCTACTGGTTTTATTCGTCAGATAACTAATATCATTTCATTAGAGACTAGAAAATTATAAAATTATGTATTCAATTAAATAAAATTATGATAGATAAAAGATTAATTCTTATAACGCTACACGTCATATGAACTTGCCATGGTGGTTAACTGGTGACTTCCAGACCTTAGTTACCTTAGGATCTTAGACAAACACTTAAAACCTTCTTTTTTTGTGAGGAAGATTGTCACTGAGCTAACATCTGTGCCAATCTTCCTCTATTTTGTATGTGGGGTGCCACCACACCATGGCTTGCCGAGCAATGTGTAGGTGCACACCCAGGATCTGAATCTGTGAACCCTGGGCCGCCTAAGTAGAGCACGCAAACTTAACCACCACGCCACCAGGCCAGCCCCTTAAAAACTTTTTTTAATATTATAATTTCTTAAGATAAAGATAAAAACACTGGTCAATACAGTTTTTATTTACTCTTTCATTTTTATATGTTATATAATGACCATTCAATTAATTGGTGAAAGGACGATGTTAATATAATGTTCATTTTTGCCACTTTAAACAAATTATCAAATGGATATATAATGTGCACTGATGGATAGACAGCTAGACATTTCTTGGTTATCTGCCTCCTAGTTTCCCTTGTGTCTATAGGAAACAACACTGGATTGCTTTGGCTAAATGTAATAATTAATATAAGTGGTTGAGTCTATACCAGGTACAATAGTTAATGAGAAATATATATTTTATTTCCTTATTAAGGAAATTGTTACAGTTTATTGATATCATAAATTCAACATGAAATACGCATCATCTTACTTAATATGCTGACATTATATTTTAAAGTTAAAGGTAAAATGCTTTAAATGATTAAAAAATTTCAGTAGTTCTGACAAATCTTTCTTAAATTCTTACTCTAAATTCAAAATAATAGAACTGTTTTTCTGTCTAGGTATCTTTGTGGTTTCCTAAATGGACACTGGTTAACCATAAAGATTTATTCTCTCACCGTAAAAAGAAGGGGTTCTAAAATAATTAGGCATATTTGATGTTCTCCATATTTAAATTAATTAGCTCAATCAGGCTGACCGAAAAGTGTCAAAAGCTAAATGAGCCATTTTCTTTCTTAGCTTTCTTTCTTAGTTATTACAGAAATTCTGACTCTGGATCTTTCTCACTTGTACATAAGGACAAGGTTACGTTTTAGAGATTTGGAGACTCAACTTAAGACCATTACTTAACATTTATCTCAACTCACAGCCAACTGTTTATCCAGCTTACCTACCTGTTATAGCTGGCAAACACACCACTACACTTCTATAAAATTATTTTGTCTGCTTCCTACATAACTGTTAAATACTACTCCAATCTAAACTCATCTGCTTTACTTTTCTTCCTTAAAAAAAGAGTAAACAAAAATCTCTTGACTATCAAAATAAATCTAAACCTGCCTCATTTTGACTGATGTTTTGCCCTGATGATAAATGCTAACGAGTCATTCAATTATGACTCAGAGGGGCTGGCCGGTGGCGTAGTGGTTAAGTTTGAGCGTTCCCCTTCCGCAGCCCAGGGTTTGCCAGTTCAGATCCTGGGCATGGACGTACTCACTGCTCATCAAGCCATGCTGAGGCAGCATCCCACATAGAAGAGCTACAACTCCACAACTACCATACACAACTATGTACTGGGGCTTTGGGGAGAAAGAAAAAAAAAGAGGAAGACTGACAACAGATGTTAGTGCAGGGTCAATCTTCCTCAAAAAGGAAAAAAAAAATGACTCATATATTTAAAATAATCAAGGTATACTTTATACTGATATAGTTTAACTTCCAAATATTGTTATAAAATATTCCCTTACCAATAGCTCATTCTACTAAAGACAGTCATCTTTCTAGAGGTTCATGAGTAAATATTAATAGTCAATAAGCTTTTGGGTTTGTGTCATTATGAAAATAAGAGTTTTCTATCTTCTTTGGTTATCACCAATTAAAACATTAAAAATAAATACATGACTTAACAGAGGAAATCAGACTCCTGAAGGAATATGAGTTGTAAGACTACAGCTCATTCTAAGGAAAGCGCCTTCTCTAATTTATGCAAACAGCATCTCTTACCAGGTTTAGCCACCACTGATACCACAAGGATAATCTTTTTTTTTCAGGTTGAGGGGGAAGGCAGAAACTTAGTCATTATCTTTTCTCTTTGTTTTATTGAAATATCTCAATGGCTTAGTGTCACTCAAAATCATCTTCAAATTTTAATACTTATGCATATGCAGACACGTGTGTGCATACAGACACACAACAAAAAGCTATCACCACCAGAAAAATGACAGAGAAAAATATGTACATTGATTCAGACTTTACAAAAATATTGGTGGGGATATTTCACTTGAGAAGCTCAAGGGGTTGCTGAGAAATGCCGTATCTTTAGTTATCACAAGCCAGGAAAAACGGTTATAGAGGGCAAGGCTCTGGGCTCCCACTTAGATTTCATTCAGTGCCCAAATCGAAAAGTTTAGATATGCTTAATAACAGTATGTAAACAGTTTTTCTGTTGATTGAAGCTTTCCTTTGTTAAAAGGCCAACGCTAAAACAGTCCAAGTTTCCAAAAACAGTTTTATTTTCCTTGGCCTACAGTCTTAGCCCTAATGACAAGGTGATCCAAACCTCAAAATCCCCACGAATTCTCACCCTATGAAACTGCTCCTGAAAGGCCTATGAGAATTGGTCTGGCTCCCCCACAAGTCTCAACCTTGTTATACCCTGATCTTGTCAAGTCCCATCAAGCCAATGTCCTGTACACAGTCATATGCTCCACAGTGGTAAGCTACGTTTCCAAAGACATCACCGCACCCATCTCTGCATGATACACAGGAGCAGACAGTGAGATGGAAGAGGCGTCAATGGAAGTCAGCCTTCACACCGCCTACAAGAAAGCATTTCACACTCTCCTAACTAAAATACTATTTTCAGGCATCAGAATACACTCCCCAGTTTGCATGTACTCACAATCCAACTGGATATGGGTTCTGCCTGAAGACCGACCCCAAATATACTCAACAGCCTCCTGAAAGACGTGACTCCTGAAAATACAGCTTCCTCCCAAGACCTCTGAATCAAGACCCAGGATAACACAACAGACTTAAGTTTTATTATTTACTGCCTCTTCTTTCTCTCACTTCTTCCCCTTGGTATTAACCCTTTTTTTGCTGTTTGCTCCATCATTATATTTGTTATCCAGCTTTTCCAAGCATTCAAAACAAAAACCTCAGGTAACACATCTTATTAAGATCCCAACATAGTCACAAAAGAGGTACAAGAACATGATTTCACTGTTTGTAAGAGATTTCTACCCTGGCGAGGAGTTCCTAAACTAAGACATGTGACCTGGATTGTGGCTCAGAAAACAAATGAAACAGCTTACCCAACAAACTATCATAAATTCACTGGCTAAAACAGAGCCAGATAACAATATTGTCCTCAACTATTTACTGGCCAGCCAAGTAGTACCTGTACAACCATTAATACATCTTTTAACACCTAGACAAATATCTCAGGAGGGTGGGAAGCACAACAATCAATCAATCAATTGAGAAAAAAAGACTTGGTTCCTAAAATTGACCAAGCTGATTCTTGGGAGTTAATTCTTCTGGTTAGGATTAAGCAAACTAAAAAACTGGATATGAAGGGAGTTCCACATATTTTTTATGCTATTTAAGATTATTATTATTCTTTTTCCCTCCTCTACCATTCAGCTTAAATGCTGCTACATGGCCATTGTTTCAAGGTAACCATCAACAAATGATATCCTATGAAAGAAAGAGTGAAGCTCTCCTGGGCAACCTGGATGGGGAATCTAACCAAGGGAGGCACAGAAGGACATCAGTAAAGGACATGGTGCTAACCTGGCAAAACACATTACACAGACAGCCTGTCACATGTCATTCACAGTTAAATTCTCAAGTTTGTCCTTCTGCCCTCTCTTTTCTTTTTCTGATATAAAATCTTATTTTTCCTTTGTTACAAGAAATCAATTTAATACAAGTTTGCTTTGTATATAAATAAATAGCATGGCAGTAATTAATTACCTGTCTTGGAGTTGCTCTTTGATAGACGCTCCCACTTTGGGGGAGCTGTCTTCTGCAGGACCCTGCCCCAAAGCTCTTCAATCTGACCATCTTCTAGATTCAGATGCCTGGTTTCTGTCTGGCCCTCTAAGAATGTCCACTCATTTTTGAATGCAAATCTTTACTATTTTTAAAAAATTAGCTTTTCTACTATGCAGGGATAAAAGACTTAATATACACTCAGATAGCTCTTAAAATCAGAAAACTTGTAGGTATTTTTTTCCCCTAATCTTTTTATTATAAAAAATTTAAAAGTTATAAAACGTAAAAATATATATTGTAATAAATTTCCTTGTGCTTATTATCCAACTTTAACAATTATTAACTCTTGGCCAATTTTGTTTCATCCATGTGCCCCCTTTCTCAATTCTCCAATTGAATTATTTTGAAGTAAATTCCAGACAGCATGTCATTCTATTCTATATAGTTTTCAAAATATAAATGGGATCATATTATATATTTTGTTCTCTAACTTCACATGATCCCCACCACAAGGGGTATATAAACTTAGTTTATCTTGCAGACTACTATATTCCTAGGGTCTCTCACATGGTACCTATTTAATAACAACGATACACATTTTGCTTTAAATCCTTGTTTTGTTGGTGTCAACAAACTTAAGCATGATACGAACTTTTTGATCTAGGGACCTAAAAGTAAATTCCTGTATTATTATAGTCTGAAATACATTAAAATTGCTCTGACCTTGGGATTATATTCAGCATTTCGGGCACGAAGTGCAATGGTCTTTAGGTCAAGTTTACAACCAAGATTCACTGTGGATACAATATTTCTGCAAGAAATTCGAAAAGAAAACATGATTATTTATTTAACTTTTACAGGATGAGGTGCCAGATAATTAACCTAAAAATCTAATTCTTTCACTAGAACTAATATAATTTCATTAAATTAGTTTAAATTCATATTAATTTTTTATATTAAAATTTTTAAAAAGTTGCTGACATTTATTAAGTATTTAACAAGTACAACACACCATCGTGAGCATTTTACAGATCCTCATTTCATAGTCATAACTATCAACATTCCCATTTTCAGATGAAGAAGCTGAGGCTTGAATGGAGGAGTAAATTGCTCACGACACACATGGCTCCTAAGTGGTGGAGTCAGGATTGAGTTGCCTCAGCTTTTCACCTGTATTGACTCAACTCGTCCATGAGCTCTGAAACACCACCACTACTGCCACTAATCCCCAAAACCACTATTTATAAAGAAATATGCAGGCATGACTTTCTCAGTCCTCTCAAAATTAAGTATCTTTTGCAGAAACAAGAATTCAATATCTCTGACAAACGAAAAAACCCTCAGTAAAACAAGAAAAACAGATATCACTATTTATTATCTGGGTCCAATGGCCTGTTTTTATTTTCAATATTCTTATATAATTTTATGAATAACTTACAAAAGAATAAATATAGAGTGGAAAAACAACTTTATTAGAAATTTTAATAAATATTTAAATACAGCAAATCCAAAACGATTCTATATTTTCCTGGTTTAAAAGTATGGACTCAAAATGGGCAATACCCTTTGAATGAAACTAATTGCCCATCAACCATCATGCATGGCCTGGAACATCACTGTCCTGTGAATACTGATTCTAGATCACAAATACATCTCCAATCAGTGCTAGCTCATCGCTGTTTCTGGCTCTTTTTCCTGTACTGGCAAAATACAATACTTTTGATGGCTTACAATTTGGCTGAAGAGACGATGGCTGTCTTCTTTAATACACACCTATAAGGCCAATTAGGATGACCAACTCAATGAATGTTTTCACTTCATCATCTATTTCCTTCCAGTCAACTTTATATACACACTTGCCTTCAGCATTTAACCACTTATGAACCAAATCAAGTAAATTTTGGTGCATCTATCACAAATTCAGTCATATAATGGTTAAATGTATTCTTTTTTCTCTTTGTATAAAAATTGTGTTAAAATGCACATAAAATTTACTCTTAACCATTTTTAAGTGTACGGCTAAATTTACTCAATCATTTTTAAGTGTACAGGTCAGTGGTATTCAATACATTCACATTGTTGTGTAGCCATCACAACTATCCATCTCTATAACTCTTTTCATCTTGGAAAACTGAAACGCTGTCCCCATTAAAGGATAACTCCCCATTCTCCGCTCCTCCCAGCCCCTGGCAACCACCATTTTACTTTCTATCTGTATGATTTTGACTACTCTAAGTACTTCATTTAAGTGAAATCATACAGTATTTGTCTTTTTGTGACTGGCTTATTTCACCTAGCATAATGCCCTCAAGGTTCACCCATGTTGTAGCATACCGCAGAACTTTCTTCCTCTTTATGGCTAAATGATAGTCCATTATACGCATATGCCATGTTTTGCTTATCCATTCATCCATCCATGACATTTGGCTCATTTACACATTTTAGCTATCATGAATACTGCTATAAACATGGTTGTACAAACATCTCTTTAAGACCCTGCTTTCAGTTCTTTTGGGTATATACCCAGAAGTGGTATTGCTGGGTCATATGGTGATTCTACTTTAATTTTTTGAGGAACCTCCATACTGTTTTCCACAGTGGCCATACCATTTTACATTCCCACCAAGGGTGCACAAGGATTCCAATTTCTCCACATCCTTGCCACTTGTTGTATTCTGTTTTTTTTATTGCAGTCATCCTAATGAGTATGAGGTGGTATCTCATTGTAGTTTTGATTTGCATTTCCCTAATGATTAGTGATGTTGAGGATTTTTCCACGTCCTTACTATCCATTTGTATATCTTCTTTGGAGAAATGTCTATTCAAATCTCTTGCCCTTTTTTGAATCAGGCTGTTTGTCATTTTTGTTAAATTTTAGGAGTTTTCTATATATTCTGGATATTAATCCCTTATCAGATATATGATTTGCAAATATCTTCTCCCATTCTGTGGGCTGCCTTTTTACTCTGTGGATAGTGTCTTTTGATGTACGAATTTTTTCTAATTTTCATGAAGTCCGATTTGTCTATTTTTTCTTCTGTCACCTGTGTCTTTGGTGTCATATCCAGGAAATCCAATGTCCAATGTCAAGAAGCTTTTGTCTTGTTTTCTTCTCTAAAGTTTTCCTCTCTCTAAAACAATAAAATTCTAAAGTTTTATTGTTTTAGGTATTACATTTGTGTCTTTGATCTATTTTGAGTTAATTTTTGTATATGGTGTTAGAGGAGGGTCCAACTTTATTCTTTTGCATGTGGATATCCAGTTTTCCCAGCACCATTTGCTGAAAAGACTATCTTTTCTCCAATGAATAGTCTTGGCACTCTTGTCTAAAATCATCGACCATATTTGCGAGGGTTTATTTCTGGGCTCTTTATTCTATTCCACTGGTCTGTGTGTCTTTACACCAATACCACACTCTTTGAATAACTGTAGCTTTGTAGTAAGTTTTGCAGTCAGGAAGTGTGAGTTCCCCAGTTTGCTCTTCTTTTTAAGTATTGTTTTGACTATTCGGGTCCATTGAGATTCCATATGAATTTTAGGATGCATTTTTCTATTTCTGCAAAAAACATCACTGGGATTTTGATAGGGATTGCACTGAATCTTTAGATCACTTTGGGTAATACCAACAGTTTAACAGTAGTAAGTCTTCCAATCTATGAACATAGGAGGTGTTTCCATTTACTTATGTCTTCTTTGTGTCCCATAAGTTTTGGTATCTTGTATTTTTGCGTTCATTTGTCTCTAAGTCTTTTCTTTTTTTTTTTCTTATTGAGGTAACATTGGTTTATAATAATATATAAACTTCAAGTACACATCATTATATTTCAAATTCTGTATAGACTACATCATGTTCACCACCAAAAGTCTACTTGCCTTCCATAATCTAAGTATTTTCTAATTGCCCTTGTAATCTCTTCTTTGATCCACTGGCTGTTTAAAAGTGTTTTGTTTAATTTCCACAATTTTGTAAATTTTCCAGTTTTCTTTGTGTTACTCATATCTAACTTCATCCCATTTTGGTCAGATACTTTGTACATCTCTTTTAAAGTCTATTGAGACTTAATTTTTGGCCTAACACATAGTATATCCTGGAAAATGTCCCATGTGTACTCAAAAAGAATGTGTATGCTGCTGTTAGGTAAAGTGTTATGTATATGTCTTTTAGATCTAGTTGGTTTATTGTGTTAAGTCTTCTGTTTCCTTACTTATCCTCTGCCTGATTGTTCTATCCATTATTGTGAGTAGGATACTGAAGTCTCCAACTTTTACTGTAAAACCGTCTATTTCTCCCTTCAATTCTGTCAGTTCGGGCTTTATATATTTTGATGGTCTGTCATTAGGTGTGCAAATGTTTATAATTATTGTATCTTCTTGCTGTATTGAACCTTTCATTAATATATAATGTCCTTTGTTTTCTTGTAACCTTTTTTGATTTAAAGTTTATTCTGTCTGATACTAGTATAGCCACTCCTACTCTCTTCTGTTTACTATTTGCATAGATTATCTTTTTCCATCCTTTTACTTTCAACTTGCTTGTCTTTGGATCTCCACTGAGTCTCCTGTAGACAGCATATAGTTGATCGTGTATTTTTATCCATTCTGCCAATCTCTGTCTGTTGACTGGAGAGCTTAATCCACTTACATGTAAAATAATTACTGATAAGAAGGGACTTCTGTCCTTGTGCTATTTGTTTTCTATGTGCTCTATAGCTGCTTCATCCCTCATTTCTTGCATTCTTCTCTTCTCTTGTGTTGAGTTGATTTTTATAGTGAAATACTTAAGTTCTTTCTTAATTTCCTTTTGTGTCTATTCTAAGCTATTTTCTTTGTGGTTACCACTGGGATTACATTTAACATCCTAAAGTTATAACATTCTAATTTGAATTTATAGCAGCTTAACTTCAATAACATACAAAAATTCTTCTTCTTTACAGCCCCGTCCCCACTCCTTTTGGTTACTGATGTCACAAAATTACATTTTTGCACATTGTGTGACCCAAACATACACTAATAATTCTTTAAAATGCGTTAGTCTTTCAAATTATATAGAAGACAAGATTTGGAGTTATAATCCAAAGTTATAGTAATACTAGCTTTTACACTAATAATTTTTTTTTCTTTAAATGTATTAGTCTCTTAAAATCATGTAGAAAACAAAAAAGTAAAGTTACAAACCATTGTTACAATAATACCAGCTCTTATAATTGAATGTACTTAGCTTTATTTCTCGATACGGCTTGGAGGAACTTTCACTTCACCCTGCGGGACTCCCTTGAGCATTTCTTCCAGGGCAGGGCTAGTGGTCAGGAACTACCTTCACATTTGTTTATGTGGGAATGTCCTGATTTCTCCCTCACTTTTGAAGGACAGTTTTGCCAGATATAGGATTCTTGGTTGACCGTTTTTTCTTTTGGCACTTTGAATATATCAGCCCACTGTCTTTTTGTCTCCAAAGTTTCTGCTGAGAAATCTGCTGATTCTGCTCAAGGACCCCTTGTATGTGATGATTCCCTTCTCTCTTGCTGCTTTCAAGATTCACTCTTTGTCTCTTGAACCTTTGATTGTCATGTGTCTCAGTGTGAGTGTCTCTGAGTTCATCCTATGTGGAGCTTGTTGAGCTTCCTGGATGTTTATAGTCAAGTATATCTTCAAATTTGGGAAGTTCTCAGCCATTATGTCTTCAAATACTCTGTCTGCCTCTTTCTCTCTCTCTTCTCCCCTGGGACACCTACGACGCCTATGTTGGTCAGCTTGATGGTATCCCACAGGTCCCTTAGGCTCTGTTCATTTTCCTTCGATCTTTTTTTTTTCCTGTTCCTCAGCCTCAATAATTTCCATTGTCCTATCCTCAAGTTCACTGCTTCTCTTTTCTGCCTGCTCAAATACGTCTTTGAATCCCTCTGGTGAATTTTTTCACTTCAAATATTGTACTTCTCAGATCCAGAATCTCGTTTTGGTTTCTTTTTAGGCCTTCTAGCTCATTATTGATATTTCCATTTTGTTGACACATCGGGTTTTTTTTTATTTTCTCCACATCTTCCTTTAGTTCTCTGAACATCTTTAGGACAGTTGTTTTAAAGTCTTTGTCTAATATATTTGCCATTAAGTCTTTTTCAGGGGCAGATTCTGTTGAATTATTTTCTTCCTTTGAATGAGCCACACTTTTCTGTTTGTGAGCCTTGTGACTTTTTGTTGAACACCAGACATTTGAATCTAGTAATGTGGTAACTCCAGAAATCAGATTCTCCTCCTTCTCCAGGGTTAGCTGTTTTTTGTTATTGTTTTTGTTTTTTTGATTGTTGTAGGCTGTCCGTGCTGAGGATCAGCCTGAGGTGTAAACTTAAGGTCTTCTGAGCCTTTCCTTGGGCATGCACATTGCTTTCTATTTTTTCCGGTATATGAAGTTGGTTTTGAATGTCCTAGTCTTTAACGTCTGGCTCCCGAAAGGGGAAAAGTGGTAAGTGAAGGTAGGGGGAAGGGTGCTACACTTTAAATCCCCTAAAAGTCACTTCAGCCAGAGGGGGAGGGGTAGCAACAATGGGGGGAGGTGCAACAATGGCTGCCTACTCTTTGTCTGCACCTCTCTGATCAGCAGCAGCAATCAGTGAGCAGAGAACAGAACCGTAATATTTGTAGGACAGGACATTTTGCCCACCCTGGCTCCCACAATCTGTGTGCAAGCTGCTCCAGGAACACATGCCCAGCTGTCTGCCAGGGGGCAGGGGGTGGGGATTGGGTAGCTGTTCCTGTGGTAAGAGCTGACATTGACCAAAACTGACCACAATTTACCCTCCAAACCTTCCCCTGGAAGTTGCAAGCCTTCAACACGCTCCAGAGTTCCAAAATAGTTACATCAGACAGACTCTGCCAGTGCACTTATTGTCCAGGTGGGGAGACAGACTTCTGGTGTGTCCCACCTTGCCATCTTCCCAAAATCTTAAAAAAGTATTCTTATATATTTTCATTAATTGAATATTTACCCTAATTCTTCATAAGCCTATTAAGATTTAGAGGCCACTGAATTCCCACCCAGTGGGGCTCTTAGTAGATAGTGGAAACTCAGTCACGGGGCTGACTGAATGCTTTGTGGAATAACAGAAAGATTAAGGTGCCTGCAAGAAACAAACACCCCATCCAAACTGGTTATAATTTATGATTTAAAGCAGAGGTGCAAACTTGGCCATAGGAACCAGACAAGAACGCAAGACAACAGGGAATGGTGGTGACAAAAGTGAACTAACAAGTGCTTATCTCTCTAAAATCATTAAAATTAAAATTATTTTGCTTTTAAAATTGTGTCAGATCAAATAAACACCTGAGGCAAGATTTACGTCTTTGGATAACAGTTAGAATCCACAATTAAACATTACTTAGTTCTAAAAATGATCAGAGATGGCCTACAAGAAAAGTGGGTGATGCAGTTATTCAAATAACCCGTCGTTTTGGCCATAAGCTTCCTAAAAGCAAAAGCTATATACTTCTCACTGACAGATACAAGGGAATATTTGTGATTTTCAGAAAGGAGAAATTTTTTCCTACCCCTCCTTTTCTGTTACATATAGGACCCACCTCATTTAGGGAGAAAAATCCATTTAGGGCAAGAACAGCCATCCTCAGCTCGTGGGAAGGACAAAGCTCTTCTAAGATTTATATGCAGCCCTCATAAAAACCAATGAAGAAAAACAAAGACCACTATGAACTATACTGATTCTGAGTCTAAGCAATTAATTTTCTCAAAGACCTAAAATATGACAAGGGAAGGAGACTACACAAGGCTTGATTTAGCAAATCAGCTACAGGGAATCGTCTGTAACAACAAAAATGAAATCCAAGCTGGATATCATAGGCCCAAGTATATAAACACAAGCTACCAAATTTCTGAAGATGTTATAAGAACCTTTCACTGAGGGCACTAACTAAGACAGCTTTGCTTCCCTTTCTTGGTGAGAGAGAAAGCAAATTTTGATACATGATGACCATTAATGCCACACCCTTAAATAAATCAATCTGTCTGAAAACAAAGAACAGCAGCACAGCTCCAAGGGACAAGCGCAAGGGAGAGGACACAAGACAAAGTACTCACTGCAGCTGTGGCACGATCCCAGAGCTCTCTGAGGCTGGCGTGGCAGGGGTAATGGGGGTCATCGGGGTCATGGGGGAGGGGTACAGGGGAGTGGTGCCCGGCAAGGGTGCAGTCGTCAGAGTCTGTGAGTGGAAGAGCTGTGGCGTCTGGCCCGAGGCCCCCTGTGTTGCCTGCTGGGATGTCGACTGCTGAACTGCTGCCACTGCCTGCTGCTGCTGCTGCTGCTGCTGCTGCTGCTGCTGCTGCTGCTGTTGTTGTTGCTGCTGCTGCTGCTGCTGCCTTTGCTGCTCCTCCAAAATAGACAGACTACTGGTGTTTTGAATAGGCTGTGGAGTCAGTCCTGTGCCATAAGGCATCATTGGACTAAAGATAGGGATTCCAGGAGTCATGGCACCCTGTGGAGAGTCAGGAGAATAATGGGTTAGGCTGGCTGGTGTTGCGTGTTTGTAGGACTTGCCTGGTAGAAGAGCAGGTGAGACGTGCAAAGACAGACACCTTCCGAATATAAATGCGTTTATTAAGCATTAATAGGGAGGAACCTGTTGTTCTTAGACTCATCACTCTTCTTTACCATAACACAGTAGGTAAGAGCTCAGGATTTGCAAATAGATCTAGGTACGAAATCCAACTCTGCTACTTACTACGTGTAAGAACTTGAGGAAGCTACTTAACCGTTTAGGCATATCTAGGGGACAATAATGCTCAAAGATTGTTAGAAAGAATAAGGGAGATAATTGGAGTGACCACACATCCTTGTTTAAACTACTATCCCAGCATACCTTCTGGGTAGGACCCCGTTTCACTCTCAAGGCACTTGTCCCAGTTTGGATGATAAATTATACGGTTATCCTAGAGTTATCCCCTTAAAGCATTCAACATGATGACAGGCATATAGAAAAAACACTGAAGTGTTAGCAACAATAATGATGATTATTAGAATACTATTCGAAAAGGTTGATCATTTGCTCTCACACAGTTTAAATTGACAAAACCCAATGCATCTATCAGAATATCAATCTGCTTTTCCATAATGCTTCTGAACTTCTCCAGATACTGTTATATTTATTAATTTATCTGAGTTTCACAGCAGCCCTTTGGGAAAGGGAAAACAGATGCTATTCTTCCCACATTAAAGACAAGAACACTGACACCAAGAGAAGTTAAATGACTTGCCCAAGACATAGATCTCATTAGTAGATGAGCCAAGATCACAACCAAGTTTTCCAGACACCCAGTCCAATGCTTTCCTGTGACACCAAAATCTACGGAGCCCATGGAGAACACAGAGCTTGTAATGGCTTTGTGAACCTCTTAAGATTATACCAACATTTCTGCATGGAGCGATCCATAGCTTTCACCGGGTGATTCTCAAATGGGTGCAAGACCCAAAAAGGGCCACAATCCTTTCCCACTTCCATCACCTTACTTGGCAGAAAGCGTAAACTAAAAATGTCTAAAATATTTACATTAAGTTGTTTCAACAACACAGTTGCAGAAAGAATATGAGGGGAGGAGACCAAATATATACTATAGTCCTGTCACTACAGGTATCAATCTATCATGCCTATCACTTATTTCTAGAAAAATACTGGCTAGAAAAAAATTCAGGTTACACTAATTTAATAAGACTAAGGCTTTGAAAGGTCTGCCTTTCTTTATGTCATATAAAACATGAACTCAAAATGAATCACAGACATACACGTAATGGCTAAAACTATGAGGAGAAAATCCTTAAGACTCTGGGTTGGCAAAGATTTCTTAGACAGGACACAAAAGCACTAACCACGAAGTAAAACTGATAAATGGACTTCAAGAAAAATGAAGAACTACTACTCTTTGAAAGACACCATTAAGAAAATTAAAAAGTAAGCCACAGACTGGGAAAAACATCTACAATACATATATCTGAGAAAAGATTTGTATTAGACTATGTAAAGAACGATTACAATTCAATAAAAGATGAACAGATAAACCAATAAAAAATGGGCAAAAGATGTGAAGTACATTTTACAAATGAAGATAGATAAATGGCTAATAAGCACTTGACAAGATGCTCAAGATCATAAGTCATCAGGAAAATGCAAACTAAAACCACAAAAAAATACTACTCAGCAACCACTAGAATGGCTAAAAGTAAAAAACCCCAAGTGTGGATGAGGCAGTGGAGCAACTAGAACTCTCATACGCTGCTGGTGGAACTTTAGAATAGGGTTTGGCAGTTTCTTATAAAGTAACATACACTTACCATATGACCTAGCAATTCCACTCCTAAGTATTTATCCAAGAGAAATAAAAACATACTTTATACAAAGTCTGTACACAAATGTTCAGAGCACCTTTATTCAGAATAGCCCCCACCTGGAAACACTTCTCATGCCAGCAACTGGAGAATGATAAACAGACTGCTGTTCATCCACACAATGGAGCACTACTTGGCAATAAAAAGGACTTTGCTGATATACAAACGTTATGTTGGGCAAAGAAGACAGACACAAAAAAAGCACATACTGGTATGATTCCATCTGTATGAAATTCTAGACTAGCCAAAACTATCTTTAGCTCTGGACAGCAGATCAGTAGTTGCCTGACGCTAGGGGAGTGACTGCAAAGGGGCAGGAAGGGATTTTTTTAGAGTAACTGAATTGTTCTATAACTTACAGGGGTATACAATTATCAAAACATACACTTAAAATGGGTATTTTTATTGTATGTAAATTATACTTCAACAGAGATTATTTAAAACTTTAAAAAGTATCTACTTTTTAAACATATCTATGTTATTTGGAACCTTAAACATAAAGAAAAATATAAAATTAGAAAATAATTTGGTGAGTTATTTTCAAAATCAAAGACCCTATAATCACTTGGAACACTTTCATAAGTGTTTATGAAAAGATTAAGTTTTTATAGACAAGTACATATTTTAGCTTCCAAATAAACTCCCCAAATTAAACACTGTCATGCCCCTCCAAAGCCTAAAAGAACTTCTCAACAAAATAAGGGAGGCTTAAAAATATATAAATTCATTTTCAACAACAGATTGTTAAATTCCCTTCCTTCCCTTTTATACTGTCTCTAAGGAAGCAGATGCTGTCCTACCTGCACCCTCCTTCCAGCTGTATTACCTGAGGGGAGGCCAAGCCCTGAGCATAAGGTGGCAGGCTGTTGTTCTGATCCATGATGTTCACTTTCTTCTTAGCAAATCAAAACCCTTTGGACTGCAACTCGCCTCAGCATTCGGTCTTTTCCTAGAGCATCCCCAGCACACTCTTCTTAGCAACTTCCTCAACTCTCTGGGTTATCTTCACACACACCAAGAAACAGTGATGCTGCCTGGAAAAAAGTCTGAAGTTTAATGTAAGAATACAGGTAAGCTGTACAGTCTTATAAACCAGTTTCATGGTTACACGAAAAACAAAAAAAAAAAACAAATGAAGCTATTTTGGAATACACTTCTTTTTACCTTATAATGCTGAAATCTTATTCCTTCTATGTTTCCTGTGACTGCATGCACAACTGCTAACAGAAAAATTGTTTTGTTACATGTTTAATTTAAATACTCTTACAATGTTCAAAATTAACGTGTCATAATCAACATTAAAAACTTTTGGAGAATAACACCCAGAGAAAATGAATTCCTGAGCAAACTGTCATATCTGAGTAGAAATATTTCTTAAGCAATGTATAGATGTATTAAGCCCTATTAATGTACTGAGCGCTATTAGGCCAAGTTTAGGTTTTTAAACATTCCAATCGGTTTTTATATTCTCTATCATGTCTTGGGAGGATAAGTTAAGTTCAATAAATATCGAATTGGATGCAATACACTTTAATGTGATCATTTATTGAGCTGCTACCTTAATAAAATACTGTGATAGAAGCTGTACAAACACAAATATAAATACATCATGTTTTTATATATGTAATGACTTTACCTCTTTAGAACACACAAATACAAACTGTGCCTGGATCTGGCTCTCCTTAAGTCATCATCTCTTTACTGGCTACACATTTGAAATTACTTTTAGACCAGAGAACCAAGGGACTTTTTGTTTAGTTTAGTTCATGGATCCCTAACTTGCTCAGGGTTGCTGAGAACCGACTGAATCAAACAGAATTGACTGATTAACACATAAAGAGCAGCATCTAGTTATCACATCTAGTAAGCACAGGATAAATGTTAACTATTATAAGATTTCAGCTTAAACATTATCAGCTAATAAGATATTCTCACATAGAACTCACAGGTCTCAATGTTACAAGTTCTATGTCAAAGACACACATTTTTTGGATGAATGAAAGAATCTGACAATCACTTTGAAAGGACAAAGGACCCCAAAGATTATATATCCTACATACTCATCGCTAAAAAGCAGGCCAAAAAAATAAAAATAAAATCTCAGCTTCAGAAAATATCAGAGATATAGGAAAATTATACGTTTTTTGACAACCTATAATAACAATATCCTATAATTAACAATAGAAGTGCTACAAATATAAAAATGAACAGGATATAGTCCTTGGCATCAGAGTTCAATTTGAAGGGTATGCAAATAATTACTGTACAGCAAAGCTTAAGTGCTATAATAGCAGATCTGCACTATGCTGAGTTCCTTGAGTGCAGAAAAAAGCATACAAGTCTTTGCAATCTCTGCACTTAGAACCGAACCTGGCAGATAGTATGCAATATGAATAAATGCATACATGCTATGCAAGAGAAGACAAGATAACTGCCAAGTGTTCTGACAAGTATTTTCACAAAGTAGGGACCATCTGACTCCAGTCTAGCAAGTCAAGTAGGAATTTACAAATCAGCACCTCACGCAAAAGAAAGATCAAGCACAGGGAGACAAAGATTGAAAGGGCATGCAGTATGCAAGCAACAAGCTTAGCATGACTGTATGGAAGGCTCCTGCAAGGGATGTGATACCAAATACAAATGGGGTCACATTATCAGGAGTTTCAGTCATTATTACATAAACAACAAGAACAGTGACAAAATTTTGAAGCGCAGCATGACTAGATCTCCTTTGGCAAGAGCGTGAATGAATTCGATGAGATAAAACTGGAGGCTGGGGGCCGGCCCTGTGGCTTGGTGGTTAAGTGCGCGCGCTGCGATGCTGGTGGCCCGGGTTCGGATCCCGGGTGCGCATCGAGGCACCACTTCTCTGTCCATCCTGAGGCCGAGTCCCGCATACAGCAACTAGAAGGATGTGCAGCTACGACATACAACTATCCACTGGGGCTTTGGGGGGAAAAATAAATAAAAATAAATAAATAAAAAAAAAAACTGGAGGCTGGAAGTTCAATTTAAGGCAGTCACTGCTGTGGTTGAGGCAAGAGACAAGGAGGGCGGGATTTAAAGCACTCATAAATATGACCAGAAATTTATCCAGAAACTGGTGGCTTCAAACCCCTTTCCGCAAACTGCAAGTCTACAGAAGAAATCTGAGTTACTAGGTTCGTCCCTGATGTTATATTGTTCTGAGCTCATCTCTCACTCCCAGTGATGGCGCTGACCATCTTTCCTCACCTGTGTCGTTAAAACCGCAGTTATTACTACACTAACTCATCCTTAGAAAAGAAAATTGTTTGGAGAGGGTCTTCATCTGTTGGAAATTGAAGCATCATATTCGACATTTTTTGGACACAATCACTGGTAAGGGAGAAAGATCAATTAATTCTGCACAGCCCCCTAGTGTCTATATAACTCAAGCATGTTTTCGTAGAGAAGCCTACCTAGAGTTTTAAATTTGAAAACCACATTGTCCAGGGCCTAGAGGAGGGAGCCTTTGTAAATAAAGTGGTGTGTGTTTACATCTTATGCTCTAACGTGCCCGAATCTCTGGCTTCTGAAAAACCTTCACAAAGTCTCCAGGGCAACTTTATAATAAAATCACCTCTGCTGGTAGCAAAACAGGTGGGCACCGGCCAGAGTGAATCTGCCTTCCAACCTCGAGAAGAAGAAACAGAGGGCAGGACGGGAAGACTCCGGGTCCTGGCCCTCCCGCACCCACGCTCGGACACGGGAAGCCGCTTTCGCACCACAGCAGAAGCGGCCCCGGCGACACGCAGCCGGGGCGGGGGCGGCCGGTACAGGCCCCGGCGGGCTGCAAGAGCGGGAGGGCCGTCTCCGCGCGGCCCGCGCGCCCACTCCGCGTCTGCTCCCGCCATCGCCCCAGGCCTCGCTGTAGTGGTCGCCTCTGCACGAATCCTCAGAGAAGAGGAAAAGCTAAGAGGACTGTTACCTGAGTCGCTGCAGAGACTACCAACGGCCGCAGAAACGAAGTGAAGCCGCAGGCGGCCCAGGCGCCCGCCACGGCGACCCTTCCCGACCCTCCTGAACTCCTGGCGCGCGTTGGTAGTGTCACTTCCGCCAGTTTCGCCCTTCGGCTTCAGCCGGTTGCCCACGCCCAAGCGGCCGCCATGTGAAGTGTGGGCGCTCCGTCACTTCCTGCGTTTCCCTGGGTACTTGGCTTAAGGGACGCGAGCGGCGGGGCGGAGCTCCTGTGGTGTACCGGGGCGAGGTCGCCTTGCCCGAGCATCTTCTAATTGGTCTCTGCTGGACGTAGGCGGGATACTGATTTTTAAATGCTGACTTTTCAAACCGACTGGCGGTATGACCTTTGACAAGTTACCTGACCTCTCTGCTTCAGTTTCTTCGTCTGTCGAGTGGAATACTAATAGCGTTGTGAGATGGATTAAGGAAATGCATGAACTGTGGCACACGGTAAGCACTCAGTGCGTGTTGGCTCTTCTCAAACATGTAGAAGGATAAGGAAAACAAAAGCGGACAGCCTGGTTTACATATTCAATGATATTTTAATTCTGCTACTACCATCTTATTCACTCTTTTCACATTTGTCAGGAAGAGACTATCGGTAGTTGTTTCTGTTTGTTTGCTTCCTGGGTGCTTGGTTGGACCCCAGAGTACCTGCATCTCCTTCTATGGCTCATTTAGACATAATCATAGATTGTACTGCTTGTGATTTTGCTTCTTTTGTATTTTATATAATCAATGAGGTTGTGAGCCCCTTAAGGAAAGGAAATGTTATATACATTTTTTGTCTCCAGGACAGTACCTGAATAAGTACAATACTCTGTCCATAACCATGAAAGAAAATCGTTTGTTTTATCCTTTGTTTGTTTACAGTAAAACATAGGGAAAGTTTTAATTAACCAAGTACTTTTCAAAAGTCTTTTCTGGTTCCAGAATTGCATGTATATATCAGGTAGTCCGTCCTATATTAGCCAATTGCTTGCTTGCTTTTTAAAAATAACATTTTAAAAATTGTAAAATATAATATTCAGATAAGGAAGTGCATAAACATATGTACAGATTAACAGATGGTTATGAATAAAGTAAAGAAACCGAGTATTACCAGCATCAGAACCACCCCCCCCCACCTTCCATACCCCAGCCAAACGGGTCCTTCCTACTCACTGTGTACTCCTGAGTTATGTAGTATGTATTCTTTTGCCCAACGCTATAAGACATCCATGTTGATGTGTGTTCCCTCTAGCTGCAGTCGGTTAATGTTCCTTGCTGTGACGTATCCCTCAATTAGTTTATCCATTCTCCTATTTTTGGACATTTGGCTCGTTTGCAACTTGGGGCCATTAAGAGCAATGCTGTATGAACATTCTTGCACATGTCTTCTGGGGGTATACACCTCGGCGTGGAATTGCTGGGTAATGAGGTGTCTACATCTTCAACTATGCTAGGTGGTGCCAATCCCTTTTCGAAATTTGGCTGTACCAATTTACATTCCAATACAGTATTCGAGTTTCCATTGCTCCATAGTTTTAGGAGTTTTTTTGTATGATCAGACTAAAATTTTTGTCCATTAGGAGTGAATTCGAATGTTTTCTTAGGAAAGAAAACCTTTACATCTGTCAGCTGTCTTACAATAGGGGATGCGCCGCTACCAACACGCCAGGCGGCGGCACTGACCTCCGGGAGCAACGACGGGTGCGAGATAGAGCGGCAGAGGGAGTGCCGCGGGGAAGCCTGAAGTGACGCAGCTTCCGGCGGGGCCGCCATCTCGCCGTGAGACAGCAGGAGTGGTGCCGCGCGATGTTGTCCTCCGCAGCCGTGTTCTCGGGTCCCGGCAGAGACCCGGCGTTGGAGCCTCACGGAGCCGCGGGCCCGTTGCAGCTGCGCTTCTCGCCTTACGCTTTCAACGGAGGGTAAGCCCAGGGGGCCGCCGCTTTCACTTCCGCCCCAACCCCCAACCCCGTCCCTGCTTCAGCCTCGCCGCCCGCGGGCCCCTCTCCGCGGCGCTCGGGGCCGTCTTCTCTCCCGGGCTTCTCCTTGTGGGTCGGTCCCCTGGGTCTGGGTTTGGACGGTGGCTGGGCATAACCCGCCCTCTGCTGCGGTGAGACAGCAGACAGGAATGGAGGTCTGGGCTCTGTTCTGAAAGAGCTTCAGACACGGGCCTCGCCCTCTCGCGGGGTGTGAGCGTGCTTGTCACGCCGGCGGCAGGGGGACGTTCAGCCTCTGAAGTTAACAGGTCCGCGTCTTTGGAGGCATGGTTGCGTCTGTAGCTGAGACTTCTGATCAGACAACTCAGTCATTTTCTGTTATTTTAGGTAGAAGGTGCGATGGGTTGGCTAGACTTAGTTTGATAGATCAGTGCTTGTTTTTAAGGTTTAGCTTAAGTTCAAGGAAAGAAATACTCAGAATGGGGACCTTTTAATGTGTGTATTCTTGTATGTTGCGTTCAAGTTGTCTTTTTTTTTTTAAATTACCAGCTTTTTCTTGAGTAATACTTTCCCCTGATAGTACACCAAAAGAATTAGAGTTGTAGAAAGATGCTCTCTTTAGGACTCTTAAGAGTGATCACCGTAGCGATGTAAATGGAAATAACGGTTATCATACCAACCCAACTTCCTACATGAAAGCATGCAGACGCAATTCGAACAAACAGATGGTTATGATAACCAGGTTAATTAAGCAAGTACTTATGGATTAAAAATTTTAAGGCAGATTTTTGGAGTTTGTTGGAAAGGGAATGGAAGGCTGTGATTTTAGCCTTGTTTCTGCCACTGAAGGCCAGTGTTGTCTTGGGTACCTCTCAACTTCTTTAACCCAAATTTCCTTATCTTCATTAGCTACTGGTAGTTTGGGGGAAGAAAATCAAGAAAGAAGCATTTTGTAAATTGCAAGCGGTTATCTTTTTTAATTCTCACGATAATTAAGTGTTAGGTGGCATTAACCCCATTTTTGCAAATGAACTGGGGCTTGTAGAAGTTGCGTTGCTGTAGGCACAGAGCTGGTGTGAAGTTGAGCCAGCACTTGAATCCCTAGGTACATTGCCACTGAGTGTGTATGCTTTTACCGTTGCTCTTCTAAACGCTTCCTGTGACAATGAATAGTTACATGGTAAGATGGGTTGTTAGACCCATGTCATAGAGCAGTTATAAATTTTTTATAAGATTTTTCAAGGTGTTTAGTATTCAGTACTTGTTACTCACTTTTTAAGCCCCTGTAATCCAATTTAAGCCATTACTGCCCTAAAAATTAGTTACTTATGACTTTCTGATTATTAAATTACCTTTTCTCAGTCTTTTTTTTTTTTTCTCTAGCATTTATTGCTGCTGGCTTTTGGGTAGCCTTTGCTTCTACGTAATAAAGCTTAGTTCTATATCTTTTTCTATTCTACTTCTTTATGTGTGATTAAACTTTAAGTCATTGACCTCCATATTTGTGACTCAGCACTGTCACATGTCGCATTCGTGGGAGGATAATTTCCAACTCTGTTTCTCCAATTTTACCTCTGAGTCCCTCAATTCTGGTTTCTTAAATAAAACATTTGTACCTGGACTTTGTGCTCTCAGCATAACTGAAGATACTAAAACAGAAAGCAAGCTAATTATTCCTCCCAATCACCTCTCCTCCTTTATACTTTTAATTATACTGTCATGCTGCTCATCCAAGTTTAAAATCTTGGATGTCATAATTGGCTCTTCAGCTTCTAACACATTTACAAAAACTTGTACAATTTGTGTGTTAATTTTTTTTTTTATTTATTCGTTTCTTCCTGTCCACACTGCTACCTTCTTGTTGCATGAATGTTGTTGGAAAACTGTTACCATCCCATTGTCACAGCAGCCTTCTTAAAACCCCACTTTCCAAATGGAACTTTTCTCATTCTTGCTCATATAAGCATTATGATTCCTCGCTAAAATTCCAAAATCCTAAGTTCGCATTTGGGATCTTCTACAGTCAGATCCCTGTCCATCACATAAGCCTCCACTTGCTTACACAAAAATGGACATCTTGGCGACGGCCTGGTGGCATAGTGGTTAAGTTTGCATGCTCCGCTTCAGTGGGGGTTTGCAGGTTCAGATCCTGGGTGCGGACCTACGTACCGCTCATTAAGCCATGCTGTAGTGGCGTCCCATATACAAAATAGAGGAAGATTGGCACAGATGTTAGCTCAGGGCCAGTCTTCCTCACCAAAAAAAGTGGGGTCACTTGAACTAGTTGTTTGTATCATTTGGATTATTAGCTGTTTTGCTTCATTCACTGTCCGTATTATCAGGAATGCCATTCCTTTCTACTTCAGAGCTTTAGTGCACATCCACCTCGGTAAAAATGGTGGCTAGAGTTTTCTGAGTGCTTATGCTCTGTCATGCAGTGTGCTGGATGCTTTCTGTGAATTACGTCATTTAATTCACAGTCATCCTTTAACACAGGAACTGCTGTTATCATCAACTTGAACTTGGATAATTTGTCCAAGGTCACAGAGCTAGTAAGTGGCAAGGACAGGTCTTGGGTAACTCCGGAGCCCACGTCCTCGGTGATTACTGCTCATACATTTGCTCCAACGATCATAGCTAATGCTTAGTGGGGGAGCAGTTGTGTTTTAGGCATTGGTATAAGGGCTTTACAATTATCAACTCACTTAATCCTTGCCGCACCCTGATAAGGTCGCTACTGTTATGACCTCTGATCTACATATCAGGACATTGAGGCCTTGAGAAGTTAAGGAACTTAACCCACAGTATCCTGTCTGCTGAGTGGGAGAGTCAGAATTAGAAGTCAGTCTCCTTTTCTTTTTTTTGGTGAGGAAGGTTAGCCCTGAGCTAACATCTGTTACCAATCCTCCTCTTTTTGCTGAGGAAGATTAGCCCTGGGCTAACATCTGTGCCCATCTTCCTCTACTTTACATGTGGGACTCCTGCCACAGCATGGCTTGATAAGTGGTGCGTAGGTCCGTGCCTGGGATCTGAACCTGCGAACCCCAGGCCACCGAAGTGGAGTGTGTGAACTTAACCACTACTCCACCGGGCCAGCGCCTCAGACAGACTGCTTTTGTGGTTCGTGCTCTAGGCCTCTTCAGTAAACTGCCGTCACATCATACAGCCACAAAGGGAGAAGTTCATTCTTCATTCATTCATTTTTCAACAGATATCTGGGTGTCTCCTGAATGCTAGACATCATATAAGGGCTTGGATATAAAGAAATGAAAACATTAAGCCCCTCCTCTCTGAGCTTAGATAGCTTGTGTTGTGGTACCACTTTCTACAGGGCCCTGGCCTTTGGCTGTTTTGTATTATCAGTGCCTTGCACAAAGTAAGTTTTTAATTTTTTGATGATGATGATAATTCAGTGGCTTTTCTGTTACCTCCTACAAAGGCACCTTTGCTCTGATGTAGGCTTGTGTTTTTTAGGGAGTACCTAATGTTTTCTTCACAGATGATGCGTAGCCAAGAACCCTTTCCTACTGATCTTTCCTCTTCCATTTGAATCCTGCTCTTGCTCCCGTCTAGTGGATTTTATCCCAGTATATGTTATGGAGCACTCCTATTCGGAGAGGTGTTATTACCATTCAGAAGAATTCATTAATTTTTTTTGTCTTTTTTTTCCTCAGTACTATATTGGCAATTGCGGGAGAAGATTTTTCAATTGTTGCTTCTGATACTCGATTGAGTGAAGGGTATTCAATTCACACCCGGGACAGCCCCAAATGTTACAAATTGTAAGTAAATATTTCTAAGGACACATTTCCCAGCCCCTTGTGATGATTTAATGCTGCAAGAGATTCAATTTATAAATGATTTGTTTCATGAGTTTTTAGATTGCCTGTTTGCAGCTTAATTTGCATTTTTGTTAGAAAACAATTTTCTAAGTTTGTATTTCTTAAAAATTCAATATGCAGTATTTATGGTATTTGCCATATCTGGGTGCCAACAGTGGTTTTGGTAACCTAAATATTTTTACATCAATATTTTATCATGAAAAACTTTAAATATACAACAAAGGTAAAATAATTTTCTAGTAAACACTCATATACTATCACTTAGCTCTTATTATTAGCATTTTCCTATAATTAATTTATCATATATTTTTTCACCCTTCTATCCATCCATTGATCGATTAAATTTTTTTTAATCTACCTACTTTTTTTTTTTTTTTTTACCTCTAACATTCAATTTAGCTATATCCTAAACAGTTATATCCGTGGCTCACAGTTTTAATGGGCTAGCTATATTTTTTCTACAACATTTGAAAATGAAGTCATCTACTGAAAGAAAAAAATGTCAACATAAATCACTAAAATGCATCTTGTAGATTAGCAGTGGTTTGTATTTAACATTTTTTGAAACAGTTATAAATGGTGGTTAATTTCTAGATTAGTCCACAAGAGCCTATTAAACCTGAATTATAATAGGAATGGACTGATGAGGTTCCAGTCCTTTGGACAGAGCCTTGTGGTGCTGTAGGGAGTAGGTAAAGGAGAGCTCTGTCCTCTTTCCTGGTCCAGGGCTGGCCTACATCTTAACCTAAAGAACAACTGAAGTTTGTCTTCATTTTCCCAGTTGCCTTTCTGCTCACTTCTTCCATCTTCTGATACCCCTTTCTCCTCTGTGATTCATAGTGCACCATTTCTACCTTTTTTCTTGTAAGATGTAACTTTTATAATTTAAAAGTATTGAATGTCATAAATAAAATTTTAAAACATAACTCTATAGACACTATCCTTGTGCAAGGTCCTGCTCATCTTTGTGACGTTCTGTTTCAGTGTATGCTGCTGAAGTGAATACTTGTTCTTTTTTAATGTAATATTTTATGTTTTTTTATTTTTTTGTGAGGAAGATCAGCCTTGTGCTAACATCTGCCAATCCTCTTTTTTTTTTTTTTTGCCGAGGAAGGCTGGCCCTGGGCTGACATCCGTGCCCATCTTCCTTCACTTTATATGGGACACCGCCACAGCATGGCTTGCCAAGCAGTGCATCGGTGCACGCCCAGGATCCGAACCGGCAAACCCCGGGCCACCGCAGCAGAGAGCTCGCACACTTAACCACTTGCACCACCAGGCCATCCCCTGTAATATTTTAGATATACAGATAGATACAACGTTGATGACTTCCTGTGTCCCTGTCATCCATCTTCAGCACTACACCATACGTACAGTTGAAGCTGCCTGAGTACCCCTAATCCCATGCCCTTTAAGGCTGACCTAGAGCCAAGCCTGTCTCTTCCCCACCTGTTTGAGACTCTACATTTACTCTTTTTTATTTTTTTTGTGAGGAAGATCAGCCCTGAGCTAACATCCATGCTAATCCTCTTCTTTTTGCTGAGGAAGACTGGCTCTGAGCTAACATCTATTGCCAATCCTCCTCCTTTTTTCCTTAGAGCCCAAGTAGATAGTTGTACATCATAGTTGCATATCCTTCTAGTTGCTGTATGTGGGACGCCGCCTCAGCATGGCCGGAGAAGTGGTGCGTCAGTGCGCGCCAGGGATCCGAACCCGGGCTGCCAGTAGCGGAGCTACTTAACCGCTAAGCCACAGGGCCAGCCCGTTTACTCTTTATGCTTTGCATGGAAACTCTCCTTCCTTTGATGTACCTGGATATTTGGAAAAAGTATCTTGAAGTTTTGACAGTTTCATGCTATGCTGGTGGTATTGTCAATCACATCTTGGTAGCAAAGTCAGTGAAGGCTTATGGGAGATTGGAGATCTTTAAGTCAGTGTAATGAGGTTGGTTGTAGGGGTAGATCAAGAAATGTGATGATGCCTCTGGAGGTGTCATTGGTCCCCCCAGTTGGACGTGTGTGATTTGTATGAGTCATTCATAAATTTATGAAAGGAAGAGTTTATCATGTGGCCTCTGCTAAATAGTTCTTGACCAGATTGGTTTAGGTTTCCTTATAGATTGATATCAAGATGTAGGAATTAATTTCTGAGACATGGTTGAATTTGTATGGATATACCAAATTTAATCAGTTCCCCTCTGGTGGGCATTTAGGTTTTTTGTTTGTTTTGTTTTGGAGAGTCTTTACCGTAATATGTATACTTACACAAGCAAGCCTAGAGCATATCTTTGCAAACTTGTGTGAGTTATGTTGACAGAATGAATTTCTATAATGGAATTATTGAGTGAAAGTGATGTGCATTTAAATTTTTACTAGATACTTCCAAATGGTCTTTCTAAAAAGTTAGATCAATGTGTACCCTTTCCTAGTTTCTGAGAGTACCCATTTTCTATTACCTCACCAGCATTAGGCATTATTAGTCAATCTAATTGGTTGAAATCATCTCTTCTTAGATTTGGATTTCTAAGTGAGGTGGAGGCTCTTTTCATACGTTTATGGTGACTTGTGTCTCTTTGTAGCTTTCATAGAACTTTACCCATCTTTCCATTGTGTGTGTGTGGGAGGGGGAGTGGAGTTTATACAGGTGTAATTGATGTATAACATTATATTAGTTTCAGATGTACAACACGATGATTCCATATTTGTATATATTGCAAAATGATCACCACAATACGTCTACTTAACATCTGCATCACTATACATATTTACAAGATTTTTTGTCTTGTCATGAGGACTTTTAAGATCTATTCTCTTAGGAACTTTATATGTAATACAGTATCGTGAACCATAGCCCCCATGCTGTACATCCCATCCCCAGGATCCATTGTGTTGTTAATGATTTTCATATCTGTAGAAGCCCTTTGTACGCTAAGGAAGTTAAAGGTAGACTTCAGTCATATGTACTACAGATATATAGTCTGTTTTTTTTTAATCTTTGTTCATCTTATTTTTCTTTACAGAAGTTTTAATTTTTTATATAGTCGTCGAATTTATGACACTTTTCTATGTGAACATTGGATTATGTCATATTTAAGTCGGCTGCCCTCAAACCAAAGTTGTAAACAATTCACCTGTGTTTTCTTTAGTCCATTCATAGTTTCATTTTTTCTTTAAGCCTTTGACCCACCTATAATTCATTTGGTATAGGGAGTGAGAAGTCAGGATACAGACCTCCCACCCCTCCAAAGGGCTAAGTAGTTGTCCCATTACCATTTAGTAAATGATGGGAATAGGAGTTTAAATTTAAAATTGCCCAAGACAGGGGCCGGCCCCATGGCATAGCAGTTAAGTGTGTACGCTCCACTGCTGGCGGCCCGAGTTCGGATCCCAGGTGCACACCGATGCACCACCTGTCAGGCCATGCTGTGGCGGCGTCCCATATAAAGTAGAGGAAGATGGGCACGGAAGTTAGCCCAGGGGCCAGTCTTCCTCAGCAAAAAGAGAAAGATTGGCATGGGTGTTAGCTCAGAGCTGATCTTCCTCACAAAAAAATAAATAAATAAATAATAAAATAAAATAAAATTGCCCAAGACATATTTTGCTTTACTGTCTAATCAACTCAGTTTCCTGAAATGTGCTTTTTACAGAACAGACAAAACAGTCATTGGATGCAGCGGTTTTCATGGAGACTGTCTTACCCTGACAAAGATTATTGAAGCAAGACTAAAGGTAGATGCTTTTGTACATGTCTACACTGTTGGAAGTTAATAACAATTCATTAGATTCTTTTAAGCATACACCATGACTGTTGCTCAGAATAGCTGTGGAATGCCAGGTCAGCAGGTGAAACCATAACCTATCCTAGAGATAAAATGATGCCGTTAATGCAGCATCATTAAAGTAGCATAATGTGAAACTACAGCAAATTCCATTTGTTAAAATCACTGTACGATATAAAGGATTCTCTGTCCTTTTTGGAGCCTGGGAGGGAGTTCCTCTGAAGATACTCTTCCCCTCAAAACCAAAACAGATCAATTTCTGTGGAGGAGCCAAGCTTTTAGACAGGAGATTGGTTTGGAATACCATCACCTGTCATGCTTTCCCTCTTTACAACATTGCACTCTTAGTGGACAGGACATGTGAGCAGGAATAGGATGGAATAAGCCAGGAGTGTGGATGAGAGTCACAACCCTAAGCCATCATCACCTAACACCTTAACAGGCTTTAGTTGATAGCCCCTGAGGAGGAACATTTGACACGACATAGATACAGGTAGAAGAGAGGAAAAGGGTTTGTATTAAGATGTGAGAGAATGAGATGGACTAACCTGTTTGCAGTTTTTAAAGGGGCTGACACTGTCGCTGTCTGCATGTCTTTGGTGGGAAGGTATGTAGAACAAAGGAATACGGACTCTTAATAAAAGCAAAAGCCTGTCTGGATTTTGATTATGGCCTGTGTATGTTAAGCAGTGTTTGTTTCAAATAGTTCCAAGGAATATAGGATAGGAGTAACTTGGACTGTATTAAAATGAATTTCATCTGTAATAATAACCAGTAAACACAGATTATTCTCAGTTGGAAGCACTACACAGTTGGAGTAGGATTCTCAATCACTGTATGTCAGTTTCCATATATGTAGATCTGTTTCTCAAGGAACTATAGCCTAGTGACTTTTTTTTCATATATCAATATTATATACCCTGACTTATTTAGTTTGTAGGGTATATAGTTATAATTTTTACGTAGTTGGTAAGTCTATCTGGTACATGAAAAAGTTAGAGGTGATCACATTCTGTTTTGCCTATTTGTGAATAACACGTGAGATTATTTACACTTACGAATGATGTCATAGTCACTGGAGTATGCAATGCATTTATTTAACTGACACTTGCTTTTTGAATGTGTAGAAATGATTGCATTCAGTATTTATCAATTGTTAGTACTTAAAATCTTTACTTACATCAAAAGCTTCAGCGACTTAACATTTATTGACATATTTGTACAATTCCTGATGCATATTTTATAAGTGGAACTTGGAGAACAAAAATAAGCATGACATGGAGATTAGTGTTTTGTTACTAAAATGAAAAAAGGAACAGGGAATTCAACTTTTAATACACAGTCCTTGAAATTTTTCTTTATACATTGTTACATGAATGGTGAGGTGAATAAAATGTTGGTGCTTGGTTTGAAACGAAATGAAATTAAGAATTTTTTTTTTATAACTTGCACTTTGGAAAAAAAACTTGGTACACTGATGTATCCATTACATGTAGCTCATTTCTAATCTTTCTTCAGTATTTGTACTGTCATTGTTTGATTTTACAGTACTTCTTTGGTTTCTCTTTAGAGTTGCTTGCTGTGTGGCTGACAGAGAAATTGGTGAACTTAAATTCATTTTATGTTTGCAATTTTGGTAGGATTTCTCAGTCTTTTGGATAATTTAGGATTTCCAAGGGTGTAGTAAATCTAGGATTGGAAATCGCTGTATAAGATCCTGTTTTGGATACTTCTCTTCTCTGCGGTAGAGGCTTTAAGGAGCAAGACCACTGCCCTGCGCTAGAATATGCAGAGTAAGGGTGCTCCCCTCGTAACTTCCGTTCTCACAGATATCTGCTCTCCAAAAAGAGGGACTTATATCTGGGTCTGATCAAACATCAGCCAACTATCTGTAAAGGGCCAGATAGTAAATATTTTCAGCTTTATGGACCATTTGGTCTCTGTTCCAGCTACTCAACTCTGCCATTGTAATGCAAAATCAGGTGTAGACAGTATGTAATAAATGAAGGAGACTGTGTTCCAATAAAACTTTATTTACAGAAACAGGTGGTGGGCCAGATTTGGCCTGCGGGCTGTAGTTTGCTGACTTTGGTCTAGATTCAGAGTGGATAGCTGGATTTGAAGCATCTTCCCCAGGTCATCTCATATGCACATGGAAGTGTGACTTTGCTTTTGAATTAGCATTGCCTCAGATAAGGGCGGTGTGAAAAATAAGAGTCTTTAAACCTAACATTCTTCCCCTTAAAAATTCTTATAGCCCCCACAGTGATAGAGTATAATAACTTAATAATATTGTGTTGTTTGATCATGAAAGAAACGTGCATCCTTTCACCAAGATAAACATTCATTCTTTTCACTTTACTGTTCGTTGTTCTAGTCTGTAATATATTCTGCCTCTACATGCCTGTTACTTTTGTTAATGATTGCAGATGTATAAGCATTCCAATAACAAGGCCATGACTACGGGGGCGATTGCTGCAATGCTGTCTACAATCCTCTATTCAAGGCGCTTCTTTCCGTACTATGTTTACAACATCATCGGGGGCCTTGATGAAGAAGGTAGATTCTTTCTTTCTGGGAAATGAAGGGGATTGCATTTCTTACATGTGTGTGTTTCCATCTAGAGTTGAAAAGAACTATAAACACCATCTTGCCCAACAACTTCATTTTCTGGATAATTAAAGTGATGAAGAAACTGAAGCTAAAAGGGAAATAAAAGACTATCTAAAGACACATAGCAAGTGATATATTAAAGCTCCAGTAGTGAATGTTGAGCAGTCAGTTAGTTTACTATTTTCTCAAGATCTTGAATGAGTTCAGTAGTAGATAATTAGCATTTTAATCTTATAGAAAGAAATCTGACCTGGAGAAGCTTGACCTAATCTAAGTATGATTCTAAGTAATGACAATGTATTAACAAATAACTTCAGTAAGTTCTTAAAAGGTGATGTCTTCGAATAAATGTGTGCGTTTCCACGAGTGTTTTCAGAACATATTTGAAACACCTCTTTGATTTTCTGTCAGAGTCAGACCTGGAGGGCCTAAGAAAATCATTCTTGTTACAATCTCCCAGGACAGATCTGTGCCACCATTTAGGGTAGTCCCTTGTAGAAAGAAGTTACAGAAATGTGTGGGTGAGGACAACATGATTGAAATAAAGTCTGTCTTCTGAGAGGGAAAATTCTGGGTAAGAAGAAATCAGACGCTTCTCAATTCCTTCTCTCTCCAGTGTCTGCTCCTGTTCCTTTCTGTTCCACTGGCTTTTTCTTTGCTCTCCCTCTCTCTCTTAACTGCTACTCCCATATATGGCCTCTGGGAGCATTCTGATCATTTTGCCTACCGTGGTTTAGATGGAGACAAATTAGGTTGACACTATTTCTTTCAAAGCTTTCAACCTTACTTGAAACTAAAAGAAAATATAAATCTTAGCCTTGGTAAATAGTTAGATTTAGAAATTAATTATCCTAAACCTGAGTAATTCTAACTGCAGATTAGCTTGCCTAACCCAGCATGCTAGACACCTCTGGTGCCTCTGTTGACCTAAGGTATGTTTGACTTGAATTTCAGATTAATAAATTCAGATTTTAGCAACATTAATAATAGCTACCATTGAATTTCAACAGGCTAGACAATGTCCTTTCAGTTTTTCTGAGAGTCAGACTAATTTGGGACAGCTCACATCTAGTAAACACAGAGCTAAGGTTTGGGTTCGTATCTCTTGACTCCGAAGCCCTGTTGTTTGATTTCCATGTGACAGTTTGGGTGGTGTTCTCAGGCGTTTCTCACCATCTTTTCTAATCTTGTGTGGTTTGCTTTGATTGTTCTTTAAATTAGTTTTTATTTCTTAGAGGAGTTATGTGTAATAAAGCAGTCCTCTGCCTTCTTTTCTGCTCCCCAAGACAGTCTTCAGCTCTCTCTTCCCCGGTGTCCTCTCTCTCGGTTTATTTCCTTGTTTAGGTGGTGTACATCTCCCAGCAGGTTTCTGAAGAAGAAATCGGAGACCTTTTTTGAGACTTTGCTTTTAGGATCTTTTCTTTATTCTGGTGTTTTGAAATGTTAGAGTGGTGTTCCTTGTCTAGGGTCTTTTCTCATTTATTGTGTCCTCTTTTCCTCCGTCTGCCCCTCCCCACCTTCTTCACAACCACCTGGATTGTGATCCTGTATTTTCTAATTTTTTTCCCTGCATATTGTCCATCTGTTTGTCTTTTTGTTTTACTCTGAAGATTTCCTCAACTTGAGCTTCTTATCCTTTACTGAATTTTTTTATTTCTGCCGTCCTTAATTTCCAAGAGCTTTTTCTTCTTTTTCTTTTTCTTTTTTTTTTTTTTTTTTTGTTTGTTTGTTTTTGGTGAGGAAGGTTGGCCCTGAGCTAACATCTGTGCTACTCTTCCTCTATTTTGTATGTGGGACGCCACCACAGATGGCTTGACGAGTGGTGTGTAGGTCTGCACCTGGGATCCGAACCCGCGAACCCCAGGCCGCCAAAGCAGAGCGCACGAACTTAACCACTACGCCACTGGGCCAGCCCCTTAGTTCTGGCTTCCTTATTTTTGTGGTGTGTCCTGTTCTTACTAGATTTTTTTGTACTTCCTTTGAAGTTTTCTTTTGTTCTTCACATTTTATCAGATAGCTTTTCTCATTTTGTTTATTTTTGGTCTCGGTCTTGTACGTTGGAGGCTTCTTTCATATTTCTGTTCGTTTTTTACTATCCAGTCATACTGAAAGGTGATATACCAAAATCTGATTGTAAAAGTCTGCGTTGTGTGGCGTATCATTTTCCATTTAATGCTTCTGTTTTCTTTCCTGCCCTTTACCCCATCTGCTCCTAAACCCGATGCCCCAAGTCCAGAGCCTCTGTTAATGTCTCAAGAGACTTTACTTCCTGTCTTTTTTGTTGGTGGAGGTCAGGAGCAGTGCTCCTTATGGAGACCTTCAGGATGCTGGAGTCACCAGCTGTCCTTCAGGACAGTGGGGTCCACTGCTGACCTTTTGGACAATAGAGTCGAGAGCTGTCCTTCGGAACAGTGGAATCAGCTGCTCCATAGCTTGCCTTACCAGTCCTCTAAAGGTCGTTTAGGTAGTTTCCAGTTTCCTTAATATAAACAACAGGATGAACATCCTTGTACATACAGTTTTGGGTGCTTCTCCAACTATGCTTATCTCCCTGGAAAAAATTCTGGAAGTTGAGTTTCTGGGTCAGAGAATGTATATTTTTTGCATTTTCATGACATCACTGGCTTGCCCTTCAGAAAGGGTGTGCCACTGCACTCTACCAGCAGGGGCATGAGTACCTGGTTTTTTTTGCATCCTTACCAGTATCAGAATTAACACATTTTAAAGATCTTCGCCCAATAAATAGTTTATTGTTTTAGTTTATATATATTTTTAGTTTATTGAAGTTGAGCATCTTTTTGTGTTTAGTGACCTGTTCATTTCTTCTTTGAAGACTGACCCATATACTAACCTTTTCTCATTTCCTTATTTGCAGGTTAGTCTTTTTCTTACTGATTTATAAGAACTCCATCCAACTTGTCAACCCTCTGTAATGTATGTGGCAAATGCTTCCCAAGAATGTTTGTCTTTTGTGTTTTGGGGGGTGTCTTTAGCTATAGAGAAGTTTCTGAGTTTCATACAGGCAAATCTGTCCATCTTTTCTTTATGGTGTTTTGTCCTACTTGTTAGACCTCCCCCATCCCAGGCTTACCTGTATTTCTTTCTAGGACTTGTCTGCTTTTATTTTATTTTTTACATTGAAAACATTGTGCTTTTTTTCAACTATTGTGATGAAGAAAAACACTATATTTACAGTCAAGATTCATGCATTCTGCACTGCAGTTACAAATGTCTCTCTTGCCTCTTCTGAGGGGTCTTTGAAGCTCTGGTCTTGGATGTGTGCTACTCTTTTTCTTGTTTTCCTCAGACCTATGTGTGGTTTTCTGAGATGGTTCCACCCTTGAGTAAAGCTTTCGGCCTCGTTTTACTTGTGGCCTATTGGCCTCATGAGATACAGTTCTTTTGACTTTAAACCTCATATCCTTTCTTTGTGTGTTGAACTTTGTTAGTGAACTGCCCACTGTGGTCTGGTTTCTTGTCCTAAGCCTGCTTCTAGGAAAAACATTTCCCCAGGTTCTCTTAGGTGACCTCAGATGCTGCCTTCTCAGCAGGGAATTCTGTCTACATAATTGTAGCTGCAATGGAAAAAATACACACAGCTAACAGTGGCAGTTGTTCATGGATAGTAAGAAAATTGTCCTTATCACACATCCCCTAGGGTAACTACTGGACTGTTTCAGTTCTGGTATAATGTGTTTTAAAAATCAGTTATATCACTTTTAAATCACGTCTTGTAAGTGATCCATGATTTCTCACACCCAGAACATAGTTGCTTTTAAAAGGCCTTTTTTAAAATTACAGTGACAGACACTTGTTTGTAATAAACTCAAATAATACTGAAGCATATGAAGTGTAATTCCCTTTTTTTTGCCTCCAGTCCCAGAGGCAAGAAAAAGGGAATTACACTTCATATGCTTTTTTGCGTGCTTATACAAATATATGTATGGTTTTCTTGCTTTTAAACAAAAGTAGGACCATGCTATACATATCGCAGATCTCTTCATTTTCATTGTTCTGTGGATGTCCCTGTCCCGTCTCCCTCTTCCTAGGCTATACATCGCTGTGTGGACGTATTATTTTCTGCTAATGGATTTTAGTTTGCTTGTAAGTTTTTGCTCTTTTAAGAGAGAGATGATCTCTTTGTGTGTTTATATAAGCATTCTTGTACATAAATCCTGTTCTACAAGTGAGGGTATGAGGGTATGTAGTATTACATCTTGATAGATTCTGCACCAGATTGCTCTTCAAAAAAAGATGTATAATTGATGCTTGCTTCAGGAGAGCCTGGCAAGCCCATTTATGCACCCACTCACAGTTGTCTGGAACTCTTAGTTTAGGGATGGGTTGACTCAGATCCTATTTTTCTGACCAGAAAAAGTAGTGATTCTTAATTCTGGTAGTACAAAGCAAGTGGTTACATTTTAGGCAAAACTAACCTTTTGCATGTGGCATTTGTGTTTTTCTGAAATTTCTCCTTTAGTAAGTTGGTTTTTTATGATGCTGATGCTAAAGAATGTGCTTCTTATTAGCGTACAAATGTACAAAAGCGTACAAAAGCAGTAAGTTTTCTATGAGACTGTTCATGGTTAGCACGAGGAAAATTTTAAATTCAAGTCTATCCTAGAACTACACTAGTTCATTTTTTAGGAATGTTGTGAGGAGTTTGGTGCAGAACTTAGAGTTAACCAGTTAACTTAACCAGTGCGCCTATGAGACCGCATACATATTGGGAGCCACAGGGAGGTCATCGGTGAGGTTAGCTTGAAGAAAGCTTAAGGCTCCTGTTGGCAAACACCGTAATGGAGACAAGAGTGGGCAAGTGGGCCTCTGACCACATTCAGAGGGGAGGTGAGCAGACTGTGCTGGGTGTCACCTGTACAACAGTGATTGTGCTTCTTACTTAAATTTTCTTTAAGGAAAGGGAGCCGTGTACAGCTTTGACCCAGTGGGGTCCTACCAGAGAGACTCCTTCAAAGCTGGAGGCTCAGCAAGCGCCATGTTGCAGCCCCTGCTTGACAACCAGGTAAGGAGCCTGCATCCAGGTTGTGGTGATGGAACGTGAATTGATTTCCTCCAAGTTCTCCTCTTCCTTAGCTTGGGAGAGCAGAGAAGTCAGGTTTTCTTGTAAATGTAACAAATATCGGTTTTTCTTGTAACAAACTGCTGAGTTTCTTAAGCTAAGTTGCCCCACCCAAACCTTCTTGCCTCTCTGTTCTATAGGCTCTCCTGTGGCCACTCAGCTACTCCCATGGCTTCGACTTCTTCCTGTGTTCTCATGACTTCCAAATCGCTTATGTCTACCACGGTTGTTCCATGTTTTCAGTTCTCCTCTTGCCATCTTTACCTGAAGATCATGAAAATACCTTCCTCCTGCGTACTTACCATTTCTCTATCACCTAATTTTGTATTCTAACTTCCAAGTATATTTTTAATTTGCCCCCCTTCTCCATTACTGCTGGCTGATTCAGACCTGCATGGCATCTTGCCTCGGTTATTGTTTATTTCCTAACATTCTTCTGCCTCCAAGCTGACTTCCCTAATTCATGCTCCCTGCTTTTCTTTCTTCTTTTTTTTTTTTTTTTGTGAGGAAATCAGCCCTGAGCTAATATCTGACGCCAATCCTCTTTTTGCCGAGGAAGATTGGCCCTGGGCTAACATCCGTGCCCATCTTCCTGTACTTTATATGGGACGCAGCCACAGCATGGCTTGACAAGCAGTGCGTCAGGTGCGTGCCCGGGATCCGAACCTGCGAACCCTCGGGCTGCCGAAGCGTAGCGTGGACACTTAACCACTGTGCCACTGGGCCAGGCCCTGCTTTTCTAAACTATGTCATGTATGGTTACTTCTCTGTTTATTGCATGTCTGCTTCCTCTCCTGTCACTCCACTTTCTACCCAGATCCTTGAGATGATGTGCCTGTCCTGTCTCGGAGTCTTTGGAAGCCCCACACCCTCATCTGGGAAGTCACTCCACTCTTTAACTCCACTTTATCCTTCTGCAATCCCCTACTCGAATGTATTCTCTGCCAAAGCCTTTCTTCCTTCTGTAGCTTTAGTTATGGCTGCTTGGAGCTCCCCTTGCTCTTTTTTCTTCTTAGTTATAGCACATTCTGTGACGATCTTCTGCTTACAGATGTCCACCTCTCTACATTATGTGCTTCTCAGGGGTGGGAGCTTTGTCTCAGTGGATATTTGTCAGGTGTTAGATATGTGTGATTCAGCCAGATCTGGAACCGTTTCAGTTGAGGGACGTTTTGGATGTGTGTGATGAATTCATTGTGAATCCTTCATGTGCAGGCATTGAGGGGACTTAAACCTCCTTTGTGCTGTCATATGGTTCCTCATTCAGGTTTCCTGTCCCGCCAGGTTGGTTTTAAGAACATGCAGAATGTGGAGCATGTCCCACTCTCCTTGGACAGAGCCATGGGGCTTGTGAAAGACGTCTTTATTTCTGCTGCCGAGAGGGACGTTTACACCGGGGACGCACTTAGGATCTGCATTGTGACCAAGGAGGGCATCAGGGAGGAGACTATTCCCCTGAGGAAGGATTGATTTGTGTGCTGTTACCATTAATCAGTTCAAAACTGGTTAACTTTGTCCTTTGGAACTGTTCACTCACTTGTTTTATTAAAAATAAAACCTGAAGTTCTCATTTGGTAACTTGTCTTCTCTCAGCAGGACAGAGCTAGGAAGTAGAATTCCTTCTTCCTTTCATTTTCTTCATTCTTCCCATACTTGCCTATCTTCTGGAACTATTTCTTTATTTTAAGGATAAAAAAGTGAACAGGTCATGTCAGTTTTTCTTTACATTTTGGAGAAGTTGACTTTTTTGATCAGTTTATCATCACGATGGTCAGCCCATCTTATGAAGAGGGCTCTTTGGATTTATTTAGTCCAGCTTGCCTTGAAGGGCAGAGTCCCTTTAGACTACTCGGGTTTACCTTTAAACCATCTTGGTTTTATTAAGACATTAATGGATGTAAATGGAATATCTTAAGATTCCTCATCCTTGGAATTGTCAAGCAAGCAGTCCAGAATGGCTGTTTGGGAGAAAAATCTTCAAATCACCCAGAATAGAAAATTATAAAAGCAAATAGCCCTTTAAATGGGCTTTAGCCAGAAATCTGGGGTGAATTTTACAAACACTTGAGGAATATTAAAATCGAGACCTAAGTTTTGATAGAGCTAAAGTAGTTTTTGTTTTAGAACTATTAAATACATTTTAACTCTATTACATACAATGTTGGAGT
Source organism: Ceratotherium simum simum (assembly GCF_057802395.1). Lineage (NCBI taxonomy): Eukaryota > Metazoa > Chordata > Mammalia > Perissodactyla > Rhinocerotidae > Ceratotherium > Ceratotherium simum. The sequence continues at coordinate 149,219 of NC_141937.1, forward strand.
AACTTTCTTGGTGTTGAACAAGTCAAATTGTACAGTACAACCTAGGGGATATGATTTGCTTTGTGACAACAACTTATGGTATAATGGGATCTTACTGTTGGCCTACTGTTAAGAATTTATTTAAAATTATCAAAAACCCCTAGTAGATAACCTATTTTAAAATGTGTTCTACAAATTCTATTAAATGCTCTGCAACAGGCACTAGGGACACAATGTGAGATCTTGTTCATCTTTCTCTTATAACATCACAACTGAAAACTGGAGACTATCCCATTCAAAATGTACATTTTTCATCTTTATTTATTGTATTAGAGTTCTCCAGAGAAACAGAACCAACAGGATACATAAATAAATATATAGAGATTTATTATGAGGAATTGACTCAAGTGATTATGGAAGCTGAGTCCCATGATCGGTCGTCTGCAAGCTTGAGATCCAGGAGAGGATGGTGTGAATTCCAGTCTGAGTCCGAAGGCCTGAGAACCAGGAAGACTGATGGTGTAATGCTATCTCCAAGGGCAAGAGAAGACTGCTCTCCCAGCTCAACAGTTGGGCAGAGAGAGAGTAAATTCTCCCTTCTGTCCTCTTCAGGCCCTCACTGGATGGGGTGAAGCCCACCCACATTGAGGAGGGCAACCTGCTTTACTCAGTCTACTGATTCAAATGCTAATCTCATCCAGAAACCCTCATAGACCCCCAGAAATAATATTTAGCCAAATAGATGGACACCCTGTGATCCAGTCAAGTTTACATAAAATTAACCATTACAGTTATATAAAGTAGATTTTTTGTTTGTTTCAAGGGTATTCCATTTGGGGGGGCGGGATTCAATTTTTCACTATTGATATAAATTTGTGTATGTCTAGAGTAATTCATGTGCTTTCTAGGGAAGTTTGACAAATTCATGCAATTTTTTTCCCACCTTTTCAGATACAAATTAGTTTAACCTAGTGTTCCTCTAGGCCTTGAATGTGGTCTCATTTGAAAGTTTGTGTTTGAAGGAGACTGGAGCCAACACCACCCTGGCCAGGCTGTGCTGGCACATGGATCCTTCTAGAGCCAACTGACTCCAGTCATTTGGGTGGCTTTTGTAGATCGTTAACCACAATTCCTTGCCTACAAAAGGCAGCCTTTTAGCACTTTGATAGATTCGAGGTGTAATTTAGTTAACCAGCCTTTAAGATTCTGATTAGAAAGCTGCCATTATGTTGAGACTGCCCTCCGTACGTCAGATTTACATTCCTGCTCGCCACACAGAATGAAAGGGCTTGAGAGAGTCTGATCATATTAGAAGTTGTGGGAAAACAGTGCTTGCTCTTTGGAGGTGTTAGCCACGACAATGTACACATGCTGAATTGGAATACTGTGTAGATGTTTGTTTTTTCTTTAATTATCAGACAGGGCAGAAATACTTTTCTACAGTCTGAGCTCCATGGGGCTGCCCAGTGGGGTTGTGGAGGCTCAGAGGTGAGCCTGTGACTGGCAGGTCCTACTCTTGTGCCTTCTTGTTTCACACATGGCCACATTTCCTGCTCTAATTGCAGACAGAAAAATCAGGCTACAGGCTACAAGATAGTGACTTTGCGAGGCTACTTGAGAGAAATATGGAACATTTGGTAGGAAAATGGTCTTTATTACCAAAGTGTCCCAACTATTACCCTGATAAGTTTTTTCCCTGCCTTTCTGTACCTGTTACCTAGGAGAGCCCATCATGGCCCAGGAGCGGTCATTAGCATGATTTCCGACTCAAGGGTCTCCCATCCCCTCTATTTGTGATCAATGGATCCCCTATATCAGAATTACATAGAGCACTGTTAAAAACTAATTCCTGGGCCCATCCCAGACATAGTGTCCTAGTCTCTTGAGCTGGGACATGAAAATCTGCATTTTTTAAAAAATCAAATGCCCCAGTGATGCATACACAATTTGAAAACTTCCTTAACTCCTCTTCAGACAGGTTCAATCAGAGAAACGACCCCTAGAAGACATATAATAACGGGTTTATTATAGAGCTTGACTTCATGCAATTAAGAGGAGCTGCTTATATGTGTGTTTTGTGCTGGAACCTAAAATCCCCAGTGCAGACTGTTGGGAAGGGACAAGGGGTGTGAAGTGGGAATGCAGGAACAGTTTGGAACTTGTGAACTGGGGCCATGAGGACGCTCGCACCAGTTTCACTACCTCCAGGACCCCCCTTCAATGACGGGTACCAGGGCCTGGGTGGCTAAACACTCTCCTGGTCCAGCAGCTGAGGAGAAGCTAGAGAGGGTCCAGCAGGAGCTAAGGCACTGTAAGCCCAGGTGCCGCCCACGCCTGCCAGGTGGGCACAAAAGCAAAACGGCTGCTGCCTCACCTCCCTCACCTGCCAGCCCTCCTCTGGAGTTTTCAGCAGCAGGATGCACGTAAACTTGGAAGGAGCTTCAGGTTCCTTCTCTTCAAGTTGTCACTTCCTTGGATGAGAGGGCAGCTGTGTCCACGGACAACTTGGACTGTCGGTGAGCCTGCATGCGAGGAGAGTTCGGGTACCAGAACCTCATGCCTGTGTTCTGCTGGTTAGCTCGTTTTCCACCAGGACAGAGGGTATGAGACAATCATTGGAAGTTTCACCCACAGGCCCACTATGGGTTTGTCAACATCCTGAGGCTTGTTTTCTCTCTTGGACGGGGAGGGGCTCACGGTAAGTCTGTGTGCATGTTGGATGTGGTGACTCTGGACACATCCAATGAAGGAGAGGCCCAGGCCGCCCCAGCCGTGATCACCCTCTCCGAGCGAGTGCCCAGTGCCTGCGTCCTGAAGGCACTTCACAGGCGGCTGCTCTCCTCCATCCTCCAGCGTGAGATTAGCTGCCCACGTGGCTCTTCCTGGTCTCAGTGGCTCCTTGGAGCTTTTAATCGTCTTTGAAAAATATTTTTTCTGTGATGGGAAAATCTCCATTTAAGAAACAATATGGGGTGTTGTCCACAGGGCTGACTTAGTACAGGTGACCTCAATTGTGATCTCACACCACTTTGTCCTCAAGCAGACCTACAGCCTGTGCCTTTTCAGCAATGCACTGCTGCAGGAGAGCGCTCTGCTTGAAGCCTGTGAAGGTAGAAGAGGAGTTGGCTTCAGTCCAGGGAAGTGGTCAGAGCCGCCTCCTTCAACAAACAGTCAGATCTGCGTCTTCTCCCGGAGGCCGCCAGATGGCAGTGTTGTCTCACCCAGCCTGGCCATCCCGCGGTAGGGGGTCTGGTGTTCTGTAAAGACGCAGGTTGCTGGCCAAGGTCTCCTGGTGCGCAGACTTTGCTGAGCTGTGAGAGAGCCCTGAGCCTAATAGTAAATCCTGTTTCATGACCTGGAAGGAGGAATGCCTTACTGACTCTCTAAATCTCAGCTCATCCTCATATTGAAGTGGAAAGGACAGGAGATAAACCCAGCAAAACCGATAGTAATCTCTGCTGGAGGAGATAAACGGAAGAGTTGGTAGGTAGTAATCTATACTGGAGGCCCTGGGAGTGTGTATGGTCGGGAGGCAGGAGGGGGAGAGAGAGAGAAAAAGGAGGGGAGAAGGGCCTGGTTGTAGTATGAGGAGACAAAAATCAACACAGAATTTCTTTGGAAACAGGGAAACCTCTGGGGTTTGCCCAGCCAGCTGACTGGTGGCAGAACTGAGATGAAGACTCACTATTCATTTTATTCTACTGGTCTCTCTCTCTCTCTCTCTGGGTTTTCTTTTTTGTTTTTTTTTTTTTTTGTGAGGAGGACTAGCCCTGAGCTAACATCTGATGCCAATCCTCCCCTTTTTTCTTGAGGAAGATTGGCCCTGAGGTAACATCCGTGCCCATCTTCCTCTACTTTATGTGGCACGCCACCACAGCATGGCTTAACAAGCGGTGCGCAGGATCCGAATCTGCGAACCCGGGCTGCCAAAGTGGAGCCCATGCACTTAACTGCTTGCGCCACCAGGCCAGCCCCAAAAGTTTTGGATACAAGCTATTCTTTTTTTGTTTTATTTTTTTGTGAGGAAGATCAGCCCTGAGCTAACATCTGCCAATCCTCCTTTTTTTGCTGAGGAAGACTGGCTGTGGGCTAACATCCGTGCCCCTCTTCCTCTACTTTATATGGGACACCGCCATAGCATGGCTTGACAAGCAGTGTGTCGGTGCGCGCCCGGGATCTGAACCCGGGCCGCCAGCAGCGGTGCGCGTGCACTTAACCACTACACCACGGGGCTGGCCCCTCTCGCTGGGTTTTCTGTTTTCTGCTACCAGCAAGTCCTTTTATTTCTTGTACTTTGGTAAATTCCTTTCAGATGAACTTGATGTTATGATGATCTAAAGACCCAAGTCTGTAAATGCCTTGAGATTCTTGGTTGAGGATTTTGTATGGATGCTGGTAGTAGAAACTGTCCACAAAGTCGTGAAGCACAGTCTCCGATGAACAAGGTTCTAAGTCCCAGTGAGTAGGCCGCTTACTTCAAATAGCGTTCAACTATACCCCAAGAAAGTGCAAGAAAAGATTTTCTTTTCTTGCATTTAACTCAATGCCTATTGATTTTATAAGTGTTGGCATGTACTGCTTTCATTTGCCACTGGCAAGGGGTCTATTTTCCTTGTATGTCGCAGGTAATTTTGCCTTTTTTCTCTTTTGCTCAGAAGGGAAATCAAGTAAGTCCAAGGCAGACTTGCCCTAATTGGAGATAAGAGGAAAGTCTGTACTTATAATGACCGCATTTTCTAAACCAAAGGTTGAAACATGCTATAATATAGGGTCTGACCAAATATTTGAATTCAAGGCTATCTTTGAAATATTAACACTTGTTATAGACTTCTTAAGAGTCCTTATTTAATTTTGTTTTTCTTTCTAAATATTTATTTTTAACTATTTCAAAAGCTATAATTGGATTGTTTTCTTCTATGTTCTTGACTCTCTTGTAGTGACAGTTCCCATTTTCTTTTAGAATTGATTGTTGAGAACCCCAAAAGTGGCCTCGAAGGTGAAGACACTGCTGATCTGTCTGTGACGATGTTGCTGTTTTTCTTCTTCATTTAAAATGCTAAGAGCATTCATCTATAAACCCAAGATGTTGATTAGCTTCTCCAGAGGTCACCTGTGGGACCACACCAGCCTTGTTCTTACTGCTTCCTGGGAAGTGTGCTGTTTACGAATTCTCCAGAACCTTCTTAGGCTTGGGGAAGACTTCCAGAAGACCTGCCAGCCATCTTGCTCCTAGACCCTGAGACTCTGAAAGCCTTAAATGTCATAAAGCATTCTCCATTTGTGGTTTCCTTGTGAAACTTCTCAGAGAGAACTTTTCCTGAAAGCTGTTTACAAAGACTCTAGCCAGGCCAGCATTCCTGAGGGGAAGGTGTGGCCTGAGAGGAAGGCTCGGGGGCAAGGACAGGGCCAGGGAGACCCCAGATAGTGTCAGAGCACCCATGTGATTCGTGACAATCCTTCTGCAGGTCTTAAAAAGCAGATGGACCAGCACTGAGGCCAGCATTGCTACATTATGAGAGCATAGATACTAAATTATGATTTTTCCTGGAAATCAAGATTTGCTTATTTATGTTGTTTACTTAGAGATGGGGTTAGAATATTTATTCAGACACTCATTGTGCTCGATTTATTCATTCTTTCAGCAGCAGTTTTCAGCTCCTACTATGTCCCAGGCCCTTTCTATGTCCTGGGGATACAGCTGTGAATAGAGAGATGAAGTCCCTGCTCTCTTGAGGTTGATAGCGGACAGATAAACCGGAAGACATCAGAGATCTATGAGGAAAACCAAAGGGGTGTGAGGTAGCAGAGTGGGCGGGATCTACTTTAGAGGGAGGGATTAGGAGGGAGTTGAGACTTGATAACAAGAAAAAGCGATGGATTTGAGAATCTTCGGGATGAGCTTACAACATTCCTTTGTTTCCAGAATACTGGCTGAGCACCATCTCTGTGCCAGGCCCTGGGGTGCAGTGCTGAACAGAACAGACCCCAGTCCTCTTCGAGAAGCTCACAGAATAATGGGGAAGTGAGACAACCAACACAAGGAAAAACGTGTGTTACAGAGTCAGAAGGTGATGAGTGCCAGGGAGAGAAACAAAACAGGCAAGAGTCTTGAGGAGGGGGAGGGAGCAGTGCAGGTGTCTGGGAAGGAGCTTCCTCTGCAGAACAGAAATGATACTATGCTTCAACTCTTTCTGAGAAGGAAGCCAATAGCTTAGTGATTCTTGTGTTGTGCCTCAGCATGAGACTGAAATTCTAACATCATTCTAACATCTATCATCTAAAATCGTTTCTTGAAGCCTTAAGGTTTTTGTCATGTAGGGTTCGTGTTTCTCTTTGAGAAAAGAACTAGAGTGTGGCCCATGTGGGGCCCATTGCTTAGCAGGGCTGTTGCTGGTGGGGACCTGACATGCAGCACATCTGGATAAATAAAAATCTTGCCACAAGAGGAGTGTTTTAGTTTTAAATTCTTTAAATAACCAACAATTGGGAAATGGTTAAGCAACTTATGAAATACTCACTACAAGGGATATTATATGGCCATTAAAAGTGGTGCCTATGAAGTCCTGTAGTAACATAGCAGAATATTAAATGAAAATTGACAGAATACAAAATTATTTGTGCACCATGATTATACGTATGTGAAAACATGAATATAATAACAAGAAAAAACATCCAAATTAATATAGTGAAGTGACCCACTATGAGTGGTTTTCTTTATTTTATAGACCTCCACAATTGACTTTTATCATTTATTTTTTTAAATTTGAGGACAAAGCCTTGTAAATTTAGAATTGTACATTTAATAACTCCTCTTCCATTTTTGCATGATTCCAAAAGAACCAACCAACCTCAAACTATTTTATTTTGATTGTGGATGCAATCTAGTAATCAATTAAAAAAAAAAATCTAACTGGTAAGTTGGTTTGACTTGGTAAAAAATCAGGTTGTTTGACAGTATTTCCGTTTCACCAGTCATGTTGACATCAATAGATATACCTGATCATCTCCTAATTGGTGAGTAATAAAGACTGTTGTTTTCAGAGTACTGTTTTCAGAAGCCACAGATATTTCAGGATGAGTGGATGGGGCAAGGTTGGGAGGAGGAAGGTGCTGCTTTGCTGACTGCAAAGGGCATGCGTCCTTCCAGGGCTGCCGGCTGTACGTAAAGACTGCTGGACAGATAGGTTATGGCTTGGCCAGAATAATAGTCTGATTTATCTGTTGGATCATGAAACTGAAACCCCAAGATTTTTAGACAGACGTGTACTCTGGGTTGTGTGGAGAAAATCACCGAAAATTCTGACTTCCCTCAGGCTTCATGAAGGTGAAAGGAGTTTTAAACTTTAGCACACATTACAAAATTCTAATAAAGCAAATCATATCAAAGGATATAGAGTTTCCCTCAAAAAGGCTGGGCTAATAAATGCTTAGAGGGAATATGTCCCCCACAAAAAAAGTTAAGAAAAAACCACAGAGAAATGACCAATGTCTTCTTTATTCCATTGGAAGGTTGGTGTAATGTAAAATGTCAACTTTACAGAGAAACACATTCTTTCTTACAGATTTCACAAATTGGAGGGCAACAATTACCAGTCAAAGCTTATCAAGAAGTTTGGTGTAGGTTTGGGCATTTTTACTTTCTCTTATCCCTTTAATACATTTATTTACATTGTCCCATGTCCCTTGTAATTCTATGAGAAAAACAAGTTTGGATTTTATGGCAGAGAAAACTTGTCTATAAGATCTTCAGTGGCTTGAAATTTACAGCCAGTTTGGAGCTAAGCCTCCTGATCCTTCAGCACCCCTTGCTCTGACTCTTGGATTTGATGTGGGCTTGGGCGCTGATGTGTCTATCCTAAATTAGGGAGTATCCTAGAGGCCAAGATCTTGTCTGTTTAAAAGGCCAGCGTGTGTTGGTTTATTCTGAGGTACCAGCTACTTTTTCCTTGAATTCCTCCAATGCTTCACTCATTCATTCATTCATTTATTTCACTATGGAACATTTCAAACGCATACTAAAGAAGCTGAGAGACTGACATAATGGACGTCTGTACCCTTCATCCACTTCAACAACTACTCATGGCCAGCCTTATTTCACTCCCTCCCACCCACCAGATTATTTTGGAACAATCCCAGAAATCCTATAACTTCCATCTGTAAATATTTCAATGCTCTAGAAGGTAATGACCATATTTTAGAATAGAATGACAGTATCATAATCATACCTTTAAAGATTAACCATAATTCCTTAAATACCCAGTCTATGTTCAGATTTCCTCAATTGTCTCATAGATGTCTATTTATAGTTCATTCAAATCTGGAGCCAAATAAATCTCTCTTCCTCCCTCTCTCTTTCTCTCTCTCTCTCATTCCGTTGACATTTAATTGTCAAAGAAGCCAAGTGGTTTGTGCTGCAGAGTTCCCCACTTTCTGGCTATTACTGATTGCATTTCTGTAGTTTCTATAAATATCTTTGCCTATAAATTGGTAGTCAAATTTAGAAGCTTGATCAGATTCAGTTCAATTTTTCATCAAAAGAGTAGTCTAAGTGTATATGTTTTACCCGTGCTTAGATGAGCAAATTAGATCTGTTTCTATTAGTTAAACAATAATCTACTGTGATAGAAGTCTTTTTGTGATATGACACATACCTCAGCGTATCATTGATTTTTGAGTTCATGCCATTATAAGACAAGCTTTACTTTCTAAAAAAGCCATCAACATCTTTCGATCATAGGTCCTAGACTCAGACTGGGCAGGGCTTCAGCCTCCCTCTCACAGAGGATGGATACCCATTTCCACCTGCCCTGGGTGGGTGGTCACCTGGCCTCTGGATGAGCAGCTCAGGGAGAAGGGCTCATCCACCCTGCCAGGCCCCTGGGCTGCGTAGGAAGCCCCTTCACAATGTCTCAGCTTTTCCTTTAGGAAATGCATTTTCTGGTAAGGTTTTTTTGCTTCTAAACAGGGTTTCTACTTTACTGTGTTGCCCTGTTCTGTATTAATAATATAAATTATCACTGATTTCTCAAATAACAAACTCTTCCAGACTGTCTGGTCCACTGTCTGAGGGTTTTTGCTGCTTTTGTGAGCCCTCTTACAGTTCAGCTCTCTATTCTACACACTCTGTCTCCTATGCTCGCTTTCAGTTAGCACCTTTATTTATACATTTCATTCCTAAGGGTGACAGTAATAGTACCCTGCTGTTAGTTTCATCATCACCACTGCCATTATGTTTATTACTCCTGTGTTGGAACTATTTTGGGGGCAGTGCCTCAGTGACAGCTGTGGGCCACATTTAAACTACCAGCTGAAGTGTCTTACAAAGTGCCCTTCACGTTCTGGCTCATGCAGATGGCTCTGCCTGGGCACAGGTGGCAGCAGGTAAGTGTGACTCTCTTCCGGGAGACTCAGGTGGCCCAGGTTCCCTTTTAGAAACTTCAGAATCAGGCTGTTCATAGTGATGGCTCCAGCTGCCGCAGGCTCAGGTCCCTGACAGCCTTGGAAGGAGAGACCCTGAGAAATGCCGCCCTGAGTCAGACTGTGGGCTGCACGGGTGGCAGCTTTTCTCTGAGAGTGGTGCCAAGGGAACAGTTTGTGGGAGCAAGAGGGTGTCCTCCAAGAGCCTGGCCTCAAAATAGCCTGGCCATCCTGACCTTCCCTTAATAGCCTGCCACGAATCAGTCATCCACAACCTATGTAAAACCTTCATGAAATCATTTATATTTTATGTTTGTGCCACTGTGAAGAGCAATTGAATCCAAACTATTATTCTCCAGGCATATCGTTCTCTCTTATTTTCCTAAAACTAAAGCTATCTTTATGTTTCAAGGATGTCTTCTTGCCTCTATGACCTGGGATTGGGTGGAATGTGACAAGTCACATCAACTTGTGAATGTGCCATGGGGAAATCCAGCCACGTCAAGGGTGTCAATTCGTTGTCACTGTCACCTTCAATTGGTATATTGTGGGGGACTACATGTTGCCCAAGTGACATCAATTTCTGGGCAGAAACTAAGCATCTTGCCTTTTGGAGTAGATTCCATCTGAAAGAATTTTCCAAAAAAGGAAAAACTTGTTTATCACAATTTCCTCCATGACTGCATTCCAGAATAAGCTTCCATAGGAAAAGTATTCCTTGTGAATGTGGCAGATGGCCCAGGCTAGGTCATAGCCGTTCTGCTTTGACAGCAATACAGCTGTGACAAATGTATGTGCCAGGGGACTGAATTAAGGAAGACTTTAAGAAAAGTTATAGATTGGGATCGAATTCACGTGAATTTCCACCCAGAAAGAGTCAGAGCTGCACTCAGCAGCTTGGGTGGGCTTGGATGCCAAGAGGAACCCAGGGCATCCAATGAGCCCCTGGATGTTTACAAGATCTCAAGCTAGAGATGGGGGTCCAGGGGTGATATTTTGGAAAGTCTAACATGAATCAGACATTTACATGAAATAAGGTCCAAGGAGTAAGAAGACCCTCTGTTTCCTTTACGTTTGCAGAACAGCTGTGCACTCAGGCCCCCTGGGTGGGCTCCTCTCCTCAGGTTTGCACTGTGGTTGGCCCCTCACACAGCTGCCAGAGCAGGCAATGGAAATCGCCCTGGATACAGCCTGGCTCACACCGTGGGGCTCTCTCAGGTCCTGGTCACCTCGCCTCATCTTCCCACACTCGCTTTTCTGGCAACACCAAGTTGCTCTCGTTGCCCAAAGATGCCTGCAGAGGTGGTGGCTGTGGGCTCTGGGATCCAACCCCATCACGTCCCAGCCGTGTGGCCTCGGGTGAAGCATTGGACACCCCGCAGCGTCATGTCTTCCCCTGTGAAACTTGGGCCGTGTTAGTGCTTCCTCACAGTGAGGAGGAAACGAGGGAGTGAGTGTTAGCTTTGGCCCAGCACCCGACACAGGAGGTCCTCCGTGGATCACAGACACCATGATCAAGCACCCGACACGGGAGGTCCTCCGTGAATCACAGACACTATGATCAAGCGCCCGACACGGGAGGTCCCCTGTGAATCACAGGCACCATGATCAAGCCTCACGTGCTGTTCTTGCTCTCTGGAGGGGCCCACGACCCACCCTACCCCTATCTGCCTGCAAACTCTTATTTATCCTTCAAATCCTTCAAGTTCTGGCTGAGGTGTGCCTCTGGGAATCCATCTCTGACCCCCACCCCTGGCTCCCCATCCTTCTTTCATCTCCTAATCCACTCTCCTCTCTCCTCTTGCACAGACGCTCTGCAGAGGGTAAGTCCTCACTTCATGTCAACCTCTGACTGTTACTCTAGAGGGCAGGCACTTCACCCCCTTGCACTTCGGGCTCTAGATCCATGTGTACCATTATTGCCTAATAAATATTTGTTAAAATAATTAAATCAATTCAGTGGTTTCTTGAATAAAACTGGCTGGCAGCTATAAATGTCTTTGACTCTTGAAGAATTTATTGTTGCTAAATGCAGTTTTGTAGGGAAAACCTTCCCCACACAGGGTGGGTCAATGAGGCGGGAATGGAAAAGATAAAAAGAATTCTTGGTGGTAGAAAGTTGGTGGAACCACTGAGCTAGCATCTCCTCCCATCCCAGTGGGAGCTTGATCTCCAAATTAATCATTTGTTTCCAAGCTTAGGAGGCAGCAGCTGCCACAGAAGTTTAGGAAGTAGTGCTTTGCAGCTGACCAGGGCCCTTTGTGGATGTCCCACCAGGGCCCTCCCACCCCACCTCCGCCTGGCGTGCTGCCCCTGCTGGCTTCTCTGAGCTGGCCGCCAGCCCCTGGCCCTCCCTCAGGTCCTGTGAGGTCACTTTGCTGCAAACAGCCCTGAGATTTGGGACCAGCTCCTCTCACCTTCTGCCCCCGGTTTGCAGTTAAAATTCCATATGTGCAAAATTTTGTAAATGACCCAGCACGATATGGTGACTATATTTTCAGACCCCAAAACCAAGCTGATCAATCAAGGATTGATTTCTGATTTGTGAACTGATTTGTGTGAGAAGTCCTATAAACTTATAAATACTAAATCATATTTTATGATATCTTTTTTTAAGGTAGAATATGATTTAGATTCAGAACCATTTCAGAATATCCAAAACACAGTGACCACACAGGTGAAGTCAGATCTATAGTTATTCAATCTTCAGAAACTCAGATTCACAGATTCAAGCTATAAATGGGCCCACTTTTTTGACATGGTGCCTCAGAATCACTATTAAATTTAAAAATTGAATGTAAAACAGCATGTTCATGTTTGGTTTGACTGATTTTTGTAAAAATATAAAATCATGTACAGGCGAACAACACACACACAGAAGACAGACTGGAAAGAGATACATCAAAATAGTAAAAGTAGTTAATGTTGATGGTGGAATTATGGGGTTTTTTTCTTCCTTTTTGCTAATCTGTACTTGTTTTTAAGTAAGAAAAAAATTTGGAAAAGTAAATAGATGTGTTGTCCGTCTGGGAAGGGAAAGAACTTGCAGGAACATGGCATGATTTTGGATGCTGCTGGGACCCATGGCAAAGCTGCAAAGCACTCGTTTCTTTTCATACTTTCCACTTCTCGCCTCTCAAGACTCCATGTCCTGTTTCCCGGAACTCTCACCATGTTCTCTGTCGAAAACCCACTGCACAAGCTGGTCCCACCCAAATGTTCTGGATTCCCACGTCTGCACTGGACAGCAAGTGCCCTCGCCCTCCCGTCCTACTGTGGTTCCTTTAATGGGGCACTAGGAGGGGTCAGCTACACCCTCGCTCTGTGGGAAAGACTGACACAATCACTCACCTGGGAATATTCTCAGTTTAAAGGAGGAGATGCCAACGTACATGAACCTCCACCTTGAGGAACGTACTTGGGCTATAATGCTTTGGTGTCCTAGTTAACTTTTGCTCTGGCCTTCCTCCAGGACAAAAGCTGGGCCCTGGCTTGAGGACAGCACAAGGGAGGTCTTTCTGTCTCTTTGGCCCCAGTTCCCCAGCAGATAAAATATTTCTAGCTAATTTCTGCAGAGGAGGAGGAGTGGGAAGTATGGTACGTTAATTTGGGTGACTGAGTCCATCCTCTATTCTATTATTTCTTACCCATTTCAAGTCCTCCACTAGTTAACTTGTAATCAAGTATTTTAATGAAAAAAATTTATTTTTAATTGGTGTTTAATATCCTTGTATTTGAACTAAAATTATAAAATCCTAGTCCTGAGTCCCTATCCTTCAGCATCTCATAAAATCAGTTTTCTCAAGATCATGGCTTTCCACATGTGTAAGTCACCACTTTGAGCACTGGTTGGCAGGATGAAAGGATTCACACATCCCCTGAAAAAAATTTACTTTCTTGGAAGGAACATATTCAGTCCTAAAACAGTCCTAGAAGTTATTGAAACCGTTTCCTCTTCCCTGTCTCTGTTGCTACTTAATAGAGTAGTAGTTCTGATCCTGCTTGTCTTGAACCTGGATGACTCCAGTAATCTTCTAGCCCTCAAGTCTTTGCCTCGCCCCTCTCACTTCACACAGCGACAGGAGCAATCTTCCTAAAATGCAAGTCTGACCATGCCACTTCCCTCCTTAAAATTCCTCATTGCTTTTTGTTTTTACTCACTTTAAAAATATTTACATATAATAAAATGAACTCTTTTAAGCGCAATTCTATGTGTTTTGAAAAATGCATACAGTTGGTGACTACCACCACCACAATCAAGATGCAGAATAGTTGCTTCATCCCACAACAATCCCCTGTGATGTCTTCCTCAGCCCCTAGCCCCCGGCATCCACCAACCTGTTTTCTATTTCTTTACTTTTGCCTTTTCCAGAAAATCACATAAACAGAATCATACAGTAGCCTTTTTCAAAATTACACTTTTTAGGGGCTGGCCTGGTAGTGTAGTGGTTAAGTTTCCGTGCTCTGCTTCGGTGGCCTGGGGTTTGCAGATTCGGATCCCAGGCGTGGACCAACACACCACACATCAAGCCATGCTGTGGCAGCATCACATATACAAAATAGAGGAAGATGGGCACAGGTGTTAGCTCAGGGCCAATCGTCCTCAGCAAAAAGAGGAGGTTTGGTGATAGATGTTAGCTCATGGCCAAGCTTCCTCACACACACAAAAAAAATTACAGTTTTTATTTTGAGATAATTGTAGATTCAAACGTAGTTGAAAGAAATGCCACAGAGAGGTATTTGTACCACCTTGTACCCTTCACCCTATTTCCCCCAAAAGTAGCATCTTGCAGCCAGGATGTTGACATGGATACAGTCAAGAGACAAAAAATTTCTATCACCACTGGGATCCCTCCTTCTGCCCTTTTATGTAAATGGAATTATACAGTATGTAACCTTTCGGGATTGGCTTTTCTCACTCAGCATAATTCTCTGGAGATTCATCCAAGTTGTTGTGTGCATCTATAGTTTGTCCCTTTTCATTGCTGAGTAGGCTCCACGTTGTAGATGTGCACAGTTTGTGTCTATCCCTCTGCCAACACCACACAGTCTCGATCATTGTAGCTATACAGTAAGTCTTGAAATTGAGTAGACTGATTCCTTCTACTTTATTCTGTTTCAAAATTGTTTCGGCTATTTTAATTCCTTTGTCTTTCCATATAAATTTTAGAATAATCTTGTCTATCTCTATAAAAAATCTTGCTGAGATTTTGATAGAAATTGTGTTAAACTTGTATATCAATTTGGGGGAAATTGACATCTTCACTATGTTGAGTCTCCCAATCTATGAGCATGGGATGTCTCTTTATTTAGATCTTCTTTGATTTCTTTCATCAGTCTTGTGCAGTTTTCAGATACAAGCCCTGCAAGTTTTACTAGATTTACACCTAAGTATTTCAAATTTTTTGAGTTATTGTAAACAGTACTGTGTTTTTAATTTTGATGTCTATGTGCTCATTGCTGGTAGATAGAAATACAATAGATTTCTGTATGTTTCTCTTATCCTGAAACCCTACTGAGCTCAATAGTTTTAGGAGTTTCTTTTTGTAGGTTCCTTGGGAATTTTTATGTAGACGGTCATGTCATCTGAAAGTTCAGGCAGTTTTATTTCTTCCTTTTCAATCCATATGCCTTTTATTTCCTTTTCTGGATTTATTGCATTGGCTAGAACTTCCAGGACTATGTTGAATAAGAGTGGTGAGGGGAGACATTCTTGCTTGTTCCCAATCTTAGGGGGAAAGCATTTAGTATTTCACCATTAAGTATAATGTTAGTTGTAGGTTTTTTGTAGATGCTTTTTATAAAGTTGAGGAAGGTCCCCTCTATTCCTTTTTTTCTGAGAGTTTTTATCGTGAATGGGTATTGGATTTTGTCAAATGTTTTTTCTGCATCAATTGATATGACCCCTGTGACTTTTCTTCTTGAGCCTGTTAATATGGGAAATTATTTCAAATTTAAATGGATATAATTTGATATAATTGATGTAATTTAAAATTATATAAAAATTTATTGATTTTTGAATATTGAACCAGCCTTACATTTCTGGAATAAACCTCACTCACCTAGTCACGGTATATAATTCTTTTTATTTTTTTTTTATTGTTATTTTTTTCCCCAAAGCCCCAGTAGATAGTTGTATGTCACAGATGCACATCCTTCTAGTTGCTGTATGTGGGACGCGGCCTCAGCATGGCTGGAGAAGCATTGCTTCGGTGTGCCCCGGGGATCCGAACCCGGGCCGCCAGTAGTGGAGAGCACGCGCTTAACAGCTAAGCCACGGGGCCAGCGCTATAATTCTTTTTACATATTGCTGAATTCTATTTGGTAATATTTTGTTAAGAATTTTTGGTTCTATATTCGTGAAACATATTTGTCTATAGATTTCTTTTTTTATACTGTCATTGTCTGCTTTTGGATAAGGAAAATACTAGCTTCATAAAATGAATTGGGAAGTGTTCCCTCCTCTTCTGTTTTCTGGAAGAGATTGTATAGAACTGATGTTAATTCTTTAAACATTTGGTAAAATTATCCAGTGAAACCATCTGAAGCTGGAGATTTCTTTTTGGGGAGTTATTGAATTACAAATTCAATATTAAAAGTTATAGAGCTATTCAAATGATCTATTTCATAGTGAATGAGTTGTGGTAGATTCTGTTTTTCAAGAATCGGTCCATTTTGTCTAAATTGTCAAATTTATGTGTGTGCAGAGTTGTTCATAGTGTTCCCTTTTGATCCCTTTGATGTTTGTAGGACCTTTAGTGACATTCCCTGTTTCATTCCTGATATTAGTAATTTGGATCTCCTCTCTTTTTTTGTCAGTCTTGCTAGAGTTTGGTAATTTTATTGATCTTTTCAAAGAATAAGTTTTAATTTTATTGATTTATTGATTGCTTTTTATTTCATTTGTTTTTGCTCTTTATGATTTTCTTCTTTCTGCTTGCTTTGTGTTTATTTTGCTCTCTTCTAGGTTCTTGAAGTGGGAGCTTAGATTATTGGTTTGAGACGTGTGGACTGTGTTCTCTCAACACAGGAGACTCAAACTGGAACTCAATAACAGAAAAATAACAGGAAAATCTCAAAGAGGTAGCCTCAAAGGAAATAAAACAAGTACATTGAACTGAATAAAAATGAATGTAAAGCATACCACATTGATATGTATATTTTTAATTCTTTTGAATTTCTTGAGTTTTTGTGGGTTTTTTTTGTTTTTTGTTTTTTTTTCTCCCAAGTTATCTTGGTACATCTTCTGTGGGCACTTGAAAAGAACATGTATTCTGCCATTGTTGGGTGGACTGTTCTACAAATATAATTAAAACTCATTGGTTGATTTGTCAATTGTTGAGAAAGGGGCAGTCTCATCTCCAACTATAATTGTAGATTTGTCTATTTCTTGTTTGAGTTCTAAGAGTTTTTGCATCACATATTTTGAAGCTTTGTTGTTTGGTGCATACAAGTTTAGGATTGCTATGTCTTCCTGGTGGGTTGGCCCTTTTATCATTATATAATGTCTACTTTGGCTCTGGTGATTTTTTTGCTCTGAAGTCTACTTTATCCGGTACTAATATAGCCACTTCTGCTTTCCTTTGATTAATGTTTGCACAGTATATATTTTTCCATTCTTTTACTTTCAATCTGCCTATATCATTATATTTGAAGTGAGTTTCTTGCAAAAAGCCTATAGTTGGATCATGCTTTTTAATCCCCTTTACAATCTTTTTTTTAACTGGTTTATCTAGATCATTTACATGTAATAAAATTGTTGATAGTTATGGCTTAAGTTGCCATTTTATTTTTTATTTTCTGTTTGTTCTCTCTGTATTTTGTTTCTCTGTTTTCTTTTCCCTACATTTCTGTATATTACTTTATCATTTTTTTTACAATTCCATTTTTATTAATCTATAGTGTTTTAAGCATGGCTCTTTGTATAGTTTTTCTGCTAATCACGTTATATATACATAACTGAACACAGTCCATCTGTGTTGACATTTTATCACCTCCAGTGAAGTATAGAAACCTTATCTTCCTTTATATCACTTTACCCTCCTCATTTGTAATATAATTGTCTTAAATATTTCCTCTACATGTATTTAGAACCACATCAGTTACTGTTATAATTTTTGCTTCAACCATCAAATATAATTTAGGAAACTCAAGAAGAGAAGGGAAATATATTGTACTCTTTCCCTTATTTTTACCCTTTCCCTTATTCTTCCTTCCTAATGATCCAAGATTCCTTCTTTTCTTAGATCCTATCTGCTTAGAGAACTTGCCTTAGCAATTATTTTTGGGTAGGTCAGCTGGCAACAAATTCTCTTAATCATCCTTCATTTGAGAATGTCTTCATTTCCCCTTCATATTTTCTTCTTTTCTTTCAGCACTTAACGAATGTTGTGTTGCTTCCTCTGGCTTCCTTGGTTTCTGATGAGAAATCTACTGTCACTTGAATTGTTTTCCCCTATAGGTAAGATGTCACTTCTCTTGCTGCTTTCAATAGTTTTTCCTTGTCTTTAGTTTTCAGAAGTTTAGTTACCATGTGTCTTGGTTTGGATTTCTTTGATTTTATCCTGTTTGGGGTTCACTCAACTTTTTGAATCTGTAGTTTTATATCTCTTACCAAATTTGGGAAATACTCCACCTTATTTACTTTTTAGTACATTTGTGTTCCACACTCTTTCTCCTCTCTCTGGGACTCCAATGACATGACTGTTAGATCTTTGGTTATGGTCCTACAGGTCCCTGAGGCTCTGTTCATTTTTTCCCAGCTTATTTTCTTTCTGTTATTCAGATTGGATACTTTCCCTTGTTCTATTTTCTTGTTCCATGATTCTTTCCTCTGTTCCTTCCATTCTGCTGTTGAGTCCATCCACTGAGTCTTTTACTTCTTTAAAGTATTTTTCATTTCTAAAATTTCCATCTGGTTCTTCTTACATCTTCTGTTTTTTTGCTGAGACTTTATATTTTTTCCACTTATTTCAAGTGAATTTGTATTGCTTGTTGAAGCATTTCTATGATAGCTGCTTTAAAATCTTTGTCAGATAATTCTAACATCTCTGCCAGTGTCAACAGCCCTTGTTATCTCACCAACATGTGACATTGTCATGCTTTTTTTAAAAGCCATTCTGCTAAGTGTGTAGTGGTATCACATTGTGGGGTTTTTTTTGTTTTTTGTTTTTTTTTTTTTGCTGAGGAAGACCGGCTCTGAGCTAACATCTATTGCCAATCTTCCTCCTTTGTTTTCCCCCAAGCCCCAGTAGATAGTTGTATGTCATAGTTGCACATCCTTCTAGTTGCTGTATGTGGGACCTGGCCTCAGCATGACAGGAGAAGCAGTGCATCGGTGCATGCCCGGGATCTGAACCCAGGCTGCCAGTAGCGGGGCACGCGCACTTAACCTCTAAGCCATGGGGCCAGCCCCCACATTGTGGTTTTAATTTGCATTTCCCTAATGGCTAATACTGTTGGAAATCTTTTGATCATTTTTTGCAACGAGTTGTTTATTTTCTTTTCACTGCATCTTCGTTGGTTTTTAAAAAGCTCCCTAGCTCCTAGAACAATCCCTGGCATGACATATGGGGCCCTGTATAATATGATCTCTGCCTGTATTTCCAACTGCATCTTCCAGTTGAGCATTGCCCTGATGGCTTCACTCATACTTGATTGAAAAAATATTATAGTATCATTGTGGACCTCCTTCATATTCCCACTCCCAAATCTATAATCCTGTCTGCACCTTTCTCTCTTTATTCTATCCAAACACAACTGAAGTGTCTCTCCTTCTAATACAGATCAGTTCTTCCACAGGCGTTTCTGAACTCATTCCCTCTCACATGGTCTACAACTCCTTTCCTTCCATTATCCCTTTCCTGTTGTGTGCTATTAATCTTTCCTTAGTGCTTGATCATCCTCACCGGGGAACTAATGTGCTTTAGTGTCTCCCATCATAAAGAAACAAGAGAACCTCTCTCACCCCTAATTCTTCTCCAGCTACTGCTCCATTACTTTGATTTTCTTTATAGTCAAATTTTTCAGAAACATTTTCTATTAACACTGATCTGCTTCTTCCCTCATGTTCCCTCTTTCCTGCACTCTGACCGCTGAAGTGCTCTTATCAAGGCACCACTGATCTACTTGGGCCAAATCTAACAAAGTGTTCTCTTGCTTGACCATTCCTTTCTGTTTTGAAACAGCCTCTTGTGTTAGCTTTGGTGTTGTCATATTCTCTTGAGTTTTCGCCTATTTCATTAGCTCCTCCTCAGACCCC
The DNA here is from genome assembly GCF_057802395.1 of Ceratotherium simum simum. NCBI lineage: Eukaryota > Metazoa > Chordata > Mammalia > Perissodactyla > Rhinocerotidae > Ceratotherium > Ceratotherium simum. The sequence goes on from NC_141937.1 coordinate 168,876, forward strand.
TGTTTACTTTTTCCTTCTCTATGCAACTTCTAGTTGTGAATTTTTCTCAGAGCTCATGAGGCCACTCTTAGAGAAATTTGGAAATATTTGGCTTTTGTTATTTAAAACTTTTTTTATTATATTATGCTACATGAATATATCATTTGTTTTAAAAAATCCACAATTATATAAAGAGTCAAAATTCCACTAACCATTCACACACATACCCATTCTCCTCCCCAAGACTAACCACATCCCAGGCCTCTAGCTCTGCAGGCCTTTCCAGCCACCCGTGTCTCCAGGCCACTGGCAGCCCAGCCTTCTCTCCCAGATGAGATGTCTTCACTGTTAGGAATAGCTTCCCTCAGCTCCTCAGGTATCAGCTCTCATCTCTCTCAGCTACCCTGCCTGAGTATTTATCTTTTTCAGAGCAAATTGATAATTTTGTTCCTAGTAATTAGCACAATCTGCAATTACCTGTTCACTTCACTTGAGTATAATCAGTGATGAAAGTGTTATTCCCAGAGGCTCACAGGGACCTAACCCTATGTTTCCTCTGGAGCAATGGTTCAATGTTTACTAATTCAGTGTTTGTGGTCACTTCATAGACCATAACTACTGCAAATAACAGGAATCAACTGTAAATATATGTCTATATTTTTTCTTTTCTTTTTTGTTAAATTATTTTATTGGGGTCATATTGGCTTACAACATTGTGTGAATTTCAGGTGTACATTATATATATCAGTTTCTCTATAGACTGCATCATGTTCACCACCAACAGTCCAGTTTTTATCTGTCACCATACATATGTGCCCCTTTACTCCTTTCACCATCCCCCCACCCCCTTCCCTCTGGTAACCACTAATTTGTTCTCCTTATCCATGTGTTTGTTTGTTTATCTTCCACATATGAGTGAAATCATATGGTATTTGTCTTTCTCTGTCTGACTTATTTCACTCAGCACATTACCCTCAAGGTCCATCCATGTTGTCACAAATGGCACAATTTTGTCTTCTTTTATGGCTGAGCAGTATTCCATTGTATATATATACCACATCTTTTTCCATCCATCTGTTGATGGGCACTTGGGTTGCTTCCACATCTTGGCTGTTGTGAATACTACTGAGATGAACATAGAGGTGCATATATGTATATATTTTTTCAATTTGCTTTCCCCAATTATCAGGTGAGGAGGAGGTTGGAAAAATATATATATTTGTGTATGTGTGTGTATATTTGTATTTTGTCTATCTTCTGTGAATTGCCTGTTTATTTTCTTTGTCCATTTTTCTATTAAGTTGTCTTTTCCCTATCAATTTGACTAATTTATTTATATAGTATGCATATTAATTCTTTATTTCTTATATAGTTGCAAATATTTTATTCCAGTTGTCATTTTTTTTAAACTTCGTTTATGTGGTCTTTTCACACAGGGAAGTTTTAGATGTTTAAGAGATCAAATCTGCCAGTCTTCTCCTTTGGCTCCTGGGTTTGTTTCCTTCAGAGGAAGGCCTTGTTCACCTGTATTATAAATAGACTTCTCTCTTTCCTACTGTGTTTTTAGAGTAAGTGAGCCTTTAATTCACCTGGGATAGTTTCAGGTGTGGCATCAGGCAGGAAACTGCTGAATTGACGCATCTGATCAAACTCTCCTCTTTCTCCTTTTCCTATTCTTTTCAATTAATGACTATTGATCAGTAGTGGTTGATTGCCTATTGAGGGAAGAGCCCCTCCCTAAGCTGGCTCACTCTACCCTTTTTCTTTTCCAGGTTTGCTCCTCCAGCTGATGGTCAGTCTGGAGAGTGGGCTCCGCTCACTGTGATGGAAGCTCTGTGATGCTGAAGGAGGCCCTGATCTTCTGGTCCAGAGCCGGTTCCTGTCCAGAGCTGAACTATTTTCCCCAAGAACCTCTACTCTGTTCCACCCTCTTGCAACAGGTCCCTGGGTTTGCAGTATACTTTATGTATGCTTTAAATGTCTTTAAAAATATTTATATGTAAGTACAGACTAAAGTCTATACTTCAGATAAGGCCTTAATGGCCAGAGACCCTTTAAAACCTCTGAAGAGAGTGAAAGAGCAGAGAGTCCTGACTTCACCAAAATCGGTGTTTACTCCTCTTCTATGTCTCCTCCCGTCCCCTAACTTCCTCATGGCTGTGTGACGGTGTCCTCATGCAGACACCAGGCCACAGCCAACTGGGGCAGCGGAGCTTGGAGCCCTGCCCTGGATCCTGAGGCATCTGATCATTTCACTTAAGAGAGGTAACCCTGCCAATGGCTGCCTGACTGGACACCTCTGGCGGGGTAGTCCACCCGGAGTGAGACAAAGCCCTCTCTGATCCTTCATGAGCCAAGGGCTCTGGGAGGCTGAATGAGGTTTCGCCACATTGGTGCCAGGCCCAAAATGTTGCCTTTTGGCCTTTATCAGGCAAAAAGTTAATGTGTACAGACTATCTCCTGCTTCTACCCCCTTATCCTTTTTGTCCCCCAACTCAATAAAGCTGAGGATGGTTAGAAAAGGTTGGAAACTCTATAGAAGATGTATTCCTCACTGGCTCCAGTCCCAATGGAGGAGAAGATTGGAGATGCACAACCCTCCAGAAACAAAAGCAAGCAAAACACAACACAGCAAACACAACACAACAGTCATCAACGTTTGAAATACTAGAGCATAAGAGTCTTCTTTCCAGATATTAGCTATGCTCTATTTTCCATGCTAAAGACCCCCAAAGCTTTCCCCAGTGGAAGAAAACTTCATTTCTTCCAGCCTCAACAGGCCATGTGTCCAGAACTGTTTGTGTTTTTCAGATTCTTTAATAGACTTCATTTGTTTCAAGGGAAAAAAGTTGGCCTGAAGAATCTGGCTACTAGAGATGTAATCCAGTGCCATGTTTGTCTGGCAATCCAGATACTCACAAATATGGTGATGATGGTGATGAAAGGCAAAGAAAGGACTTAGAGGTAAGAGGAGAAAGATTCCTGCTCCTTCTTGTCCTGGGGCTCTGAGCCTCACTCCTCCATGGGCTGTGGGGCTTGGTGCTGGAGCCCAGGAAGCTTCACCAGCTGGAGCCTTCTAGAAGCTGACGTGCTCTCTTTCAGTGGTGTGTGGGTTAATGGGCTATTTCCAAATATTCACCTTTCCATTGAGCTTTCTGTCCAGAGCACTTGCTGGTCTCCCAGGCCCCTGTGCCCCATTTTGGTAGGAGCCTCATGCTTTCCCTGTGCTGTTGTAAATGGAGAAGTGCTCAGAGAGCCTGGGCCAGAAAAGCAATGCGGGCTTCCCCTCACCAAGCAGGAAGCCATGTCCAAGGCTACCCAGGGAAGAGGGGCTTGCTGAGAGCAGCTGGACACAGCACCCCTTCCCAGCAGGGGTGCCCACAGGCCTGTGGGACACCCTGCATGTGTGGCTTGCTTAGAAGGCGGGGGCAGTGGGGAGCCGCTTAGGACCTGTTCTCTGCTGTCAAGGGGACTCATTCCTCTGCTGCAGGCTCTTCCCCAGATTGCTGGATGACGCGTTCCCTCATTTCCTCAGGCTCCCTGAACGCCACTCCTCACTGTCCTCGGATCCTGCTCTGTCAACGCCTGGCCCCTTATACACAAGTCTGCTGGTTATAAATCTTGTCCCTTCATCGATTGTAGCTGGGAGGGCAGGGCTTCATCCTTCTTGCTTACTGAGACCCAGGCCTGGCATTCAGGGTGTTCAGCGAATACTTGTTGGTGAATGAGTGGGTCCAGCCCCCATGCTTGCACAGGTGGCCGTCTGCGCTACACAGCCTGTGACACGAGACAGACTGTCTCAGGTCTCTGAGCCTCTGTTCCTTAGACAGCATGGGTTTTGAGGGGACTTTAAATGATTCTATGTCAGGAACATGAAGCCACACTGGGAACCAGCAGACAGGAAACACAGGCGTGTGGCTTGTCAGTGAGCCTGGAGCTGGAGAGTCCCCATAGACCAGAAAGAGATAGGCAGGAGGGCTTCTAGAACCATCAGAAACCCTTGACGGGGGCAGAAACAGGAGCACGGTGACCCGAGAGGCCAGAGGAAAACTCTCCTGCTCTAGGAATGGTCCTCAGACTCCCTTCCACCTCAGGCCCCACCCCACGCAGACAGCCCCCTCTTGGCCTGGAGCTTCGGTTCTGATAGGAGGGGCGTGTCTTCTGTGCACTATGGCTACCAACACAGTGAGAGCAGTAAAGTCAGAAAACCAAGCAGGACGGAAACTGTGGGTCCAGGAGGGAGTAAGGGGCTCAAGGGCCCCCAAGAGGCTGGGAGGCTTCCTAGAGGGCTGAGGGTCAGGGGAGGGGGTCTTTGGGGTCGTGTGGGGAAGGGCGTCTTCCTCAGGGGTTGATGATCAGGATTTGGAGGGATCCTGGGTGGGCTGGGGCCTCTCTTAGCTTTTTCACTGAGCCTCTTATTGCACCATGCTGGGAGTGGGGGGCTGGCTCCACACACCATGCCCACTGTCCGCCTCTCTAAGTCCACCTCCCGTCAGCTCTCCAACAGGGCTGAAGTGGCTCTGAAGAATCATGAGCCCACAGGGTGGCCCCAGCCCTATAGGAACTTCTCTGTAAGAAGCAGTAGTCTGAACCAGAGGACACTCTAAAGCAGGGATGCTGTTCATTTTAACACCATGCTCGGTCTGCGTCTTCCAGTTTCTGCCCACTGCTTCACCTCTGGGGTCCCCGTTCCATCTGCCATCTCAGCAACCGTGCTGTGGACTGAGGCTGCTCTGCTATCACTTCTCAGGTTCTCAACGGCCTTGGGCCAGCCCTGCTCCACTCCACCCCCTGGGGATGCCTCCCCCAGTCTTAGGCCCATGCCCTGGGCTTCCAGGTGTCCAGGAGGGGCTTCAGACAATGTGGGGAACAGTGTGCATGACCTTCTTGTGACCCTCCTCACAAGAGGGGTGTTTAGGAATCTTAGCCTAGGTGAGCTGCAAGGCCACCCCAGCTGCAGACAACCAGCCCTCTGGGAACTTCCAATTGAAGTTCTGTGCCTTCATCAATCCACCTCATCAGTAAATTACTGGAGGACCAGGGCCCAGACTATGGCTGTGTTCTGCTTGGCACAGACACACATGAAGGGGAAGCCCTGCCATGGTCGAGGAGCAAGATCTAGCAGAGCCCTAGGGGTGTGGGAGGCGGGGCACCAAGGGCTTCTCTCCGGGACACTCTGCAAGGGGTGTCCCTGTTGGCCCCTCCCAGGTCTGGAACTGGATTTGGTTATCACCGTAGGTCAGTGAGGGCAAGAAGATCCCCAGGTGACCACCAGGGCCCAGGGCAACGACTGGCATAAGAGGAGATGGGCAAGGAAGGCCCAGTGCCTGAGGAACGCGTGTGTTCTGTTTAATCCTGACAGCAACCTGGGGCTTGGAGGGGTTAAACTCTTTCCCAGAGTCAAGCTAGAAAGTGGAAGAGGTCATATCTGACCCCAAAGCCTAAAAGGTTACAGATGTCTTCGCTTCTTATGGTTCCCTGAAAACTGCAAACGATTGCTCAGTGGTTAGGAGTTCAGGCTCTGAGGGGAGAAGGCGGGTGTGACTGCTGGCACTGTCACACACCAGCTGTGCCAGCCTGGCTACATCACTTCACCTCTCTGTGCCTCAGTTTCCTCATCTGTAAAGTGATGGGGACAATGACAGTGTCTACCCCATAGGATTAAGTGAATTAATTAACATAAAAAGCTTAAAACAGTACCTGACATGTAATAAGTGACAATAAGCATTAACTTTTATTATTGTTATTGTATTTAAAGAGTTATTACAATAAAGATAAAATCTACCTTCACAGGTTTATCCTCTGTTGCTTTTTTGTCTTCTAGAACAATCTATGGTTTCCTGGATTTCCCCACCTAACATCTTTACTCACTGTATCTTTTAGGACTCTTTAAGTTACAGATAATAGAAAAACACAACTAAAAAGGACTTGAACAATAGAGGCACTTCTGGCAAGGCTTGATCCAGCCTCTCAGCTGGTTCTCTTTCATCTCTGGCATTTGTGTGCTGCACCACTGACTCTGGTGGACACACCAGAGCCCACCCTTGAGCCAATCACTCTGACCAGGAAGACGGGATGTGCCCACCGACTTGAGCTGATGTGGACCCACCCCTGGAGCAGGAGGTCGGGGCCAGTTGTATCCAAGCACACGATGGGGATGCAGGCATTCTTGAGAGGAAAACCAGGGCCCGTTGTCACAAGTAGAGGGAACCAAAGTCAGGTCCATTCTGCTCATGCTTGCCACCCCACCCAGCAGGCTCTCTCTTCCCCTCTCCGCCCAGCCTCCCCTCTAGATCCTCAACCCAGCCCAGATGCTATTCCTCCTTCAGGTCCATCCCAGATGCCTGTGTGCCTGGCACATAGTTTGTGCTCAACAGATACGTGTCGAATGAGTGAGTGACATTCCTGCCTCATAAAACTTTCCGTGATGGTGCCACTAAAACATAATGTCTGCCTTCTCCCAACTCCCACAGACCTTGTTAGATCGTGCTTAAGGCCCTTGGGGTCTGCTTGTTTGTGTGGTTGTTTGTATGCTTGTCCCCATCTCTTCATTAGACTCTACGATACTTGACATTTGGGCTCTTTCTCTCTCTTTTCTTTCTGGTGTGCAAGGGACCTCATAAATGTTTGGTAATTTATTGAATAAATGAATGAAGGAACGGGGCAGGCCCCATGGCTTAGCGGTTAAGTGCTTGCGCTCTGCTACTGGCGGCTCGGGTTCGGATCCCGGGCGCGCACCGACGAACCGCTTCTCCGGTCATGCTGAGTCTGTGCCCCACGTACAGCAACTAGAAGGATGTGCAGCTGTGACGTACAACTATCTACTGGGGCTCTGTGGGAAAAAATAAATAAATAAATAAAATTATAAAAAAAAATGAATGAACGAATGAATGGCAAATTAATAGACAGAAAACAACCATTTGGGTCCTGCATAGCTGCGGATTTAAAGCACGGTCGGAATGAAATTCCTCGGGAAGCTAGATGAGGGCTCAGCAGAGGAGACGAAATGGCAGAGGTGCGGGAACAGGCTGCATGGGACCGTGCCTGCCGTGGAAGGTCACTAACGTGTTGCCACGGAGAATCAGGAGGAAGTGGGTGGAGGGCTCTGGGCTCCGTTTTTAAGAAGCCTGGACTTCATTCTGAAGGCTTGGAAGCTGGCCAAGCATTTTAAGTAGGGATCTGAGAGGTGAGATTTATGATCTTAATCAATCCCTCCAGCAGCTGTCAGGGATTCAACAGGGAGAGGGGAGAGGAGTCAGAGCACGGGGTGGATTCTAACGTGGAGAACTGTAGTGGGGAGCGGTGGCTGAAGGGAGATGTGCTCAGACGGCAGATCAGCAGGACTTGGTGATGGGCGGGGTGTGGAGAGGAGGGGTGTGCATCACATCTTCCCAGAAGTCTGAGATGCCTGGAGTCTACGTGCTCCCATCTGCACTGGCCTCCTCATCTTTCCTCCCCTCCCCACCCACTGTTCCATATTAGAAATATGCACAAGGGGTAGGACTGGGAGACAGGGGTGAGTGATGGACTGGATCTGGGTGGGTGGGGCCAGGGAGGCTGATCTGGCGACAACTGGGCAGCGGAGTCCCCACGAGGCCCTGCAGGCCAGCTCTGTTTATCTGGACTCAACAGTCTGTTCTGGTAAGAAAGTGATCCTGGCAGGGTCCTATCCCCTCGAAGCCCCTTAGGGGCACTGTTTGTGGGTCGTGCAGTAGCTACAGAGAGGGAGCTTGTCCTGTCACAGACCAGAGGTCAGAGGTGGCCGCTATAACCAGCAGCCAGGTAGGTGAGCTGGAAGAAGGCCTGGGCCACCTGTGCCCACCACCCAGGCTGAGGACTACAGGGGGCAGAGGCAGAAGGGGAATGGACTCAGGACCTTTCCAAAGCCCAGGCTCCTTTGTTCCTTGGTGGGGCAGTAGCAATCACCCCAGCGTCATAAAAATGGCATCAGCAGTAGTCATTATTGACTGTTATGGACTGCGCACTGTGCTATGTGCTTTACACGTGTCAACAAAAATCTTTTGAGGTAGGTACCATTATTATCTCCACTTTAAAGATGAGAAACTAAGGCACAAAATTCAAGTAATTCATCTCATCCTCCTGAATTTTTGGCCTACAGGTTAGAGACCAGGACATGATGACCAGGGTGGCCCATGTGATCACATGCTGCACTGATCTCGGTGGGAACAGTTGGCTTTCCCAGTGACGGGGGGTAAATGAGATTTTTTTCCCCCTTGAGGATTTTGGAGAATGTCCTCATGTGCCCTGATCTAGAACGGAATAGATCAATATCTTTCAGAAAAAGATAGAATGCGTAGAAAGATTGTACCTAGTCACTGTTAGAGAAACTTGCATTTGCCTTGTCTCTGACCCAGCAAAGATGTCACTGAAAAATGAAGACCTTCCCAACCCATGAACTGTCTGATGGCATCCATCAACTTCAAACATGCTCCAAAGTCACAACCCGGGCTCCTCTCTAGGCGCTGGAATGCTTGATACTCACCCAAGGCAATAGTGCATCACTGTTTTCTGAGTCGCAGTCTGCAATAGTTGAAACTACAGCTGAGTGGAATAAATGAATGGAACTGAGATCTACTGTCAGCAACACACAAAGGACTCCTTGCTGCAGTGCCCCCATGAAAGGCAACGGTCAATGCTGGAACAAACACATCCTGAAATCCAAGTGCTTCACACAGCACAGGTATCCTTCTCACCCATGTGAAGTTCATGATTGGTGCTCCCAGTGGGTGGTTATAGTAGTGATGGGGGCAGTCCCTGTTCCACGGAGTCATTCAGGCACCCAAGCTGATGGTGGTTCTGCCACCTTCAACATATGGTTTCCAAGGTGGTCCTAGGTCTCAATATCTAGCTAGCAGGTGGGAAAGGAGAGACATGAAAAACTTGTCTTAGTGAGCTCAGGCTGCCATAAAATATACCATAGATGGGTAGTTAAACAACAGAAATGTGTTTTCTTACAGTTCTAGATACTGGAAGTCTGAGATCAGAGTGCCAGCAGGGTTGGGTCCTGGTGAGGACTGTTCCTGGTTTGCAGATGGCTGCCTCCTTGCCTTTTTTAAGTGTGTGAGCTTTGCGAGAGGTGGTGGGGGTGGGGCTCTCTGGTGTCTTTTCTTCTAAGTGCACTAATTCCATCGTGAGGGCCTTACCCTCATGGGCTCATCTAACCCTAATCACCTCCCAAGGGCCCCATCTCCAAACCCCATCACACTGGGGGTTAGGGCGTCAACATGTGAATTTTGGGGAGACACAATTCCGGCCGTGGCAGACTACATGGGAAGTTTTTATGAGCCAGGTGTGGAGGTGGCATAATCACTTCCACCTACATTTCATTGTCCAGAACTCATTCACATGGCTAACCTCAAGGGAGGCTGGGAAGTGTAGTCCAGCTGTGCACCTCGGAGGAAAGGAAATGTGTTTGGTGAACAGTCAGTCTCTGCCGTCCCTGTGAATTCTCTGTCACACTGAAAGGGAGATGGCACGTAAGTTAAATTTCACCCTTAATGGTCATCAGGCTTCACAGTAGGCAGAAGGTTAATAAAGGTGGATATGTTAGTTATCTATTGATGCATAATCAATTACGCGAAAACTAAGTGGTTTTACACAACAAATAATTTTCTCCAACAGTCTCCACGTGTGGCTTTGCTGCGTGGTCCTGACTCAGAGTTTCTCATGAGGTTGTAGTCGAGCTGCCAACAGAGCTGAAGTCTTATGAAGGCTTGCCTGAGGTGAAAAGATTCCCTTCTAAGGTGGACCCACACCCGGCCAGCTGGTGTGGGCTGTTGGCAGGAGCCTCGGTTCCTGCCCACGTGGGCCACTTCCCAGGCCACTCGAGTGCCCTTACGACACAGCAGCTGGCTTCCCCCAAGACACTGAGCAAGGAGGGTGCATGGTGCTTTTTATGACCTACTTTTGGAAGTGACACGCCTTCACCTTCTGTTCGTCAGACGTGAGATGCTAGGTCCTGCCACACTCAAAGGGAGGGGAGTTAGACTCCATCCTCTGAAGGAGGGATATCAAAGAACTTGTGGACATATTTTAAAAACACTGTGGTAGATATGTCTAAACTTGATCCGTAAAGACTTGACCTATAAAGCCGCCTAATAATGTCATTTGGTGTCTAATGTCTAATTTTGTTGGTAGGTTTGTAATGCAACATAAGTCGGCCACATGCCAGCTGGGGGACTTTGGGCTAATTACTGATCTGCTCTCTGTGTGACATAGGTTTGTTATCTGTCAAATAGGGAGACTTGTGGCTGCCACACTACCAACCTCAGGAGACACCTTGTGCCTCCCCTGCATGCAAAACCCCTGATATCATCTTTTTTATGGCTGAGTAGTATTCCACTGTATATATACCACATCTTCTTTATCCTTCCATCTGTTTATGGGCGCTTGGGTGCTTCCATGTCTTGGCTATTGTGAATAATGCTGTGATGAATATAGAGACGCATAAATCTCTTTGAATTGTTGATTTCATGTTCTTGGGATGATAAATACCCAGAAGAGGAATAGCTGGATTGTATGGTATTTTCATGAGAGATCTCCATACTGATTTCCATAGTGGCTGCACCAGATTACATTCCCACCAGCAGTGTATGAGGGTTCCCTTTTCTCCACATCCTCTCTAACACTTGTTATTTCTTGTCTTGTTAATTATAGCCTTTCTGATGGGTGTGAAGTGATTTCTCATTGTAGTTTTGATTTGCGTTTCCCTAATAATTAGTGATGTTGAACATCTTTTCATATAGGCACAACTGTGTATCTTCTTCAGAAAAATGTCTATTCATATCCTCTGTCCGTTTTTTGATTGGCTTGTTCGTCTTTTTGTTGTTGAGTTGTATGAGTTCTTTATTTTGGAAATTAACCACTTGTTAGATACATGATTTGCAAATATTTTCTCCCAGTTAGTGAGTTGTCTTTTTGTTTTGTCTATGGTTTCTTTTGCCGTGCAGAAAAAAAAGCCGTGATGATGGCAGAACACACCTCACAGGGACTGGGTGGAGATAAGGGCTGTGAGGGAAGCTGGTGCCAGTACAGGCTTTCTCCCTGCAAACATTTTTGTTACTGACGGCTGCAGCCCTGTGCCATATCTGGGCTCTGTGCATTTCACAAAGATCCACCCTCGCACCTCCACTGTGCCCCCTCCACCAACTTCTGGCTTTAAGGATAGAAAAGAGCTGGAGTACGAGCTTAATTAACAAGACTTAGGAGTTCCTTGGGGATTGATGGTTCTCACATACAAAGAAAATGGTTCTGTGGAAACTTCGACTCCCGCTTCAGCAAGCACATAGGAAGTTTTCACATCACAACAATGTGGATCTGCCGAATTTCCCATCTGCTCTGCGTTGTCTCCCTCCCTCCTTTGTGCCGGGTGCTGGTTGGGGTTGTCTGGGAGGCATGCCCTCCATGGATGTCCACTGTCTGTAGGAACGAGGGCTGAGCAGCTTGGTGTCACTTTCTGGTCCTGGAGAAGAACTTGAGCGACAATAATCCCTCTCTTTGTTCTTCTCGGTTGCTTTTTGTTGCCTGACAGATGCTCAGCCAGGTACTGGCACTGCCCGCTCCTCTCATTGAGCGAGACCTTGGCTTATTGATTCCTGCACATCTGTGTTGCTGTCATTGTTACTTACGATGCCTGCAACCCCTCAGCCCCCAGGCCTTCTCCTGGAACCCATCGCTGTCTCCGGTGCATCCCAGACACAGAGAGCCCCTGTCGGGAAGCTTGGTGAACATGATCGCAGACAGTGTGGGATGGCCCTGATGTAGAGTCTCTCTCCCCAAGATCTTAGCAAGTGTAATAATACCAGTGAGACCACATTTCCCTATTTCTGATTCAGAAGATATTGCCACCCTTCTAAGAAGAGAGGATTCTTTCTCTGATTCTCAGATTTTTCACAATAGTAAAATTTAGGCATAAAATCTAAAGCTAAATGTAATATAAAATCTGGAAACAGTCTGGGTTCCTGTCTTGTTCAGTCTATTCAACCAAGTCGCACAGTCAACAGGTTGTAACTTCTATGCTTGTGCATTCTAGGCAAGCAGAATTAGAAACTCAAAGCACTATATCATCTTGTTGAGGTTCACATCATGGCCAAGGTGTATCCCTTTGTATTTTTCAACTTTTGGTACATTGATATCAACAAGATATCAATACCGATATCTTCCCAAGGATATTCTTGGACAGAGACCCTGAAATATGACCCGGAAAATAAAAGTTTATCTAGAAAGTTTAGAAAATACAGATAGTAAAAAGAAAAATATGCAATATACTAATCAAAGATAACCACTGCTAACCTCTTCTTAGATGTCCTTCTCGGCGTTTTCTACATGCATACGCATACACACTCTTCACTCCTTCCACTACAAACAGTGCCACAAGCCACCACCACTTTTGCCTGGTTCTGTGTGATGTGAAGCTTTGAGTCCAAGCAAAATCCCACCCAAATACTCTGTAATCTAAGAACTAAATTTTAAAGTTAACCACCATAAACAGTTCTCACATAAAATAACAGGAGGAAAGAGAAGGGGAAAATAATTAATATATACATATATAAGCATATAAATATATATACACGTATATAAACATATTTTATGTATATATAATACAAATATATGTACATATATATAATCAACAAGGAATAAAATGCAAAGCTTCTGTGATTTTTTCCGTCTGTAACTTATCTCTGGGCCACAGTTGACCTTAATAATTTGCTTTTTTTAAGAGGAATTGAATAATTGATGGAATACATGTATCACGGAGTATTGTGTATCCATAAAAAGGTTGACAGTAGGGATGTCTACTAGGTATTATTGAATGAGAAAAGCAGGATTCAGAAAAACGATGTAATGATTGCACAATTGTTAAATAACGACACACACAAAAGGCCAAGTATAGCTCTGTACCTATGTTTGTGTGTGATTAGGTGAGCATGGGAGAATGTTGAAGGATAAAGGATGCATGCAGACTTTGTGGTGCAGGTCTGCAGGTGATGAATTCTTTCATCTTTTGCATGTTGAAAAAAGTCTTTATTTTGCCTTTGCTTTTGAAAGATATTTTTGCGAGGCATGGAATTCTAGGTTGACAATGTTATTTCAGTTCCTTAAAGATGCTGATCAGCTATCTTCTGGCTTGCATTGTTCCTGACAAGATGTTAGCTGTCATTCTTATCTTTGTTCCTCTGTACATTATGTGGCTTTCTTGAGTGTTTTTAAGATTTTCTCCTTATAATTGGTTTTAAGCAACTTATGCTGTGCAGTGGGGTAGTTTGTTCATATTTCCTGTGGTTGGGAGGTGCTGAGTTGCATGAATCTGTGGCTTACAGTTTTCATAAGATTTGGGAAGTTTTTCTATAGCTCACTGATGCTCTATTCATTTTTTTCAAATTAATAGACTTTATTTTTTAGAACAATTTTAGATTTACAGAAAAATTGAGCAGATAGTACAGAAAATTCCCATATTATTCCCCACCACTACCACACACTCAATTTCCCCCATTACTAACATCTTGAATTAGTGGGGCACATTTGTTGCAAATAATGGAGCTATAATGATATATTATTATTAACTAAAGTCCATAATTTACATTAAGTTTCATTCTTTGTGTTGTACCTTCTAGAGGTTTTGATGCTTTAATTATGTCATGTGTCCACCATTATAGTGTCATACAGAGTAGTTTCACTGCCCTAAAAATCCCCTGTGCTCTGCCTGTTCATCCCTCCCTCTCCTCCTAACCCCTGGAAACCATTGATATGTCCACTGTCTCTACAATTTTGCCCTTTCCAGAATGTCATATAGATGGAATCATACAATATGTGACCTTTTCAGAATGGCTTATTTCGCTTAGCAATGTGCATTTAAAGTTCCTTCATGTCTTCGTGTGGCTCAGTAACTCATTTCTTTTTATTGCTGAATAACATTTCATTGTCTGGATGGGTCACAGTTGGTTTATCCATTCACTGATTGAAGGACATCTTGGTTGCTTCCAGTTTTAGGTAATTATGAATAAAGCTGCTATAAACATCTGTGTGCAGGTTTTTGTGTGGACATAGTTTTGAACTCAGTTGGGTAAATATCTAGGAGTAAGTACACTGGATTATATGGTAAGACTGTGTTTAGCTTTGTAAGAAACTTCTAGACCGTCTTCCAAATTGGCTGTTCCATTTTGCATTCCCACCAGCAAAGTTTGAGAATTCTTGTTGTTCCACATTCTTGCCAGCATTTAGTGTTGTCAATTTTTTTTTAATGTTAGCCATTCTAATAGGTGTCTAGTGGTATTTTATTGTTGCTTTAATTTGCGGTTTCCTAATGACATATGACGTTGAGCATCTTTTCATGTGCTTATTTGACATCTCTGTATCTTTTCTTTGGTGAAGTGTGTGTTCAGATCTTTTGCCTATTTTTTAATTGGATTGTTTGTTTCTTATTGTTGAGTTTTAAGAGTTCTTTGTATATTTTAGATACAAGTTCTTGATCAGATGTGTGTATTGCAATTATTTTCTCCATGGCCTGATTTTTTTATTCTTTTGACAGTGTCTTTCACAGAGTACAAGTTTTTAATTTTAATGAAGTCCAATTTCATTTTTTCTTTCATGGATTATGCTTTTCGTGATGTTTGTAAAAACTCATTGCCAAGCCCAAGGTCACCTAGATTTTCTCCTACATTATCTTGTAGAAGTTGTATAGTTTCCTGTTTTACATTTAGATCTATGATCCATTTTTAGTTAATTTTGTGAAAGGTGGAAGGTCCATGTCCAGATTCATTTTTGCACAGTAGTTTCCTTTTTCTACTTTTCTATATTCCATTTGCCCTCATCTAGCATCTCCTCTTATGGGGTTCTTTACATGGTGAGGTGATCCAAACATTCGTTTCTGAAGAGTCCAAATCTTCAGTGATTCTGCCTTCATTGCGTTCGTTAATTTTCCATTAACCTTTACTACTGGGCCTGGAAAGTCCCCTGGGTTCCAGACATAGGCTTCTCTTCTCTAGCAGCAGTCCCATTTCCCTCTTGCAGCTAGGATTGGTCACCCCAGGCCACCTAGTAACCCCTTTCTTTGCCTATTGAGTAAATAGCACCAGAAGCACAAAATAACCAGGTGGCAGTTTCAACTTCCAAATCATTAGGACAATTATTGTGTCATCTTCTTCTTCTTTTTTTTTTTTTTTGGTGAGGAAGATTGGCCCTGAGCTAACATCTGTGCCAACCTTCCTCTATTTTGTACGTGGGATGCCAACACAGCATGGCTTGCTAAGTGGTGTAGGTCTGTGCCCGGGATCTGAACCTGTGAACCCCAGGCGGCCGAAGCAGAGTGCATGGAACTTAACCACTATGCCAGGGGGTCGGGCCCTATTGTGTCTTCTTTTGAGAACTTTAAACCAGCACAGTGCAAAGTTAAGGAGACAGACAGTGAAAGTCCTCACATGGGTTATTAAATGCAATAGTGAGAGAAGCAATAGTCACGACCATCCTTCAATTCCTGGACTCACCACGTATTGGTTCCTGCCTCAAAGTATATACTATGTTCTATAAAAGAGTACTCAAAATATCGATTGGGCGTTTTCAGCTGTGTAAGGCTGTGACTGGTTAGGCCTCCATTCAATACAGCAGATGCCCCTGGGTGCTGGGTGTGCGGGGAGACACCGCGGTTGGTACCTGGGCACAACAAGCGTGTGTGTGTGGGTTCAAATTTGTGTTCATGCTTGTTTCAGAAGTGGAGAGACGCAGACTTGGCGGGATTAAAATCAGCTCCAGTGACCCAGGACACTCCGAGTCCCTCTGCTTCCAAGAATTTTTAGAGGTCTTTCTGAATAAGTGGCTTCCCTTGTCAGTTTTAAAGTGGTGATTGGTTTTGAAGTGGAAGGCAGTGCGGGTGGCTGCAGAGCAGAAAGAGCCTGGTGGCTCATCTCTGGGTGTAAACCCGTTCTATCAAATGTCCCTGCGTGGACAGCCTGCCATGAAGAGCAGGAAACTGGTGGCTGTCCTGCCCACAGGTGTGAGCACTGCTGGCCAGGACTCTGTTCAGCTGGAGTGCAGTTTCCATTGCAAGGACACCACCTCTGGGAGGCTGTGCTGGAGCCACAGATTCATTCTCCCTTTGAGACCGTTCTCCCTGGGTCTCTTCCTGTCCTCCCTCCCTGCCTCAAGCCTAAGAACCTGCCCTCTGCCTCTGCTTTTCTCCGAGACTTCTCAGCTATAAAACAGTCAGTTGATGCAGCTACAAATACTCTCAGTGGATCTGTAGTTGGATTTTTTTTCAGGCTGTATGGTTTTCCATGGCTCCAGGGCATATGTGTGCATATGTTAGTGTGAGGATGTGTGTACACACACACACATGCATACAACACACATGTGCACACAATGCTTGCACAAACATGTACACATGCAGCACAGATGCTCTCACACATATGCTCACATGCACATGAAGATACACGTGCACACATGTTCACACACCGGTACACATATGTTTGCACACACAGGCCCACACGTACCTGCACACACACACACCAGTCAGGTTCCTGGATCCCAGACTGCCTTGCCCTGCTGTGCCCCGGCCCCTGGACCTCACCAGAGGATACTGAGGGTGCTTGTGCGGCGCAAGGTCTTTTCTCAATTTTGAAGAGTTTTAGTGGAAAAAGGAAAAACTAATGTCCCTCCCACCCCCAAATCCAGTTGAAGGCTCAATTTCCCCAGTTGCTTCTCTAATCTTCTTCCAACTTCTCAAAAAGAGAGACTGGTCTAATTTCATAGAGTGCTGTCTAGTTTAAGTACTGGATGCGCAAATGCCCATCCCCGTTAAAGGGAGTGGAAGAACACTCGGAGGAAGAGCCTAGATCTGGGTTAGAAGTGACCTTAAGATAATTTTGCACCTGTGCTACCAAGGCCTCCCCATGTCAGCCCTGGTCAGGGTCCTGGCCAAGTGGCCTTTGATGGCAGCGAGCAGCAAGGCCTGAGAGAAGCCAAGAACCACCCACTGGGCTGTGCTCGACAAGACCAGAGGAAGCCCGCCCTGTCCTTCGCTGCAGCCCTGGAGAAAGTCCCCTCGTGTGAAGGTGGTGGCCTGGATCGCAGACAGGTGCGGGCCAGCAGCAGATTGTCAGGGTACGGGGGTGGAAACACAGGACACTCTTCTCCAAGTTACTGTGGAAATGGTGCCCATAAGTAACACATGCGATGCCCTGACCGCAAAGCGGGTAAGTAACTGGGAGATGATTCAATTGTATTCTTCGGGTTTTGAGCAGAGAAACTGACTCTGGCAAATCACAGAAAGATATATTGTAAGACTACAAGGAGCTCCAAGACTTCAGGAGAAGTTCTGAAAGCAGGCAGGAAGCAAGACAACTGGGGTGGGAGCCAGGAGCCCCGGGACGGCCAGCAGCAGGGAGGGGGTTCTGGATGTTCCTTGGATCTTTCAGTCATTGACTGAGGGACAGAGAGCTGAGTGGGTGTCAGAAAGTGCCAGCCTACCCTCTGCACATCCTTCCTGACGCTGAGACAGCTCTGGCAGCCCCCGTTCCTTCCTCCGATGGTGAGAAGGCCATCTGAGGATTACGTGTTTACTTTCCCAGTGAGGTGACAGGGCCTCTGGACATGCTCTCTACTTCTATTCTGGATAAGAGATCAATGAGGAGAAAGGACTCAGACAGCGGCCTCCCTTCAACCAGTGTTGGTGGCTCCAGCCTGTCTGAGGTCCCCACACACCAGTCTCTGTGCAGAGAAGAGGGAGCCATGTGTCTAGTCCTGACTGCTTTTCGCTGGCGGCTCGTCTCCTCCAAGTCTCGAGCTTCTTTCCTCAGGCTAATTCTTATGCTGCTTCAAAGGAGACTCACTCAGGGAGAGCCTCGGGGATTCCACGGGAGGCAGCATCTCAGCAGGTCAATGTGTGGCTGGGCCCCTCCAATGCCTGGCTGAAGAGAAAACAAAACCTCAGGACACAGAACATTGTTGTGTCCATGGCTCTGGTCTGACCCTCTCACCTGGCCACTGGGGCTCTTTTCCAGGGCAGGCGAAGGAGACACCTTGGGATCCTAAGGGTTCAAGGGAAGGAAGGAGGCAGGAATGTTCCCCAGGGCGTCCTGGCCTTGGCAGTTGGGCAGCCCCTCAGGAGGGTGGACGGCGACCAGCAGACCCTCAGAAGCAGTCCCTTCGTGCCTGGCTCCTGTGCTGATTTCTCTTCTCGCTTTCTGTTCTCTCTGTGTGTCTTTTGGCTTCTCTTCCTGCTGCCAGCTGCTCAGCTCTTTCTGTCTGTCTCAAGTTCCAACTCCTGCAGAGAAGCTGGCTGTCCCCCTAGTCCCCATCAGCCCCCTGAGTTTCTGCCTCTCAGGCCAAGGGAGGATTCAAAGGCAGTCTGCCCTTGAACTAGGAGTGACTTAAGAAGGGCAGCAAGCACTGCAGGGGCTCCTACATGCATCCTTCTGGACGTGCAGGCCATAGCGCTGAGGACAGGTAGCTGGGCATGACTGTTAGGGGAGGAAGGCAGACAGAGACAGACAGAGACAGAGAGAGAGAGACAGAGATAGGGAGAGAGACAGAGACAGAGAGAGACAAAAAGAGAGAGAGAGACAGAGACAGAGAGACAGAGAAAGACAGAGACAGAGAGAGACAAAAAGAGATACCAAGAGACACACACACAGGGAGAGAGAGACACAGGGACGACGGGGAAAGAAGAGACAGCCAACACTTCTGGAGATGACCCCCTCACACAGCCTCATCTGACTCGTCCTCACCGCCACCTAGAAGGGTACGTGTGACCCCCTCATTTCGTGGCTGAGGAGACTGAGTCTCAGGGGGATGCAGGGGCTCCTCTGGGTTTGCTCAGCTTGTCTGACTATAAACCTGAGTCTCCTTATTCCTGGAGAAGTTGCAGGGATTTAAAAGGAAGAGAGTGAGCAAGCAGGACCTTGCTAGGTTTGTGTGGTGGCCAAGGTCAGTCTGCCAAAGTGGAGGAAAGAGAAGCCTGGTCCAGACGTGGAGAGAGGCTATGCTCCTAAATCAATTAGAAGTCGCCTGGCAAATGTGAATTAGGCCATGATGGCAAATATGATAATCCCCTTAGAGGGAGGAGAGAAGGCAGCTGTGGGGGAGAGAACACGGTGTCTGTGTTCATTAACACAGTGGGGTCTGGAGAGGGAGGCAGCACCGCGGGCTCGCTGATGTGGAAACGAGTCCCTAAGTTCCTTTCACGGAGGCCCGGCTGGGAATGGGCCTGAGCAGCCTCAGCAGCTGGGCAGTGGCAGAGCTGAGCCTGTTAGCAATGGGAGGAGGAGGCATCGTAACTGAGGAAGAATGGAGGAGGGCGGAGACGATGACTGGGGGCTTCACAGGGGTTGTGGGAGGGCTCCAGGCTCAGGACCCCATCAGGGATGGGTGGCTCCTTCCTGGAGTGCCCCTGTTCCCACTAACGCAACAGAACACTACACAGTGAGCTAGGGGTCCTCCCCTCCAGGTCTGTGTCTAGAGGAGCTTGTGAGGGTGGGAGAGGAGTGGGAGGAGGGGAAGCACTTCCAGAGCACAGCTTCTGTAACCAGACCCCACATTCAGTTCGGAGGTTGGTGAAGGAGGAAAGAAGAACATGGGGGAGAAGGAATTACAAGCAAACAGCTGGATGGCAGAATCCAATGAAACTTGAACATAACATAGCTTTTAACAATAGTCACGTGCTTACTATGTGATACTTGAAATACAGTGTTAAACACTTCCTATTTTCTCATTATACTCTCAAAACAGTCCCTGGAGGTGTCACTGTGACAATGCTCTGTAACAAATCTCCCCAGTGCTGGGTAACATACAACAGGACCATCATTTCTCACTCCAAGTCTGTAGGTGCTTGGATCACCTCTGCTTCAGGAGGCAGGTAGAATTCCACATGTCCCATCTGGGGACCAGGCAAGTTCTTCTTATGGGGTGACGGTGGGGGAGCTCAGAGCAGAAATGCACAATGCTCTTCTGGCCTGGATCAGACATGCCAAGCTCTCCCATATCCAGCCCGGCATCTGTGTCCTTGCGTCTAGAGGTTGCCTCTGGGGGAAGTGTGGGGGGAGACAGCAGCTGCAGGTGACGTGTGACCCCTGCAGAGATCCAGCCTTGAGGGAGGCGGGCAGGGCTGTCAGCGAGAGAAAGGGGAGGATGGCTTTAGTCACGTCTGAAAAGCGGTGTTAAGCATTCTCAAAGCTCTGGGATAGAGGGAGCCATCTAGCCTAGCAAAGATGGGGCTCTGAGACAAGATGGAAATCAGGGTCTGGAATGGAGTCCCAGAAAAACTGGACACCTGAACAGAGAAGCAGGTGCAGCCCTAGGATTCGCCTGCTAGCCTGGCCAGGACGCAGAGCAGGTGAGGTCACAGAGAAACCTCCAGAATCTATGTACAGACGCACATACAGTGTTTGGTGTGCAAGTTATGTAGGATTTTCTACTGGTTTTATTTCTTAAAATAACTGGAAAGAAGGAGTGCCCTGTATTCAGATATTTCCAGTAGTTCTGGGAAAGTGGGGGGAAGAATATGCTTTTGGCGATATCATAGAAGTTACCAGACCCTTCTTATCTCTGAAAGTACTCCCGGGCTGGGACGGCCACTTGGCTGGAGCACAGAGTGGGCTGTTGGGTTAGGCTGAGAGGTGCCAACTCAGATGCCACAGGGCGAAGCAGGAGCGTAAGTGAGGTGGACGGGGTGGCTGTTAGTGGAGGGCTCGTGCCTGGTCACAAGGATTAGAATTTGAGACGCTCAAAGACACGTGCGGGCCAAGCAGACCTCAGGAGACGGCCGTTGGCAGTGGGTGTCTGGACAAGCCCTGCATCTGAACAACAAGAGTGATCCTCGGGGAGGTATGGGCTCCTCGGCTAAAAGACCCCAGAGCATCTGCAGGCAGTGACTAGACACAGAGTGGCTTCTCCCAACCCAGCAGGGAGTCCAGAAGGCAAAGTTGAAATGCACTGGCCATGCACAGTGCTCTTTGTGGCTGTCCAGAGTCTTCTGAGCTGCCCCCTCTCCGTGTGGGCGCTGGTGTGTGCATGTGTGTGTGCATGCGTGTGTCACAGACTATGAAAGAGCACAGACTTTGGGTCAGACAGACCTGGGTTTGGATTCTGGCTTGGAATCCTAGACCCACCACTTGTTAGCCGTATGATTTTGGGTCAAATAGCCTCTCGAACCTCGATTTAATCACCTGTGAAAGGATTCGCCAGATCACCCCTGTCCCAGGCCTACTCAACAAAGAATCTTAGAATTTCCCCCATGGAACTGGGGTCTCCAAGATGCTCCTAAGAAGTAGCACCCTCCTCTCTATCCAGATGTTACACGCAATGAGATCCCACCTGTGAGGGCTTCACACCAGCTCTAGGACGGCTTCCTAGGAACTTCTCTCTTAGGCAAGAGAAGACAGAACCTGCCGTCATCTTAAGCCGAGGTTCCAGAGCTCTTCAGGCTCAGGCAGCTGAGCGATTCCTGACTGAGGGGTCCTCATTTTGTGGAGCTGCCATACAGAACAAACAACTCAAAAGAAGTAAAATGCCGGACGAAGGTGAGTGTTCAGGACTCGCTGGCTTTCCCAGTGCCACGTGGAGGGATGTACAGGGTGGTGCCATACCAACCAGGAGGGCGCTGAAGGGTGGAGTGTAGAAGACTGTTCAGGTACACAGAGTTCACCCCTACGCCTTTCTCCTCCACTCACCATGAGTTCACCTCTGAGCACCTGGTCCCCTTTCCAATCACATACCTGGGGACAAACCCCAGCCCAGGTGACCCACAGGGCTGGCGCTCAGCTCCCCTTGAGCATTTTCTCTTTCTTTGGCCACGCCATTGACTGTTCCAACCTCAGCTGCAGTTTGGGGCTGACTAGTGAGAGCCTGCCTGACAGAAGGGCGAGCAGGAGGTGAACCTGAGATTCTCGACTTTTCTCCCAGCTGCGCTGGTCTCCCAGAAAGCCCAGAATATGGTCGCCATAGCAGCCTCCCCTGAACCCTTCTGGATGGAATGAGGGACCAGAGGGATCATTCTCTGCCTTTTTTGCCATCCTAAGCAACTGGTCGTTGATCAGCAGGATAGATTTGCTCAGCTCCTGGTGGCGTTAAGGAGAACGAGAAAGGAAAGCGAGGGGTAGATGCTGAGGCTGAGTGGGGGGACTGGCCTTCAACTGGCACCTTGCCCTTGAGATGGCTCTTCTGCTCGCTGGCTGGTTGGTGAAGATGAGAGCGGACATGATTGCCCCCGAGACTGTCCTGGTCATTCTGTTACTGAGGATCTCGGAATTTATTCAGACACGATCATTTGAGAAGAGAAAAGAAAAAACAAAACAAATAAGCTGAAACACTTGAAAGGTGACAGAAAACACCCCAAGTCACATCTCTACTTTTTCTCAAGTTGTCAAAACAGGTCTTTTCCCTACCACCTTTTGAAAAACCATGAGAAAAACTTCCCTAAATTATGAGGCTTTGGGGCAAAACCCACATGTTATTTGACATATGAAACCCCACACTGAGTCAGTCACCATGGTGTGCGTGTCATGACAATAATCAACATATGTGTCATGCCTGACAATCTTCAAGGACTTTCACATACATTTTCCTTCAATTCCATAATAATATTTGCAGTACAAGTGGTTGAAATTATCATTTACCTTTTTTAAATGAGGAAACTGAGGGGGCTCATGATTTGTCAAGGCCTCTTCAAGGAACTTCAACACATCTGGGAGACAGTGGATTCTCACAGAAATAACCAATGCAGAGAAAAAGCACGACTAGGATTTGGTTGGGTGGATGGAGGGCTCCATGCCGTCCACAGGGACTGGATGAAAGGTCAACTCCTCCAGGGTGAGAGTCGGAATGTCAACCACTGCCATTCACTGGGACTCTGCCCTAGCCAGCCCTGGGCTCGACTGCTGTCATTGCCCTGTGAGGGAGGCACCGAGAACCTGTTTTGGAAGAGGACACCAAGGATCAAAGAAGTTAAAGAGCTTGTCCAATGTGACACAGCTACTGCCTGCTCATGCCAAGGCCCTGTGCTTTCCCCCAGGCCCCTTCCTCAAGGGCCAGAGTGTGAGTGAGGGTCATGGGCCCAGTGGTAGCCCGATAGAGCTTCAGAGTTGAGGGCCTTCGGGATCGTCTTGCCTCCTCATCTTAGTCCTATTTTCCTGGCTGGCGGGTTGGGAAGGGGATCCCTGAACTCCTGCCCACATCTGGGGCCTGAATTGCCAAAGAGCACTGGCGTTTGGTCAGGCAGCTGTGGGTGGACATCTCTTTCAGCAGGAGATGGTCATCCCGTCAGACCCCTCTGAGCCTCTCCAGAGAGAACTCAGCACCACGGGCAACGCTCCTTCTGTGTCTAGTCCGGGATCCTCTTGCAGGCTAGGAGCAGCACAGGGAGAAAGAAAAGAGGCAGCAGCTTCGTGTTCAAGGTTTCTATTCATAACAAAGTTCTCCCCAAAAGAAGGAAAGGGGAATTGGATAGTGCTGGGAACCAGTAACAGGAGAGGGAACTTTTTCACCTGTATAGACCACCTGTTTGTATCTGGCTCTCTAGGCACAGCGACCAAAGGCTGCTGCCGCATGACAGCTGCTTGGTGGGGATATGAAACGAGTGGTGGTCTCGTTTTAGTCAGAGGGACAGCTGTGGCCCTTCATGGCCCACTCTCTCGGCCAGCACCTCTGCTGACGGAATCAGTCAAAGGACCTGCGTCCAGGGTAGCCATCTTCACACTCATTAATTCTTCCATTTCTTTGTTACAGGAGCAGTTATTGAGCATGTGCTGTGAGCAGAGTACTGTGTCGGGTGCCACGGGGCGGATGAGAGAGGATGAGTCTCTGCCCGGAAGGATTGGACCTCCTCAGCACAGGATAGGGGCTGCGGGACTCATGGAGAGCCCTCAATGCACTCTCAATTCTGCCTGTGCGGGAATGGGCCCACTGTGGAGGCCACACTCTCCTCTCCGATCTTTGGAGGGGAGGCCAGCCCCAGGCTCGAGATCCCAGGCAGGGATTTCTCGACACTTGATGCGTGTGTGGTGCACGAATCCTGGATAGTTGGTGTGCGTGTGTGGTGCACAACTCCTGGACACTTGGTGCGTGTGTGGTGGACAACCCCTGGACAGTTGGTGCATGTGTGGTGAATGAGCCCTGGCCAGTTGGTGTGTGTGTAGCATACGACCCCTGGACAGCTGGTGCATGTGTGGCAGATGACCCGTGGACACTCGTTGCATGTGTGGTGAACGACCCCTGGACAGTTCTTGCGTGTGTGGTGGACGACCCCTGGACACATGGTGCGCATGTGGTGCACGACCCCTGGACACTTGTTGTGTGTGTGGTGGACTACCCGTGGACAGTTGGTGTGTCTGTGGTGCGTGGCCCCAAGACAGTTGGTGCGTGTGTGGTGGATGACACCTGGACACTTGGTGTATGTGTGGTGAATGACCCCGGGACACTTGGTGCACGTGTCGTAAATGACCCCTGGACAGTTGGTGCAGGTGTGGTGAGTGATCCCTGGACAGTTGGTGTGTGTGTGGTGAATGACCCATGGACACTTGTGTGTGTGTGTGGTGAATGACCCATGGACGGTTGGTGCAGGTGTGGTGAGTGACCCCTGGACAGTTTGTCCGAGTGGGGTGAATGACCCCTGGACACTTGGTGCACGTGTGGTGAAGAACCCCTAGACACTGGGTGCATGTGTGGTGGACGACCCTTGGACACTTGTGTGTATGTGTGTGGTGAACACCCCTGGGACAGTTGGTGAGAGTGTGGTGGACGACACCTGGACACTTGGTATTTGTGTGGTGAACGGCCCCTGGAAACTTGGTGCCTATGTGGTGAACAACTGTGTACACTTGGTGTGCTTGTGGTGGATGACCCTGGACAGTTGGTGCACATGTTGAACGACACCTGGACCTTGGTGTGTGTGTGCTGAATGACACCTGGACAGTTTGTGTGTGTGGTGAACGACACCCGGACACTTGTGTGTGTGTTTCGTGAATGCCCCCTGGACAGTTGGTGCGTGTGTGGTGAACACTCCCTGGACACTTGGTGCTTGTGTGGTGGTCAACCCCTGGACACTTGGTGTGTGTGTGGTGAACGACCCGTGGACACTTGGTGCACGTGTGGCGAACGACCCCTGGACATTTGGTGCATGTGTGGCAAATGACCCGTGGACACTTGGTACATCTGTGGCGAATAACCCCTGGACACTTGGTGCTTCTGTAGCGAACGACCCTTGCACACTTGGTGCGTGTGTGGTGAATGACACCTGCACACTTGGTGCACGTATTCTAGAGGACCCCTGGACACTTGGTGTACACAGGCTCTATCCACTACTAAAGGTGGACTTATTTGAAAGCTCTGTTGTCATGACTTTCAAACCACTAAGATCATCTTTGATGAGCTAAGATAGAAGGGTACACGGTGTAGCCGTGAGTCAGGCTTTAGAAAAACTGTCAGAAACAAGCAATCTTGTGTATGTGTTTTTCATGTTGGCAAATTTTGGATAGAAAATTGTCTACAATAGGCAGGATTTTGTACTGACAATTATCTCACTAGTTCAGGGCATATGCCAGCTGTTACTGGCACACTTCATGCAGACAAAAATCAAGTTGTTCCTGAAACGGTATGTTATAGGATTTGGGCCCTAGGGCTCACGTGGAGTACAGTCACCTGCAATGTTTGTTCTTAAAGCAAATTGCAATTGAAAACAGCTTAAAGACTGAGGCTGAAGTTTCCACACACAACTGGGCTGTGGGTAGCCACAGCCCCAGCTCTCAGATATTACTGCAAACTTTGACTGAAATTAACAGAAACAACTAATAATTACATCATTGAAGAGTTTCCACAAATTATTGTTCCATGACACAGGCTAAACCACAAGAGTTGTTACATCAAGCATCAAATCATTTATCCAACAAACATTTATTGAGCACCGAGTGTGTGCACGCTGTCACCGTCCTGCAGGGACAGGACCCCCAGCCACACGCTCTGGGCCCCATTTCAGACTTTTATAAGTGAATGCCCTCATTTCACATAGAACAGGGGCTGCAGCTACTGCCCACGTGGCCAACTGAATAGGAGAAGTTCAAGAAAACTGGTTGTTGTAAGGAAGTCCAGCTGCTAGATGAAGTTTTTATGTGTTGGCCCAGCCAAGGTGTCCACAGCCGATCCCTCTTCTCTCTCTTTATCCTTCAAGTTCTGGGTCCTTCTGGCAAAGTGGTATTGGTCAGCCCTCTGAACTCCAGCAGGTCTATGCCCTGGCTGGAGGGGCGTGTCGGAGAAGCAGCAGGAGGAGGGAAGGACGAGGACTTCCAGGACATCTGAAGACCCCAGGTCAGTTTGTGGAAAGCAGGATTAGATGCCTCAACCTGAGGAACTGTGAAAAAAAGACCAGCTGGAATGCAAATTCCACAAAACCACCTTCTGTGGTGTAGGAGTGTGACCTCTTTTATCTTGTTCCCCCTGGAGGCCACTTCTGAAAGTTCAAACTCTCCCACCTTTGCAGGCGATGCTCCCAGATCAGTCCTCCACACCTTGGGCTCCCAGCCCCAAGCAGGTGTGAATTCCTGTCATCCTGGTGGTAGAACTGAGCAGGAGACGGGGAGGGGCCTAGCTGCTTTGATCTCAGACAGTCTTCAGGGTCATTAGTGAGCTGAGAGGGAAGAAGGAGGAGAGGACCATTTCTCAGCAAAGTGTCGATGGCTAGGTTCCATTGACCCTTCAGTTCACAGAGTGCCTGCCTGCGGGGCACCAGGTGTGAGCAGGAGGCGGGTTCCATCTGATACTTGTGTATTCACACACTTTGATTTTCAGCCTTTCATGGGCTCCAATGAACAGCTTTAGGGATTTGTGAGTAAGGAGCCTCAGAACCTCATTTGGTCCAGCCCTCTGCCTCTGGGCAGGACCACGCCCAGAAGCATCTAGGACCCAGGAAGTGCCACCGAAGGGGAGGCAGGACAAGGAGGGGCAGCCCTCGTGGCTGAGCACAGGGCTGCAGACCCACGGGTAACCCAGCCCCACGTGGAGGGGAGTGTGCGATGGCCCTTTTGTGCCCAGCGTGGACGGTGTGGGGGTCTGGGTGGACCCTGTGCTGGGGGCAGACAGGCCCAGGAGGCAGGCTGACTTGGCCAGGGTGACAACCACTTTGGACCTGTGGGCAAAACTATCCAAGAAGGTCTGCTTGCTTCTTATAGGTTTAAACATAAATTATTTACTGTTGAAAAAGGGCCCCTTTCTCTCATTCCCTGAAACCTTGTCCCCAGAGGCCACTCTGGAGGGGCTCCCCCAGGGGCTTGCTGCAGGTCCTTGGAACCTCCCCCCTGATGCCCCTGCCTGCTCTCACTCCCCCCACTCAGGCTGATTCTTAACTTGATTCCACTTCTATAGAAATCTGGTGTGTGGGGGAGTGTTGTTTGATTGGACCTCTCCCAGCCCCTTCTCCCTGGAGTTGGATCCTCCTTCCAGAAACGAGTCTGAGCCCTGCTCCAGCTGGGCTGAGGCAGCAGGATGGAGGTGGTGGGACGCCGATGTGTATACCCCTCTAGACCAGGCTGGCTGCCAAGGCCATTGGTCACTGGGAGCTGAGTTTCTCCTTCAACCAGAGAAAACCCATAGGCAGAGGTGGTGAGGTAACGACACACTTTATGTCCCCATCAGAAGCCAAGGAGAGTCATGTCTCTGATCCTAAGTAACATTTTGCAAAGCTAGTCTCTTCTTCCCACCCTATTCCTTTCCAGCCTTCCTCATAAGATGAACCGGCCGACAGTGTACAGGGCCACCTCGGCCTGTGGGCCGACTGTGCACAGGGCCAGACTACGGGCCAGACTCCCATCTTCCTTCTCTGGGCCCTCATACACCAGACCCCATTACTGCCACTGACTCCAAGCAGTGAGGGAGCTCAACCTCTGCCTCGGGGAACAGGCTTTAGCGGCCAATGGGAGGGGCTATTCCGGGCCCGGCAGTGATGCTCCCATCGCTCTCTGTGTGTGGGTGGGGGGCGCCCTGAGCTGCTGTCCCTGTGAGGAGACCTGTCTCTTCACCCCTACCCTGGCCCATGCTGCACGTGTGGCACCAGAGCTCCCCTTAGCAGATGCTCAGTACATGCTAAGTCTGCTAGCATGGTTTTGTTTATATTACTTATTTGACACACAAAATACATGTCAAGAAGATCAAACTTGTCTGCATTACAGAAGCCGGGTAGTGGTGAATGGCTGTGGAGGACCAACTGAGGCTCTGGACATGAGGCTGTGGAAAGACAGGCTGAGAGGGGATCTGCAGCATGGAACCTCGGCTCTCTTGGAGCTGCTGCGTGGCCCCACTCCTGTATTGTTCGGTTGACAACCAACCTGATGGAGTCACCGATTCTGCCCACCTCAGGGGGAGGGCATGAGTGTGCATGTATGTGAGTGTGTGTGGGCACGAGTGTGCATGAGTGTGTGTGCATGCACTACGTGAGTGTGAGTGCACATGTGCATGTGTTTCTGTGTTTGCGTGTGCGAGTGTGTTTGTGTGTGGGCTCTCAAGCCCAGGGTTGGGGTGGTGGTTCAGGGAACCGCACACCCACAGAGGCCATGTTCGTGACAGAACTGTTGTACCGCGTCTAGTGTGGGGTGGTTAGTGTTTCTGCCCACCTCACCACCCACGTGTGGCACCATTTGTGGCTTCCCACAGATTTCACTAGTAACACTGGACGTATGGGTCCAGTGAGGGTCTGTGATCTTGAGTGGCCCTGGGCCCGCACTCCCAGCTTCGGTTCTGCTCAGAAGACTTGCATGCTTCCGGAGCTTCTGTCAGAGCTGGTGCTCTCACATATTTCTCCTTATGGGAATCAGTGGTCTATGATTCTGAGCACAGTCAAAAGAGGGGTGGGGGTGTCAGCAGTGTCCTCCTGCCTGGCCCTTCAGCAGGGTGGGCCAGCCTGGCTGGTGTGCAAGGCTGGCTCCAGGACCCCAGAGTCACGTGATGCCCATGAAGCCGGCACCTAGCCAGACTGTGGGTCACGTGTGACCTTCCAGAGGACACGTGTCTAAGCTTGGCTCAGGAGATGCTCGGAGCCTCACCAGGAACCTCAGTGCCCTCGATGACCTGCTCTGCGCCTGGGAGGAGGGGCGAGGGCTGTGAGGTGGGGTGAAGACCCCGGCTGAGCTGCTCTGCAGACCTCATCCTGCAGGTGTCCCCAAGTCCCTTTAGGCATTACACGGCCTGCACGGGCCAGGCCTAGGGCACCGCCGTGCTCCTGAGGACCCACGCCCGCTCCTCTGTGTCTATAGAAAGTGGGCCCTCCTTTAAATCCTCCAACTCAGCGTGCGTCCAAGTGTCAGGGCCCTGGGCTCTCAGCTCCCGGCCGGTACCTCCTCTGCTCTCTGCCTCCCTCACTCGCTGCCAAGGCTCCACAGGCCCCGGCAGTGCTCTGATTGTGTTCTCCGCTTTCTAGGTGGGAGTGTTGCCCTAAATTCCTGACGGCCCTCTCTTCTTTCTTCTGGAGCTTCAGAGGTGTGCTTCCTCAGCTCCCTCCAGTCTTGGGGCCAGGCCTGGAGAAGTTTACTGTGACTTCTCAGAAGTCTTGCTTCAGGAGGATGTTGGTGGTGATGAAAGAACGTGGTCTGTCTGTGTGAAGCTGGGTGGGGAAGGACGGAAGGGCCGCCCTCAGGACGTCTGAGAGGGAGACTCTGTGTGCTTGCCTAAGTGAGCACGAGGGTCTCTAAGAGGAGAATTTCCCACTGGCAGTCTTAGGTGCGGGGGCACTGCTGGGGGTGGGGGAGGGAGGAGGTGCTCTTCGGGCTGTTTATAGGGCATGGGAGCCCCAGGGGTATTTCTGCACCACAAGGAGGCCCTTTGTCCACCTCCTCCGTCCTCCGGTCGCGCCAGGGGAGCAGATGGGCTGGGCACAGACGTGAGCATGGGCAGCAGGAAGGGCCCTGGAGAGGCTGTGGCTCCTGGGACTTGGCAGGTGTCGCTGTGAATTTTGGATTTCTTTGACTACAAAGGTTACACTAAAATGCAAATGCTCTATCATTCGTCCAATCTTTCAACAAATATTTATTGAGGACCTACTATGCGCTAGACATTATGCATTTATATCATGCATTGTTCTTCTTAGAAAGTAACCGAGTGTTTCTCAGGCTCACCCTGGGCGCAGTTGTTCCCCAACTCCCAGGCAGGCCCGTCTCCCACGTCAGATCTCAGTGTGTGGCAGACAAGCCCAGAGCCTCGTCTCTGGGGCCTCTGGTGCACAGCCCCTCCTGCTCTGTGGTTAAAGCAGCTGGGGGGCAGCCCTTTCTGTCTGATGAATTCATGCAAATTTCATAGATTAAATTGTGCAGCAGCACTGTCAGCTTCCCATCCTTGCTTGCCATTTGGTACGAGGGATTTGTATATATTTAACAGTTTTATATATTTAATGGCTATTTGTCTAAGAAGCTTATCATAATCAACACTGCCAACCACGTGGACCCCTCTGTGCTCGGGATAAGCAGAGGTCTCCATTTCCCTCGGATTTGCAGCCTCTAGACGCCCCCCAGGGTCACAACCCATCTCAGCCTCTGGGTCCCCAGGGGAGGGGGTGGAGCCTGCCCAGCATTTGGGATTCCCCAGTGTTTCTATGCTAACTCGTCCATTTGGCAAAAGCAGGATGAAAAGGAAGCTAGCTTCAACCATAGACTGCTACCACTGTGGATCAGGGCAAAGTGAGCAGTTCTCTGGGGCTTTAAAACTACACTCAGTAGGGACACTGAGGTACGAATATCCCAGGCTCCCCAAGCAGGCCAAGTCCCTGCCACTCAGCTCAAAAGAGGTGAGACAACAGGAGCTTCTCTGTCTCTTGCTCTTTCTTCTTTCTTGCGTGGTGTGTGTGAGAAAAGAGCATTCTTGTTTCTCCATCTGCATCCAAGAGAATCAGCCTCCAGCCCCTCACCCCCAGAGGACACTCATGGCTCATGGCTGCTCTCAGCCTCCAACCTCTCCCCATTCCTTCCCCTGGCTCCTGCCTTGGACAAGCCACTCCAAGGGCCCTGGAAGGTTCCACCATTCTAGGATGTGGGGTTTCCACACATGTTACCAATCTGAGGGAGGTTTCAGGGCAAGGCAATGTGGAAAGGGCATCTAGTCACTGAGGCTGAGCTTCCCTGCACAGCTATGCATGCAGGAGAGGGCTCACCTCCAGGGCATTCCGTGGCTCCCGGGCTGCAGGGCCCTGCACACCACAGTTGTAAGCAGGAAGGCCCGATAGCCAGTGAGCAGCATAGAAGGGCCGTTCTGCAGGACGCCGCTAACAACAGCCCTCCTCAGTGTGCGGGGAAACACCCGGAACTGTGCCCAACCCCTGCGCCTCCATGAAGGGGGCCTTGGTGGCTGTTCACCACCGTGCCCAGTGCTTCCACGGCCCTGGCATGAACAGGGGCCCGGTGGTATTCGGGAGCAGTCCCACAGGAAGGGACCCCAGACTTCTGCGGCACTGGCTCCCTTCTCTCTGGACTTCTACTCACAGGTCCTGCTTTGTCCAGCCAGGGTCTGTTTAAGCACAAGGCCCAGAGGCAAAACCTCAGAGAACCTCCTCCTTTGCTGCTAGCGACACACGGAGCGAGGAAGCCTCTGTCCTCACAGCAACTCTGTCTCAGTGCTCGGGTGCTGCCAGTGGCTTTGCCAACACCTCTGACACGAAAGGAGCCCGGCACAGGGAGAGCATTTTGAGTCTTGGTCCAGCAGCCCCTTTCCACCCTAAGGAAGCGTGCCTGCACAAAGCCTTCTTCAGACCTCCATCTACGAGAGTGCCACGTGTGTCTCCCTTCCGAATGCCCAGTCTCAATACCTACTGCGTTCAGAGACTGTGGCCAGCCCCCAGAGCCCTCCATCTTACTGGCAGGGATGTGAGCATCTGCGGGGCTTGCTGGGGCTGGCGACTCCCTCACGAGGAGAGAGGCAGCAGGGGAGGCCTGGGGCCTCTCAGATGGCAGACGGCCCCGTCTGCTACCTAGGTGGAGCCTCCAGATTGGCCAGGAAGAAGGAGTGGCCAGTCGGACTGGCCTGTTGGAGTGACCTCACCTCCCCATCTGTTTCCGAAGAGGTCAGCACCACACGGTGGATCAAGACCCATGCGCCACGCTGCTTGCCTTAGGCAAATAGGTCAGGTGGTCCCCAGTTCACCTCTTTCAGTCTCAGCTTTACTGCCCGTGAAACTGGCCTGGTACTTCCCATCTCCACTGTTCCCTTCTGCTTGAATGGGTCCACACAAATCCTGCAGCTCTGTTGGTCATAAAGAGACACTTTGGGTTCTCTGGTGGCTGGAAAAAGCTGCTACTACCCTGCCAAGATTCTTCTTTGCTAACTCCCGTGAGCTGGATGTTTTCCTACCCACTCCTTTCCTTCCAGCTTTGGGTGCTTTGTGTAAGCATGTGACACTTGGGGCTGTTGCAGCCACATTGCGACCATGAGGAGAGGCCAAGAGAATCCCAGAGATGCTCCCTAGGATCCAGACAAAAGAAAGTGACCACAGACCAGACAACATTTTATGTCTATGGGATGGCAAAAAGACCAATAGGTATATGTTGGTCATAAAACAAAAAGATATATGTTGGTTCATGAAAAAAAAGGTTGGACACATAGCAGGGGGCAAAATGAATGTAATCACCAACGTTTGTTGAGCACGTACTGCATGCCAGGCAGTGTTTCAGGTCCTGGGGTATAATAAGGAGCAAAACCATGTCACAGCCCATATGTGGCTTCCCGGGAGGGGTGGAAGATTATTTAATTATTGACGAAATAACCTACACCTGGGTATACCTGAGACGCGTGCTCTGAGGAGAGGGAAAGTGGGCCTGTGAAGCCCAAAATGCCCACCCAGCCGTGGGTCCCAGGCTTCCTGAGGAGAGATCAGAAATGTGGGGGCAGCTCCCCAGATGGAGGGGACGGCGTGTGCCCCTCAGCCCCAGCGGTGTCTACTGTTCCTGACAGGACCTGGGCCCGGGCCAAGGGTGGATGTGAGTCACCACCCATCTGAGCAGGGCGGGAAGGCCACGGGGCAGGCCCACCCTCAGCACCTCCGCCCACAGCTCACCAACTGCGTGGAAATGCACCAACAGCCGCACTGACTGTAATTAATACAAAGAACGCAAGAATCTAGTTGATTTGAGTTCCTATATTTAATATTTTATTTATAAATATTTAAATATCAATTGATTTTGTAGCTTCACATTTTGGAGCAAACAATCTTTTTTTCCAGATTTCACATGTTTTTTGGAAGGCTTGCAGAGCTCGTGGACCCGCAGCCCTGGGTCACAGGGTCATGCACAGCCACTCCTGAGGCCCCTGGTTTTCTGCTGAGGAACCAGGGCCAACACCTCCTGCAACTCCTTTTTTAGGTTTTGATTGTAGGTTTCTCTGGGCGTCTTTTTTCTTTTATTCTCTGCAGAGTCTCCATCAGCTTTAATTGTCACCTCATTTGCTCTACCAGACACTGCAGCAAGATCATCCTGTAAGAAAATTCCGGCATCGTCATTCCCAAACTTAAACCTTCACAGCATCCCCACTGCTCCCCAAAGTCTAGAGTCCTCGGCAGAGCAGGTGGGGTTTTCACAGTCGTTCCTTCCAGTGTCATCTCCTGCCTGGAATCCCACACCAATATCTCCATCTCCCAGAGCACATCCCTGCTCTGAGCGGACACTGCAACAAAGTCCCCCTCCCTAAAGTGCCCACCACCCAGGGTCTACAGTGTCCAAGACCCGAGAAAAGCCCCTGGTTTATGGCACTCTCACTTTCCAGGGATTCTCCCACTATTCCAGGTGTGTCTGTGATTTTCCCACTGTTGTAGCATGTCTGTGATTTCCCACTGTTGTAGCACATCTGTGATTTCTGACTGTTCCAGGTATGTCTGTGATTTCCCACTGTTCCAGGCGTGTCTGTGATTTCCCACCGTTCCAGGCATGTCTGTGATTTCCTGACTATTCCAAGTGTGTCTGTGATTTCCCACCGTGCCAGCGTGTCTGTGACTTCCCACTGTTCCAGGCGTGTCTGTGATTTCCTGACTATTCCAAGTATGTCTGTGGTTTTCCAATGTTCCAGGCACGTCTGTGGTTTTCCCCCTGTTCCAGGATGTATATGATAGATCCTGCAGGCTCTCTGAGTTCCTGCCATACTTCTTGGGTTCTAGCCCTTTCTACCCTGTTTTTCAGGTTTATAGGAATCTGTCAACTTGTTCACTTCCTCACCACACACCCAGCTCCTGCAGGGGCAGCTCTCCTCTTAGTTACTTTCTTTTCCAGTGTCTAGCAGAGAGTCAGCATCCAATGCCTGTTTTATTCAAAGATAGAGGTCACTGTGTTCTGAATCTTCTCCTGCAGCTCAGGCCTTCCCAGAGCTCTAGGTGTGCATTACCACTGTCTTGTGATAGTCCCCCAGCTCCTGAATCACACTCACAAAATACGCACCCACCCAATGGCCCCAACAGCAGCTCCTATAGGTCCTCTGTTCCTGAGGTGGTGACCCCGTCCCCCAGCACCCAAGTTGATACTGCTACCACATAGAACTCTTCACCCTTAGAACTCTTTACCCATAGAACTCACTCCACACTCAAATAGTTCTGCAGCCCCCATAGAGGTCACCTCTGGCAAACCCTTCCCACCTCATTGCTACTGTGCCTGCCCCTGGGTTTGGTGGAGGCCTTACCTGGCTGTTCGGGAGTTGGGGCGTTGGAGATCCAGCCCAGCAGGTCCAGGATGCCAGGCAGAGGGTCACAGCTCTGCTATAGGCAGGTCCCTTCCCAAGAGGCCTACAGGATTTAGGCATTCAAGGGCCTGGGGGATGGCAGAATAAGCAGGCTCAGTCACTTGCACTGAAACACGGGTGCAGAGAGGGGCTGGAAGACATTTACTCAAGCTGGGACCAAGGTCAGTGAAGTTGGTTCCATTTTGAACTTCTTGTCACGTTGCCCTGAGGCTTTTAAACTGTGGGAGGCATCTCCCTGAGCTGGGCAGGGCCACCTGCAGCTGAGCCAGGAACCTTAGCTCTGGAAAGGGATGCAGGCTGCCACAGAGCACCTGGAGATCGATGGTGTCGTAAGACCCAGGCCAGCTCACGGTGACACGTAAGAAGGTCCAGCAGCACAGGTCAGAGACCCAGGCCCGGCAGGTAGGATGAGCGAGCAGAGGGTTTGTGTGGACCCTGGGGGAGCCAAGAGAGCATGCTGTCCAGCAGGAGCAGCCACTGCCCACCTGCCAAAGGTCGTCTGGGAGACGGACAAAACAGAGCCTTAAATGCCCATCCGGACATGTCTGTGGTGAGCTCATGGGTGGGCTGGCCCCTGACAGAGTGTGTGGAGGACTGAGGGCCAGGCCATGGAGGAGACCATGACTCGGGGGACTCTGCAGGAAGTGCCCCCTCCCCAAACACTCACAGGGAGCTGGAGGGGTGAGGCTCCCCTGAGCAGCCGCAGGTGTTGCTCTGACCCGGAGTCACACTGGGAGTGGACGGGGTCTGGAAAGAGAACAGACTTGGTGAGGAGAGGAAGGGCAGGGCACTGCAACTCGGCTGGACTCAGGGGACCAGTTAGCCATCACGCAGACGAGTCCAGACTGGCCTCCGAGGCTGAGCAAAGCTGCCTCAGAAAGACCCCTTGGATCTATTGGGACTCTCTGAGCCACACTGTTTCATCTGCAGAGGCCATAGTAGACACTGTGACACCCCTGCTTCCCCCGAGCCAACTAAACAATATGGTGAAGGTCCACGTTGCATACATGGTACCTGCTTTGCGGCCAACAGCTCTCATATTATCATTGTGCCATTTCACCAGCAGACTCCACTTTGGGCCTCACATCAGCCCCTACGAAGTTGATCTGGTGTGGATGTGGGATGTGGCCGCGGGATGTGGGCTGGGGTCAGAGAGACCTTTGAAGAAAGGTCTTGCTTTCTTGCTATCGAGCAAGCTTGCTCGATATTGGGAACTGTGCTTCTCTTCTGCGAGTCCCAAATGCCCCTTCTATAATGTCCCTGCCTCTGGACTGCTGAGAATTACATAAATGGGGGTAAAAATGCATCATCTGGCACCTTGCGCCCATGAGGCCATCGGGCAAGCATGCAGGAGGAGGAGTGGAGCCAATGTCCAGCCCAGCTCCTGCCCACCAGCCCCCAGCACCGCTAGTCTGAGCTTAACCACTTGCTCTCCCTTCAAGTCCACCTTGGCTCCCTCTGATGGGCACCTGCCGTCGGCAGGACAGGACATTTCTTGCTCCCCCTCGGGCACCGGCAGCATCTCCATCCCAGGCCTCCGGCTGCTGCTCTGCCCCGAAGGCGAGCCTGAGACCCCACAGATGCCTCTGGCAGAAGCCTTGGAGCGTCGATCAGCAGTGATGCAGCTGGAAGTCCACTCCTTGAAGGACTTTCCCAGTTCCGTTTTTTTTTGCTCAGATCTGAGACCACCTCCTTGCATCAACAAAAGAAACCAGGATGCTGCAACAGCCTCCGAGGCAAGACAAGTCGGCAAATGAGATAACAGGCCTGAGTCACCACGGTGACTTCTTGACTCAGAGAGGCCCAAGATGAGCCGTCAGGAGGAGGAGGGTCTCCGTTTAACCCTGGCACCTTCGTGGGGAGTACACCGGGGGGCACACATCTCCTGTGGCCTGGCTTACCTGGGAAGGCTTGTGGGTCCAGTGCTGCGTTGTCCGGTTCAAAGCCACGCGTTTAGGATCTGTCTAAGGCATGCTTGTCAATTGTCCTATCTCTTCTCTCAGTCAAATGATCACCAGGTTTCCAACGCAGCCTTGGCTCTGCCTCCTGAGCAACAGGGGTCTGGGGCTGCCCCTCCTACCACCCTGTGGCCTCCGTCAGTCTGCTGTCATCACCTTTCTCCTCTCCCTCTCAGCCTCCTCTTCTCTGTTTTCTGGAAAGCCTTTCGGAAACTTCACGTCCTTGTTAAATTACCAGCCACGAAGCCACTCAAGTGTGGGGTAAAATTGAATTACTTCCCACAGCTAGCAGAGCGGGGAGCATGAGGAATAAACGGATTATTGGGGAAAATGAGAATTTTAATAGAATAAGACAAAAGAGGTGGGAGATGGGTGAAGGGCCTGGAGGAGTGCCCTTGGTTGACCTATGGCAGTCCGCAGGTGGCCTGCTCAGATGGGGAGCTACGAGTTCCGCCTCAGTCACGTTTCCTGCCTTGTTCTCGGTGTTCACAGATGGGGATCCAGGGAGGGCCAGGCGGCCAGGTGAAATGCAAGGTGTCCAGTTACACTTGAATTTCAGATAAACAGCAAATGCTTTTCAGGGTAAGTATGCCCCCAAATACTGCATGGGACAATTACACTGAGCATTTATTCTTTGTTTATTTGATGTTAAAATTTTAACTACTGGCATCCTGTTCAGTCTTTCCATTGCTGTTGTTAGTTTCTTTGTTTGCTTGTACATCTCTGCCACCCCACGTGGCGGCCTTCTGGACGGGTCAGATGTTCCCCCCTCTGGGCCACACAGCTGTTGCTGGGGCTGAGGGGTCCAGAGACCCTCTCGTGGGCACTGGCAGGGTCCCTGTCCTCACCTGCCCTCTCAGCTGCCTGTCTTCACAGCTCCCTCCTTGAGGCCCAGGGCGCAAGAGGGGGCTAGTGGAAATGCAATAGCTGTGGCCGCAGAAGTGGGCCCTGGGCAGAGCCAAGCCAGCCCCTGCTATGACTAATTTCTCTGCTTCTGGACATTCTGGAGGGTGAGACGGAAGGGAGAGGATGAGGGGCCTCCAGCCTCTGCCTGGGGCCTTTGTCAGATGAGAGTGGCTTCAAGGGCATGGGGCGTGGATAGTGTTCTCTCCCGCCTGCTCCCTCAGCCACAAGGTCAGGAGCCATTCTGGAAGGAGATCTCATTCCATCCCTCCTGTTTCATAGGCAACTGAAGAAAAGAGAGATGGGGAAACTGTACCCAAAATAAAACCAAATGCAGTGACCAGAGTGCACAGATGGCCACACATCTTCCTGGGGCCCACCTGTGCGCAGCAGGGCAGAGGGGAGAGTGGGCCCTGCACTGGCTCCAGACTGACGCCATGGCTAAGGGGGAGGGGCTTCACCTCAGGGCAGCCTCTCTGCCCACCCACCCCCTCTCAGCGGTTCATATTCACGCCCACCATTCACGCCATCTCCTCCATCCACACCATCCGCTCTGCCCACTCCCTCCACTCCGTCCTCTCCATCCCCACCATCCTCTCGGTAAACACCATCCACTCTGTCCACACCATCCGCTCCCTCCACACCATCTGCTCCGTCCACTCCCTCCACTCCATCTGCTCCGTCCACGCCATCCTCTCTGTCCATGCCATCCACTCCGTCCACTCCTGGGCAGGCTGCCGACGTGTGATGCAGACTCCTGGTGCTCGGCTCTGGTGGCCCAGGGGTCTGCCCCATCTCACCCATTTCCCACTCCTTAGAACCCCCCCACTGGGCGTTGCTCCCCCACTCCCTCTTGAGAGGAAGATCTCGTCCAGGTGTCCAGGGCGAGTGCTCGGGGGAGTAGGCCTGCACTTGCAGGAAGAGCTTTAGGGCTGGGAGGTGACCTCAGCCCCCTCACCACTGTCACAGACCAGAACTAAGGGCGAGACCTGCTGGAGTCTGGCCGTCAGCGACATCCTCACTCCCAGCGAGAGGTCAATCCGGAGAGACAGCTGTCTACCGCGCTGCACTGGCCGTTTGCTCAAAGTGTGGCTATGCTGGGATCTCAGAACAAGCGCAGATGGACCTAGGACTTGCCCTCTGTGTCTGCAGAATGGACGAAGCCAGCGGGAATGCAGGGCAGATGCCGCTCGCCTACTGTGTACCAGGCCCTCCAGATACTTCAAGTGTTTAGCTGATTTTCCCCCGGGAACAGGGCACCAAGAACACAGAGGCAGAGGCCTCCGCTCACCCTGGTCACGGAGCAGAGCTGGGGTACCAGGGAGGCGGCGGCCCAGGTTGTTTCGTGTACTTGGTTTACTGTGAGATAAAAGGGTGGGTCCCATCTTGGGTGGCAAGTAAGGGGCATGGGACAGACGTGTGCTCCATGGGCCAGCAGGCTGGGGGCACTTCCTGTCCCTCGGCAGCTTAGTAGAGGGACGGCCGCCTGCACCTTACAGAGAGGGGACGTGGCAGTGGGTGCCATTGAAGTCCTTCCCATTGAGAGGCCGATTGTTGCATCTCCAGGAACAGCTCCCAGCTCCCCAGCTCCTGCGCTGGACCTTTCTGTGGCCTGGAACTGGATCAAATATTTTGGTGCCATTTTCATAAAGCTGAGATACTTTTTGGGGCAAAAAGGTGTTACTTTCAAGGGAGCCCCCATAAGAATGCTTGAGCTGCATTAGAGCAACAGCAGCTGGGTTTGGGAGCCCCGAGGAGCCGCTCCTTTGTGGCCCCAGGACGCTCTATGCTCACAGACGGGTCTGGGGAGGACAGGAGGAATGCCTCTGACCTCACACTGGGGACACCTTCCCTTCTCCTTCTGAGGCTGCTAGTGTTGGGAGGTGTCCCCAGCTTTCTCCTGAAAGTCTCTGGAGCTGAGAAAGGATGCTCCCTCCACCGGGGCTGAGTGGGTTGCAGAGTGGGAGCCTGTTCTCCCAGAGACTTTGAGGTGGGAGGCTATGGCAGCAAAGCTCACCTGTTCATCACACTCTCACACTCGTGCGCACACATGTGCTCACACACCCAGCAGCACACACTCACACCCATGCACACTTGTCACTCACATCCACGCTCACACATTCGTACACGCATGCACACTCACATGCTCTCACACACACACCCCCATCCCCCCAATGTCCTTGAACAACCTTTGGTGACAATGCTGTCAGAGCTGGATGCGAATCGCTGCATCCACGTGGCACGCATTCGGGGATGGCCAGTTGCCAGCTTGCTCCTGATGACCTGGAGGGCTGGCTCTTTCCAGAGCACACTCAGCCAGCCCTGGGCAGTCCCAGAGTTGCCGGGGGGCAGAGTTGGCACTGCTGGTGCAAATGGGAGAGCCTGCAGGTCAGCCGATGTGGACGTGAGGCCAGAGCCCTGGAGCTTGGAGTAAGCATGGCCAGGCCTTGGCGGACTAGAGCGCAGGTCAGAGGGGCCACAGTGTGTCCTGAGATGGGTCAGCCCTGGGCATCTCCACTCGGCCTTTCAGATGGCATGGCCCTGAGGCTCCAGCGGTGTCTGGCCCAGACCTGCCCCCAATGCCCCCTCCCCAGGGCTCGTCTTCCCACAAACTTTGGAGACCACTCATCCATCTCGGACCCACTCTCCCAGGCCCTGTTTCTTCCCATGGCTCTGGGCTCTGACCTGTTCCCTGGGGAGGGTGTGGATGCAGCGCTGTCCTGAGCCCTGAGCCGCCATTGCTGGAGCTGCGCTGCCTGCCTCAGATAAACCCGAGCCCCTGCTGGGGTCTGCAGCTAACCCCCCAAGAGGGCTGAGGAAGCCCCCACTGGGACTGTTGGTCTGACCCTGCACAGCCCCAGGTGGGCCCACACCAGGGCACACGGGTGTGGGGTAGGCTTCCCCATGGGGCAGGAAAACTGCTCAAATGTAAGTCCGTAATCCTCAAGCCCAAAGGAAGCCAGGAGGTGGGGTCACACTGTGTCTGTTACCCAGGGCAGGAATTTCATATGTATGACTCATTCCCCAGACAGGATGGAGGCACAGATGCCGGCCCTGATGACGGTCTAGCTGAAGCCACCTCCCTCCCTCTCACCAACGCCCCTGCTGCTTCCCTGGGGAAGGTAACAGTCGGGTCCATTTATCTGCCCTGCACCACCTCCATGGCTATCCTGACCCTCACGGTGAGCCTGTGCACGGCACTGCCATCTCAACTTGACAGACCTTGTTCGAGAGAACAGCCTTCCCAGAAGTCTGACTGCATGCTCGCCTGAGCCTGAAGCACTGAATCCCACCACTCTGTGGTGCTGGCTGCTCTTGGCCCAGGGGGACCCCTGGAGCATCATCATTGTCGCTTCTTTGATGCCCACGTCTACTGTTCTCAGTGTGTTAGGGGTGGACAGATGGCCCAGGGGCTGTGATTCTCCTGTTGTCACAGAAGTCCGACCCCCGGGGCCTGTGGCTAGGTGCTGGACTGGGCCTGCTGGAGGCTGTTCTGGAATCATGCCCTTTATAGGTATGCTGAGCTCTTTCTGGGGACGTGGCCTCAGTCACCTCTTACAGGTGCGACCCTGCGACAGGAGAAAGTGCTGGGACCTCGCTCGAAACCCGCCAGAACTGGGTTGTTGTGACCCTGGGCCGAGGGCTTGCTTCCCAAAGTCTCAATTTTCTGATCTGCAAAGTGAGGTAAAGGCACGCTGGATTCCCAGCCAGGTCGGGGCACACTGGCCTCACCCCAGGGCTGTGTGCCGTGGGATGCTGGTGAGAGCAGAGGGCGCTGAACTCAGGCCTCCAGGCTGTGCTCCAGGGCCCGGCCCTCACTGTATGGGATGTGTGCGTTTGGAGGCACACGCCCCCAAATCTTCTAAAGGTGATGTTCTTTTATTTTTGTTTTTTAATGGGAAGGTTGATGAAGTCTCCAGTCTGCTCCTCTCCCCTTTCTGACTGCCGTCCCTCTTTTTTTTTTTTTTTTTAGGAAGAGTGGCCCTGAGAGAACAGCTGTTGCCAATCTTCCTATTTTTTCTTTTTTCTCCCTAAAGCCCCAGTACATAGTTGTGCATCATAGTTGTAGAGTTGTAGCTCTTCTATATGGGATGCCACCTCAGCATGGCTTGATGAACGGTGAGTAGGTCTGTGCCCAGGATCCGAACCTGCAAACCCCAGGCCGCCAAAGTGGAACGTGTGAGCTTAACTGCTATGCCACCCGGCCGGCCCCTAAAAGTCGATGTTCTGACCACCCCTTGGGGCAAGGCAGGCCTGTGTGGAAAGCTTCCCGATGTGATTGTTATTCTACACCTCCAAGCCTCATCATACAGCCAGGACCACAGCCCCATCCATGGGGACTGCTGGGAGCCCGGCTCCAGGTCGAGGGAGGAGCGTCCATGTGACAGGAGAGCTGGACGGGCTGTGGGGGGATGTCCAGCTTCTCCTTCCCGGCAGGTTCAGGCTGCACCCCCAGCCTTAACCCTTAACCCATCGGGTCTCGAGGGTGCAACGTTGCTCAGTCGCTTTAATGGGCTCGTTTGGTGCCACATAGCTGTGCTCAGCAATGTGTGCTGAAACTCGTTATGAGTGGACGGCTCTGCCGGGGCGGGGGTGTGAATGGGGATTCAGACCCTGCTGTTGGGGTTGGAGACCCCAGAACTTGCTCCCCACCAACTACCCAGTGAGTGGAAGAGGCTTTGCAGAGATTTCTGTAAGAAACAGCCCAAACTGGACCCAAATGGTGCCTGGAAGCCCCAGCCGTTGCTGTCTGTTGAACACACAAACCAGGCCCTGAGCACGGGAGGGGAAGCTGAGGCCCCCCACTCCTGAGTTTAGGTCTGTGGGCCTCGTGGCCGCAGCTGGCCTTGCTCAGCCATCCAAGGCTGGCTGCAGAACACCAGTTGCCCTGGAGAGCAAACCCTCCCCCGTCCTCTGAGTTCATGCAGATCTGTGATTCCTGAAACCACAAATGCCTCTTTCCCTTTGAGGAGGCCCCACACAAACCTGGAACAATCATGGAAAGGTGTGATTCCCACCCAGCGCCCATCACTTTGACTGACGTCCTGTGGACAATGGAGGTGCAGGCAAGGCCACTTCAAAGCCCAGTAGGAGACCTGGAGCCTGGAGCAGCATCCTCTGACACCTCCTCCACATCTGTGCACCGTCCTGGTGCTCTCGAAGGTGGGAAGGCCAAGTGTGAAGCAATTCACAGCTGCACATTCCTCTGTCTAAACCCATGAGACCAACTGAAGCTACGAAAAAATGGCACACGTCTCCTGTGGGCACAGGGTGTTCGCAGTGTGCAGCCTCCGACTTTCAACTGCCTTATTCAGACTAAGAGGTCCAGGCAGTTCTCTCCCTGCTCCCATGGACAGTGAGAGCAGGGCACTGGCCATCCGGCCGAAGCTGTGGGCTCTGACCCACCAGGCTGCGGGCAGGGTGGGTGTGGTTGGCCAGCTGGTCCTAGAATCTCTTCAGCTTGGAAACTTTATGATTTGTGACACTGATGTGCTGCTGGTCAGGGGCTCCCAGAATCAGAATTAGAGCCGCTATGCAGGATCTGTTGGAGAACAGGGGCCTGGCGTGTCCATCACCTGCATTGTCTGGAACAGCCTCCTGAGGGAGGGGCAAAGGCCTCAGAGTATGAGGGGGAACAGGGATTACAGAGCCGCTGTCAATTTGGGGGCTGGGTCCCCGATACCGGGAAGGAAGGGGGTCCAGCATCGGCAGGAACCAGACCTCCTGAACCAGGGTCCCCAGTAATTCACACACAAATGCAGGTTTGAACAGCTCTGGTCCACCCAGGAACTAGCGCCTTCCTGTCCTCTAGGGTTCCACTGGGTGGAGCTGTGCCGAGCACCTCCAACGAGCTCTTGCAGTGAAGTCAAATGTCATCAGCAACGTAGTCTAGGCTTCTCTGGAAGCATGGTCCCCGGACCAGCAACACAAGCAGCTTTCAAGAACTAGACAGAAATGCAGGTTCTCAGGCCCCACCTGGCCCTGAAATCTGGGTGGGGCCCAGTGCCTGTGGTTCTGTGCAGAGTCTGAGGCCCACCTGTGGTTCTGTGCACAGTCTGAGGCCCACCGGTGGTTCTGGGCACAGTCTGAGGCCCACCGGTGGTTCTGGGCACAGTCTGAGGCCCACCTGTGGTTCTGTGCACAGTCTGAGGCCCACCCGTGGTTCTGTGCACAGTCTGAGGCCCACCTGTGGTTCTGTGCACAGTCTGAGGCCCACCAGTGGTTCCGTGCAGTCTGAGGCCCACCCGTGCTTCTGTGCACAGTCTGAGGCCCACCCATGGTTCTGGGCACAGTCTGAGGCCCACCTATGGTTCTGGGCAGCGTCTGAAACTCAGTGACATGGTCCTGAGCGTTTTGGTTCAATCCCACTAAAAGTGCTCCAGGAAGTGTGATGCGGGGGTAGGTCTCTGCCTCAGGCCGGGTGGGGGTGGACAAGCGCCTTGATCAGAGCTGAGCCCCCACTCTTCCCTGGAGGTTTAGGCAAATCTCTGCTTTCCAAAACCTTGTCCGGCTCCTCATTTATAAAAAAGGTGGAGAAGCTGCTACAAGACCCATAGATGGGCAGTGACACCATTGCCCCAGGAGGGACATCAG
This sequence comes from Ceratotherium simum simum, assembly GCF_057802395.1. Taxonomy (NCBI): domain Eukaryota; kingdom Metazoa; phylum Chordata; class Mammalia; order Perissodactyla; family Rhinocerotidae; genus Ceratotherium; species Ceratotherium simum. Next base: position 213,002 of record NC_141937.1, read on the forward strand.
AGCTGGTGGGTGGCACCCCTGGCCAGAGGTAGGAGGGGGCGCCTGGCCTTGCCCTCCTCTGTCTTCTGCTCAGGACAAGCACAGCTGGGCAGTGAGGACCCTGCCCCAGGGACACCAGCTGCACCTGGAGTCCCACGCCCCTCTCTGCCTCCTCCCCAGACCCATGGTCATCTCTCTCCCTCTCAGAATAGGGCAGGGACATTGGCTTTCCTAAAGTCATAGGGACTCCCTCAGCAGGAGGTCATGGTGGCCCCAAGAGCTTCGGCTCTGCCTGAGCTGAGGGGAGGTGGGCAAGGCAGTGGCTGGCAGAGCAGGACCCAACGCCCAGCTGGGAAAACCCCAAATGGACACTGGATAAACTTCTGCTGAGTTGGGCAAGGCCATGTCACCTGGGGAGAGAGAAGAAAAGAAAAACTGGCTGGTCTTGCATCGGCAGCAGCTGTTGATAGATGTAATTAATACACACACACACACGCACACACACACACAAGCACACACACACAGGCTACAAGACCCAGACATGGTTAACATTGCAACCGTGGTGTTAACAGTTTCCCAAAATAGTGCTGGATCCACTCAGTTTACTAATTACACATTCTCACCATGATGAGGGAGATGGCCACCATTCCTGAGTCTCAGGGGATCTGGAACAATCAGATGTGCCAAGAGGAGACCCCCACCAATGACCAGAGAGGCTGTCCTGCTCAGTGCCCTCAGTGCCGTGTCTGGATCCATGGCAGTGTGTGGAGACAGTCGTAATGTCTCTGAATAAGTTATCAGGAAATGCAGTTAGGGTGTCCCTGTGCCTTTTTAATTTGTAATTATGAAAAAGTGACGTTAGCCTGTGTCTCTGAATTGCAGTGTTTTCTCTGGGAATTAATCCACAGGGAGAAACGTCTCTCCCCTGGATGTATGCTGAGATGTAAATATGGCAGTGATGCTCACGTCCTGTTTCAGAGACTTGAAAATGCAGCAGCTCCCTACGGCCCCGGGTCCGCCCATCAGCGCCACGATTCCCACCAATTCCATATTAATCGCTCCAGGGGTAGCCTGTCAGCGGTCTGGCTGAAACTCTTTGCATGAAACCAAATAGAAAAAGCTAATTACAGTGGAGTCCAACTTATAAGTGTGATTGTGAATTCAACCAGCACGACCTGGCCTGTGGACTCTCGCCTTCATTCAGGACTGTGGTTAGAGAAGTGACAACAGGGAAGAGGAGGACATGTGTCCAGAGTGAGTCTGACTGAGGGGAACACAGTTCTGCTTTCCCTTTGCAGTGAGGCCAGATGGTGGGTCCGAGGCGGGGTCTTAGCCTAGACTCTGACTTTGATTAAAAACAAACCCAGATCCCGCCTGGACACAGAAGTGCCACCCTGGCCTGCTTCTTTTGTGTCTGAGTGGTGGGCTCCACCTTCCCGTCATACTTTATTATAACACCACATCAGTGGTGCTCTCCTTGATTATGGAGGAGGCAGACAGGGGCCTCCTGGGCCCAAAGGGGGCTTCCCCTTCACCCCACAAAGTCCACCTCGTGTCCAGGAGTGCCCTGGGGGTCACAGCGGGTGGGCAGGGCCTGGGGTTTAAACTCTGCCCAGGTCTTCCTTCGCAGCTGATGTCCCAGCAGGACACTTGGGGCTGGTGGCACTGCTCCCCGTCCAGCAGTGTCCCTGTATGGCATCTCAGTGATAGCACCTGATGGGCTCAGAGCCTTAGTGAATAGGTGCTATGTGCTCAGCAAGCCCAAATGATGGCCCACTACGGTGATGACCCACAGGTCTGGGCCACCCCAGGGGCTTCATGACAGGACAGCCCACGTGGGTTTGGGATCTCAGTGTGAAGGAGGGTGTGAGGCCTCTGGGTACCACTAAGCAGAGACGACTTGGCAGCATGGGGATGGAGAAAGTCAAGAACAAAGTGTGAGACAAGACAACCACCACATGCTGGCGTCTCAAGGCTCAGGGCTCAGATGAAGGAGAAAACCAGGGAGAAGAGCCTTGTTCGAAGAGACATAACTGGAAGGTGGTTCTGCAGCACCCCCAGAATGCTCGAGAAGCAGGCAGTGCCATTCTTCATCCTCTCTCCTCCACCCTGGGCCCCGGGATGCGTTTCTTGGAAGGGACACATGTTGACGGACTGGAAGATGGGCTGTCGCTGCCATGGGCTGAACACGCTGTGGTGTCTGGTCAGCGCCCTCCCGGCCCCCTGAGGCCCCAGCATGGCCAAGACAGACTCGCTTGTCCAACGCTCCTTCCTCCTATTTCTCATTCCGCCACAGAGGCTTCTGTCGGGCTCTGGAAGGGAAGCCCACGAAGAGAAAGAAAGAAGTGGAGGTGGACGCTCAGTCCAGCAGACTTGGCCCTGTTGTCTGCATCAACCCACACCTCGTTGGGAAACATCTCTCCAGTCTCTCAAATCCAAGGCACAAATAAGCAAAGGCACGATCTGGGTGCTAATGGCATTTTCATGGTTTGGAAGAGTAACTCATTTTCTGATGTGGAAGCGGAGAAGGTTCTGGAGGAACCACTCAGGACAGGCCATGCGTTCAGAAGCTCCCATAGTTTGTGGTCATTTTCAAGGAGCACCCAGCTGGTGAGCACTGTAGGGCTTCTCGGCCCTGCGGACAGAGTAGCTGCTTGGGCTCCACACCACTTCTGACAACAGGCCAGGCCCGTTCCCTCACTGAGCCACTCACCCCAGGCTCAGAGGCCCAGGAGAGGCCTGAGGGGCCCTCCTCCTCCCACAGCTGCACCAAGGCTGACATAGAACCTGGTCACAGCTACTTCCAGGACATTGTGCTATCTCACTGGTGGTTTCCACCCAGTAATCTGGGCCTCCTGGCCCTGCAGGTCTGCTCTGAGCCCTGGCGATGTCTCAAAGCCCGCAGTGGGGGGATGTACCATTGAGGGGGGCAGGGGCCTTATAGCCAAGGAACAAGTGTCACTCCAGGATGTTCTGTGACCAGCAGGGATGCGGTCCCCACGACTCAGGGTTGCAAAGCCACCAAGGATTCTGGGAGTCATACCTGCCCCAAGCTCAATCCTTCAATTTCCCCTGGCCAGCCCAGCCCAGCTCTTCACACCTGGGTCCTAACGGGAAAGAACAGTGTGTCCACAGGGGCAGAATCTTAGGGTGAAGGGGTTGATGGCCATTGCGCTGAGCTCTGAGCTCTGTGAGGGAGCGTGTGGTGTGTGCTCTGCTCAGCAGGGCTGGCACACGCCTGGCACTCAGTGAGCAATAGTATAAGCAGATGAGTAATGAAGGATGAAGGATGAACCGGAGTGGGGGTGGGGGGCAGATCCTGGCTGACGACTGTGTGCACAGCAGCATATGTCTGCTGTGCAGTCATACCAAAGTTCTAGAACTCGTCCACTGCTGATGGGCATGTACACCGCCAACGTTGACGGCAACGCCCCCATGAATAGCTACATGTGTCACTCACATCTGTGTGACTGTAGCACAATGTATAGACATAGAATCGCTAGGCCAGATGTTACGCGCATTTGTAATTTTGATGGACATGGCCAACTTTTCTTCCCCTAGAAGAGATGGATTTTATATTGCCTCCAAAGCACAAGAGAGAACTCGCTTCCCTCCGCCCACTCCATCCCCCGAGGGGACACAGCCCAGGGAGTTTAGGGTGAGGCTGGGCAGCCCTCACCTGCTGAAGAGCAGCTCTTTCCTCCTCATGGAGCTCCCCTCATACCCTCTGTCCCTCTTTCCAATTTTAGTATATGTGCTGCCGAAGCAAGCACTGTCCCTCTTTCTTAGTCTCTTTCTAATTGATTTAAATATCGGGAAAATACTCTTTGTTTCTGATATAAGGTACAGACACGTTTTCCAGCATCTCATTATCTTTTGACTGGCTTAGGGTGGTGTTCGTGGTCCATGCAGAATTGTTTTATTCTCATGTAATCATATTTATTAATATTATTATGGCTTCTGGGTTTTGTGTGATATTTAGGCCTTCTTTCCAAAGTTCAATATATAAAAATTCCCCGTGGTTTCTTTTATACACTTCTACTGCTTTTCTTTCCTTTTGCATGAGACTCTTCGATCAGTCTAGAACTGATTTTGGTGAAGTACAGAACCAGCTTTATGGTTTTCCTAGATGTCTACCCACTTATCATTGTAAGAAAATTGTGCTTTCCCAATGATTTAAATGCCTTCATCATATAATTTGCATGTATTTGGGGTCTATTTCTGGACTTCCTACTTATTAATTTGCCAGTAGCAAATGTACAGTTTAAAATGTAATTTCATAATATGTTTTACTATCTGATAGGACTAATTTCTCCATTATTTGGTTTTCCTTTTAGGTTTGTTCCACCTACTCTTGTTAATTTTTCATACAAATTTAGATTTAGTGTGGTTAAAAAAAAGAGTTAACATTTAATGGTGATTGCACTGTTGTACAGATGAACTCTGGGAAAACCAGCATCTTGATGACAGAGTCTTCTGAGCACATCACGTTGGTCGCCTCGTCCCGGCCTGTGTGGCCCCAGAGGCTGTGACATCTTCCTGCTGTAGAGCTTCCACAGTTCCTAACCACATCCTTAGATGTTTTACCTTTTTTTGATGCTATCTTTTCTTTGATATTTCCTAGTGGTTCTCATTTCTAGATAGGAAGGCTGCTAATTTCCATATTCTAATTTTATACCTTGCCAAATTCTCTTACATTTTTGTTCATTTTTTTCAGTTGCTTCTCTAGATTTTTCCAGATATGGAACAAAATATCTATAAGTAATTATCACTTTATCTCACCCTTTCCCATTTTTGTACTTCGTTTCTTAAATCTCTTGACTAAAAGCATGGGCCAGTGCCTCCCACAAATGTAAGGGCCGACATGGGTTTAGGAATGTCTGGCGTCTTCATGATTTCAGTGGGAATGTTTCCAGTGTTTCCAGTGATGCTGGCTTTCAGGCTGAGACAGAGATCATTTATAATCTTAAAGAGGCATTCATCAATTTCTATTTTATTAGGAGCATTTTAAAATCAGAGAACGGATGTTGAATTTCATCCAATGTTTGTCAGCATCTGTGGAGATGGTCATGTTATTTTTCTCTTTTGCTCTATTAAATGGTGATTTATATCAATAGACCTAATATGGAGCCATTCCTACTTCACTGGAAAAAAACATTTAGTCACGGGATAGAACTCTTTAACACACTGCTGGATTCTATTTGCTAATAATCTATTTAGGATTTTCATATTGCTCTTTATACATTACATGAGTTGATAGCTTTCTTTCCACGGATCTCTTTGGTGTCAATGCTATGCTTGCTCCATAAAAACTGGAAGCTTTCTTTCTATTTCTATGTTTAGAACAGACAGGGGAAATGTCCCAGCGGGAAGCCACATTTCCCAGTCTTTACCCAGGTAAGGACCTGGAAATGGTTCTTCCATGTGCACCTGCTGGAAATAAGAACATAAATGACATATTATGAAGAAATTCCTGTTTTAATCTCAGTCGAGACAGTAAAGTCTAAGAGTAGGAGTTTTGCTTTTGGTAAAATGCCAAGTCTGACTCCCTCTTAAATCCATTTGGTGCCCAGCACGTTTGCCGGATAATTTGGAAGTTGTTTGAAGGCCAGATTTTAATTTTATTTAGATAACACCATTTTATGCTCATAAGCTACAATAATGAACAACACAGGAAAATGCAATTTAATAAGTGACAAAATGCCTGCTTTATGGAGCTCAGCATTTTACAAAGGAGGACTTGCTAGCTGGACAAGCGCTGGGCGGCATGGACATGCACAGCAGGACGAGTCATGGAGAAGTTAGTGTGATTGGAGTTTTGAAGGGAGGTCAGGAGGCGGCAGCCAGAGGATCCAGTTAGGGTCAAGGACAGTTAACCCCAGAGGGGCTGTGTGGCTGTGGGGAGGGGGCTACCAGTGTGGCTGGGGAGGGGTGAGGGCCACTGCTGAGCGAGGGAAAGGCCACGCTGATAGATAACCATGCTGGGGGACCGAGGAGACCACAGCCGTGACACCCCACCCCCTGTGACTGAGAGGAGGTCACTTTCTAATGTCACGAATGAACCTTTAAAGCACACTTGGTGAAATTCTGGGGGCCACTGCCACCCACTAGCAGAGACAGCAACGGCAGCCTGGGGCTTTCTTTATCCTGGGCAGGGCATTTTGGGAAAGGCTTCGGGTGGGCATGACGAGTGTTGGCCATGACGGGCTGACTACATTCCAAGAGGCGGCTTCACCTGTCCCACAAAGAATCCTTCAGGGACCCTGCCCGGTCAGTGTGTGGAAATGCATTAGATGCCCCCAGTATTCTGTGTTACTCCACTTCTGTCCAACCCAGGGTCTGGCCTCATGAAGTGCCGAGGAGGCCTCAGAAAATCCCAGAGCTGACCCTGTGCTTAGCCCTCCTGCCTGGTCCCAGACCTGCAGGACACCTGGATGGTTCTACCATCTCAGAGAGTGTGCAGGACCGTCTGGTGCCCCGCCTTTTGGGAGGGGAACTGACATACTTTGCCATCTCCTGATCAACCATGGGGGTGGGTGGTCCCTGTGGACACAGCTTACTTGCCTGCAAGGACTCCAGGGTCTGGCATGGCCTCCAGATGCTGCAAACGTTCACCCAGGCAACAAGTCTCTTTAGTGCCCGGCAGGCAGCACCCTCGATATGCACGCTGTCCTGACCCAAACAGAAGCAGTCCCAGAGCTGCACACAGCCCAGACCTGTGAGACAGTTCTCCTCCACTGACACTGGTTACCAGACTGGGAATTAGCGGGAGAAACAGAATCCAGACTTTGAGTCACTCAATTCCCAGGGCTCAAAAAAAAAAAAAGGTTTGGTTTTGTCCTAGATCTCATGGCGGGGATCGGCTGCGGGGCCTCCAGCTTTGGCAGCTTGTGTCTGCTATTTCAGCAGAGAAGAGGCGCTTTGCCTCCTTTGGGGACTACTGGCGACTGCCCCAACTCCCTTCAGCAGCTTTTTCAATCCAAGACAAAAACACAGGACTCTCGAGGCCCCACAGCTCACACCCCAGGGACCTCCCGGTGCCGCCAGGAGGAACGTGGTTCCAGGATCAGGGCTCTCGCAAGGCCCCTGCTAATGGTTAATGGGAGCCCATTTGTTCCCATCAGACCAGCTCTCCCAAACTGCATGGGGGTGGACAGATGTTCCATGGTCGCGGGGCGGCATCCTGGCCAGCTGGAACTCTCCTGGGGGCAGACTCAGCCCTCACACAGCAGCCTGAAATCCTGGAAAAGTTCCATTCCGGAGTCATGCGCTGGGCACCAGGCAGACAGAAACAAGCCCCCACTGGGCTCTCCAGATTTGTCAACTGAATTCCCAAGTGTACCTGCTCCGAACTGGGGGGAGAGAGGCAGGCCAGAGGTGGGGGGAGCGCTGAGGGAGGAGGCAGGAGAGCAGGGAGAAAGGGAGATGAGAGGGAACCTGTCCCCCAACCTGCCTTCCCCCCAGACTCCAAACCTTCCCCCTCCCACAGACCCCAAACCTGCCCATCCCCAAACCCCAACCTGTCCCCCCACCCCCAAACCCCAAACCTCTCCCTTCCCCAGACCCCAAACCTCCTCCTCCCCTCAAACTTCAAACCTCCCCCTCCCCCAGACCCCAAACCTCCTCTTCCCCCAAACCCCAAACTGTCCCTTCCCACAGACCCCAAACCTGCCCCTCCCCCAGCCCCATTCCAGAGCACAGATAAAAGTGAAACCTGAGTAGGGAATGTTTGTGGTGCCACCGCCAATCAAGGGCTGTGTCGCCACAGAAACGGGGACACTTCATCAGCTCGGAGCAGATGGTCAGTGAGCAGCAGGCAGCATATGCTCCTGTCAGCCCTGACGTGGGCGCAGATGGAGGGTGGGCAGGACCCTCGGGTAACCTGACATGTCCCTCCCTGCCCTCTCGTCGCGCTGCGTGTTGGGCCCACAAGATTAGCCGGCTGCTGAGCCCCCATTACCGACGCTCCAGTGTCCTGTAGGGCTTTACTTAACCAGAACGCAACACTGGGCGACATTCAGGAGCACAAAGCTCAGGGCTTTAGGACGGTTCCCCAAAGGCCCTAATTAACAGCCCTGTGCCTCCTGAGTATCTGCAGCTTTTGCAGGACAAATAAATTTCCCCTGATGGGATGAAGGAGAATATCTCCTAAGACATTTTCGGGGTGGGGGTGGGGCAGAGACAGGCCTCATTGGGGAGAGTGAAATGGGACCTTTGAGACTCGAGAGCAGCAAGCACACGTTCACTGTGGCTGGTCACTGGCCAGTGAGTGACCCAGTGATTCCGCCTCTCTGCCACAGGCTCCTCATTTGCAAATAATCTTTGGATTTTGTTTGACCCCTTGAAGTGAGGTTTAAATGTCCACCTCCACCTTGTCTAACAGGAGGAGGGTGGGTCTTGGGAGGACAGGCACGATCACCAGCAATAAGTATCACAACACCCACCTCGACGAGCATCTGCTGTGCCCCAGACCCTGCAGGCACCTTGGGTTCCAAGGCAGGTGTTCACACCAACCGCCAGGCAGAGCAGGCGTCCTCAAGCTGGGGTGGACGGGAGAGCCACCTCAGCTGCACCGAGCCAGCGCCTCTGGGTCCAGGCTCGGCAGGGCTCCGGGAAGGCCCGAGCCTCGTGGTCACTGGGTAAAGGGCAGGGCAGTCACTGGCTGGGAGAGCCCTGCCCTGGGGCCATGCTATGGCCAGGGAGAAGCTGGCACACTTTCCCCTGTGGATGGTCTCGTAAATTAACGTGCAGGCCTAGCCCGTTTCTGCGGGGTCTGCAGCCCCTGGGAGCATGTCTCCATCCGGAGCAAGCACTGGCGAGGCAAAGTGCACGGGAAAGCCGATGTGACTTCCTTGCTCTCTGCTCCTCTCGGTTTACCAACACGGAGCTGCTGAGAGGAGGGGTCAGGGGATGGTCTCTGTGCATTTTCTCTGAGGTTGCTTGTGTTAAAACGTCCATCTCCTCATCACTCCCCGGGTAAGCCAGAACCCGGAACCTGGGTCCCAGCTCCCCAGAACCACAGGGGAACATTCAAAGGGACAAAGCCCCGTCTCCCGTCAATCTGCAAGGATCTTTAAGGAAACATGTGAACCTAAGCAAATCTTACAGATGAAAACTGTCAGGGAGGTGCATTCCAATGCTGTTGATGGCAAGCAGAGTGGGAGCCAGCAAAGATGCAGGACCCAGCCAGCCATCAATGGGCGAGAGAGGCGAGGAGGGGCTCTCTGGGGGGGCTCTCCTGCCCTCTCTGGAGGCAGCGGTTAGAGACATTCTCTCTCAATTGGGCCTGGAAGGGCTGGTGCTCCGCAGTCCGCAGTGGCCCTGGAAGGCGCACTGTCGAGGGGAGGAGAGCAGCCCAGGAAGCACGCTTCCTCCCACCTGCACCTCGGAGACAGTTTCTACCCTGCCCATCCCCTTGGGCACCAACGATCACTTTATGAATTAGCTTGGCACTGCAGGGTGTTAGCCTGGACTCACTCTGGGGACACGGGGCACAGAATGCAGCTTTTCTCCACATGCACTCAGAACCAAACCCACAGGACTGGACTGTCACAATCAGTTTAATTTGGAGCAACTGTGCTCCGGGCTGATTGGTTTTCTAAGATTTTACAGGAAGAGCTAATGATGTCATGGTTTGTGTGGGCGGTATTTATTCTCTCATTTTTCTCTATCAGTCTCCGTCTTCCTGGCCGGGCAGGGTGGGCCTGCCAACTGAGGGACGCGGAGGTGGCCTTCTGGTTCCTCATCTTCCATCCTTTGCTGTGGGGCCTTTGGAAAGCGCTGCAGTATTTAACATCTAAGCATCCCGAATGCCAAGCACCCTCTATCCTCCAAGCTGCGGCACCACCACCTGGGATCCCTCTGGGGAAGCAGGACACAGGGATGAGACACAGGACTCGGTCATCCCAGAGGCTACCTGGGGACTGGGCAACCGAGAATGCCCTCTACTCGACCCTACCTGGCCTGGGGTGCCCCCTCATCCGCCTGACTTCTTCCAGGTCATCTGGACAATGATGTGGAAGGCAGTGGGCTGTGGGGACCTGGGAGCCAGAGCCTCCAGGGGGGCTGCCGGAGTCAAGTGTCAGCCTCCCCTCCATGGTGGGTGGGGAGGAAAGTTCTGAGGATTATCATGGCTTGTTATGGAATAGCCTAGAGAAGGTGGGAAACATCCTATCCTTTCCCTCAATGTTCTGAACATTGATTATTTAATAGTCTTCTTGCTGCTCAGAACTCAGAACTTTGTCTGAAGATCTTCTCTTTTGGACTTGGTATTTTCAGTAACAATAAAACCAAACACTCATATAGAGGGAGAGGTGCAGGCGAACATCATGTGCTCGGTAAATACTGACTGAACAAACATCCTTGGACACAACTCACGTATCAGGACCTGAATATAAAGCAGGGAACCTTGACTCTCCTCCAAAGCGTCAGCGTGTTCTTCTCCTTGTGTTTCATAACGAATGCCACAGCCCTCTACTGGCGGATGACTGTGCGCTACTGACTTGTTTCCACACCGCGGTACCCCAATGAGCTTCGTTCCAGTTGTCCCACAAGACTCAGCCTTGACGATGCTCCCCCGACTTGGCCTCAGTGTGTTCTGGGAGCACTGAGCAGCAGTCGGCGGGTTCTGGTCTGTCCCTGCATCTCCCTAGTCAGGCCGGGAGCTCCTTTATGGTGGAACTGTCTCATTTCCTGTAGCCCCGGCACTGAGCACACAGTAGTTGCTCAATAAATGTGAATGAATGAACACACAACTGATGGGTCCCCAGCAATCCTGGAGAAGACGTGACCTTGTAACTGCTGAGAATGGCTTTGTTTAAAACCTAGGCTTCAGGCTGAGTTAAAAGACTGGGATAAAATTTGTTTAGACAAATTAATGATGAATAATGACACTGAAATGAAAACAGCTGTCACCAAGAAAGATGTCTTGAGACTTTAGTAGAAGTTTATGGCAAGTGGATGTAATTTCCAGGTGGGGTTCACTTTGATGTTTCCATTTGATGAGGTCGTGCCTGAGATGAAGGAAGATGAGTTGGTGTATTTATCTTCTTTCCTGTACGACTTCTTACTTTTTGTTTTCTGCTGATAGTTCTCATGCACATATTTTCCATGAGGAGGTTACATGAAGAGACAGGCCACCTCTCCCTGCAGAACTCAGATGCATCCCTCACAGACCCCCTGTCCCGGTCCTCACCCTCACCACGTTCTCAGGGCCCCTGTTGTCCTGGCAGAAGCGCAGTGCAGCTGAGAACAGGTGTCTCAGAGCGGGAGACCTGGGCCAGTGGCTGGGGCCGGGGGCATGGTCACTGACAGCTGTTCGAGCTCCTGGTGATGGCCATTCTGGAAAGGCCTTAGTGGTGTCCTTCCAAAGTCAAACTACAGGTGTCATGGACTCGTTCATTCAACGCTCTTTTCAAATCACCATGGATGTGGCAGGAGCTGTGCCAGGCAGGGAGACAGCTGTGCAGCAGCATCCTCCACACAGGCTGATGGGGAGCGACCCTGGGGACATGGAGAGCGCCATGGCCTTGGCCAGAACTGGTCCCAAGTGGCACAGTGGCTGCAGAGAAGGGTGAGAATCAGGACCTGTGAACACCTCAAAACCCCTGGATGGATTCCTGGATGTATCTCTGGGGCCCCAAGAGTATCATGGCTATGAGCTGTGCCACCACACAAGGGGCTGCTCTGGCTGGGGATGGCCCCTGAGGTCCAGCTCTCTCATGCTGGCTGCTCCTCCCTGGCAGAACGGCATGAGGCAGACCCACCACTGCTCCAACAACCCTGAACTGTTTTTGGTGGGCCCAGGGCCTGCGCCCAAGGAGAGGGTCTGCACAGACCCATGGGCCAGGTGGCCCACTCACACTGGGAGCCTGGGGGGTTGGGGCACCAGGCCCCACAAGTGGACGGAGTGGACACCTGAGAGCACCGGCTCCCCGCACCACGCTGGGGTCAGCTCTGCATCGTGGCTCCTCCTGGCCACCTCTGCGCACCCACCAAGGTACAAATCCCTGCACAGACCAGAGGCAAGAGGAAGAGAGAGCAGCTATCAAGAGGTCCTGAAAGCAACTGGCTAGAAAAGGAAACAGAAAGATTTTAGGTAAAGACAAGTTGTCTCTGTGTTCCCGGGGGATAGACAGAGAGATTGAAAGAGACAGAGACAGAGAGAGATAGAGACAGAGAGAGACAGAGAGGGAGGGGGCGAGTGAGCTGAAAAGACAATTAGGAAATGAGAGGCCACTGGAGCCGCCTTTCCATGTCTCTGAAAGCCCCCATCACCACATTTGTAAAATGCCTCAAAGTGTCAATGTTTCATTAAACTACATTACACTTAGTAAATTGATTTTAAAAGCATATTCTTGCTCTTATTGATTTGTTTTAAATGGTTATTAGATTCCATAAAAAAGGAACCATTTACCAATATTAATTGCTAATAAAAATGATTTACATAAAATGCTTAAACTCAGTGGCAGGTGGGGAGGGAAGAAGTCTCTGAAGACAAGAGTGCCCCGCTCGCTCTACTGGGTGGTGGACTGTTTTCCAACATTCTGAAAGCAGATCTGAAAGCCGAAATCCCTGTCCGCCTGGTGATTCCTCCACAGCTGTGACACGGTACACATGCGACCCCACACTCTGAGGCTAATCTCAAGGCCAGGGCCACAAGCAGGTTTCCTCTTTCCAAGAAGGCAGGTCATGGGGCTGGCCTGTGGTGGCCGGCTTCCTGTGCACACTGCACCTCAACAACCAGGACGCAGCGCCCACTCTCCACCACCAGTGGGGGCGGGGGGGGGGTGCTCTCCAGGCTCTTGGGAATTCCTGTTTCTCTCTAATCACCTTTTAACTGTGCAGCTGCCCGAAAAACTCGGCCTGACAGTGAGTTCTCCAAAGAGGGAAGGAACAGCTGTGCTAGAACACGCCACGAGCAGGAACAACTGGATTTAAGGGTCAGGTTGTCAGAGTTGATCTTTTTTTTCTTTTTTTCCTGGGAAAGATTCATTCTGAGCTGACATCTGTTGCCAATCTTCCTCTTTCTCTCTTTTTTTTTCCCCCAAAGCCCCAGTACATAGTTGTATATTTTAGTTGTGAGTCCTTCTGTGGGAGCCCCTGCCACAGCATGGCTACTGACAGATGAGTGGTGTGGTTCTGTGAAGCAGAGCATGCCAAACTTTAACCGCTAGGCCATCAGGGCTGGCTCAGAGTTGATCTGCTTTTAACAATGAATTTATCTGCATAAATGTGTGAGGCTGGCTGCAGTCTGGAATCAATTGCCCACAAATCCCTCGCATTTTAGGTATTTAATCGACACTTTTTATTTATTTTTTATAATTTTATTTATTTATTTTTCCCCCAAAGCCCCAGTAGATAGCTGTATGTCATAGCTGCACATCCTTCTAGTTGCTGCATGTGGGACACGGCCTCAGCATGGCCGGAGAAGCGGTGTGTCAGTGCGCGCCCAGGATCCGAACCTGGGCCGCCAGTAGCGGAGTACGCGCACTTAACCGCTAAGCCACGGGGCCGGCCGTAATCGACCCTTTTTAAAGTCTTTTAAAGGTCTATGAGTTTGACCTGTGGCAAGTTCCAGTCCAACATAACCCTAAAGGCAAAGAGAAAAGAAAAGGAAACACCACAGGATACGATGGTCACCTTTTGAGAAAAAATTAAAATTCATTTTATTCTTTATTTCTAAGACTTTTACAATTGAGATTTCTTCCCACTGTTACTTCTTTGGCATCTTTGTCTTTCTCTACAAGTTACCTGCAGCTCACCTGCTCTCTCCGCTCCTTTCCTGGTGCTTTCTGTTCACACCTAACTGTGGAATGTCCAGCTGCTCTGACCGTTCACGTGGCAGAGGTGTGTCTGAACTGAAGGGAAACACCCAGAAAGAACCAAGAGCCTCCTGAACACCTTGCAGACTCAAATCCAAATTGCTAGTCAATCTCACAACTCTAAAAAACCTGTTCTAAGTAAACACAATTTTACTTAAAATAAGTACGATTTATAATAATTTTTCAGAAGCCCTGCTAAATCAGAGAATAGATTCACAGATGTACACGCATGGTGGCAGAACACTCGTGGGGATAAGGTTATTCTGGATAGTAAGAGGAAGTCTTGCTGGCCCCCCCCAAAGCAGGTACTCTCCTTCATCTCCCACCCCCACTCCACCACACTGTAGGCTTTCAAGGGCAAGTGCCCTCAGAATATCTCATCTTTCCAGCATCTGGACATAGCATCTGACAGCCTGGTTTTTTGAATGAGCGAGTGAACAGACGTATGAGAAAATCTGTGCCTCTAACTTGCTTCTTCACCTCCAACTTGGCTCTTTCCATTCCATCCTTTTCACATTGCCAGAAGTCTTTTCTAAAACTCAACTCTCATAAAAGCCTCTCCAAGTGCGTAATGGAGCCCAGATCCCTCTGGGGCATCAAGGGCTCCAGGATCAGACCTCAGGCTCCTTTCTGGACGGCCCCCTGCTTCCACTCCTGCGGTTGCTGCATACGCAATCCTGCTCATCCCCCAAGTCACCACACGTGCTGTTTTCTTTGTTGGACAGTTAGGTCTAAACTCATCCTGTCACCCCATTAAGGTGGGCATGCCTTTTCCTCTCATCTGTGTCTTCCAGAGCGAGCTTAGGCTGGGCAGGACCATGGTGAATTCACTTCAGACTCCAGCAAACACAGGCCTTAACAACGTCAGGTCAGTAAACATGGCCCACATCACATGGGCCCCCGCCCTCCTCAGCACCTGGGCTCCCCGGTCCACTCCCTCTTTCCTTCTCATTCCCCAGGATCTCCCTGTGATCAGACATTCTGCCTCCACTACAAACTTGGAGGGTGAGGGATACGGGTTTCTCCTTCCCATGTTTATAGGCCACATTTTAGGACTGCTGGGTTTCCCAGATCTGTTCACTATCCTCAAAGTTACTTTAATTTTTATTATGAAATATTTTAAACACACAGAAAGTGCCTGGATTATCCTGTACTGGCTACCTGGATTCAACAGACAGTAGCTTTTGCCATATTTTTTCAGACGCCTTTTTTAAAGCATTAATTACACAGTGAAAACCCTACCCATATCTTGCGCCCCTCCTTCCCTTTCCAGAAGTTCTGATGTTGTCACTTCAAGGAAAACAACTGACGGTTTTGTTGCCAGTGATGAAACCCAAGATTTCAAGCAAAAAGTAGAGTCTGGAACACGTGTATGAGTCACAGCAGCTTGAGGGCTTCTTGACACTGAAGATCCTGATGAGACTGGGGAGATATGAACAAACGAGACTTTCTGATGTTGTCTAAGGAAACACGTCAACACTAAGAAGATCTGCATAACTCCGTGAACCAATATTTTCCAAATGACTAAAGCATGTTGCAAAATTATACACAGGAAATAAATTC
Source organism: Ceratotherium simum simum (assembly GCF_057802395.1). Lineage (NCBI taxonomy): Eukaryota > Metazoa > Chordata > Mammalia > Perissodactyla > Rhinocerotidae > Ceratotherium > Ceratotherium simum. The sequence goes on from NC_141937.1 coordinate 228,367, forward strand.
ATTTAAAATGCAAGCCAGACCAATGGATTGTAATGTAACAGCGGGCAGAAAGTTCATGGATGGGGCTTCAGATTCCACACTGCAATCAGCCTGCAGAGAACTCACACTTGGTGAGTGTTGAGGTGGTTTCCTGGAAGAACGTCCACAAATCCATGAAAATGCCACAAAGGCCTCTCCTCTCTCAGGCGCAGGTCTGCAGGGCTGGGTTTTCCTTTTCACTTCAACCAAACAACACATGGCCACAGATGAATGCAGAAGCACGCGTGAGGATCCAGTTGTCTTTATAAAACCAGACATTAAATAGATTTGCAAAAGTGTAGAACAATGCTGCTCTTCTCACTGTTTTTTTTTTTTTTTTTAATATAGGGGCTTTCTGCATAAAAAATGTTAACGTGTTGTTATTTTTAAATAAACACATATTTAAAATTTTTCTTTCTAATTTTCAATACAGTAACCTGGAGTTCTCAACAAATTTTAAGTATAATAGGGTCTAAGACCAGAAAGAATGAGAACTGCTCCCAAAACGATCATCTGGATTGGATAAAAGCCGCACTTTCTACGATGGTCTAATTTCCATCTTCATACACTTGGTATAGTCCACAACCTGGGAGATTTCTTGTATAATGATCCGCTGCTTCTTTGTGAAGGAAAAGTCTCTCAGTATCCAACATGACAAGAAACTGGTTTTTATACCATTTATGCACACAAGCTCAGATATTTGGTTCAACAACCAGCACATTATAATGCACTGTGAGCATTTTTACGAGGAGCCAATGGCTGGACCTCACTATACCCTAGCTTCCAGACTTCGAAAGGTCAAATTGTTAGAAGGAAATATCCTAAAAACCAGAATATCAGAAAAGAGCAAAGGAAGAGGAAGATTTCTGAGGGAAACAAAAAGAGTATGACTCTGGTAAAACCTTCTCAGAATGAAATGAATTCTGTAGGACATATTGAGTATTGCTGAGTAATTATTCCTTCAGCTACTGAATACCGTCTCCTTAGGACTGGCTTCTTCGGAGGCCAGCTCCAACGTTATTAGAGAATTTCTCCTTCACCCAAGCACACATGGCCTGTCACCACACAGCCATCTGGGACACGAGGACAGAACAGCCTTATTTCAGTGGCTCAGACCATTTTAATATCTCTTCACACTCGACTGGTTTTTCTCTTGATTTGGATGGTAAGTTAAGGGCTGTGGCTTGAAGCATTTGAGTCGATAAGACAGAGTGGTGGCTTAATTTAACAAAATTATCTGCTCTTCCTGTATTTTAACAACTACAGGGATCAACAAAAAGGAGAGTACGTCTCACACCATTTTACACAAACTTATAAATCAGATGTGAACACAAAGGATTGACAGGCTGAAACGGCTGAATGAACACCAGGAAACAGACCTCGGACAGTGTTTTACTCTTGGTACTAAACTTGTCTCATACAAAATGGCATTAGAAGACAATGAAACTGTAGCAACAGCCAGCAAGAAAACGTATAGTCATCCAACCTTCCTGGAAGAGATTCCTTTCCTGGATTCCTCTATTCAGTTTTACAGAAAAGTTTATTAAAATTCAGTGGTCCCTAATTAGGACACACCATCTGAAGATTAAGGATGTTTGTGCCCGAAGGTAGAGCTCTGATGGAAGGGCAGTTAGCTCTCTCATGCGGGCCACCGCGGGCCAGATCATCCTCGCCCCCTAGTCTGATCTCCTGGCAAAGTAAGACCCGGAGCCAGGTGCCCAAAGGACGGCTGGTAAAACGTGAGCATCACCCGAGTCTGGCCATCAGCACCCCGTGAGGGATCACCCATGTCTCTCTTCTTGTGTCCTGTGGGTTCCTCTGATCCAGCTTCTCCAGGCAGCAGAGGCTTTCTGGGGAAACCACAGAGAAGTGAAGACCAACCTGTGTTTGCAAGGCTGCCGCTTCTCCTCTTTTTAGTTCAGATGGCTTGCCAAGTAGAGAAGGTTAAAGTTAACTTTTTGTTGTTTATCTAACATCTAGTAAAGCTGACAATAATGAGAGAAGTCAGATTCCTAGAGTGGTTGGCTTTCACCACTCTTCTCCTTCAGAACCATAAACAGCTTGCAAACCAAAGGCTGTTTCTGCAGGAGGTGAGGGCTGTAATGCTCGGCTTTATACTGAGACATGTGCCTGGCCATGATGCAGCCTGGGCCACCTGCAGCAGCAGGTGAATGCAATCAACCACGGAAGCAGCGAGGGTCCAGCTACAGCCCTCAGATGTCAGCCGAGCCTGTGAAAAGGAGCTGAATGAACACCTTCTCTAATAACTTAGGACCTTCATGTGCACTTGGCTCAACATGAGGAGAGAAAAGGAATTGAAATGTCTGCCAGTTGTCGGCTGCTCTCATCACTGTTGGACTAAATTTCATGGTCAACTTTGTAAAGCAAGTCTCCATCCTTGGGCTCTTCTTAATGCTTTACAAAGAGCCCCGAGAACATGTGGGAGATGTAGCTAGGAAAGAAAAGGCACGTATTAGCTCTTGCTAAAGTGACAGGGATGGGTCATGCCCCATGGTGTTCAACTTGGCATCAAACAAGAGGAGATTATAAACACCAGGGCCCCAAGGGGTGCCTGACATCCAAGAGGGTGAATGCAGCACCTGGTGCACAGGCCAGGGTGCCCCTCTACCCAGGGGCACGCTTCCCAAGGGCAGTGTTGAAGGTCCCTCTTTCCGCTGAGGAATGGTAGTTCAGTGGTCTGACAACATCACACTCAGCACGGCCACGAGTCTCTTCCCAAAGTGGACAGTTCACGCTGGTGAGGAATCCTGGCTCAGGCAAAGAGCGAGGACAACACTGAAGACCCAGCTCTTTCTGTGACATGGAAATAAACGAGCATAAACCACACACTGCGTGTCGTCAGCTGACATCTCCACACTACATGATGAAAGATGGACCCACCACACACAAGCATACGCTCTTTTCTCCTTTCGTGTAATTCTTTTTCTTTTTTGTGACAGTCAGGAACTGCTGGTGCCTACTTACTTATTTTTCTTCCTAAGTTGTGGCAGGAGCCTGAAAAAGTTTGAAATTCTAAACAAAAAGTTCAAAAGATGGAAAAAAAATGAACATATCCAATCCCTTGGGTGCTGACACCTGAAGGAAAAAACCTGATTTATTAAATCCAAGTAATCGGTACTTTAAAAATTTGTACTTTATCCGAGATATAAAAACTGTCACTGGGTACCTTGCTTTCTTTTCTCTATCTTCAATTTACAAAGAAAAAAAAACACCACCACATGAAGTCACTCTTGTTGCAATAATTCAGACAGCACAGATAAGGCAGAAGCCCCTCTTGGCATCTAGTCTCCTCAGAAGATGCTGGACGCATGGGTCAGCATCAAAGTGGGGGAGTGCTGGGCGCCACCACTGGCTCTGGCCACACTAGACGTTCTGTTAGCTCAATGCAGGGGTGGACAGCCTGGGACGCCCATCACGGTACTGAGGGGCAAGAGGGACAGGACAGATCCAATTGCACCACTGCCTCCTAGAGACGGGCCCAGGGCCAGCACCCGGGCAGGGTCCTCCCCAGCCTCCTTGTCCTGGCACCACCCTCACGCCTGGCTGCCCTCAAGGCCTCTGCTCTCTGCCTGTGGTGCCGTGGCCACGGCCTCTGTCCCTTCTGTGGGCGCTGGCACTGCAGCTCCCTAGAAGAGGGTTCCAACTGGCCATTGTCTCGTACAAAGCCTTCATCCTGAGCACAGCCCACAGCAGCCGGCCTCTCAGGCCACTGGCCAGCCCCCCGGGGAGTTGCTGGGGATTGTGGTAATACGCTATTTGTTTTATAATTTTGTTTTCATTGCATTTGCATGATGTCTTGGATTGAAAGTTGTCTTCAGAAAGCTCTAAGCATAAGCAATCTAATGCATGTTTGCACATACTAAATTAACACTAGAATAATAATAACAAATCAACACAGGAATCACCACTTTTTTTCCTTTCAAGGGTGTCACATATGACTTCCATCTGAGAAATCCTTACTGAAGAAACCCACTGACTTGGAGATGATGACACCAGGGCCACAAAGTAGAAGGTGGCCAGGCAGAGTCGGGCCAGGACCGTCAGGACCTGTGTCGCTGGAGCCCACAGGTAAGCTCACAGACTTCATCTGTCACCTAAGAGGCCTGGGTCAGATCCCCAAGGTCTTTTCAGCTCCAGAACTTTAATGATAGGTTCAGAAGAAAAAGAGAAGCAAGTAGGTCAGTCACGTGTTCTTGTTAGTAATAGCAGACTAATCATTTATATTTAGTAATAAGCCACAAACGTGTATTACAGATCATCGTCACAACACAAAAGGAAAGCTGACAAACCTACTCAGACCCTCTGACAGCTGCGGTGCTGTCTTGGTGTGATGGCCCCACACAGCAAGTGTGGGGAGGGCCTCACGGCCTCTCCTGGAGGAGCCACCAGGCCGCGCTCCGGCACTACTTCTTGGTTCTTGCACGTGTTTCCTTTAAATAAGGATGGTCTGGCTTACTTCCTAGGAGCAAAATGGTAACCACAAACAAGTGATTTTCACTCACCAATGGAAAACCCCTGAAGTCCTGATAAAGTGGCATTTTTAACAAATTTAAAAAAAGGAATCAAAACTTAAGAGCTATAACATGAGAAACCCTAATGATGTGCACGATCAGTAAACTCTTACAAGGATCCTTGACGTCAGAGGCCTGGGCCAACCACTGAGAAAATAACTTGCTGTGAAATTGTATTTCTAACTCAAGTTTGATGAATTCAAAGATAGCGGTTAGAAGACACTTGGTGTCAGTCAGGCTACGCAGGCATGCAGGTTTCTCTCCAAGTTCGTTAAACAAAGCAGGAGGAGCTGTAACAATGCACCCACCTCTTCACCTCTCTCTGGAGAGAGATGTTCAAGGCTCTGCCGTGCGGCTACTTCACAGAGCAGGTGACAGAGAAGCCCCTGCCTAACACAGGAGGACTTCTGTACAAGTTACTGAGCTGTTTCTTTATTCTTTTCCTAATACATTCCCCATGAATATCCATACATTTACAAACATTCAAATTAAAAATGATCCTTGTATTTAGCCTGAAGCCATGCGATGCTTCTGGGTGACAGCAGGCTGCTTTTTCACGAGCATCTTCAGTTCTGCCTCATTTCCTTGGTTTCTGGAAGTGTTGTCATTTCTCTAACTGCGGCATGTACACGGTGGAACGGAGTTTAACACACCCACCACATCCAGCTGACATCATCCAACACATCTGTACCGAGGGCTGTAATGTGGAAATACAGTGTGTTTTACCATATGTCTTGATTGCAGACAAGCAAGATATACTGAATTTATGTTCAATGTCCAAGTTTTATTTAAGACAATTCTTTCTCCAGCTGTGAAGGGTTCTGTCCCATTCCAGCACTGCAGCAGCAGGCATCAGTTGGACCACCTAGAACACAAGTGATCATGAGTCTCCGTGCCAACCACCTCCTCTGAGCCAGCCCATGAGAGGAGAGAACCAGTGCCTCCTGCTCCTCCTGCTGAGAAGTTCCTTAGCAGGAGGGACTAGGGTGTCGGGAATGGATTGCCAAAATGAGGGGGGATCTGTTGCAGCAGCTCCTTTTCTGAGGGAAGCAGGCAAACTCGAGGGGTGTGTGTGTGTTTGTGTGTGTGCAGCAGCCGACTCTGGATCTGGAAGAGAAGACTATAAGATCTGCCAGGTGCAAGTTTTACTTAATATATACTGCCCAATTCTAGAATGAGTTGAGGGATCTCCCCTGCCCTTCAGGGTGCTCGCTTATTAAATGGGGCATTGTGGCCATCACTACTGATCTCCTAATTGCTAAAACCAAAGGTCACATTTTCAGCCATGGTTACCAGACCTGATGTCACCTACCAAGTGCTTGTTATGTGCTGACACACGGTGGCCCTCAGTGCTTGGCATCATCTATATTTTGTGGATCATTCCTAACTCAATGACACTGGAAGTTCCTGATCTCTCTCCTTCTGAAATGCTCCCCCCATGACTAGGACATGGAATTACCCGCCTTCTCCTGACCCTCGAGGGGCTCTGCTTAGACTCTCCCTTTCCCATGGGGCTGCAGGTGCTGGCACCCCACAGATTTGCTGAGTGACACTAGTCCCTGCCTCTCCAGTGTATGTTCCTGACTCCTCTGACAACAGAAACCCCCACTGCTGTGGATGCAACAGAGCATGGGCTCACTGTGTGTGTGTTTGCATGGTGCAAAATGCTGCATGTGTATATGTACACTCTCTCATTCAGTCTCATCCTCACTGAGAAAGCGACGAGTGGAGAGTCAAGTGCGCTGCCCCAGGCCGCATGTGTGGCATGCAGCTGAGCAGAAACTGAACCATGGTTTTCCTTCTGGCTCCAAAGTCAACCACTGCCATATCGCACCTCATCACAGTATACCCAGTTCCTGCTTTTCTATTCTCCCTTATATTTCCCACCCACGTTCACATCAAAAACCAAGGTCCATTCCAAGGCACTTCTCTGCTGCCTCCCCTCACCCCCAGTACTAGATGGCCACTTGGGGCTTCTTCAGATTTTCTTAAATATCATCCCCTTTGTGTCTCCAGGAAGAGAGCAGAGGACTCTGCTCTAAGGAGACTGACCAACCTGAGGTAAGAGAGTAAAGGATTCCAGTGTCAGGACTTCCCCCAGGACCACAGCTGAGATGCCTGGCCTGGCCTGGAAGCACAGGCTTCCAATCACCTTTTAGTGCCTGACTCTTCAACACGAGCAGGCATTGAAGGATTATCAGCCATTTTAGAAAAAAATCTAAAATAAAAACAAAGACCCAAACAAACAAATACACAGAAAAAGAAACTTGGAAGAATAGTCTAGGAAAGAAGAAAAATAAAAATAAAACAAAACTACTGGTGTAATTAATTTCCTCATTGCAAGAGAACATGCTGCAATCATGAAATGAAGAGTATGCTATAAAAAAGAAACATTCTGAGCTATCAGAATTTAAAAACAGCAAAATTAAAAAATTAACAGAAAGGATGAAAGATAAAGTTGAGGAAATTTCCCACAAAGTAGAGCAAAAAGACATCAAGACATTAGGAGAGAAAATACAAGACAATGACAGGACAAGAACATGGTGTCTAACCTCTGAGATAAATACAGAGAGCAGAAAATGCAAGGAAGAAATCACCAAAGAAACGATTTGAAAGTTTTCCATATCTGAAAGATATGAATCAGCTCTGTGTCACGTCACTAGGCAGACAGTGCACTGGAGATGGGCAGGCCACGGGTGTGGGCTGGCCAGGCACCGTTGAGTATGATGCTTGCTGTGGACTTGTCACATGTGGCCTTTTTTATGTGGAGGTACATTCCTTCTATACCCACTTTGTTGCGAGTTTTTATCATGAAAGGATGTCAAATTTGTAAATATACAAAAAAAATTAACATAACTGAAGGGAGAAATAGATAGCAATACAATAATAGTAGGGGACTTCAATATCCCACTGACAACAATGGGTAGATCACCCAGACAGAAAATCAATAAAGAAACATTGAATTGAACTATACTTTAGATCTGATGGACCTAACACACATATGCAGAACATTCCATCCAACAGCAGCAGAACACACATTCTTCTCAAGCGTACACAGAATCTTCTCCAGGATAGATCATATGTTAGGCCACAAAACAAGTCTTAAAAATTTAATAAGACTGAAATTATATCAAGTATATTTTCTGATCACAATGGTATGAAACTAGAAGTCAATAAGAGGAGAAAAATTGGGAAATTCACAAATCTGCCGAAATTAAACAACAAACTCTTGAACAACCAATGGGTCAAGGAAGAAATCAAAAAGGAAATCAAAAAGTATCTTGAGACAAATAAAAATGGAAGTACAACATACAAAACCTATGGGATGCAGCAAAAGCAGTGTGCCAAGAGGGAAGTTTATAGCAATAAATGCCTATATAAAAAAAAGAAAGAGCTCAAATAAACAACCTAATTTTACACCTCAAGGAACTAGAAAAAAAACACACGAAGGCCAAAGATAGCAGAGGAAGAAAATAATAAAGATTAGAGCAGAAATAAATGAAATAGAGATAAGAAAAAACAATAAAAAAGATCAATGAAATTAAGTTGGTTTCTTGAAAAGATAAACAAAATTGACAAACCTTTAGCTAGACTAACCAAGAGAAAAAGAGAAATGACTCAAATAAATAAAATTAGCAACAAAAGAGGAGACATTACAAATGATACCACAGAAAGAAATACAAAGGATCTTAAGAGACTACCGTGAACAACTATATATATGCCAACAACTGGGTAACCTAAAAGTGGATATATTCCTAGAAACATACAACTTACAAAGACTGAATTATGAAGACACAGAAAATCTGAACAGACCAATCAATGAGAAAGGAGATGGAATTGGTAATCAAAAATCTCCCAACAAACAAAAGTCCAGGACCAGACAGTTTCACTGGTGAATTCTACCAAACATTTAAAGAAGAATTAACTCTCTCCAAACCTTCCAAAAAACTCTCAAACTCTTCCAAAAAACTGAAGGGGAAGGAAGATTCTAAACCCATTCTATGAGGCCAGCATCACCCTGATACCAAAACCAGACAAGGACACTAAAAGAAAAGAAAATTACAGGCCAATATCCCTGATGAACATGGGTACAAAAATCCTCAACAAAATACTAGCAAACCGAATTCAACAGTGCATTAAAAGGATCATACACCACAATCAGTAGTATCTATCCCTTGGATGCAAGGATGGTTCAACATATGCAGATCAAGCAACATGACACACCCCATTAACAGAATGAAGGATAAAAATTATAGGATCATCTCAATAGATGCAGAGAAAGCACCTGACAAAATTCAACATCCATTTTCTTCACAAAGATCCCAATATATTAGATGGTGAAATGTCTTCCAGATAATCAAAGATTATAAAATTATAATTTATAATTTTACTTATGAGTACTAAATATATTGTTTTATTTTCATTTTTAAATTGATACATGAAAATTTCATCAGAAGACTTGACCAGAGATAATTTATATAACAACATCAAGACTACAAAAAAATTCACTATATTGGTTTTTCGAACATAATAAAGATTATACCAACTCAATGGTTTACTTAAGCTTGCCAACTGAAAACAAATATTTTATTGACAAGTTATAAATTAGACATTATGAAGGGGAAACAATTTTCATGGAGGCCTACTCTTTAGTCTAAGGGATAAGAAATTTATTTCAAAGTTACACAAATAAGCAGCAAAGAAGTAAACTTCTAGAAGTAGCGATGGCCTCACATTAGCGGAAACGAAAGGAACAGAAGGTTAACATTTAGAGAGGAAACACTCACAAGTGAAATGAAAAAACATCTGTTTCCCAAGCTGTGACATAAGGTTGTTGGCCTTACAAGATCTGCATGAAAAGTGATTAGATATGCAAATGTCCTTAAGAAGGAACTGCAGGAAGTGGTGAGGACATTTCAAACGTAAGAAATACAGACGTATTAAAATATCTGGAGACTGTATTCTTTTTCTGGTAAATACTAGATGGGATTTTAAGGCAAGACAAAGCCTGGAGCCATGCATACTTGAGCTGTTAGTCAGGGTCATTCATCAAGTGCAAATATACAAACTGCACAGTGGACACGTTTAGGGCATATTTTATTTTTAAAGACAGCCACAACTGGAAGAACATATCTTGTGGCAAACACGAGTAAGCATTTCTGGGAGTGCCAGAATCTCGAGAGTCATGGAGTGTGGCTGGAAGGGAAACTGGTACTCACACTAGCTCTCCAGGCTCAGGGGCGATGGCTGCTGATGAAGGGCCTATCTTCTATCCCCTCACCTAGATTTCTTTCCCTATCAATAGCCCCAGAGGTTGAGCTCAGTACAACTTTGGGCTTAAAGTTTCAATTCTTGGATTATCTAAAAATTCTTACATGAAAAGGATTACTCTGAACATGAATTAATTTAAAATGTTTTTGAAAAACAAGAGCCCTTTAGTGCTCACAGATGAAGAGCAATAAAGGTATCACTTGTTAGCAACATCATAAATTAGGCTTCCTGACACTCAACTATTGCCTCCTCCCCATACATCCTCCTGTCTGATGGCTGGTGTCGTCTGCCAAGAACCCAGGCCTGTCTTCACATGCACTGCTGTAAAAACCTCTGAAACTCCTCACAATCTAGGGCTAAGTTTAAAAAAAGCAGGATTTAGTAAGATTCTGACTCATAAGAAAAAATCAACCCCACTTCATATACAGAGAAGACGAGATTGGAAAGATGTTAACAATGATTGTTTGGGGCGATGGAATCAGGCACAACCTCTGAAAATAGGCCAACAAAAGCGTTCTTATATGACACAAGGGAGAAGTCACTATAAACAATTTTTCCTTTTTATGTAAGGTCAGGTCTAGAGCCCACAGGCCATCTCTTTACAGACAGGACTGGGCAGTGATGTTCTGATTATTTTACTCCGAAGGAGGGTGCTACCAAGGGTTTTTAGTCCAGACTTCACATCTTTATTTCTCCCCACTTTTTCTGTAGGAAGCAAACTAATCTTGAAACCAAGTTAACTTAGCTCCATGCCAGTAGGATTTAATATCTGAATTCTTTTCAAGTTTGGCACTTGATATGAAAGATTTGTGTTATAAAGACAGATGTTTTACTTCCATCTTTGATAAAACTGAGTTATTCTGAGATGGAAGTGATAAACTTACCCCGAAGATGATGAATGTCTTCTCCACTGGTCAGGCTCATGTTGTCTACTTCCTGCACCAAATAGATATGAAAACCAAAACTGAGAATTAAATTTCTCTAAAATTCAAACAGAAAAAACACACATGTCTAAGTATGTATAGAACAGTGTGCTGAGTTGTATTTGGAGGACAGAGCTTTATTTTCTTTTCTATTGTGGCCACCTGTCATTAAAATTTTGTTCCATAATTATTCCATTAAAGTAGGAAGCAATTAATTAAGAGGTAGGACTGTTAGTAGAAGGAAGCAGTGTCAACACTGCTCCTCTTAACTCCAGTTCCAACCATCTGCATTATATCTAGACGGTTACTGTTGCCAACAATGTTTGGAAATGCGACTTCATATGCAGATGGCACACGGGGGACATTTTGCCAAGTAGGGAAAAAAGTAACGTGCGCCTCTTTCTACAGCTGAGCCCAGAGCTTTCCTTTCCCAGCCCACGGTACAGCTGGCACTTTCTGCCGTCTGCTAGACAGGGAATGTTGGGAAGAGAACAGAGCAATCCTACAAGTGAAAAAGGTCACCTATCACATTTAAAAAATAACACTTTTCCGACAAAATTTTCCATGCTTCTGCTTGACTGATGATGCTGTAGGCAGTCTGTCGCTCACACCTCTCCCAGAAGTGTGAGGCTCAGGGGCTCTGGCAGAGGCTGGGGGTCACAGCAACAGCCAGAATGAGGTTTCCAAGCCCCAACCTTGTTATCACAGATGACCAGAGGCAGTTTTACAACAGCATGGGCCTCCTGCAGAATTACCACAGAGAAGAGAAAATCTGAAGAAATCACAGGCAAATTTGTAGCTGCTGACTGTGGAATTTAACACATCATCTCTCACAGCAAGGAAGAGGTTAAAATGTTCTCACCTCAGCTGCCATCCAGCATTTTAAAAGTTCCAAAAGCTTTGATGCTCACCACCTCCTGAGGCGAGGTTCACATCTCTGCTGGTGCAGGGTCCCTGGTTCACACAACCCAGGGAGAGAGGCCCAGCAGCTCTGCAATTCTGACACCAACGTCTCCCTGCCTGGCCCAAAAAGAGGGGCTCACTTCTCAGGCCAGGGTTGCCCCTGGGAAACTTCCCAACTCTTTGGCAGTAACTGAATCCTCTCATTCTGAGGCATTTTTAGTTTTTCACTAACACAAAGAATTTTGCCTGTTAACTTTCTACTTAGACTACTTTAATATCTCTAAAACATACTAACATAGGAGCTTGAAGGTAGACACAACCCAGCAAAAAACGTGCTGGCCAAGGAAAAATGACACAATTCAGTCATGAAGGTGGATGGAAAAAGTGGATACCTGACCTAAAAAAATGTTTCAGTCCTAATAAAAGATTTTGTGTGTGTGTGTGTGTGTGTGTACACAACACATATTTTATATAGAAACAGGTGAAATTAGAAAACATATTTGCACTGCCAAGACTCTCTTTGTGAATACATCTCCATGTAAGGCAAAATGCAATGAAACATACTGTCCTTGCTTATATACTGTCTTGTAGGAGCCCTCTAATTTCCTCCACCCCCATTCCTAAATTCTGAAATCTGATACAACTCAGCATAGACACCTCAATTTTGCCTTAACCTGAGGTCTCCTAGAGGTAAGGTTTCAGCCCCAAAATTCCTTTGACCTTTGCATCACTATTATGGTCCCACTCCAGTAGAGAAGGGATTTCCTTGAAAGACCTACTTACCAAATGAGGGTAGAGCTTTTAAGCAGTTTTCATGATCTAGCTGTTGAGGCTATTATGGTTTTTTTGCTTCTAAGTGACCAGAACATAAGAGGTAAAACATGCTTTTCTAGGCCTGGCACCCAGTCTGACAAACATTCCTAAGGGTTCCAAATATTTCCTGAAATTCAAGGTGGTCGTGTGGGTAATGAGAAGGGGAGGCCCTGTACCTGGAGGGAGAGAGCGTTTCTGTGTGGAGTTCACAACAGGCAGACCTGAGAGTTGTTCTCAGACTGTGTGCATCCCGGAGCCACGGGAGAGACCCGTTTCCCACAGTAGTTATTTGATAAGGATGCAAGAAAAACAGACGTCTCACTGCTCTCTTTGCTGCACATTCACTTAATGGACAGGATCAGCTATCCTGGACCTATACTGTTAGTGCTGCTGACAAGGGACACCACAAGCCCCGAGTGCCTGCCCTTCTGTGGCACTGGCTGTCCACAGGTGTTTCTGCAATAGCCAGTTGTCACTGCCTCTGTCTGGGTCACATGAACTACAAATTAATTTTGGTTGTTTGGCATTTTATCTATATCTGTGAATGGAGTTCTAAAACTACGTATGCCAGAAATGAGATGTGTACTAACATAGTTACAGGTGTACGCACTGAATTTAAAAGAAAAATGCTGGGGACATTACCGAAAGCTTGCCATAATGTCCTGCCTGTGGTGAGCCAGGCCTCCATCAAGTCCACCACGGCCCCGTGGACCAGCTCAGATCACTCAACATCTAACAGACATGTAGGCAGTCTGTGTTCATCCATCCTTCATTCACTGAGTCACTGATTCGGTGAGTCCACGAGTATTTACCTGGTTCCTACAATATGCACTTGATGTTTGGCAGTGGGATCTAGACTGAGCATAAACAGGGAATAGAAAAGTGGGGGTGTATGACAGGGACAGGCAGGCCCAGAACTCAAGAACCAAGTCCTGGAGAAAGAGAGGTCACCTGTACTGTAGGGAGGAGAAGGGGTCACCCCACAGCACAGGGAGGAGAGGGGATCACTCCAGAGCACAGGGAGGAGAGGGGGTCACTCCAGAGCACAGGGAGGAGAGGGGGTCACCCCACAGTGCAGGGAGGAGAGGGGGTCACCCCACAGCGCAGGGAGGAGAGAGGCTCACTCCACAGTGCAGGGAGGAGAGGAGGTCACCCCAGAGCGCAGGGAGGAGTGGGGGTCACCCGTAGTGCAGGGAGGAGAGGGGGTCACCCCACAGCACAGGGAGGAGAGGGGGTCACCCCACAGCGCAGGGAGAAGAGGGGGTCACCCCACAGCACAGGGAGGAAAGAGGGTCACCCCACGGCACAGGGAGGTGAGGGGCTCACCCCACGGCACAGGGAGGTGAGGGGCTCACCCCACGGCACAGGGAGGTGAGGGGCTCACCCCACGGCACAGGGAGGTGAGGGGCTCACCCCACGGCACAGGGAGGTGAGGGGCTCACCCCACGGCACAGGGAGGTGAGGGGCTCACCCCACGGCACAGGGAGGTGAGGGGCTCACCCCACGGCACAGGGAGGTGAGGGGGTCACCCGTAGCGCAGGGAGAAGAGGGGGTCACCCCACAGCACAGGGAGGAGAGGGGGTCACCCCACAGCACAGGGAGGTGAGGGGGTCACCCAGTAGTGCAGGGAGGAGAGAGCACCCAGGTAGGGAGATGAGCATGCTTCAGGGGGCCTCTACTCTGCTCACTGCTATGCTTGAGACTGAGCTGGACGGAAGGACTCAGGAAATCAGAAGGAGGTTCACCAAACATGCAGTGAGCTTGCTGGCACGACAGCTGTTGTTGAGTCTTCACTACAGAGTTCGGATTTTTCCCACAACTAGCATGTACAATACTGTTACGAGCACAAAGCAGTCAGAAAATATGTGGGCCAGCTAAAAAGTGTTTCTTGTTCCCACAGCAGCTCAGACCCATCTCATCAGCCCAAGTTGTTGGCAAAGCCTAGCCTTGGGCTCCTGCGGTGACACCCCATCCCTCCCTCTGCCTCAGATCCAGTCACTTTGTAGAACCACTCCTTCTGGGCACTTGACACCCTGCCAGACCAAACAAGGAGCCCCAGCTCCTCCAGCCCCCTCCCCGTCCTGGCCAGCCCTGTCCTCAGAGCCTCTTGCACACCAGAGTCACCAGCTGCTTACCTACACTCGGTCCAGACCCAGTGGGACACCACTGCCACCAGACTCCCACTAGGCTCAATGTCCAGTTCTCTTCATCCTGCTGCATCTGACTTGCTCACCCTCAAACTTGTATCCATCCCACTGCTTTCTTTTCACCTACCCCAATTATCAAGAGCATACGACCTGAAGATCTCTCAGCCTGACTTCAACCTGCTACAAGGACCACTCACACACACACGTAGGACAGGTGAAAACAGGCGGCCTACGCTTCTGCAAGGCCAGCAGTGACTCAACTCCGACAGGACCATGTTTGTGACCCAAGGGATCTGTTGTAGTGTCACACAGGATCTCGAGAGTAAGACTTCTCCTCCCTGGCCAGGCAACTAGGGCTGAGGATGAATATTTACTCTTCTGCCCTAAGAAAAGTAACTCTATTTTTTAAATTTGCATGAGGAGAAATTTCCAGACATAAATATTCTCTGCCAACAGAATATGAAGAAACTTAACTCTGTTCACTATAGAGCCAAGGAAAATAGGTTCTCCTTCTCCAATTTAAAGGTGTTCCTATAATCTTTGCCATCACATGAAAGTAAAGAATAAGCTTTCATGACATTTCTTCCTTGGCACTGGCCTGCACGTAGAGAAAACTTTCACAGGTTGACGGCGACGCACTGGGGAGGAACTGGTGTTGAAGTGGACGGCTCCTCGTGGGGTAGGTAAATGAGGGCCGAAATTACTGAGGCCAACCTACATACCAGGCTGTAGTCTGTTTGCTTGCTTTTTTAATTTTATTTTTAAAAAACAGCCTTACCAAGGGGTAACTGACATTGTTTGCTTTTTAATAGGAAAAACTCTAAGAAAACAGCTAACTTTTAAATGTTAGGAGAAACACGAGAATTAATGCCAGGAAAGTAACACTGAAAATGCTCTGGAACAAGATTTAGGAAAAGACAATGAGAAGCTCCACTCAACACTAAGGACATGAATACTTCCTCTCCCGTCCTCACAATGGCACCGCGGCACAGCCGGGCACCCATGTCGGAAATCGGTGGACAGGTCTGGAGACTCCGCCATTTGCTAAGGTCCTTGGTAAGTGGTGGATCCAGGATTTGAGACAGCGTCTGCCTGTCAGAACCCACTGTAGCAGACTACCTCTGGAAAAAAGTGAAATAAGTAAAGAAAGCCTAGAATGCTTACTATTGTAAGAGGCTTCAAATTCAAGGACCAAACAGGTCCAGCTCCACCTGGCTTGGGGCAAGATTAGGCATGTTCTTGACAGTATGTCCATAAATGACAATCTCCCTCTTCTACTCTTGAGGGTTACTATTCCACCATGAAAAAGAATCCAAGAACCACAGACTCAGAGCCAGGACACTGAGGGCTCCCCAGACCGGACGCCTGATGACGAGGCTGAGCAGCAAAGATAAGGGAGTTCAGGGGACACAGCCCATCGGTGGATGGCCTGGAAGCACAAATGCATGCGTGTGGGCCATTTGCTCCACTACAGGCATGTGTGAGAACCACATGCCACAGTCTACCAGTGGAACTCGTGGCCTCTCTCCCACCCCTCCGCCCAGGCTTAACCTGGAGCCCTCACCTCTCTGACTTTGTTTTATCTTGTCTTTCCCAACTTCCCAAGACACAGTGGGCAGGAAAGGGGACAAGCCCGAACCAAAGAGGGTGAACAGAGGTCCCCGTTTCCTACCACACCAGGCCATGTGCAGGACACTGTCGGCAGGAAACTGGCCGGGAGAGGTGCTTGCTAGGGGCAGCCTTTCTCATCTGCTTGGGGGAAGCACAGAGAAGATCCTGGAAGGGAAGGACTAATGCACGGCCCACTGTGCCAGGCTGCCTGAAACACACCACCAGGTCTTCCCTCATCCTCACCTTGCTTTCCTGGGTTGGGTGGGTGCATGTTGATCCTTACCTGGAGGGGCCAGGGCCTTGAGTGCCTGACACCTAAATTTTAATGGTGGCCAGGTATCCAGGGTCCTGCTGCTGAAACATACCTAGGATGAGATATCTGGAAGGATGGGGCTGGGACCCTCGCTTCACTCCAAGCCTATCAACATTTGTACTTCAAGCATGGTATTGGCACCTAAATTCAAACTGTGTTAGTATTACAAAATATGTTTCCTCACAGCTTTACATTCAATGTCTGTAGGTTTTGAGCACTTTCGGTGACAGTCTGTGACTAAGGGAACATCTATCCAGAATGTGACTTCTCATCCCCTCTCCTGATACCACCCTGGTCAAGCCACCACGCAGTGTCTCCTTTGGAGTACATTCCAGAATTGTTACAGAGCCCTGAGGCCCTAGGAGGTCTGCTCCTCCTGCTGCCTGTGTGACCTCACTTCCTACTGCCTTCCCTCACAGGCTGCTTCCAGCCACACAGGTCTCAGGCTGCCCCTGCATTAGTGTCATTCCTTCAGCAGGACGTTTCCCCAGGTGCTGGATGGCTGCTCCCTCCTCTCATCAGGCCTTTGCTTAAAGAGCCCCTTGTCAGAGGGATCTTCTCAGACCCTCATTTAAAACAGCAGAGAAGGGGCAAGAGACAGGGAGGAAGGGGCTCCAGGACAGGGCATTTTGAATACATGTCTACTCAGGCAAGGGAAACAAAAGGAAAAATAAATGGGGGACTATATCAGATTAAAAAGCTTCTGCATGGCAAAGGAAACCATCAACAAACGAAAAGGCAACCCACCAACTAGGAGAAAATATTTGCAAATCATATACCCCACAAGGGGTTAATTTCTAAAATACATAAAGAACTCATACAACTCAAACACAAAAAAATGTATAACCTGATCAAAAAATGGGCAGAGGATAGGAACATTTTTCCAAAGAAGATAAACACATAGCCAACAGGCACATGAAAAGATGTTCAATTCCACTAATTATTAGAGAAATGTAAATCAAAACTACAATGAGATATCACCTCAGGCCCATCAGAATGGCTATAATTAACAAGACAAGAAATAACAAGTGTTGGAGAGGATATGGAGAAAAGGGAACCCTCCTACACTGCTGGTGGGAATGCAACCTGGTGCAGCCACTATGGAAAACAGTATGGAGATTTCTCAAAAATTAAAAATAGAAATACTCAAGCCAGCCCTAAGGGCCTAGCGGTTAAAGTTCAGCGCGCTCCACTTTGGCAGCCCGGGTTTGTTTCTCAGGCGTGGAACCATACCACTCATCTGTTAGTAGCCATGCTGTAGTGGTAGCTCACATAGAACTAGAAGGACTTACAACTAGAATATACAACTATGTACTGGGGCTTTGGGGAGGGGGAAAAAAAAGAGAGAGGAAGGTTGGCAACAGATGTTAGGGTGAATTTTCTCCAGCAAAAAAAAAAAAAAAGGAAGAAAGAAAACACAACCTACAGCTTCAAAAAAAATAAAGAAATACCAAATGATCCAGCTATCCCACTACTGGGTATTTATCGAAAGAACATGAAATCAACAATTTAAAGAGATTTATGCATCCCTATGTTCATCGCAGCATTATTCACAACAGCCAAGATGGAAGCAACCCAAGTGCCCATTAATGGATGAATGGATAAAGAAGATGTGGTATATACATGCAATGGAATACTACTCAGCCATAAAAAAGACAAAATTGTGCCATTTGCCACAACATGGATAGACCCTGAGGGTATTATAAATGAGCAAAATAAGCCAGACAATAAAAGACAAATATGGTATCATTTCACTCATATGTGGAAGATAAACAAACACATAGATATGGATAACAGATTCATGGTTACCAGAGGGGAAGCGGGTGGGGGAAGGTTGAAAGAGGTAGAGGGGCACATATGTATGGTGATGGATGGAAACTAGACTATTGGTGGTGAACACGATGCAGTCTATATAGGAACTGAACTATAATAATTTACAACTGAAATTTACACAGTTACAAGCCAATATGACCTCAATAAAATAAAAAATTTTTAAAAATGATACTATACCATATGAACTGTTCCAGACCATAAAAATAAAAATTTAAAGCTCCTCAAAAAAAAAAAAAATGCAGAGAGGGAGGGAGAGAGTGTGTGGGAGAGAAAGTGTAGGCTCCCCCTTCTCAGGACTATGTGCGTTTGTGTAGATTCTTCCTTCTCTCAGAAATACCTTCACCCTGGTTCACTTGAGGAAGGCCTGTTATCCTTAAAGAGTTAGAAATTCTGCCCTCTTCCCAAGCAGCCCCAAGCAACCTCACTGCCCCAATACAGGTGGACAGGTCTGACGGACGAGAGCCGAGCAGGCACTTGTGTCCACGGCTGTCGGACCCCAGCACACCGCTGAGCCCCCAGGGCAGGCATGGCGTTTGCTACATACAGGATCCTTAGGGCCACATAGTGACTGTTGGGCCCGCAGTCAATGTAGCACTTGAAAAGAAGGGGAGAACAAAGTCTGTCGAATGTCACACTTTTGAACACTCACTCACCGCAGTGGTAGCGATTCTACAGCACTGGGTGTCATCATAGACAGCAGTGTCCTTCTAAATTAAAAGCAATCTCAAATATACTTGAAATAATGGAAAGAAGATATTTGCCCTCATCTCAGTCACACAGCACTAGCATAAATATTCAGATGGTTTAGTCGGCAATGAAGTGGAAGTAATCCTTAAGCTTATACTGGACTAGAGATCCCAAGAGGGTGGAATGTTACTAAATGTGTTCAACAGACCACCTGCTGGCTTCAGATGACAGCGGGTGGCAGGATTTGGCAAAGACTGCAGGTTAAGCTGGCTCAAAGGAACATCTAAAGCGATTGTAAATCCAAATTTATGGAGCTTTTCTCTCTCCCCCAGGGATGGGCATTTCAAAAATATTCATCATAAACTTTGGTCTACAACTGAACCACACAGTGGACTCCGAACATTTGCTGAATGTGCAGATTCTACCGAGAAAGGAAGGAAAGAATGCGGTCCTCCACCAGGCGACGCACCAGGCTGAGCTAGAGCACACACAGCCTCAACTCAGATGCCCACCCAGCAACGTCACCAGTGACGGCAGACAATGGCTGCTCGCAGAGAGGCAAACCCAGAAACACTGATTCGGTTAATGACCAAGACTTGCTGTGCTTTAGGCAATAATTTGAGCAATATGTGAAATCTCCATACATTTTATAGGTTGCAAAAGTTAAAAAAAATAAAGTTAAAGGTGTGTTTGCATTTGAAAGGATAAAATTATAAATCTTACGTAATTTAAAACTTTACACAGTTTTGGCTCTCAAAACTGTAAGGAATTTGAGTTTAAATACTGATATGAAGTTTTCTATGTATCTAAAGCTACACTAAATTCTGCTCTGTGCATTAAAACCAGATATCTGTATTACATACATAAGAAGTAAAAGGTTGGTTTTATTTCTTAGATCACACTGTAAGGCTCTTACATATATAAGCCAAGTCACGGGAAATATCAAAATGCTACTCTTGGTAGAATGCTTTTCGTGTTATGTTTTTATTGGAAGGATGTATGTGCATGTAACATTTACAAGTGACTTCCTTTGAGTAAATTATAAAAACTGAGTCTTGAACAGATGAATGAATTGATAGAAAATAAAGTGGCAACGAGCAGAGACAGCCCGGCATTGAGCATGGAAATTATTTGCCTCTAGTTCACTAAGAATGGAATTAGATATATGAGTACATTTATCCGTTTATTTACTTGTAAATATACAACCTATTTCCAAAACAGATAGAAGGCATCTTCAGCACTGTGCAGTGCTATAAGAGCACCACACAAGCAGCTCTGCTGCAGGTGCCCCGGCCTGCGGCTGCCGGCCTCTTACCTGGTCCCTGGTCTCTGCAGTGCTGTCCTTGGCCAGACCGGCTGCGCCCAGAGCTCGTCCTGTGGGAGCCCGATCCCTCTCTTCCCCACTTCCCTGTGGGGACACGTAATCAGCACATTAGCAAGCTACCAGAAGCCTAACCCCAAATGACATGCTATGTTTAAGCAAGGTGGCACCAGCTTGGCAGTTTTCAAACTTCTGGTGTCCTTAAATTGCAGGGAAAGCCCATGAAAAATGCAGATTTAGGGGCCGCAGTGCCAGAGGTGGCTGGGTGGTGGGAGCTGGAGCTCTGCATTTAGGCATTTCCCCAGGACAACCTGTGTTGGTGATGAGAGGAGTGGACTCAAAGACACTGGTCCAGAGCAAGGGCTTTCTGCTAGATTCCCTTCAAAGCAGGGCCCTCAGTAGGGACTCTGATGGATTCTGCCTCCCTGGGGCAGTGGGGCCAGACGCGGCTCTGCCTGACAGCCAGAGGCCCAGGCCCCATCCCACTGGCCACCAGCAGTGCTTCCTCACCAAAGCCGCCACCACCAGCATTCAGGGCTCTGGGCGAGCAACGCTCCTGGGACTTCATGAGCCAGACCAAGGTGTTCTCTCCTCCCACTTCTCCACAAACCTAATTCACAAAATTTCTTACTCTAAAATTTCCTCTCCTAAATTCCTAAACTCTGACACCTTCTACCATTTATCTCTACTAGAATTTAACACTAGAAGATCTAAGCACATATGTAAATGTGATTTTTTTTGATATCTTGCTATTTCACGGTGCTCCACAAAGAAAGAAAGCCAAGGCTGCCCCATGCTATGCCACAGGCTCGAGCCAGCACTCTAAAGACACAGGAAAATTTCCACTAGCTGGTCCGCCCGTGTGACCCCTGCTCTGGACGTGCATACTCTTGCCCGGCTGTGGACAGGGAGGCTGTCTGCAGTGCACAGGGGCTAAGTATTCCAGGGAGGAGGAGACAGCAAAGCCCGCTGTGTGCAAGCTGCAGCGCCACCTGACTGACGTGTGCAGGCATGTGACTGCCCCGGCTACTCCGACACCGTCCCCAGGACTGACCACTGCTTGGCAGCCATCTTCCTTGGGTGCCTAGGCAAGGCCTCCACTTCCTTATCTTCACTTTCCTACACTGGTGGCAGAGATGCTTTTCTAAAAGCATCCTTCTGATCACGTCACTTCAAAATCCATCAAAAGCTCTCCACTTTGCTGTGGACACCACAGCCACGACTCATCAGCCTCCCTCCCGTGGTCTAGTCCCTACTCACCTTCCCAGCCTTTCTCCTGTTCCCGTTGGATTTACCCAATCTCACTACCGACAATCTTTCAGAAACCAGACTTTTCTGCTGTCGCCTCAGCACCTTTCTTCTGCAATATCCCTTTATCCACTACAACCCCAAATTTCATGAGGCCCTCAAGCCCTTGCTTGGGTGCCACTTCCTGCATTACCATTTCCGTGACCCAGCCAGATGACGGCGGCCCTTTCCTCTGTGGGTCCTGTGTGGGGTGCAGGCCAAGCTCCTATTGTACTGGGACAGTAAACACATCTGCACTCATCTTTCAGCTTTGATGCTGGACCAGAACCAAGATGCATGATGCTACCTGGTTCATCTCCAGCACTGAGAGCCCAAGTGGGGGAACTTGGAGCTCAGGGATAGAGGTAAAGAAGCAATCTCTCGGGGCCATAGCACCTGTGCCCGGCACCCTGAGCAGTTCAGATCACTCGATGTTCTAAGCAGTTGTGGTTCACAGCAGTCAGCTGGGGGCCAGGTGTAAACACAAGGGGAGTGGGTGGCTGCCCACAGCCTCACTGTACAGCCTGCGTGGCCAGGAGAGGTCGAGTTCTGGAGACCTGCCGTGTCTTCACAGCCCTTCTGAGCACGGAGACGTGGGCACAGAGACTACTGAACTCTGGGCTGGGGGTCAAGAGGCTCGGGGACTCCAGTCCAAGTTCTGCCATCAAGAACCTGCTCAATGTCGGGCAAGTCACATGGGCCTTGGTTTTCCTCCTGCAAACCGAGGGGGGTGAACCATAGAACCACAAGTTGTATTTGTTAAGAAAACGACTGTGAGGACAAAGAAAGGAACCACTTCTAAATCACGTAAATTGACTCATCATCATAGCTCTTGAAATAGTTTTCCTCGTTAACTTAGAATAATATGACAGGGTCACCAAATTTTGCTCATCTGTATGCACCTTCATTAGAAAGCAGTCAAATACAGTTTCCTGAAAGGATGAGAAGTATCTGCACCGCAGCATTAAACCAAAATGCATGGCATGCGTGAAACCACAGGCCACCTTCAGGGCTCAGGATGAACTGGTCACATACACAGTCCTCTTAAGCCTGAGCACCTGCCCTCTGAAATGCAGAGAGAGGTTTAGGCATTCAGATCCCGGCACTACCGCTAGCTTAAAAGAGCCTGCTTTCTGCCATCTGCACATTTGTGCCGCCCCGTCACTGCTCTCCCCCAATCCCACTGGCGATGGGAATCCTGCAGCACTGTGCTGCAGGGCAGGCTGCTGGAGTGACAGGCTGCCAACCAGTTCAGGGAACAGGCAAAGTTGAGAGAATGTTGCACATTTATTTTGCAAGGAATAAACTTTTGCTTTGGGGTCTCCAGTTCTGCCTGTCTACATCTGGTCGGAGAAAGTTAAACGATGGAGACAAGGATAGGGCAGGAGGGATTCTGTTCCTCCTGGGAAATGGAAGAAAGAGCCGTTCTCATGCCTGGAAGTCCCTTTACTTGCCCCAGGTGAGCTCCTTCAGTCGACCCACACATGGCTCCTGGTAGGAGCTGGACATGTCCCAACGTGATCTACTGACCTTGAGACATAAAGCCTCTCAGAACGAAATCTGCAAAGCTGACGCCAAGCAGACCTCCTGAAGATAGTCTGGTGAGTAGGAATCTGGGGTGGGTTCTCTTATTCCATCGAGAAAAAAATGGGGTTACTACTGTTAACAGGTAGAGATCCTAACCCGATGAGGACATGATATAATAGTTAAAATAAGCTCAGTAAAAAAATAAGCTAATAAATAAGATGTCCAACTTCACTGATAAACAAGGAAACATCCAATCAGCGAGATACACTTTTTTTTTTGTGAGGAAGATTAGCCCTGAGCTAACACCTGATGCCAATTTTTCTCTTTTTTTTTTTTTTGCTGAGGAAGATTGGCCCTGGGCTAACATCTGTGCCCATCTTCCTCTACTTTATATGGGACTCCGCCACAGCATGGCTTGACAAGCGATGCGACGGTCCACACCTGGGATCCGAACCCTGGGCCGCTGTGGCAGAGCACGCACACTTAACCACTATGGCACTGGGCCGGCCTCAAGATACACTTTTTCATCTATCAAATCACTGAAGAAAAAAAACTTTTCAATGCTGTCAAGGGTGCCATGAAACAGAAACTCTTAGTCATGGCTGGTGAAGGGATGAAGTGATAAAACGTTTTTAGGAAACAAGTTGGTACCATTTATCTAAGACTCAATTACATTTTGATCTATAATTCTGTAAACTACAGCATACAGAAGCATTATGTATAATGAGGAAAAATGGAAGCACCCTCAGAGCTCCAAGGGACCGTGAAGCAAACAAGGCACATGTCATGGGGGTCTGTAGTCAATCTCGAGGAGGAGCCTTATCATCCTGACTATGCTGTAAGTTAAGTGTTAAGTGGAAAAGCAGGACACAGAATTGCAGAGTACAATCACAGTCAGATAAAACCACAGAAAAACAATGCAAAGATACCTTATCCATCAGCATGTGTTATCTTTAGGTAACAGAATTAAAGGTTACTTATATTTCCTTTTTAATTATTTCCTTTATATTCTAAATTTTTCTAATATACTTTTATTATGAGAAAAAAAAATAAACTCAAACTTTTATCAAATAAACAGACATTACCCAAGCAGCGTCTGTACTTCAGGGAATCCTGGAAAGGAGGTTATGCACCCAGAGAAGAGTTCTTAACTATGCACTTAACAAATGAACCCTCTGAAAAATTTTTTTCCTAATGGGACCAGAATTTAAACCACTGGATAGCACCCTATCATTTTAACTTTGTTTTCTTTTCCAATTTCAACAGTCTCTTCTTGGCATTCTTTACTGATAAGCCACACAAGGCAGTTAGGGTCTAGCCTGGTGGAAACTGAGTAACTGATGCTCACCTGAGTGGTGTGAATGCCAGTGCCGCCTGCTGATGATGCGTCTGTTCTCCTTCATGCAGGCCTTGCACACGATGGACTTCAGGTTGTGGAATTTGGTGAGCCGAGACTTCTGCAAACAGACCAGATCGGGTGGAGCAGTGACAGACACAGGCAGGAACTCAGGAGACACAACTGCACAGTGAAAACAGTCTCCAAGGATATGGAGCACAGCTTCCCTTCAACACTGTAACTTAACAGGAGGCTCTGAGAAAACGAATCCCTGGGAAAGGTAACATTAGCATCTGCATCTTCTCTTGTCTTCTGTAGGTTAGAGAGTCATTTCTAAAAAAGAGTCTTCAAGTTCTGTTATGACATCTAGGTCACTACCACACAACCTCACTGCAAAAAATCTATGCCTGTAATTAATGTTATTATTTCAACTCTTCCCAGTTGTAAGACATTAACCGGAACTAGCAATGTCACATAAAACAGCAGCAGATTGAGGAATGGAACACTGACTATTCTATCCTCTCTGCCTTGTTTTATTTATTTATATATTTATTTTTTGTGAGAAAGATTAGCCCTGAGCTGACAGCCGTCGCCAATCCTCCTCTTTTTGCTGAGGAACACAGGCCCTGGGCTAACATCCGTGCCCATCTTCCTCCACTTTATATGGGACGCCACCACAGAATGGCTTGACAAGTGGTGCATCGGTGTGCGCCCAGGATCCGACCTCGGGCTGCCGCAGCGGAGCGCGCGCACTTAACCGCTACACCGCCGGCCCGGCCCCTCTCTCTGCCTTGTTTTAAAGCAGAGGTGTGAACCGACAACCACTCTGTACTTTGTCACAACATTAGCTACAGAAAGACAGACCCATGCCTGGGGATTCACAGGCTGTGCCATACGTTGGCTACATGTTCACCTTTCCTCAAGTCTACAGAAACAGGCCACATCTGAGGAATATCTTCCTTGTTACTCTGCTTCTACTGTCTGTACATAACTTTGACTACTTCTAAATTCTGAACACTTAAATTCCTATGACACCCTGGGTTTTGTGTGTGTGCATGAGAAATATCAACAGCAACACAAGACCAAATGTTTTCGATCTGATGTGAAAGCTTAGAGCACTTGATCATAACAGACAATAAGCCCTTGGTCTTACGCACGCCTGTGGGTATTAAAACCCATTCCAAATGAGCTTGGCTGAGGCCTGACTTGGAAATCTTCCAGGAATCATGTAGCAATTGTACTTATAAAGCCAGAACAGCAGCCAACGTCCCCAACTGAACCGTCAACCTTCAGAGGATACTTTCAAGTAATAAATCCTCACTATTCCTATCAGATTAGTCTAATGTCTGTAGAGGCACCTCTGTAGGAAAGATTCATTCTTAATTCAAAAAGGGGAAAAGGAGCAAGAGCACTTGAAAATTAAAACGTGTTCCACTAGGTGGGACGCTCAGCAGACATTTTGGGGTCTAGAACCCCACAGAAATATTATGGCAGAAGCTATTAGATACTTTGACTCTGAAGCCTTATGCCTCCAATCATGTGTTTCTGGCTTTCTGGAATAACACAATCCTTTATCAGGAAAGCAGTAATTGGAACAATGTAACCAGCAGTTGTAATGTTTCCTGTGTAAATTTTCAAAGCCTGGGAACACGCGCCTCAGATGGGATGTTCCTGGTGAGCATGTTTGTTTTCCAAAGTAAAGTGACAGCTAGGCCAGACAGCACTGCTGACCTTTCTGACGCTCAGCCAAGGACTCTGAGTTTTCACCATGCATCTGCTCCACTGATTTCAAACCTTTTAATCATTTCTGAACGTGAAAAAAAACATGAACTCACATTTTGTTCTACAAGATCCTCCACAGTATATCCTTTTTCAGATTGCAGGTACTTCTGATGAAAAAGCTTCCCATCAAATACATTCCAGGGCATGAAATCACTCATCCTCCAGGGGAAGCCGCACGCGCTGTTGACCAACACTAGAGTGGTGAGGCCGCGGACCAGGAGCGAGCCAAGCTGCACGGCTCTGGGGTCGACGTAATCAAGCTGCGGAAACCAGACACACAGAGAATGTAAAAAAGGAGCTGCGCACCTGTGGGAAACAGACACAGTGGTCTCGGCTCTGCACGGTAACTCTAGTCACAACAGATGCTGCCAACACAACCACGGCTGCACTGACTAGCCCAACTTCCTGAGCTCCGCTGAACACGAGAGGGAAAGAGAGGGACAGCCTCGTCAGTAAGCCTGCATCTTCATTCACTCACCCACTGCTCAAACACCAGACATTCACCCAGGCCTGCTCTGTGTATAGACAACCTTTGAGCTACAGAACAGAAGGGTCCCTTCCTCACGTCAAAGCTGTCACCCACCAGAAAATGCTGTGAGATTATTCGCTTCAGGCGTACTCTCCTCTGAAAAACTTTCTTTAATAAAAAGCAAAGGCAAAGGAAGAGAAGCCAAGAGAGTATCATTTTAGATACTGATGAGTTTACTGTATTTTTAAAAATTACACTCAGTTCTAATTATAAGTATTAATTATTAAAAATATCATTTTAAATGAATACCTATTTAAGAATAAAATGGCTTACTATCTCATAGGGTTGATGGGCTGATAATTTTTACAAATTAAGAGGGTCATACCAATATAAAACATGTCTTTTTGTTGTCAAATCTACTTAGATGTCAAACATTCCTATTGTTCTTGGATGGAGACCCGCCCTAACATGCTACAGAGGGAATTCCTGCATTTGGTGAGAACCCTTACTTTGCAGAGTAAGTCATGTTTCTGGAACTCATGGCCTTGTTGACCACGCACAAGGTGACCTGACACCTAACAGTGTCCACACAATTGTGTCAGCAAGGCAAGCTCAGCTGATTCTATCCTCATCTGGTTTATATATGTTGCTCAAATTAAACAGCAGCTATTTTAAATGTTACTATATATCTAAAATAGTTCACAGAACTGGAATAAATCAGGAAAAAAGTGATGGATGTTTTATCCCCTTTATAACTAAGGTTTCACTTCACTGATTAAAATAAAAGAAACTTGATCATCTCAAGAAATTTATGATGAACTGTGATTACCCCAGAGTTCATCTAAGTGTTAATGAAAGTGTGTTTGTTGTACAGCTTTTTAAATTGTCCTGAAAACACTCCTTATTTAGGAAGAGCGACCATGGGACAGGTGCATGGGGTGAGGTTACCTGCTTGGTTAGGAATCCCTTTCCTCACTCCCGTTCCTCTACAGGAACCTCCGGTGAGGCCACTGCTGGTGGCTGCTCCTCACCACATTATTTGCTCCTTACGGTCGTTCCTGTCATCTTACTGTTCTTTAACTGCATCAAGCCTTGCACTTGTGTAACTACGCACATTGGCTAGAACTGCACTAAGCCAGCAGCCAGCAGCCATGTATGATATCTGAATTTAAGTAAAATTACATACTTAGTTTCTCAGATGCACCAGCCACATTTCAGTGCTCAGGGGCCACACGTGGCTAAGTGGCCAGCATATTGGTCAGCACAGACATGAACCCTCCCATCATGACGGAGTGCTCCGTTGGACAGCTTTAGTTTAGAACGTCCTCTTTTCTCTACCTCAGGATTCTCCTCTCTGTAAACTGCAACGGGACTCGCCTTCCTCACCCTAGCCCCGCCCGAGGTCTCATCCTGCACAGACGTGTTCACAGCCCGCCATGCAGGCTTCGTGAAGGTGAGATGATGGCACCACGAACAGCCCAGCGCGCCCCACAGCAATGCTCCTGTCAGATGGACCAGTGGGCAATCTATACCAAAACAGATGTTGCCTATTTTCTCTGAGTGTTGGGGGCAATTCCCTAATCTGGTAGGTTTTTCAGTAATGGAATCAATGTCTGTTCATTTCTCGTGTTCATCCCTTCTATACCTGTCTGTTTTAAGGTAAATTTTAAATGAAGTATACCATCCTTCAAAGCACAGATGCTATGTGTACCACTTGAATTTTCACAAAGAAATCGTTTGTGAAAAACAAAGCCAACGTTACCAGCATCACAGAAGCCCCGTGTCCCTCTCTCTTATACTCCCTGCCCTCAAAACGAAACCACTAACCAACTTCTCAAACCATAACTGGTTTTGTTTGCTTTTGAGTCTATAAAAACGAATCAGGCTATACACTTCTTTTGGTCAACACTGTCTGTGAGGTTTCCCATATTGTGAGAGCAAGTTCTTTCACTCTCTCTGCTCCGCTAGATGCCACTGTATGCCAGGGTTCTGACTCGATGCACTGGGTCTATAAACTAGTTAGGGGATAGCTGGCATCTTTAAACAGTGAGTCTTCTCCCAGCCCATGATGCAGCACATCTCTCCAGTCTGGGTCTCTCAGTAATGTTTTGTGGTTGTCAACGTAGGGATTGTAGACAACTTTGTTTTTTCCTAAGTATTTCATGTTTTCCCTTTGATGTTAGTGTAAACTTAAAAAACTGGGGGGTTACTTTTACTTGTTTAGAATACATTTGGGTTGTATATGTTGACTTTGTATCTAACCCCTGTTAAATCTGCTTATTAATTCTAATAGTTGCTCTCAGATTTGGATTTTCCACATATACAATCATGTCCTCTGTCAATAATGATGGTTCTACTTCTTTCTTTCAAGTCCTACACCTTGTATTTCTTTCTTCTGACTTCTGGCCAGGACTGCAGTTTAACAATCATGAACCAAGACACCCAGATTCACTCCCACTATAGAGGAAGAACTTTTAATATTTCACCACTAAGTGGGATTTCTGCTGTAGATTTTTGTAGATACTTTTTATTAGATTAAAGAAGTTCCCTTCTAGTCCTAGTTTTCTGACAGTTTTTACTATGAACAGGTACTGAATTTAACCACATACTTCTTCTGCATCCATTAACAAAATCATATACTTCTCCCTTATTGTGTTAATAAATCACACTTATTTTCAAATGTTAAGTCAACTTTGTATTCCAAAAATAAACCCTTGGTCATCATGTATTACCAGTTTTTATATACTGCTGGATTCAATTTGCTAATATTTTGTCTGGAAGTTTTGAACTTATTTTCATGAAACAAAATGGCCCAGAATTTTAATTTCTTATCATAGTGTTTTCCTGTGCTTCTTGATGTCTAGGAGACAGAAGATAATATTTAAAAGGATTGTGGTTACAAAATTTTTATTTCCCAGAATATGTTTAAAAGTATTTCTCAGCCATGTTTGCCTTGTGTTTTATTTTTCTAATTATAATGTAAAGTTTTAGAAAATAAACTATGCCTTTCTTGCTCAACAAGTCTGTTAAGGAAGAGGATTATACCAAATTGGCTGAAGATGTGTTGAAAACAGAGTGGAGAAAACCTGTGAAATGTTTGATGACCAAGACCAATTTCCAAATTACTTATCGAACAGAGAAAACTACTAATTTAAGCTAACTGGGGTTATATGGCAAAGCAGAACATTTTCATAGGCTGTAGGATTAAATTCTGAGGCTCTGCGGTTATCTTTCCAGCAACAGAGAAAGTCACAAGTTCTGGAATCCCAACAACTGGCATTTAGGGAACGTCCTGGGAGCCCATGTCAGAGAGGCAGAAGGCTGGCCCCAGATCTGGGCTCTGAATCACCAGTGAACACTCACCAATTCCATGTGGCTATAAGGTATGGCCTTACAAATAAAATTAATAAATAAAAGCAGCCATATTTTAGAAATAGGATTTAAGGTGCTTTGGAATAAAGACAAGGAAAAGCTGAACGCTTCCTGCTGAGGTAATGGAGTATCTGATGGGGACACAGAAACTAGAAAAACCAGTTCTAATGTCCCAAAGCCTCACAGTAAATATTTAACAGTAAACAGCTCAGCTGTGTGGTGTTTATATGCTAAGGAAGGTTCATTTACTGGGGTTTATTGGCAGTTATGTAAAGTGATACTTATATGGAACAAAACTACTATTCTTGGCAAGCCAAAACCCCTAGTCCACCTGACCTAAGTCTCAGATACTGCCTCACCAGGGCAACTGTTCTGTAAGCAGGTGGAAATCCAAGCAGGCAGAGAAAACACTGTTACGTGCATCACTGTTCACTAGTAAACAAATCAACCAAAACAAACATGAGTTTCTTTGGTCCAAAAGGCCTGGTTAGATTTCAGAGCTTCTACATGGAAGTTCTCCCTCGGTTAGGGGTCTCCTGGTTGTAGTTAGGCACCACTGTACAAAATCGCCCTCAAGGAGACTGTCCTGAGCCGTGATGGGCAGGTGGTGCACAATGAACGGGGGGCACTGGTCCAGCTTTACTCACGTCCAGCTGCTACTCAGCCTCCCTGAGTCAGGGCAGAGGAGTCCAAGGTCTTCCATGAAAGTTTGTTACAACTGTTCATGAGGGTAGAGCCCCTTTAAAATGGGGCTGACCGTTGGCTTGGCTGCACTGAGCTTAACACTGTACCCCTCGGAGACGTCTCATGTTGTACTGGCTATCTTACTTGTCCCTTCTCTTAATACTCTTCATTCTGAAAGGAAAACTTTTATTGCTGAAGAACGCTGGCTAGCACACAACCACCTGCTTGAGGCATACTCTGATCCCCAGACTCTCCCTGTCTTCAACAGGGGTATGCAAAAAGTCTAGAAAATACTTCTGGCTTGAATCAAATACTAATATTCTTCTAGCAGCTTCACCGACTTTAACTTCCAAACCTCCCATCTCTATACAGTGTTGCATCCTGTGGTGAAATGAGGTATGTGATAGTGGTTACCAGGCAGAACTCTGCTTTTGATGAAGGAGCATCCACGGGGGAAGGGTCAGCCTGGGCGGGGCACAACAAGTGTCTAAACATCAACTGTGCCACCACTGACAGGCTACCAGAGTTGCTCAAATCCTCGGGGAAGGGGAGAAGCCGTCAACAGGCCACACGTGAAGTACAGGTTGTGCTGAGGAGACAGGGTACATCTGCGTGACTCATGACAAGAACGTGTGGAGGGAGACGGTGAGATGTCGGGAAGGAAGACAGGGAGCCCTGGGTAGAGCTTTGCTCACATATCAGGGACTTGACATTGTCTGGGGGGCCCTGGAGAGCCATTTACGTTAAGTGGAAGAATAATACGACCAGACTTGTCTGACAACATTTAAGCCTCTGGGAACAGGGTGCGGGTGAAATGTGTCAGGCGAGTCACTGTGCGAGGGCTTGTCCTGTCACCAGTGCTCCCCCACCTTGCCACAGTGGTACTTTAAAGATTTTATTTATTCATTTTTTTTCCCCCCAAAGCCACAGTAGATAGTTGTATGTCACAGGTTCACATCCTTCTAGTTGCTGTACGTGGGACTCGGCCTCGCGTTGGACGGAGAAGTGGTGCCTCGGGGCGCGCCCGGGATCCGAACCCGGGCCGCCAGCATCAGAGCGCGCGCACTTAACCGCTAAGCCACGGAGCCGGCCAACAGTGGTACTTTAAAAATAGTTGTTGAATTTATATGTAAATAAATGACAGCATGTTAAAGCTGCGTGGAGAAACCTACCATTTTCTGGTCCTATCTAAGAGGCAGAAAGAAATTAAATGCAGGATATACTTAACAGCTGGTGGTTTACCGGTTAAGATCCGGAGCTCTCACTGCCATGGCCCAGGTTCATTTCCTGGTCAGGGAACCACACCACCCATCTGTCGACGGTCATACTGTGGTGGCTGCATGTTGCTGTGATGCTGAAAGCTATGCCACTGGTATTTCAAATACCAGCAGGGTCACTCATGGTGGACAGGTTTCAGTAGAGCTTCCGGACTAAGACAGACTAGGAAGAAGGACCCCACTTGCAAAAAAACTGGCCATGAAAATCCTATGAATAGCAGCAGAGCATTGTCTGATACAGCACTGGAAGGTGAGAGGATGGTGCAAAAAGACCGAGCAGGGGTTCACTCTGCTATCCACAGGGGCGCTAGGACTTGGGATCCATTCGACAGCACTAACAAATGTTTAACAAGGAATCCAGCAATACTGCATTCTGGAATCTTTTTCTTCTCATAATGCAAGGCGGCAGGGGTGGGATTATGGTGGACACTGGGACCAGTGAAAGGCACCAATAAAAACATCAAGGTCTGCATCAGGGCAATGGTTAGCCATTACACGGCTCTTGTCTTCAGCAAGAAAAACAAAAATTCCATTTCTCCTGTGCACGTTCTTATCCAATGCCATTTTTATTCTACATCTTTAATCCAGGCAAAAGTAAATTGTGTTGAGATGCATTCCTAGAATTTAAATGTACACATGCAAAGAACAAAAGGGGAAGAGGGTAAAATGAAATAAGTGAGAAACTGGCAAGAGCTGCTTGGAGCAAGACAGGAGCCGTTGTACACAGGATCTGGACTGAGGCACCAGGAGCCCTTGTATGCAGGATCTAGGCCGGCTGCAGCACCACATAACATCCCTAAGATATCCATAATACTCAGTGGAAACAAAAGCAAGTTTTCTGAACTTGCCTTGCAGAGAAATAAAATCTCCACCTGGCCAAAGACAGTGTATTGTCTCAGGTGTGCAGGTGTGCCTCTTCAGCTCTAGCTGGCATGCCCAACAACTGCAATGTTCTTACTTGCAGCCCAATGGTGAGGAGGCAGCCTTTGAACACATTTGTAATTTCCAATCTGATCCTGACATACAGCTAAGGTTCAGAACTGATGACCACAGACAACAGGAAAAACTAGTTCTCCTATATTTCTTTCTCATGGCTTATAGAAAGGACCCAAGAACAGAGAAAAGAGAAAGGGCAGCTTGGTATAAAGGCATGTAGATGTGGAAAAGCTTTATGTAAAAGAGGAGCGGCATAGACATGTACGTCTTGCGAGGTGGAGCCTCCTCCCCCCACGGTGTTGCCACCATCACTCACCACTGCAGACCCAGGTCTTTACTGCAGACCTTCCTCCAGACTCAGAGCCAGCTGAGGACGAACGTTTCCCCCTGGATAGCCCACATATGTCCTACGGCTTCAAAAACAGACTCATGAAAACGTCCACCCGTGTCTCCTCCTACCTCATCACATATCACAGCAGCACTGCCATCCTCCTACCTCATCAATATCATGGCAGCACAGCCATCTTCCTACCCCATCACATATCATGGCAGCACTTCCATCCTCCTACCTCATTGATATCATGGCAGCACTGCCATCCTCCTACCTCATCAATATCATGGCAGCACTGCCATCCTCCTACCTCATCGCATATCATGGCAGCAGTGCCATCTTCCTACCCCATCACATATCATGGCAGCACTTCCATCCTCCTACCTCATCACATATAATGGCAGTACCACCATCCTCATAGCAACCCTGGCCTGAAGGAAGGGCTACTTCAGGGACCCAAAGCCACCGTGAGACTGTACAGTTATGTCTGTAAGTGTGAAACCACAGAAAGAAGCCTGGTTTAAAAGAACAGTAACAGCTAATCTTTACAAGGAGTGTAGGAAGATCTTGCTTGCACTACTGCCCATAACCCCGTTCCTCCCTCCTTGTCCTGTCCTTTAGTCTCATAAGACATTCCACAATCAACACTCAGGGACAGGAGAGGGCAGAACCGTCATGTTCTGACTTTCAAAAGCCTACCCACCCCCCACCCCCGAACGTCAAAGACCTCAGACCTGCCACAGGTGTGAAGAGTTGGAGCAAAAGCAAGGAGACCGGACCCCGGGGGCCTCGAGGAAGGAGGAAGAGGGGACCCAGGAGTGAGAGGAATTCTGAGCCCTGTAGAAGGGCACAGAATCCTCAGGCAGTGAGTGAGCTCTGCCCCTGGCCAGCTGGAGCCCAGAGAAGACAGTTTCAGGGGTGTCTAAGTTTCACTGGCCTGGCTAGTGTGGGAGCAGCAGGGAACAGTGGGCCCCCAATGGGGGCAGGAGGGGCTGGGAGAGCCAGGTTCCCCACTGATAGAGAGGGGGCACAGAGAGCAGAACAAGGATGTCTCGGGTGCCCACTCCCACACAACCCGGGGTACAGTTCTGCCAGCCTGTGGAATGGAGTTTGAAAAATTACACTGCTATCAAAAAGAAAGGTAAAATTGAAACTATATCCTGAGATTTGTTGCTACTATAGAAACCTAAATTTTATTTGAAAGATTCTTATTCATGAACACAAAACATATCTACCAGGACTATAGCATAAAATAAGTAGAGTGATTTATATAAGTTTTCAGCAAATTGACAATTATTTGAGTACCTACAACATGCAAAGCTTCCATGGAAGTTATAAAAGACTCAATTTCCACCCCCAAGTAACTGAGGATATATTTAATTCATTCAAATAAATACTAGTTGAGTACCTGCTAAGTTGCCAGAAACTGTAGGTATTATAGGAATTACACAAAGAGGAATGAAGCCAAGGAGATGAAGGAAAGCACAAACGACAAGAGGAGGCAACAGCGTCCAGGAGCAACAAGTAGGAGACACTCGAGGAACAAGGAGGGGAATAGGGCTCTAATCCGTGTCTGGTCACACCAAAAAGGCACCACACGGCACATCTGCTTACTTGCCAAACCAGGTATTCATAGAAAGGAAAGAGATCACTTTTGGGAAGGCTTAAAGAGGAGGTGGTAAGGGCTGAGTCTTGGAGGGCCTGCGGGACAGGGAAGGGGGACAGAATCAGACCTCAGAGGGCCTGGAAGCTTGGGTTCCACTCTGTGGGTGATTTACACTTGTCCCTTCCTCAAACGCACACCCCTGCCTGCCACAGGCAAGTCAGTTGTCGGGTGTGTGGTTGGGGAGAGACCTACTGTTCTGGACTGGGGAGGGTTGGGTAGGTCGGGAGCCAGAGAACTCTCCTGAGAACTTGCAGTGAGGCGTCCCACCTGCTCAATCACTGCCCTGAAACCAACACGTGCTTACTTAACAACAAGCAGCCACCAGCCCTCTCCCAGGTGGTATGCCAAAGCTTCTGAGGATGGCTGCTGGCGCCTGGTCATCTCCTCGCCTACTGAGAACAGCTATTTTCCTTAGGATTCTCTGGGCCAGAAGAAGCTGCTCATCTAAGCACTAAAGATGGAAGCAGCAAGTGGTGTAGGGCTAAGGGCCAGCAGGGTGGCATCACTGGTCCCACAGCTCGAGGCTCACTCTCCTCACGAGAGCCGTTTCCAGTCCCCTCCTCACGCTCCTCAACTAGGTTCTCCATTTGCCACCTTTTATGAGGTTCCTTCACAAACATTCTTGCTGACCCACAGAGCTCATAGTTTCTGACCCAAGCATCAGAACGTGTAGTCGATGTATGTAACTATAATTGTGGGGACAGTGGGAAAATAAGTGAAACTAGGAGCACGCTGTCAAACCTGGGGATGGGCTTACTGTACACTTGATTCCAGGCTCACAAACCTCTCTTCCTTCCCAAAGTCACTCAAGGATGTTCTGCCTGTGGAAGCTTTGGAAAAGTGAGGAATACACGGAAGAATAACAGTGAGGAAAACATGGAAACCAGTTTCTTGCAATGGTTTTCTTGGCCCTTGTGTTTATCTCATTGGATCTGTCCGGGGAACTCATCTTCTGTGTTTATTCAACTTAAAAAGTCTAGCAAAATGTTCAATAGAGTCTATTTCTACTATTCATTCCTTCATCAACTTTTTGAGTGCCTAATAACGAAAGCATATTTCTAAATATCTCTGAATATCTATTTACACAATCTTGTATTTCTGTGGCTATTTCAGTGATTTAACCAGCAAAGGGCTTTATTTTGATGTGCTATAAAAATGTGATCTCAATATTCCTCAGAGCATTTTGATTTTATCTACAGGATTTAGTGTTTGATTCAGAAGGTGAGGATTCACCAGCAAGGACAATATTAAGTAAAGATCTTTTAACGGAAGATTTCTACATTTGCTTTTTACATGTGATGCACTCGCTGATCACTCTGGAGGTGCTTGGATGTTTGGGGAGACGATGCGGAACAATGAGAACAGTAGGTGGAACTCAGGGCCCTGGCTTCTTAATGTGGCTTCGACACACATGGGTGCCTTGACCTCAACATATCATTCTCCCACCTGAGCCAAAGGCACAGGAGCTTGACTTCACTGTCTCTACGGTCCCACTATATTCCAGCTCCATGGACAACATTATCTTCAGTATCAAAACTTACTAAGCACTTGATATTTGTACAGCACCCAACAGACGATACAGAGCATCCAACAATGAATAAGCCATTGTCCCTGACCCCTAGAGACCCCCAAACCCAGGCTTCACCACGGGGTGGGGCGTGTTAGAGAATTAGGTAGAGCTGGACTCAAGAGTCAGGGAATGTGCATCCTCACTTCAGCTCCTTCAAGGAACCTCTGCCAAGACACTCATCTTCACATCATGAAGCATTAATCTGCTTTGATTTTTCCCTAACCCTTTAAAAATGTAAAAACCATTCTGAGCTCACAGGCCCTGCAAAAGTAGATGACAGGATGGATTTGGCATAAGCGTTTGCCAACCCCTGGTTTAAGCTTTTGACAGAGTGAGAGCATCACTGAAAGTTGCATTAACTTTAATTTGTAGCAAGATAAAGATATGATTTGGAGATTCAGTGGCATAGAATTATTTTATTTTAAATTTCTATTGGTGAGCTTTATAGCTTCTCTATAACCTAAAAAGAAAAATTTCTGTTTGAAGTCAGAATTGTCAAAATTCATAACACACTTAAAAGTGACTTCTTCCAGGTTTACAGAACTGTCTTTGGACACTCTTCTGATATAAATGAGAAGAAAGGACGACACAGTGTGGGCTGAGCTCGTTCTTCTCTCATCACGGTTTGCAAGCTCACCCGTGGGAGTGGAACGACCTGCGTGAACGCTGTGCTCTGACACATGCCCATATCAACCAGACTACAAGACGAACAAAGGCTCAGTGACAGTGCTTAGTTTACAGACTCATTCCAACAAGTTACTTGTATGTGCAAAATGCTTTTTCAAAAGCCTGCAATTAGAGAGCACTCCTTACCATGGTTGTTTATTTTTCAGAAGGTCTATGCCTTGGCAGGAACATCACAAATCCCCGTCCATCCCACTAGAGCTTAGGTCTCACGCCGAGGCTGCTCTGTGCAGAAGACCCGAACAGGCTGGCTCTCTGAGCCCCCACCCCATCACCCGCCTCATTTGTGAAGTTCACCCTCCTGTCAGAGGAACAATGGGCTTCCTGACAGGTGCAGGCAGCCAGGAGTGCACGAAGGCAGGTGTGCGTGCCTCTGTCCCCCAACACCCACCACTCAGAGCACAGGTCACCACCGGCTGACGCCACTTCCTAACTTGCCCCTTTCGCAATCACCTCTTTCAAGTCCACGTAAAAAAAACCTATTTTTATGAGCAAGTGGAAACTCTGGTAAGGAAACTGCTGGGTGGCTAATCAACCCATTGGAGAAATCTCAGCCCTTCCCTGTCAGAATGTAACCAGCTTCCACCATCCACATTGCACCTCTCAGCCCCCATACCTGATCCCTCCCTACTCAAGGTCTCATCTCCTAAGTTTACTCTGCCTTCAGCCAGTAAGAATCTAATTCCTAGTAGAAGTAATTTAGTTGTCCCTTCCTAACAGCTGCAGAGGCTTTATTTTATCCTACAAACCCAGACTCTCCACATATCACCGATGCCAGCACTTGACTGAATCTACATTTTGCTTATTCATTTATTTTTCCTTAATTGATTTAGGGTACCCCAGAGACCAAGAGATGGACCATTGCCATTATCATACAAAAGAACTTACTGTTCCTTTGCTGGAAACAGATCCTTTGATTCATCAGTCACCCTTTTATTTCTAAGCACGCACTTATTTTACCAAAACTGCTAAGAGTCTGTCACAAATCACTCCATCAAACAGTGACGACAGGAAAACACTTGAAAGAACTCCACAGTAAGACACTTCTGCAGTTCTGATGCGCTCAACAGAGCATGCATGTTTCCGTTCCACAATCTGCCTGGAGAAACAGCCCCTGCACCCAGCTGCCCCTTAAGCATTGCAGGCACGTTCTCTCACACCACTCTGCTCTGGCCAACAACTCTTTGATGTGAACTCCCTCCGGAGGAGGAATATATCTCATGAATGGAAAATATCAGGGCCCTTTTTTTTGGCCAACTCTTTCCTCCATGGGTTCATGGTCTGACACCGGTTATCATTTAAAACCTCGCTTGCAACTTCTTTTTTCAGATGCACATTATGTGAGAACAAGGAACAAAATCAAAGGATGAAGTCCAAGACACAATTCAGAATCAGAAAATCACCTCCTGAAATATTAAAATGCCGTATTTCTTTATTCCTATTCTCCTGTTAAACATCAGCACAGGGCTCCAGCAGGATGACGGCCCCGTGTTAACAACAGACAACACATAGGTAAAACTGCATGCTGCAGATCTGCTCCTTAGAGATCTTTAGTTACTGCTACAAGGCGCTTTACCAAGCATGACTGGGCACTATTTATGCTAGGTGCTTGCGGATTACAAAAAGAATAAGATATCGTCCCAGCCCTCAGAAGCACACAACTTAGTTGTGGAAACAAATCTCTCAGATACAAAATAATTATAAAATAGTATAAAGCAAAGTATTACATAGTTTTAAAAAGCCAAGAACACATGCTGTAGACGATAAACGCTGTCCCTGGTAAGGCAAGAACATAATCTAGAAGACCAACGAGAAAATAGACACTAGTATTTCTTCTGCCACTATCCTTCAGAAATTCCCAAGTTCAACTCGAATCTCCATCCTCTACATTCAGGTGGAACCATGGAGATATAAGTCTCCCATTAGCTCTGGCTTATAATATTTTGGTCTCAGAAAATCCAAATGGCCGCAAAGCGTGAATAGCTTCACAAAAACAAATATATATATTCAATTCAACGTGAGCAAGGCACCAGGTGGGAGCTGCAGGAGACAGGAAACAGTGTGGGTTTGCCCTAATGGGATAACACAGAACTCTCTGTTCTAGGCCCTCCTCTGCCCCTTCTGCTCTGTCCACTCCTTCCCTCACTTTGATGCTGTAAACTTTGCTTTTCAACCCAGGAGCCAATCAAGTGAATCTATTCCACAGCCATCCACGCCCCCATGTGCAGAGGGGCTTCGGCTTCCATAATTCTAGTTTGCCCACCAGAGACTACAAGCAAGTAGCATTTCCAGGCAATCCAGCAGTTAGGTTACAAGTCGCCAGTTACCTGAAGAGGACGGCCAGTGAGGGAGGGAGGGGCCTCGTGCGTCTCCCTTTCTGCAGTGCCAGCCCCTGGAGGGTCCACTGGCATCCCTAGCCCCAGGGCATCCCAATCCAGTTGACTCCAACTCTGCTGGGAACTCTATGTAGAAGCGCCAGAGACAGAGGGAACTTTGCAAAGGTGGGGCTTCCTCAGATGGGGCCTGGATTGACAGAACCACTCTGCTGAATCAAACAGACTCTACGCATGTGAGCAGATGTGCAGGTACACTTAAGCTGCAGGTATCAATTTAACCCATACATGTCAGCAGGGTGCCAGGCCCTGGAAAACAAAGGGGAGCGAAAACACTGTCCCTCCTTTCAAAGAGGAAGGAGATCATGAAAATCCGTAAATGGGACACTCAGGCTTCAAACCACAGGTCCCCACCATAACAACGTGCCCTGAGCTCCACTCCAGACCTACCAACACAGGTGGTCTAAGGTGAGGTCTCAGCAAGCACATCTAGAAAAAAATCTAGAATGTGAAAGGTGTTACTTAACAGAGATGAATAAAAGATGCGGTGCAGGCTTGAAGGAGGCAAGGTCAGGGCAGAAGCCTGGATGCCCGCTGGAGCTGGCAACTGGGCATTTCTTAACCTTTGCTTCAGCATCTCTGGTAACAGTGGGACAGAGCTCTCAGTGGAACGGGCCGAATGAGAGGAAATGAAGCAGAGAGAGTATATGCACAGGATGTCTCCTGCAGGTTCCTCTGAAGAACAGAGAAGGGCAACAGATTCAGCGGAAATCTTTGTTGCAGGAGAAGTTTTTGGTGTTTTTCAGTGACCAACAGTTGAATTTATCAACCAGGGAACAGAGCTAGTAGAAGAGATGAAGCTAAAGACAGAGGATGAAGATGAAGACAAAAGAGAGAGAGACAGGGGCTAACTCACACAGCAAACCCCCAAGGAGGGATGGGGGGATCG
Source organism: Ceratotherium simum simum (assembly GCF_057802395.1). Lineage (NCBI taxonomy): Eukaryota > Metazoa > Chordata > Mammalia > Perissodactyla > Rhinocerotidae > Ceratotherium > Ceratotherium simum. The sequence continues at coordinate 268,942 of NC_141937.1, forward strand.
GCTCCAGGCCAAGGTGGAGACAGGCCTTGCCCTGAGGCCGGAGGGCTCACAGCAGCACCCACATTTGTAGTGTATAGTAAAGTTGACTCATTTAAGTGAGCTTCCAAACTATTTCTGCAATTTTTACAACTTAAATTATTAAACTATGAAAGTTTAAAATTCACACACAGCACAAGGAGTTAATGAAGACACAGACGATAAGAATCTTAAAGTTAAAGATGGCTCTTTTAACTCACATAATAGAGACTCAGCAAGAAAATAATAAAGAGGTTCATGTTTTGTTTTTTTTCTTTTTTTTTTTGTTCATTGTGGTAACATTGGTTTATAACATTGTATAAATTTCAGGTGTACATCATTATACTTCTATTTCTGCATGGATTATATCATGTTCCCATGTTCACCACCCAAATACTGATTACAATCCATCACCACACACGTGTGCCTAATTATCCCTTTCACCCTCCTCCCTGTCCCCTTCCCCTCTGGTAACCACCAATCCAATCTCTGTCTCTATGTGTTTGTTTGTTGTTATTATCTACTACTCAATGAGTGAGATCATACGGTATCTGACCTTCTCCCTCTGACTTATTTCACTTTGCATAATACCCTCAATGTCCATCCATGTTGTCACAAATGGCTGGATTTCATTGCTTCTTATGGCTGAGTAGTATTCCATTGTGTATAAATACCACATCTTCTTTATCCATTCTTCCCTTGATGGGCACTTAGGTTGCTTCCATGTCTTGGCTATTGTGAATAATGCTGCAATGAACAGAGGGGTGCATGTATCTTTACGCATTGGTGTTTTCATGTTCTTTCGATAAATACCCAGCAGTGGAATAGCTGGATCGTATGGTAGTTCTATCCTTAATTTTTAGAGGAATCTCCATACTGTTTTCCATAGTGGCTGCACCAGTTTGCACTCCAACCAGCAGTGTATGAGAGTTCCCTTCTCTCCACATCCTCTCCAACACTTGTTTCCTGTCTTGTTAATTACAGCCATTCTGAAGGGCGTAAGGTGATATCACATTGTAGTTTTGATTTGCATTTCCCTGATAATTAATGATGCTGAACATCTTTTCATGTGCCTGTTGGCCATCTGTGTGTCTTCTTTGGAGAAATATCTGTTCAGGTCTTTTGCCCATTTTTTAATTGGGTTGTTAGTTTTTTTTATTGTTGAGATGCACGAGTTCTTTATATATTTTGGAGATTAACCCCTTATCAGATGTATGGTTTGCAAATATCTTCTCCCAGCTGTTAGGTTGTCTTTTCAAATTGTTTATGGTTTCCTTTGCTGTGCAGAAGCTTTTTAGTTTGGTGTAGTCCCATTTGTTTATTTTTTCTATTGTTTCTCTTGCCCAGTCAGACATGGTGCTTGAAAATATGTTGCTAAGACCGATGTCGAAGAGTGTACTGCCTATGTTTTCTTCTAGAACTTTCATGGTTTCAGGTCTTACATTCAAGTCTTTAATCCATTTTGAGTTAATTTTGTGTATGGTGTAAGGTAATGGTCTATTTTCATTTTTTTGCACGTGGCTGTCCAGTTTTCCCAAGACTATTTGTTGAAAAGACTTTCTCCATTGTATGTTCTTGGCTCCTTTGACAAAGATTAGCTGTCCATAGATGTGTGGGTTTATTTCTGGGCTTTCTATTCTATTCCATTGATCTGTGTGTCTGTTTTTGTGCCAATACCATGCTGTTTTGGTTACTATAGCTTTGTAGTATATTTTGAAATCAGGGAGTGTGATTCCTCCAGCTTTGTTCTTTTTTCTCAGGATTCCTTTAGCTATTCAGGGTCTTTTGTTGTTCCACACAAATTTTAGGATTCTTTGTTCTATTTCTGTGAAAAATGTCGTTGGAACTTTGATAGGGATGGCATTGAATCTACAGATTGCTTTCAGAAGTATGGACATCTTAATTATGTTAATTCTTCCAATCCAAGAGCACGGAGTATCTTTCCATTTCTTTGTGTCTTCTTCCATTTCTTTCAGCAATGTTCTATAGTTTTCAGTATACAGATCTTTCACCTCTTTGGTTAAGGTTATTCCTAGGTATTTTATTCTTTTTGTTGCAATTATAAATGGGACTGTATTCTTAATTTCTCTTTCTGCTACTTTGTTGTTAGTGCATAGAAATGCAACTGATTTTTGTATGTTGATTTTGTATTCTGCAACTTTACTGTATTTGTTTATTACTTCTAAAAGTTTTTTGGTGGATTCTTTAGGGTTTTCTATATATAAAATCATGTCATGTGAAAATAGTGACAGTTTCTCTTCTTCCTTTCCAATTTGGATCCCTTTTATTTCTTTTTCTTGCCTGATTGCTCTGGCTAGGACTTCCAATACTATGTTAAACAGGAGTGGTGAGAGTGGGCATCCTTGTCTGGTTCCTGTTCTTAGAGGGATAGCTTTCAGTTTTTCACCATTGAGGATGATATTAGCTATGGGGTTTCTCATATATGTCCTTTATTATGTTGAGGTACTTTCCTTCTATACCCATTTTATTCAGAGTTTTTATCAGAAATGGATGCTGTATCTTCTCAAATGCTTTCTCTGCATCTATTGAGATTATCATGTGATTTTTATTCTTCATTTTATTAATGTGGTGTATCATGTTGATTGATTTGCGAATGTTGAACCATCCCTGCATCCCTGGAATCAATCCCACCTGATCATGGTGTATAATCTTTTTAATGTATTGTTGTATGCGATTTGCTAGTATTTTGTTGAGGATTTTTGCATCGATGTTCATCAGTGATATTGGCCTGTAATTTTCTTTTTTTGTGTTGTCCTTGTCTGGTTTTGATATCAGGGTAATGTCGGCTTCATAGAATGAGTTAGGGAGCTTCCCCCCCTCCTCAATTTTTTGGAAGAGTTTGAGAAGGATAGGTATTAAGTCTTCTTTGAATGTTTGGTAGAATTCACCAGGAAAGCTGTCTGGTCCCGGACTTTTATTTTGGGGGAGGTTTTTGATTACTGTTTCGATCTCCTTACTGGTGATTGGTCTATTCAAATTCTCTATTTCTTCTTGATCCAGTTTTGGAAGGTTGTATGATTCTAGGAATTTATCCATTTCTTCCAGATTGTCCAATTTGTTGGCATATAGCTTTTCATAGTATTCTCATAATCTTTTGTATTTCTGAGGTGTCCATTGTAATTTCTCCTCTGTCATTTCTGATTTTACTTATTTGAGCCTTTTCTCCTTTTTTCTTGGTGAATCTAGCTAAAGGTTTGTCAATTTTGTTTATCTTTTCAAAGAAAGGAGGTTCATGTTTAATAAATGTGATGCTATCTCACTGTGAGAATGCCATGATCAGCTGGTGTGATCAGCTATCCCAGTGAAGTTGCCTCTTAGGTAACTGAGTAGCCATAAGACACAGGATTGTAATAAAGTAAAAAGTGGGCTTCAGGCCTTGCCTGAGGTCTCTATAGAATGTTTTAACCAAGAGCTGCTGCTAGCACGGACAATGATTAACCTTCACGCTCTGACTTTAAATAGCACACACCCAGCTCACTGGTCTGAGCACTCCTACTCCACCTATCGACCGGCCAGTGCTCCTTTTGCACACGGAGAACATGCTGGTGCTGGTGTAATTCACTCTGCACACCCACAATAACAGCATGGGCCCCAACAGTTCCGTGTCCAGTAAATCTCGAAAAGTCCTCACAGTGGCAATGAAATATAATGCCTACCATACATCACTTTCTAACGTGGCATGGCTTGAATTTTATAATAGAATTTTCCCTTCCATTAACTTCTATTCCTTTACCTTTTAATTCCCCAACCAAAAATGACCAAGTGCTTTCCAGTGAGCAGGGATGAGCACCAGAAAAGGCGCTGCCACCTCCTGAAAGCTCAAGCCTCTGGGGTGGCTCAGACAGTGCTCCCTGAGCCCTCGGTGCAGGAAGGAGAGGTGAATGGAATGTTCTCACAGCCAGGAGCCTTCCATCTGGAAGGAGGCTGGGGTCAAAGCCGGCAGGGGCAGAGGTGGGGGTAGGGTTCTTGGTTTCAAGGACCCATCGTCACAGCAGAGATATGCTGACAGACAAAGAAGCCTATGGCAGTTTCTTTGGCTCTTCCCCCAATAAAGAGAGCAAGTGAAAACATAAAGTCTCCTCCTGACTCTGGGAGGGGAGTCCCCAACCGACTCTGAGAAGGGACAAGACAGCTTCTGCACATGCTGTCTGAGTGCAGATACCAGGTCTGGGAGGTGCTCTATCTGGCTCAGCATGATGACAGTCCTAATATCGTATGTTTTATAGAAAACTTTACCAAATACTCTGGGCAGGCACCCAAATCTGACAAAATACTGTGGAGTGAACACGGTAGCTATTTCTACCCCTTTTGTATCCTAGACAAGTGCACAGTATGCCCAAGTTAAAAGATACTGTGCACAGAACTGAGTCGTGAGCCGGGATTCCTGGAGGTCCAGGGCTGATGCCATCACAACACGATGGACAGGAACTGGGGATGGATCAGTGAATGCCCACAGGAATGCATATGTCATGATGTGTGACACAGGACATGTGATCACTCCTCTACCCTAGGTAACCCGTCTTCAATGATAAGACAGAAGAATCCAAGAGTCACTCTACCCCTCAAAGCTGCTTAAAGAGGGAGACTTCACAGGCTACTTATTTGTCTACAATTCAGTCTATTGCTTAACTGTCTTTCCCTCCTAACGATGCAGAGGTTCTAACTTAAATTATCTGTATCTCTATTGATATATGTGTGTGTTTTCACATGGGCTGTACAAACTAAGTGTGAGCTATTTAAAGTACAATCAACAGACCACGTCCTCTGGAACTGTCCTCTGTAAGCTGCACACACACACACAGTTACAGACATTCAGAGACGGAACCAGCGTTCAGGGCAGACAAGGCTACAACTGGGAAGGAAGGACTGGGATGTTTGACACTGACAGCTCAGCTCCTAGCGCATTCTCAGTATCGGTGAGACTGGTGTCTCTTGCTATCTGTGTGCATTATAAAAGAAAGCTAGACTTTTGTTTTTTTAAAATTAAAATTAATGCTGCTTTCCTTCTTTTTTCTTTTTTTTATAATTACTGCAGATTAAGGGTTCTTGTATTCCTTGATTTCATACATAGCAGACTTCTATGTCTGTAAATGAATGTGTGTATAAATAAATATGTGATATAATGTTTACATATACAATCCAATCACCTGGATTTTTTAACAAATATGTAAATACGTGTATTGTTTTAAAGCTATATTTGAGCTGTTGGGACAAGAAAAATAATTCTGGGTAAAAAACTAATGAAGCATTTTAAAAATTCCCCATGAGCACAGTGAGCAGGGACACCAGGCCCAGAAGCCATGTGGCTCTAGAGCTGGTGGTGAAGACAAGGGGTCTGGAACCAAAGCCACAGCCAACTCTCAGACAAGGCGCCCCTCAGCAGTCAGAAGGGTCTCATCCTGGGAGAGCCTGCCCTGCCCTCTCACGGCATCTCCACAATCAACCTGGGAAGCCAGAAGGGATAGTAGCCCTGGGCTGACGAGTAGGCAACTGAAATCGAGTTCTGTTTTCAGTGCCACAGCAGGTGGGGGAAAAGCACCTCCCTCCTCCTGGGACACTTTCCGTAGTGGCTGTGGCGGTCACTGGAGTACTCTTCACCTGTGGAGAACAAGCTGCCCAGTTGCAGCACTCAAAAGGGGCAGTGATGAGTAACAGCTGGCATGGGTCCTGTTTTTGCTGGAAAGAGCCAGAACAATGGGAAGGTGCCTGGTCTGCCTGGAGATGCCACAGCTGGCAAGAGGAAGGCCCAAGAGAGCTGGCAGGAGGGTGTGTGCTCCTGTTCAAGTCTGCTTTTAAAGTGTGCCTTCCCTGAGGCCTCTTCACTCCGAGTAACAGGGTCTTTCTCAAGGAAAAGGGTAGAAGCGAGAATACTGGTCAGGCATCAAGAGCCCTCACTTCACTCGGGCTCTGCCAATAACAAGGTGTGGGTGGCGTGGCACACTCAGTGTTGACAAGGACAGAGCATCCTGGCACAAGCACATACGGCATCCCCTTACTTTACAAGAGGGAGAAGTTATGTTCCACTGCACATTTCTAAGAACTGTTCAAGGTCATGCAGCTAGCAAGTGACAGCCCAGTGCATGACCCTGGACTCCAGGTGGTGCTGCCTACACTGCCTCAGTTTCCCCATATGTACAACAAAGCAGGAGACAGCATGACCTCCAAGTTCCTTTCTCCTTCTGCATGGCTGTTTCATTTTATTGGGAGGGAAGAGCAGAAGAGATGAGGGTCCTGGGCTATATAATGAAAGCAGCTTAGCAGCTGCTAAGGGACAGACAGGCAGAGTAGCAGGACACGGGCCTGGAAGGAAGGCGATGCAGCTAGGGCTACAGCCTAGTATTGAGAAATAGTATTAACATACTAATAACCCAAAATTCACTTTTTAAATTGTGTTTTGCCAAAGGGAGGAAGAGCTAACAGCTGTTCATACTCGACAGTGAACAGCTAACATCATACCCAATGGCGAAAAGCTGAAAGCTTGTCCTCTACGATCAGGAACAAGACTAGGATGCCCATTCTCACCACTGTATTCAACATAGTATTGGAAGTCCTAGCCAGAGCAATTAGGCAAGAAAAAGAAATTAAAGGCATCCAAATTGGAAAGGAAGAAGTAAAACTGTCACTATTTATGGATGACATGATATTATACATAGAAAACCCTAAAGACGCCAGCAAAAAACTGTTAGAATCAATAAACGAATTCAGTCAAGTTGCAGGATACAAAACCAATATATAAAAATCTCTTGAATTTCCCTGCACTAATAACAAACTATCAGAAAGAGAAATTAAGAAAACAATCCCATTTACAATTGCATCAAAAAGAATAAAATACTTAGGAATAAATTTAACCAAGGAGGTGAAAGACCTATACACTTGAAACTATAAGACAGTGATGAAAGGAACTGAAGAAGACACAAATAACTGGAAAGATACTCTGTGTTCATGGACTGGAAGAATTAATATTGTTAAAATGTCTATACTACCCAAAGCCATTTAAAGATTCAATGCAATCCCTATCAAAAGACCAATGGCATTTTTCACAGAAATAGAACAAACAATCCTAAAATTTGTATGAAACCACAAAGGACCCCAAATAGCCAAAGCAATCCTGAGAAAGAACAAAGCTGGAGGCATCGTGCTCTCTGATTTCAAACTATATTAGAAAGCTATAGTGATCAAAACAGTATGGTACTGGCATAAACATAGACATTTAGATCAATGGAACAGAACAGAGAGCCCAGAAATAAACCCATGCATATACGGTCAATTAACTTATGACAAAAGAGCCAAGAATATACAATGGGGAAAGGACAGTCTCTTCAATAAATGGTGTTGGGGAAACTGGACAGCCACAAGCAAAAGAATAAAACTGGACCACTATCGTACTCCGCATAAACAAAAATAAACTCAAAATGGATTAAAGACTTGAATGTAAGACCTGAAACCACAAAACTCCTGGAAGAAAACACAGGCGGTAAGCTCCTTCACATCAGTCTTGGCAATGACTTTTTTGGATCTGACAACAAAAGCAAATTAAACAACAAAAGCAAAATAAACAACAAAAGCAAAAATAAACAAGTAGGACTACATCAGATTAAAAAGCTTCTGCATAGCAAACAAAACCATCAATAAAATGAAAAGGCAACCTACCAAATAGGAGAAAATATTTACAAACCATATATTTGATAAAGGATTAATATCCAAAATATATAAAGAACTCATACAACTCAACAGCAAAAAATCAAACATTCTAATTTGAAAATGGGCAGAAGATCTGAATAGACATTTTTCCAAAGAAGACATACAAATGGCCAACAGATAGATGAAAAGGTGTTCAACATCACTAATCATCAGGGAAATGCAAATCAAAACCACACTGAGATATCACCTCCCACCTGTCAGAATGGCTATTGTCAAAAAGACAAGAAATAACAAGTGCTGGCGAAGATGTGGAGAAAAGAGAACCCTTGTGCACTGTTGGTGGGAATGTAAATTTATGCAGCCACAATGTAAAACAATATGGAGGTGCCTCAAAAAATTAAAAATAGAAATACTATATGATTCAGCTATCCCACTTTGGTGTATGTGTCTGAAGAAAATGACATCACTATCTCAAAGAGATATCTGCACCCCCATGAACAGTGCAGCATTATTAACAATAGCCAAGACATGGAAACAACATAAGTGTTCGCTGATGGAGGAACAGATAAAGAAAATGTGGTATATATATACAACAAAATATTACTTAGCCATAAAAAAAATGAAATCTTGCTATTTGAGACAACATAGATGGACACTGAGGGCATTATGCTAAATGAAATAAGTCAGACAGAGAAAGACAAATACCATATGATCTCACTCACATGTGCAATCTAAAAAAAAACTCAAAAAACTGAGCTCATAGATACAGAGAACACATTGGTGGTTGCCAGTGACAGGGGATGGGGGTGGGCCAAATGGGTCAAGGAGGTCAAAAGGTACAAACTTCCAGTTATAAAATAAATAAGTCATGGGAATGTAATGTACAGCAGGGGGACTATAGTTAAATAATACTGTATAGCACATTTGAAAGTTACTAAGACACTAAATCTTAAAAGTTCTCATTGTAAAAAAAAAAAATTCTGTAACTATGTGCGTGATGGATGTTAACCAGACTTATTGTGGTGATCATTTTTTAATATATACAAATAAAGTCATACACCGCATAATGACATTTTGGTCAACAACAGACTGCATATATGATGGTGGTCCCATAAGATTAGTACCATATAGCCTACGTGTGTAGTAGGCTGTACGTCTACGTCTGTGTTAAGTACATTCTATGATAGTCACATAATGATGACATCGCCTAATGAAGCATGTCTCAAAATGTATCCCCATCATTAAGTGATGCATGACTGTATCCAATCACCACGTGGTACTTCTGAAACTAATATAACATTGTATGTCAATTATACCTCAATCAAAAAAAAAGAATTAGTATTAACCTACTAATAACTCAAACTCACTTTTTAAAATTGTGTTTTGCCAAAGGGAGGAAAAAAATCCACTTTTTTTTTCTTTTTTTGGTGAGGAAGATTGGCTCTGAACTAACATCTGTTGCTAATCCTCCTCTCTTTGCTGAGGAAGATTAGCCCTGAGCTAACATCCACGCCCATCTTCCTCTATTTCGTATGTGGGACGCTGCCACACATGGCTTGATGAGCCATGCGTAGGTCTGTGCCCAGGATTCAAACCTGCGAACCCCGGGCTGCCAGAGTGGAGTGAGTGAACTTAACTACTACGCTATCGAGCCGGCCCCGAAAAATATTCACTTTTAAAAACAACTTCTTTGAAAATGATGTAATAAAACTGCTAATACAAAAGAAAAAAATCTGGCACTGTTTGTTTAATTGGACTGCTACGGGAATTAGTTTATGAATGTATGTAAGAGTTCTGAGATTAGATTAAGATATTGCTTATAAATAAAATTTATTAGTTTTTTTCACTGAATATAACAGTACAGAACATGGACCTCCTCAACAAAGTGCATTATCTCCACTATCAAACATCTTTACTGAACACCCAATAAGCAAGACGCTGGGAGCGGACACCTGGGAGGTGTGATGCGACCCACCTTCCGAGAGCAGGCACTGTGGTGTGGGAGACAAGGCCCATAGACAAAACAGGCAGGACAGGATGTGTACGAGCCAAAATTACTAACACCAGAAAAAGGCAGTGTATTTTCCCAAAGTTAGTAAGGTTTATAAAGCATCAAACTATTCTCTTCAAATTACTAGAATATTGAGACAGTATTAAGAATGAGACAAGTCCCTCAAAACTGCACTTGTTAGCATTTGATCCAGCTGCTCACAAAGAGCTCTGGAGTGTGGGACACTACCTGTACACAGCTTCACAACTTTTGCGAACCTGGCAGGACTCTGGGCTCAGCTATTTGAGAGAGAAAGCCACACCACTGTATCATGAAAACAAATTGACTAAACATGCCTTCTTGATCTTTTCTGTGAAATATCCACCAAAATTAGAAAAACGAAAAGGGCTGGTAAGAGCGCTGACCCTTTGGTCAGGGCAGGGTGTCTTCAGAATTGTGACAATCAATCAGTCATGCCAGTACCTGTAAGTCTACAAGCTGCACAGTTGATTTTCCTTGGAGACACAAGGCCTGAGCAATAAAAGCATGCAGATCCTCGAGGCACAGAGTGTCCACCTGAAAGGGAGAGAGAGAGCCCAGCATTAGTACTGGGAAAAATCTGGGCAAATGAACCTCAACACTAGCACAGGCGCCCACACCTGGTGTGTCTAGACTTCGGGCAGCAGACGAGCAGCAGAGGAAACGCAGGTGGAGGTGAGCATCCTCCGCCACCTCCGTCCACAGTCCTGGTGTAAAGCTCTCCACGATGCCCACAGAAGCTGCATAAGGAGCCTGGTTACTTGCTAACAAAGTAGAAAGCTCCAGAACGCCTGGGAGGAATCATGAGCTATGACCAAGTCTGAGGCATAGGGAGATATAGTGATCATTTTTTGGCACAAATGTCCAGAGGTGGCAATTCAAGGGTTTCCAGACAGAAAGCACCCACAGCTGACCTGAGCTGGAGTGGTCAGGGCTGGGAAAAACATCTATCCTCACCAGCCCAGATGAAACTTGTGTCCTTGGATCCAGTTTAAAGGAAACCAGGATCCTCAAAATATGAGTCCCATCCTATCCTCTGTGGAATCAAAATGTCTAACCAAAGTGTGAGAGAGAAACAAGGAGAGACAGTGACATGGAGAAAGCGACAAAACGGGGTATTAACAGCTGGGTCTCAAGTAAACTGTGGAAATGAGGAGAGGACCTAAGAGCAAAGAAGACAGAGCCAGGCTGACACTATTGACAGCAGACTGCTCTACTGCGCCACCTCCGCAGAGGATGATGAGGCAGCGACTTTTCTAGCTTAGCCACCAAATTCTACTAGCCAGATAAAAGCACTACAGTACCCACTTGAAAAATAGTTCCACCATCATCCTAAGAATACAAGAACTTCTTTTTGTAGGAGAACACATGTGTGGCAAGTAAAGGCTTGAGGGAAAAAAATAAGAAAAGAACAAACCCATGGAGAACAATTTTGATTCCTCCTGGGTGATAAAAATGGCTAATACGGTTACTCCCAGCAAAAACAATCCCACCATAAATCAGAAAGACTATTCATGGGGGACTCCTGCTTCCCCTAACCATGATCTGCCCAATCTCTCTTGGAAGAAGGTGGCATCTCGGCTCTCAGCTGGCACGTACTTCTGCACCGTCACCTCCACCCGGCAGAAGACACTGAGTGCTGCTAAGACCTAGGGACATTCTCACTGACCCCATCGCTATCCTACTCCATTTTTACTCCAAAGCAGTTGTTGACTTTGTATAAATGACAGCTATAATTATTTCAGGGAAAAATAAAAAATCTACAAACATGTAGTACTCATGACCAAGAAAAATGATCCCAATCTACAGAAGTAAGACCAAGCAGAGAATATATTTTTTTAAAATCCATAACCCCCTATCTCTCTCCATCTAGACTGAGATTTGTTGGCATGTAATTCTGCTTCTTGCCATTAGCAACTTTTAAAGAAGGCTGATTTTAAAATACCAACCCATGAGAAAAGAATAACTATTTCACATGTCATATTTTTTCACAGTTAACCAATTTCATACTCTGCCACCATCTTTGTAATTAACAACCTAAAACATATCAGAGGGTGCCTGATTCTTAGTGATAGCAATCTTTTAGAATTACACATAATGGATATTATTATTATAAAGTATTTGCTCTACTATACATTATAAAAAATATGTACACTTTCTATGATGTAAACTTACCATTCCAGAGAATTTTCTCAGATAAGCCTTTAATAAAAATTTTGTTGTTGTTAACTTGGAGGTTGGACTAAATGAGAGCATTTAGTTTCTCTATAGGTTTTGTACACTGAACAGTATGTAATTGTATGCCATATTGCACATCAAAAAACCTAATTTAGGCTTAACTATATAAAAAGGTATAACGTTTTCATAAATTTATCTTTTTAGCCTTATTAATCCTGAGAGAATAATTATCCCCATGAATAATAATACAGTACCTTCTTAATTTATGGGATACCACTGATGTGTGGATTTGTTGTTTTCTAGTTTTAAAAAGTTCCAATTTAAATGTGTCCTTTAAGTCAAACCAACATCGAGCCTATCTCATACTAACTTAAACTCAACAGATTTCTATTTAAAAGGCAATTGTTAATAGAAAGAAGGTAAAAGTGGAAATTTTCCCCCTGATGCTTGTCTTGCTTCAGGTTTATACAAACATATGAGATATAAAGCTACTGTTCTGCGATTTGGGTTTCTTTCTGCTGGAAGTGGTTTTTCATAACTAAGTAGAGCTGTTGAGTGACCGCGAAGGGGTCAACAACCCATCTCTCCTGCTGGAAAGAATAACTCAAAATGTATGTCCTAGGAGTGCCAACACATGGCATTACTATCCATATAGACACAAACAGTATTAGAAAGAAAACACACTTATTTTTATGGATGAGAAAACTCAGCTCTTGGTTATCCTCCACTTCCCAATTCCCACTATGGCTCAACTTCAGCCATAGCCACCTGTGGATTAATAAACAATGGACAGAAAATATTAACTGGTAATATATGCATGTATATATAATAAACAATATCAAAAGAAATATATTTTTACACTTAAATATTAAATAATCCTGCTGTCCTCTATTAATTTATACTTGCTAAGTCTGGTGCAAATAAAGAAATGTTCTATTCAAAACAGTAATGCAAACACTGAAGTTTACACTGATGTATGTGAAACCAATATCGATGCAATAACATCTCTAAGAGCTATTTACCCACACCACACTTTTACAAAATGCAAAATGTAGATCTAGCTATAGAATGGCAGAGCCAATAGGACATTTAGAAAGGAAAAGTCAGTATAAGGTTCCCTTGAAATATAATTCTACAATAACAGTAAGTTCCTTAAAGACAATAATTCTTAAAGTAAATGCAGCTTTGAAAAACAAAATCACATAACTTTCTATTCCAGACAAATGAAAATTTGATGGTTATGCCAAAGCATACCCAAGAGACGTCACATTTGGAGATCAGAGGAGAAGACAAGAGAGCTTGACAGGGCCAAGAGTTTTGAGAAAGTCTAAATAGGTTAAAGAAATAGACACTTGATTGTAAAGGACTTGTTATGACAACAGTGAGACAAAAGTCATTTTATTTATTTATTTATTTTTATTTTTTTGGGAGGAAGATCAGCCCTGAGCTAACATCCATGCTAATCCTCCTCTTTTTGCTGAGGAAGACCGGCTCTGAGCTAACATCTACTGCCAATCCTCCTCCTTTTTTTTCCCCAAAGCCCCAGTAGATAGTTGTATGTCATAGTTGCACATCCTTCTAGTTGCTGTATGTGGGACGCGGCCTCAGCACGGCCGGAGAAGTGGTGCGTTGGTGCGCGCCCAGGATCCGAACCCGGGTCGCCAGTAGCAGAGCGCTCGCACTCAACCGCCACGCCATGGGGCTGGCCCAAAAGTCATTTTAAAATAAATACAGCTGGGGAAGGGCAGTGGGGAGAAGAAGGGGCTGGGAGGTGGAGGGAGTAAGGCCCTTCTTCTACTGAGGTGTCCAAACATTATCGTGGACATGGGACACTATTTAAAGGCAAATCTTTTCACCAGCCTTTATAATTTTCACATATAAACTAAGTGTAAAACTAATGAAAAAGAAATTGTCCAACTTGTTGAGGGATATCCATTAGGACCTAGTGCTGCATTCCTGACATGCAGCACATGACCCCGAAGTTAGTAGGTGAAGAGAAGACTAATGCTGAGGATCTGAGGAGGATCCTCGTGGACCTTTCGCTGGGCATCTCTCAAACACTTCTCATGTTTTCTATAACATGACTGCCCATAATTCCAGGAAGTAGATACTACCGCGTTCATAACAAGCACCCAAGCAGTGACAAGAGCACAGGGGAGGTACTCCACAGTCCAAAAAGCTTAGAAAGCATAGACAAAGCGAAAGCAGGTTCCTTCATCTGCGAGATTTCCCAAGCCTGTATCACACTCATGTGCATTACAAACCTCTAAGGCTGAGAGCAGACAGGGCTTCTCGAACATATGCCAACACAGAACCCTTGTTTTGGTTTTAGAGCATTTCATAGGACTAGTGTTCATGGAACAGACATTGGACAGAGGTAATGTGGAGGACTGGCCCATGGCTATATCCCAGAGCATTGCATCTCACGAGAGAGGAGGGCCAGGAGTGAGGAGCGACTGCAGCAATCAGAACACGGAGCCAAGGTTACCTGCACAAAGAGGTAGATCAGGAGGCAGCACAACGCTTTAAAAGGGCTCTCTACTGCCTGCAGCTCTTCTCTTGAGGAGGAAAGGTCGAAACAGGCCAGGAGTGTGTCCAAGCGCCGGGCTTGTATTCCTGGCTCTTGGTTCAGCCACAACAGTTTCAAACTAGGCGTTCCCCCTAGTTAAAAAAAAGTCCATTTACCATTATTCTTTGCACTAGTAAATTATAACATGCTTCTTGTAGAACTACAATAAAAGAATAAAGGACACTAACCTCTTCCCTTCCTGACATCCTTGGGCTTTAAAGCTTAAAGGAACTAGAAAGTAAACATGAACAGAGCTTCCTGGTTTAAACAAGCAAAAATCCTAAAAGGCTGGCACATACGTATTTCATTGAAAACATTTTTCTGTTTTAATGGCCCATGTTTCGAGGGAAACTAGGGCTTTTTTCCTACCTGTGTTGCACCCTGGATTGTTCAGAACGCCTTTTGGAGCACCCTGAGATATCAGGGTGTGAGAGAGACACAGGCGCGATGCAGCGCTTGGGTGACGCACCTCCAATTCACCCGTTGGCTTGCCCTCTATTCCCCTAGATCAGCGGTTTTCACCCTCAGTCTGCGAAAGAATCAGCTGCAGAGATTATACGTGCATTTTCCTGGGTTCCGCATGCAGAAATTCTGCTCTGATAGGTATGGTGCCTGGGAGTCTGCAATGAACAACCTGTGGACTTGGATGCAGGCTTCTGCGGGCCCATGTTTTGGAAAGCATGTCACTAAAACTATTAAACAAACAAAAAGCCCTAAAACACAATTTTTAGTATTTCATTTCTATATTTTATATATACGTTTAAATTATTAAAAGAAAAGAAAAGAAAAAACGCTTCCTCATTTATTTCTGTCAAAACGTAGTCTGGAGGAAGACACACAGCCCTCTGCTGCTGCTGACAGGGGGCCATTCTGGGCCAAGTGGGTCCCGTAGAGCAGCAGCGTGATTTTCCACAGGGTTGCTGGGCTCTAACATGTGCATGAAGTGCAAAGATGGCTTGGATCTAAATGTTTACTAAGGAAAAAAAAACAAAATCGAATGGCATCAGAATTAAATGTCTCAAAAAGGGAAGCTCTTTGTTTTTTCTTACATTTTTCACATTATTTAGTATTTCAGTCGTGTACTTCCCACCATCAGAAGTGAAACAACCCAGCAAAACTTACTTGCATTTCTGAAATGGCTGAAGTGTTCCCTCCAACAAAAAAAACTTTTTCATTCTTTATCTTGGAGAAAAAAATCATTTTTCTCTTGAAAGAAAGAAAATACTGACGATAATTGTCAAAAAGAAAAAATCCATGGCACTAGTTATTAAGATAGAGATACTATTCCAAGATAATCACCAGGGCCAGCAATTACGTCTTAGAAACACACTTTTCAGGTGTTTATAATAATCATCTAGACCAAGGTCAGCACACTGCAGTTCATGGACCAAATACACCTTACAGACTGCCTGTTTTTGTACAGACCATAAACTAAGAATGCTTTTCACATTTTTAAATGGTTGAAAAAAATCAAAAGAAAAATATGTCACAATATAAGAAAATTATATGATTTCCAATTTCAATGTCCCTAAATAAAGTTGTACTGGAAGACCACTGTGCTCATTCATTTACATATTGTCTACGGCTCCTTGTGTACTTTAAATGCAGAGTTCAGTAGTTGCAACAGAGACCACATGACCCAAAAAACCCAAAATATTTACTATCTGTACTATCTGAAAACTTGCTGAAAGAATCTGAAATATTTACTATCTTCACAGAAAAAGTTTGCCAACCCCTGATCTAAGGTAAATGATGAATATTCCATTATCATAGTTATTTCAAAAATACTAAGGTAGCTGAAAAACATTTTTTGTGACTATAAAAGTCATGCATTATAACAAATTTAGAAAAATAGAAAAGCATAAAGAGAAAATAAAAAGAATCTACAATCCTACCTTCCAGACATAACCATATTTTAGAATATAGCCTCTAGTCCTTTTTTCAATGCATATAAAACATTTATGAACACAGCTGAGAAGCCAAGTCCCCATCAGAGTGCACTGAGATGGACAGTGGAAAGATTCTACCTGGTGTTTCATTTGCTTACACATAAGACTTTAATACAAAAAAATAACATTCATGAGATCTAGTTAGAATCAAGTATGGTGGCAGTGATAAATGTGAGACTTCCTGAGCAAACATATAATGATGACAGTGCTTGTGGCCTGTTATTCACTCCCAGTAGGGACAAAACTGGATAGAATGGGCTTAGATACCCAGGTGAGATACCACCAGCCAGGATACTTACAAGTATGTTTAATAAAAGATAGGAGGGTAAGAAAAATAAAACCAGACAACTGTGTACCATTCTTTTCCTCACATATATTGTCACAAAAGTTTGTATGAAGGCCGAGAGTTTGCACATACTGATGCCTGCAATTCCAGGTGCGCTGCTAGGTCCTGAGAAACCCCATATGAAAGATGGACAGTCACTCTTTTGGAAGAGCTTGCAGGCAAAGCCATACGAACACACTGTGATAAAAGACCATGAAGGTCTTCCCAGAGGAATACTGAAGGTCAAAGAGTAATAAGCAAATCGGGGCAGGGGCACGGGAAGAGTGTCCATGGAAGAGATGACCAGGAACCTTTGGGCTGGGCTTTGCTCCATGAAGGAGATGACTTCTGGGACTGAAAGGAGGCAGCAATGGGTATCTGACAGAACCCTCCCTGTTTTCCTCCCTCCTATCCATCAATCCAAATGTCCCACCAACCACGCTCTGGACATCTACTTTTGAGGAACCACCACATGCTGGCCATCACAGCAGGTGCTGGAGACATCAGGGGGAATGAGAAAGACTCAGTGTTTTCCCATGGGGAGTGCACAATCCATTGGAGCACACAGGCACCCACCATAAGTGTGAGACTCGGAGATCACGCAGTGGAGGACTTGAACTGTGAAGAGAGGGAGCATCATGGAAGGAAGAGAGATGTGAAGAGCTAGTGGGAATTAATTATAATGAGGAAGGAAAGGGCAAGTTCCAGGAGACATGGTGGCCAAGGTCTCTATCCTGAGAGCAATGGGAAGAAACAGAAGGGTTAGCCTCCAAGAATCCTGTGATGAGGTCTGTGCTCTGAGATGACTCAGGCTGCAGTGGGGATGGAAGAAGTCATGGACTAAGAGGTGGTTAGGCGACACAGCAGGCTGGGGCAGAGGAAGACTCCAGATTGATGCCTTCTTCACTGCAATAGAAAAGGATAGGATCTCAGAGCGTGGCTTCTGCAGCGGGGCCATACAGGAACTCGCAGTTCACCCAGAATTGCAGGCACCAGTGAACGCATGTGGACGGAGGGAATGATTTATTCAGGTCTCGGCATCCAGAGGTTGCGACATGTAAGTGAAGAAAAAAGCTGGTAAGCAACTTGTGGATTGATGGGTTTTATTTTATTTCCCCTCTATCTTTTATCAGATCAACAGCCTTAGCATCACCTGGGAACTTGTTAGAAATGCAAATTCTTGGGTCCCATCTCAGAAATTCCAGGGGTAGGGGTAGTATCTGTTGTAACACGCCCTCCAGGTGATTCTGACGCAGGCAAAGACTAAATACCACGCAACATTCCTCAACAAAAAGCTAAGCAATCACTTACAGACAAAAAAAGAATAACTTACCATCATAAAGAAATTGGTTCTTGAGAAGGTCTAATGATATATAACAGATTATAGAAAACCATGAGTTTGAAAAACCATGCCCTCATAAATCTCTTTAATATCAGAGAATTTTAATCCTAACTTCAATCAATAACTTATTTAGTTAAGCAATAAGTATTAAATGTCTATATGTACATTAATGCATGAGATAAGACATCTCAACAGCTTCCTCCAGAACGTGAGGATCTTTGTCTTTAATAGAAGATAACATATTCTGAGGTTATCATCTTTTTATGCCACAAGTAATACATCCCTACAACACATGGAGAGCCTCTGAAGATTCTACACAAAGGCCTCAACTGGAAGCTTGTTTTTTTCCTAAGTGCAGTAAAATGTCGGTTCCTCCCATCCACCCAGAAATTTATTTCTCAGTTGATAGGTAACCAGGGAGGGTGTGAAGTTCTCTGAAGGACCATTTAGATTAGTTCTCTTCTACTGGTAAACTCTCTCTAAGCAAAGTGGTTTTTAACTCAGGTGTGACAACCTGAGAGTTGAGCCTACCAAACACGAAGGAAACTGTTAGTAATTTCAGTTTAGAAGAAACATATTTTGATCAGAATTAGAAGACAGATCACCTCAGAGGAGAGCAGCTAAAACTATCTGCTGTGGAAGAGAGCTCTTCTCTCCCTGTCACACACAAACACACACACATTCATCTAGGTCATGGGCATACACAGACTCTGCCAGAAAAGATCAAGAGTGACCCTTACATTTCACCCACAGCTCCACAGGAAGCTGAGATGTTTCAAAGAACAATCCAGAGACCTAAACTAGCGATCTGGTCTCTAGGTCACCAACTAGCATTGCATCTAAAACACATCAGCTTCAAAAACCTAATTACATAACTTGGTAAAAGCCTTTGTGTAAACAGATGGACAGAAAAGCCTAGGAGCTTTTCAGGAGGGACTGAGCCCCAGAGGGCAGAGCATCTGAGTGGGGAAGAAGGTCATTTCTATGAATGACAACTCTGAATACTGTCTTGAGAGCTGCCTGGAAGGACCCAGCCCCTGGGTGGAAGGGTGCTGGGCATGCCTCATTAGCAACAGAGCAATGGCCCGTTTGTGTTTTTACAGCTATGAACACGAGTGGACGAATAAAGACACTACTAGACCTTAAGCTATGGCATTTTTTCTGTGCTTTTTATATGGAAACAAGTATTTTAATAGCTAGGTTTTAGAGTTATCCTATGATTATTTTCCTTGCCTATTCCTAGGGTAAGAAAAACCATAAAACTGTCTGGCTTGTGTCTTCTCTCAGGATATGAGAGGTGAAACTTCTGGAAATTAACTTGCATATATCTTATGTCTTAAATTTACTTGTGAAGGTTTTAATCCATAAGTTTAATTTAAATGAATATTTATTTAGCATTCTCTGTTTGATAGAGAATTCCCGGCTGAGAGAAAACAAAATTTAAAACCTGGACTACTCACAGGCAAATTGAATCTTTACTCTGGCTGGCTGAACTTCAACAGCCTATTTATGACAAGCAAAAAAATTCTTTCAGATATAAACAGAGTAGAATGCATTGCCATCTCAAAATATTAAAGTCTACACTTACATGGATGAGTCATCTAATTTCATGCAAAATGGCAGTTATATTGCTTCTATCTAATGCATTCAAAATACAGTGAATGTGGCTATAAAAAGGAGTCAGTACAAAATTCAACCATTAGCTTGTGACTCGTGTGTATTTGTCACACATTTATTTGGCAAAGCTTCAAATTATTTTTACAAATGGAGGAAACGCCACTACTGAGGTTTTAAATCCATTTGTCTTGATCCCTGACGTCAGACAGGTTGGTCCAGAGACTGGTGGCCACATCAGTGTCTCCTCACCAAGTGCACGTTGACGCACTTGTACAGCAGTTGGTGACTCCATGTGCCACCCACAGAACCTCTCAGATTTGATAAGACCTTCTTGATCTGTACACATCGAGTGTCAAGATGAAAACCTTCAAAAGTGTATATAAGAGGAGCTGAAACAAGACAGCTGCACTACAATTGTTTAACAAATGATGGAATGAGTCACATATAGCACCTTCTTTTCATGAAATGTATCACTTTACCTCATTTCATTTTGTAAAAGAGTCTTCTAGGATGATCTGCAAGATTCTGGAGAGTCAAACGTTCTTATATAGCCAAGAAATACTAAGTTCACTTACTGATTCTTGAACAACACTTAAAAAAAATCATTCCAGATAGACAAATTTCCAATTAGATGTGTGCAATTAGCTTTTCTAGGTTTCTAAAATAAGGATATGCTTATAATGATGAAAAAATGACACTGAAAAGAGAAAAACATCACCTATACTTTGTCTAAAGAAGAATCTCCAGTTCTGGAGATAAAAAAGCAATTTCAAATGCTTGCCTGCTGTTGGCTGAAGACTCACTCCACAAAATGCAGAAGGTCCATATGTGAGGAAGAATGAGAGTGAAGTTGTGTGCTAAAAATGAATACACACACAGACAACTCGAGGGTCATTTACGAGTTGTGTCTGGGGAAAGAAAGCTAAATTTCAAGGTACACCCTTCTTGTGCTATCAGAAAGATCATCTTTCATGATATATTTTAAGATAAATGACACATAATATAGATAATATATATGAATGTGTGCATATATACAGGAATATACCTTATATGTGTATGTATATATCTGAATGTGTGTATATAGCCTACACACAAAAGATGGGAACACAGATGGGAATACATGCATTTAAATGAGTTCTCTGAATAAAATATACCAGTAATAAAATTTATTTTTCTGTTCCCTGGCAGGTCATTTTAATTCTTTCCCCTTCCTAATTTTTAGGTAATTTCTATAATTTTTCTGCTCTCCTTCTGTCTCCTTTCCACTTTGTTGAAAAATACTTGTGATTTCTTTTTTATTTCTACCATTTAAGAAAGTGAGCATCAAATCATATGTGCTATTAGAGGAAAAAGTCTTTTTTAAAAAAGGAACACTGGCCACTATATTGAGAGACTCACTGAAAATGCAGCATTTATGAGATCAATCTAATTAAATCTATCTCAGGAGGACAAGGAACATCAGATACAGCGTCCTAAGGTAATTCTCAACTCTATGACAACCCTGCTGCTGGTCTGACTTGGGAGCAACCACTCTAGTCACCAACAAGAGCACTTGGCACCTATGTGTAAGGTAAGTTTCCTGACACAGTGGAAGGAGAGGATCAATCAGCAGGATTCCACTGTCTTGAATTATACAGTGTTTGAGCAATGGAAGATGCAGTGACAGAAATGTGGATGGTTCATCTTCCGTTTTAGTCTAAAAACACTTGGCATTTTTCCTCATGGATACAGAAAAGCATTAAATATTAAAGTCTTGTCATTTTTGTATCATCATGAACATAAGCATAAACAAACAGAGTCATTCGTCTAAACCACTTGCAACAACAGTTAAAGTCACGTTTCCAGGTCACTGGTGATGCTGTGAACATGCCCTTTAGACAGGGCCCTCCATGGAGGGAACAGGCTTCCCAAGTTCCCTCTAGAAGCAGAATCCTGACATGCAGTCTCTGCAGGCCACGTGCACAAGCTTTGCAATTTCAGTAGTGCTGGGGAGAACAGTTTCATAAGCTTCAGAAGTAGTCTCTCTGATAATTGCATGACTTCCAGAGTTTATTAAAACATTATATGAAGGGCCTTTAAAATTAACTCATAATATAATGATGAATAGCCAAGTATTCTCTTTAAATCAAACCATGAAGAGAACTATAATAATCCATTTTCGTATTATTTTTGGAAAGATACTATAAGATGAAAATTACATAAACAACAAAACATCTCTGGAAAATTATTTTGGCTATCTTTTAAAAATACTTCTTGCTGTAAAAACAAATGTCAATTCACTTAATTTGTGTTTACGATAAGTACCTTTTTAGGTTTGACTATATCAATGACTGAGAAAATAAAGAAATATTCTCTGTAATAGCTTTCCTCAACTTCTCTCCCAATACAATTCCAGTTACAAGAAAAACACTTTGCAGTGCTCAAATCCTTATTTGGTAAATTACAGGCTTGTGTGACACAAAATAATAGTGACATGAGAGAATTTAACAGATACAAAAATGGAATATCAAAATTTTAGAAAAATATTTGTTCTCTGAAACAATGACAGGGGCCACTAAGAATAAACACTAAACCCACCCTCCTCTTCCTAATTGTAGGTAGATACTGTCCCCTATAGTCATGAATTCCTGACCTTTCCAGATACTAAGAACTCACAGGAAGAAAGGATTTTCTTCAGCTGATTCTAGGTGAACTGTTTTTCCTTCTCTCCCATTATATGTTCCAAGACACCTGACATGAAAAGAAAACTGACTTTTCCAGTTAAAATAACTTTCCTTTCTCTCCCCTTTCCAGTTCATCAAAATACACTTTCAGTGGTGAGCAGAAGAGCTGATTTAAGCACAGTACAGAGAACCCAATCCTGTTACTTCAGTGGATGTTTACTGACCAACAACGAGGCAGCAGGCCCTAGGGATCGGCAGCAATGGGCCTGGACCTACAACCACACTCCTCTGCGTGTTTCTCTCTTTCCCCCTGGCGTGGACCATGAGCTGGAGGATGGGGGAGTGAGGCACAGCAACACAGCAGCCGGCCCAGGGCAAATCTGTGTAACGCCCTTTCCTCTGCTGTTTTAGAACTTTACTAGTAGATACATTCCTCTTGGGCCCAGGGTTGAAATGAAAATTAGTATATGTGCAGTTCTGGAAAAATGTTTCCACAATAAATCCATTATTGGACACAAATCATTTGGTGAACAAGTGAGTGATTTATTTACACCAAAGCTGTTGGTACCTGGAATGTTCATCGGCAGAGGCCTCACGAGGTCCGGGTGCCTCAACGGGTTCCCAGAGTACACAAACCACTCCTTGACGGTGGGGCAGGAGCTGGCATCACCTGAGAAAAGACAACTGGGTGAGGAGATGCATGTGAGTACCAGGCTCACAGAGTAACAGATCGCCTCTGCCTGGCCAATCCCAGTGGGGAGCACAGTGCGTGCTCATGTCCCGGGTCACTGAGAGGAGCCTCAGGCGTCCAATAGTGGGCTCCCTACCCTCCCATCTGAGGGTTCTTGCAACAAGAACAGCCTCTGAGGTGGGAAGAACAGCAGGATGGCCTGGCTCAGTAAACAATAACCGGGGCAGAGAGTTTACCACCTGGATGGTGCCTACAAAGTCCTTCTCCCTCCGCTCCCCCCTTACACTGTTCCAGAAAAAATGTAGGAAAATTGTGGGAATATGACAGTCTTTTCTGGTCTTAAATTCAGTATTTTATGCAACTATCAAAACTATTATTATGTCAGACAATTCAAAAGCTGGTAGAAATAACCTAGAACAAAGGCATTTCTGCATGTGGTTGGACTATTAATTGCTATCAAGAATTCAGTTTAACTTCCATTCTTCTACCTTACTCAGCAAAGCCACGTGGAAGGAAGACATTCCTACTCAATCAACATTGTCACTTAGCTTGTCTTTTTTCCCCAGAATCGGAACCCCCTGCTTCCCATGCCCACCTCCCTCCAGCCCACCTGCCTCTAGCTGCCTGCCGCAGGGCCTGTCCTCTCTCAGGGCCCTCCCACCCTCCCAGTAAACAAAACTCTCTCTGTAACACGCCCATCTGCCTTCTCCACACTGGCTGGCCAGTTAAATCAGGCTCCTGACCACTTCTCTTCAGTCTCATCACCATCCTCGCCATTCTTCATGTAAATGGAGGCTTTCTGGTTTTTGCTTTTTTTTAAGTGAAAGTTTTACTAGGTTGCTGTCCCTCATTAAGATCCCCCAATAGCTGCCCAAGGCACCAGAATAAAAGTGCAGATGACCATTTCTAACCAGATGCTCCTGGTCTGGGGACCGAGGAGCCCCTGGCTCTCCCTCCCACATCATGCCCCACCCTGCTGGAGTACCTCAGGGTCCTCACACTCTCCACAGCTCTTCTTATCACCACATTTGGATATGGTGTTCTTTGGTCTGGACTCTCCTCTCGCCAACCCCAGCTTCCTCTCTGAAGCCGCCTCTCTCGATGCACACTTGGTTAACTCCTACTTTACCTTTACACTAGGGAGTCAGACGCCTCTCCCAGGCGCTCCCAGGAGCGCTGTATGTCCCCACCACAGCTCTCTGGCTAGACTACTGCAGATGCTACTTCTTTCCCCTAGTTACCCACCCCGACTGTGGGCTCCTGATAGCAAGAACTGTGTCTTCTTCATATCAAGTCCTCAGTTTGTAGCACAAGGCCTATAGCAGATGTTCATTAACTATAAGTTTAATGAACAAATTCAGCTTGGCCTAAATTTCACACATACCAAGAAAAAGAAAAGAAAATCTGAGAAGTATTCTTACAGTTGTGAAAAAAACAAAACAAAAAAACATGGGGGCTGGCCCGGTGGCACAGGGTTAAGTGCACGTGCTCTGCTTCGGCGGCCCGAGGGTTCGCAGGTTTGGATCCTGGTCGCACAGCCACGCACTGCTTGTCAAGCCATGCTGTGGTGGCGTCCCATATAAAGTAGAGGAAGATGGGCACGGATATTAGCCCAGGGCCAATCTTACTTGGCAAAATGAGGAGGATTGGCATCAGATGTTAGCTGAGGGCTGATTTTTCTCACACACAAAAAAAAAACAGAAAAAACAACCTATTTTCTATGTAATCCTTTTGGCTTAGTTTTTCATTACATTAAAATATAGTCAACGGAGTGAATGGCGTCCTAAACTGCTATTTCAGAAAGAAGTGCATTCTCTCACACCAAAAGACCAATCTTTTTTTTTGTGAAGAAGATCAGCCCTGAGCTAACATCCATGCTAATCCTCCTCTTTTTGCTGAGGACGACCGGCCCTGAGCTAACATCTATTGCCAATCCTCCTCCTTTTTTTCCCCAAAGCCCCAGTAGATAGTTGTACGTCACAGTTGCACATCCTTCTAGTTGCTGTATGTGGGACGCCGCCTCAGCATGGCCAGAGAGGTGGTGCGTCAGTGCGCGCCTGGGATCCGAACCCAGGCCGCCAGTAGCGGAGTGCACGGACCCAACCACTAAGCCACGGGGCCGGCCCCAAAAGACCAACCTTACCAGGTTTTACTAACTCGCTGGATAAGAAAACTTAACCATTGTCACCACCTAGCCTGCCAACTGCCTCCTTGGGAAATTACTAACACATTTACAACACTGTATTTTATACCATCAGTGCAGAAATGATTATCTTTCATCTAAAACTGTTCACAACACAGAAGGTTAGAGTTGACTTCTCAAAGAGTTCTAATTCTAAATAACATACAAAGAAAGTAAAGATAGTTTCATGATGAGCACTGGTATCCTTTATTAAAAAACACCAAGTAGATTTTCCATTATTTCCTTTCTTGTTAAGACCTAGGGAAGACAGTTTTGGGACAAATATTCCAAGAGAAATGCACACAGTAGTCAGCTATTCAGCTACCCCAAGAGGAAAGAGCTACCCATTGAGACCAGTTAAATAGGATCTACAGACTCTGCGTCTATACAAGCTCAGCAAGCAAAACGGGCCCACGACCAGCACAGACAACAACTTCTCTCCTCTCCATAATTCAGATCAGCAGATACCAAATTCCCTCTTTTCTCCATATTTTAGACTAGTGAGGGTTAAGTCCATAGTAATTACAAAGTATTTATTAATTAATGAAAGAACAACAGCTTTTGCTTGTAAAGTGATTGACTTGCATCTGATGAGTTTCACTGACCACACAAGAGGGTCATAGAACAAGAGTGAACTATGCTGCTTAAAATGCAGTACTTACAGCTACTCATTATCCAGAACCTCGAATACGAAAACTTAATTTTCACATAGAAAATCAACTAGCCAGAGGATGAAAGTTAAATCAGACCTGCTGATTTAAATTTTCACTCTCTAAATGAAATTTTATCTGAAATTGTGGGGAAGGATATAGGAAGTCGAAGAGAGATTATAAATGAGCATCTTCTCTGAGGTGGAGTGCAGGTAAAGGAGTATTAAGTCAGAGGTGGTAGCGCCAGCGCGTGTCTGCAGGGTCCCCAGTGTCGGCCCTCACCTGTGAGTCGCTGGACAGCAGGGATGGGGAATTTAACAGACTCTCAACTGCCTTTGCTCCCTCCTTCTATCACAAGAGGGTAAAAGAGCAGCAGCTAGAAAATGCTGCCAACATCTTCACAGAGTAAATGTGGTAGTCTGGATAGTGTCTTTATTAGACAAGCCTAAATATTCAGATGGCAGCCTCTTCACTTTCAATCCAGATTATCCCTCCTACAGACACTCAGAAAGAAACTCCCATTCCTTCCAAATCCAGAGCCAGATGCAAAGTGTTACCTGGGATCTTCTTAAAATAAAAATAAACATATTTTGTTGGAAAATCCTAGAGTTTAGCCTATTCTCTGGGGTACCACATAATTTCAGAGGTTTTAATCTGGCAAGCACTTTGAAACTATAGAAGAAATGTCTGCAATAATTTGGTTTGTCTGAATTAAAACGAAATAATCTTCTTAAATGCCTATATATCAAGAAAAGAGAAGAGGAAATTGAGTTTGGCAATCCTAAAAGAAAAGGCTGATTTCTCATTCAAACTTTAAATTTGCTACGCTCTGAGTTCAAAAGAGTGGAGTAAAAACTCGAGTAAAGTTCTTTGCCACTTTTACTCTCTACTTCACGCTGTAACATTTTATCTGGAAAATGGAAAAATAACATAACCAAACTTGTTCTTTTTCTATTCCCAAAGGACAGACACATTATTCCACTTTGTAAAATCTTCCATATATAACTAAGACATTTTCCCCTGGGAACAAAATTGTGAACCTGTCTACACTTTCAACCTCTCTCCCTAAAAACTCTGATGAGATTATGTGAACACACAAACTCTCAAAAGTGCTACCTCCTCTCACATAATTTGGAGGGTCTGTGGGCATGTGCAGGGGTGGCACTGGCAAGGGAAAGAGAATGAGGAGAAGCAATGTCAGTTTTAATCTCTCAACTACTGGGATTTTCCAGTTTGGTAACAATTCTCCAGGGTTTTTAAAAAATATATTTGTCCTTAGGGTTCTGTAATATTTTTATACTGCTAGTTTAATCCATAATTTCATGTGCACTGGGTTCTTAAAAAAATAGAAAAACTTCCCCAAACATTCTTTTTTGTGTACATTTTTGAAAAAAAAATCACCTTTTAGGTCACTATCTAGGACTTGAATGAGTTGATGGCCTGTAGGCACTTTGCAAAGGTACCACACCACATGGACAGTGAGTATTTACGTGTAGGGCTGACCGCCCCATCACAAGACTGCCAGCTTTCTCCAGCTCCCATGGGGACTTCCAGAGTGTTTGCTGGCTGAAAATGCAGAGAGACCAACCAGGAAAAAGGACAACTGACCTTAAGTACTGAAGGCTGCTACCCATATGCACAGGCTTTTCTCCAACACTGTTAACCAGGGAGATGTCAAGAGGAGACAGAATAGATTCTGCACTTTGCATCTTTCTGAGTCTCTTCTATTTCCTAAAATTTATAAGGTTTCATAGTGATTTAAGCTAAGACTATCATTAGGGAGACTGAAAAACAGAGACAGAGTTGGAATCAGAGGCAAGAATAGGTATGAAGCCAGGGACGGGCTGAAGACTGAGTGATTTCAGGTTTCTCCCCCTTTGGGCCACAAGGCCATCAAGGCATCTAAATACCATACATTCAACTATATAAAACACAACTAAGGACTCCCTAAAGAGGCACCTTCCAACATAATCAGATGAACCGTAGCATTCAATAGATCAGTATCCAAACTGTACCCATAATTAGGGACTTTGAAGTATCAACATATCAATTTAGTGCCTTGCCTTCTGGCTCAGACATCTAGTGTCTACAGCTGTGCAAGTTTAAGAGCGCTCCCATGCTTAGAGTCCACAGCCGTGGAGTTAAAAGCACTTTTGATTCTAAATCTCACTTTAAATGAGTGGCTCCCACCTGCCAGTCAGACTGGCTTGGAGACAGCTGCTCACCTAGTGGGATTTGCAAGACCTCACCCTCCCTCCCGTGTCTGAAATTCAACCATTAGAGTTACCCCTTTCTACGGAAGGCCTTGCTAAATGCAAATACTCCTGAAGAGGTCATATTTTACAAACAGACTCAATAAACATATATCGATCACCTAATTCACACCAAGAAATCCCTAGGGGTGGCAAAATGTCCCCTGAACAGTCAGTCCCTGCCAGCTCAGCCTACAGCCCAGTGGGGAGGAGGGACATCAGACAAATAACCACTTAAACAAACATGCAGGTACAAATTGTGATAAGCTGAAGAATGAAAAGCACAGGGTGCTTTCAGAGAGGAGCTCACTTTTGATGAGGAAATACGGGAAGAATTTGGGGGAGTTAGTTTTTAAGGGCTTGATGGAAGAACAGAGTTGATCAGAAGAATGACCTGAACTAGAAAAATACATTTTGTATTTTGTCAACATAGATATTGTTTTTAAAGCAAAAAAGTGAATGAGACAGCTTGGTTATAAAAGGGCCTCCAACACATGAAGGTCAGCAGAGGGCAGGGAGGGAAGGGAGGAAAGTGTGTCACCAATGCCAGGGGTTCAAGGAGGAGCTGGACAGGCAGAACTTCAGCAGAGAGAAGGGAGAGGTAGTGGACTTATCCAGGGCCCCGGGACAGAAGTCTCGATGGAAAGAGGAAGGAAAGAGGGAAAATCTCCCATAAGAGTTGAGAATGAGGTGGTGAGATCTTCCCACAATGTCGGGAAAACAAACCAGGAATTAAAAGATGAAGAAACACTGATCAACCCAGAAAGTAGAACATCCATCTCTTAGCAGTTCCAATAACAGAAAACAGAGATAACAGAGGGGAGACAAATTTGTAAACATAAAAGATAAGAGAATATAAAAAAACTTTCCCAGAGAAAAAAAGTCATGATAAGAGGAACAAGAATCACATTAGCACTTGACTTCATCAGCACCTACAATAATAGACAAGGGCAGGGAGATGGCCAAGATGGGGCAGAGCTGACGACCAGAGGACAAGAGGGGATGGCCAAGATGAGGCAGAGCTGATGACCAGAGGACATGAAAGGATGGCTGAGATGAAACAGAGCTGATGACCAGAGGATCGTAGGGGATGGCCAAGATAGGGCAGAGCTGAGGACTGGAGGATCATGGGGGATGGCTGAGATGGGGCAGAGTTGATGACTAGGACACAAGGGGATGGCCAAGATGGGGCAGAGCTGATGACCAGAGAACCGTGGGGGAAGGCTGAGATGGGGCAGAGCTGATGACCAGAGGACACGAGGGAATGGGTGAGTTGGGAGAGCTGATGACCAGGACATGAGGGGATGGCTGAGATGGGGCAGAGCTCAAGACTAGAGGACGGGAGGTATGGCCGAGATGGGGCACACCTGATGACCCGAGGATCACAGGGCGATGGCCCAGATGGCACAGAGCTGATGACCAGAGGATAGCGGGGCAATGACCAAGATGCGGCAGTGCTGCTGACCAGTATTCTCACCAAAAACTGCAGATCTGGACAAACTTTTGAAGGCACTGCATTCTCGTGTTGGACAGTCATCACCACAATATTCTACCTAGAGGCACTGTGCAGACCACAGCCTAATGAGGGAGGGCCCTAGCTAAGTGAGAAAGTCTCTGTGATGAAGAGACAGAGTCTGCAGATCAAGGCTGTCACGACAGCCGGGACTGCAGGGCAGCACACCTGAGAGTCGGTGAGGTACAGAAAGGCACTCCAGAAATCTGCACTGGAGTGCCCTTGAGGTCCCGGTTGAGAACTGAGCTCTGCATGTCCAGGGCAAAACTCAGTGAGGCCAGACAAGACAGCTATTGGGTTCCCTGCTGACCAACCATCAGAGCCTGAATGGGGCTCCAATACATCGAGTCCCAAAAGCCAAGGTGCAGAGACCTCATTAAATACCTGGCACTCGACAGCCCAGGAAAGCCAAGCCTCAGGAGCAGGGCTACTGGAGAGTTCCTACAGACTCACCTAAAACAGAAGTCAACACCCTTCACAGATCCAAAATCTTCTAGCATACAATCAAAAAATACTGGACATGAGAATAAGTAGAAACATATGGACCTATTATCAGGAGAAAAGTCAATAAACAGACATAGGCCCAGAAGTGACAGGGATGATGGAAATAGTAGACAAAGACTTGAAAACAGCTAATGTGAATAATTTCAAGGATTTAAAGGAAAACAAGGCAGAAAGAAATGGAAGATTAAAAAAAACAGCTGGAAAAAACTTGAAAACAGAGCAAGAGGAACTACTCATTTTGAAGCACAGAGAGACAAGAGGCTTCAAAACAAGCCTCAGTGCTGGAGGGACACTAGGGGGTGTAAACCATATACGTAACTGGAGGCCCGGAGTGAGAGGTGAAAGTGATGAAGACAGAAAACAACACTTGATGAAATAATGTTCAATTTTTTTCAAGTATGATAGGAAACAAACTCACAGATACAGGAAGTTCAAGAATCTCAAGTGGAATAAATGCAAAGTAAACCACTCCAAAGCTCAGCTTAAACAAATTGCTAAAAACCAGTGATCAAGAGAAAAATCTTAAAGAAGCCAAAGGGAAAAACACTCATTACATATGAGGAACAACAATAAGAAAGACCATTGTCACCTCATGAGAAACAATAAAGGCCAGAAACAACCTAACAACATCTTTAAAGTGCTGAACAAAAATACCTAAAATTCTACATCCAGCAAAATTATATTCTGAAATAAAGATAGTTTCAGGAAAAACAACTCAGGAAATTAAAATGGGCATGACAAGAAATGTGAAAGAAAGTTCTTGAGTTGAAAAAAGATGATACTAAAGGAAACTTGGATCTACAGAGAGGAATGAAGAGTACCAGAAACGGCGCACATGAACACTTTTCCTCATTTATTAATTCTTTTAAAAGACAATTGACTGTTTAAAGTAAAGGTTGGAAAATCACAGCCCATGGGCCAAATTGGGCTTGTTTTTATACAGTCCAAAAGCTAATAATGCTTTTCACATTATTTAAATGACTAGAAAATTATCTAAAGAATAATATTCTGGACACAAGATTATATAAAATTCAGATTTTGTGACATGGGAAAACTAGATAAAGCTTTATTGACACACAGCCACACTCCTTCACTGACATTGTCTATGGCCAATTTTGCACTATAGCAGCAGAGCTGAGAATCTGTGACAGAGACTGCTGGGGCCCTCAAAGCCTAAGATATTTATTATCACCTGGCCCTTCACAGAAAAAGTTTGCCACCCCCTGGTTTAAAGTAAAAATAAGAATCATGTATTACGGGGTTTAAAATATATGCATAATCTCAAAAGGTTACATACTGTATGTTTCTATTTACGTAACATTCTCAAAATGACCAAAGTGCAGAGACAGAGGACAGACTAGTGGTCTCCAAGGGACAGAGACAGAGGCAGGGCACAAAGGGGCAGCATGAGGGAGTTTCTTGTGGTGACTGACCCATTCTGTATCGCGACATGTGGCAACAGACCAGTTCCATATCACAACATGTGGCGATGGACCAGTTCTGTATCGTGACATGAGGCTATGGACCAAATCATGACATGGGATAAAACTGCATAGAACTATATACACACACAAGTGAATGAATGTGAAAAATGAATAAGGTCTGTAGTCTAGTTAAAAGTATTATACCAATGTCTATTTCCTGGCTTTGATATTATACTTTATTACATAAAATGTCATCTTTGGGGGAAGCTGGGTAAAGGGTATGTAGAACTCTATATACTATTTTTGCACCTCCTGTGAATGTACAATTATTTCAAAGTAAAAAGTTTAAAAAATATACAGAAGACATAAAGCAATAATAGCAAAAATGATGGGGAGAATGAAAGTACACTGTTGTAAGGGTTCTTACATTACACGTAAAGTGGTCTAATATTATTTGAAAACAAATTGTGATAAGTTAAAGATGTATATTATAAACCCTAGAGCATCCATTAAAAAAAAAACAGGTAAGGGGCTGGCCCACCGTGGTTAAATTCGCACTCTCCACTTTGGCAGCCCAGGGTTCACAGGTTCGAATCCCAGGCATGGACCGATGCACTGCTCATCAAGCCATGCTGTGGTGGCGTCCCACATACAAAATGGAGGAAGATGCACACAGATGTTAGCTCAGGGCCAGTCTTCCTCACCAAAAAAAAAGGTACATCTAATAATCCAAAAGAGGATATAAAACAAAATACTAAAAATTATTCCAACAATCCAAAAGTAGTCAGAAAAGGAGAAAATAAGGGAAAAAAGAACAGAGCATAGAGCAAAATGGAAGACTTACCCAATCATATCAATAATCACATGAAATGTAAATGGTCTAAATACTCCAATTAAAAGACAGAGATTGTCATACTGGATTTGCTGCTTAAAAGAGATGTACTTTAAAGAAATAGTTTAAAAGTAAAAGGATAGAAAACAGATATACCATGCAACATTAATCGTAAGAAAACTGGAGTACATATATCAGTATCAGACAAAGCCAACTTCAAGACAAGAAGTATTATCAGATTTTCTCAAAAAGATAAATCCCACAATGCTAAAAGAGTCAATTCATTAAGAAACATAACATTCCTCAATGTATACAAACCTAACAACAGAACTTCAAAAATATCAGAAGCAAAAACTGAGACAATTAAAGGAATAAATAAAAACATCCACAATATCTGGAGATTTCAACACTCTTTTCTCAAGAACTGAGAACAAGTTGACAGAAAATCAGTGGAAGACTTGAACAGCCCTATTAACACTATTGGTATTTATGGAACACTATATGCAACAACTGTAGAATATAAATCATTTTCAAGGACACGTGGATTAATAAGCTAAGCCAAGCAAATAACACAGAATAAGCTTCATTATTATCACCATAAATAAACCAACAATAGCAGCATTTTATTTTCACATCCTAATAATGTAAACTTCATGTAGAAAGCCAAAAAGCTG
This sequence comes from Ceratotherium simum simum, assembly GCF_057802395.1. NCBI lineage: Eukaryota > Metazoa > Chordata > Mammalia > Perissodactyla > Rhinocerotidae > Ceratotherium > Ceratotherium simum. Next base: position 302,013 of record NC_141937.1, read on the forward strand.
AGAAAGAAAATAGGAAAGTGAAGATCAATTGTGAAGACAAGTTCAATTTGAGTAATTTTTCCTGTTATTGTGGTTATCTAATAAAGTTATCTATATGGTTGTAAATAAATTGCATTAACAAAGTACAAAATTTAAGTTAGTAAAGTTTATATATTTTAACTTCATCTAAGAAAACATTCTAGGGGCCGGCCCGGTGGTGCAGCGGTTAAGCGCGTGTGCTCCCCTTCGGCGGCCTGGGATTTGCAGGTTTGGATCCCAGCTGTGCACCAACACACCGCTTGTCAAGCCATGCTGTGGCGGCATCCCATATAAAGTAGAGGAAGAGGGGCACGGATGCTAGCCCAGGGCCAATCTTCCCCAGCAAAAAGAGGAGGATTGGCATTGGATGTTAGCTCAGGGCTGATCTTCCTCATAAAAAAAAAAAAAAGGAAAGAAAACATTCTAAAAACAATTCCAGGCAAATATTATTCTATAATGTAAAATTTTTTTATGATGAAGATATCTTTTTTTAATCATTAGAGTCAACATGCAATCATTCATGTTAAGAAAGAATATGGGCAGAGAGCCACATAAGAAAAAGAAACAGAAAAAAACTATTTAAACAATATCTGGTCCCAAAGTTTATTACACACGTTCTTTTGTTTCTGTTTTTAAAACAGCTTAAACATCTTTCTCATCTCTTCCTCAGGTCACATAAGTGCTTGAACTCTCACAGCACAGATGGGAAAAAGCAGTACATGCTGGGTGGTGCAAGGAATTTAATAAAACTGGATTCAAAGAACCCTGCCACTCCCTCCCCTCCAAAGAAAAAGATAATTACAATATTTTATTTTATTTATTTATTTTTTTTGTGAGGAAGATCAGCCCTGAGCTAACATCCACGCTAATCCTCCTCTTTTTGCTGAGGAAGACCGGCTCTGAGCTAACATCTATTGCCAATCCTCCTCCTTTTTCTTTTTCTCCCCCCAAAGCCCCAGTAGATAGCTGTACGTCATAGTCGCACGTCCTTCTAGTTGCTGTATGTGGGACACGGCCTCAGCATGGCCTAATTACAACATTTTAATCAGAAGATTCTACCACTACCTTTAGATTATACAAATTTACTTTTTGGAATAATAGAATAATATTAATAACGTATTGATATGTTTGGAAATAATGGAGTTTATTGGCACAGATAATGGAGTTATCTGTGGCAAATGGGCCACAGACATCCTTTCACCAGGATCTTACTGCTTCTATCTCTTGTCCTGATAATACTGTGCTAGACCCCGTTTCTCCTCACAGCACTCTCACATCAGACCATGACATTCCAGTCGGCCCGTTTAGGGTGGGCAAAGCCTTACATAAGAGGTAACTAAATGCATTAAACATCATTAGTCTCTACTAAGAAGTGCTCTTTTACACTCCCAATTCCCCCCAAACTATCCCTAAAAGAGGGTTATAGGGTCTGATTAATTTTAGACTTAGTATTAAAGGTTCTCCCAATTTTGCTGCTCTGGCCATTGGCAGTCCTCTCCCTATACCATTGTTGCTATTGCGCAATGGAAATATAGATGGGGAAAAACATAAACTTAATTACAAAAACTCTAAAGGAAAATTTTGCTTATATTTTAAAATATGATGTACCAGATTTTATAAAATTATCTTATGAAAATCACATTTTGAGGGAGAGTAAGTAGACATTGTCTTCTAATAATAAACATACCCTACACTCCTACAAGAGGAAAGCGTTTTCACATTTTTTTAAATGTACAAATCCTTTTAAGACATAAAAATATGACATTTTATAGAAACAATGCACTCTTAACGAATACTGATCAACTGCTTACTAATTAGATACAGATGTCCCACAGCATTTACTCTTAATTTTGTACAGATGTGAGTGGTATTCTCAATTATAGATTTTACAGAGAAACAAAACCCTATTTAATTGTATCCGTGTCCTGCAAGAATGCATTCTACTTCATCTGGGCATTTTCTCAGAATTCAACTCCAAATAGCACCATTACTAAGAGAGACCAACCAACTCACCTCTGCCATCCCCTAGCAAGAGAGCGTAGACGCGCTGCCGTACAGGGCGGTAAACGAAGGCCTGGCTCGGCAGAGCCTGGTCTAGCGCGTCCTCCAGAGTGTTGCTGCACTCAATCTCTCCAGTGCTCATGATATTGTACACCAGGTAGCTCTCTGCCTGGACATGACGTGCTCGAGCAACCTGTTCAAAATTTAAATACAATACAGCTGATTCTCCTTGAAAACAAAACAGTAAACTTCAAATAGAAAAAATCAACACCTTATTATCACATGCTGGTGTTTTAAAGGCACTCAGAAATAGAATAATTGTCACTCAAACTCAAGACATTAAGCTGGCACTTGTGTTCCTTTCCTTTGGGCTTCTAGGCTCAAAACTTTCTATTACTCCTCCTCCTCCTCCAATCTCCAGCCATCTACTGGACTTATACTCACTTCTGCAGTATCTCATCATTTTATGTACCTGATGGTGAGTGTTGCTATAAAAGGCTTTAACTGACATCCTAGTCCCAGTTTCTCCCCTCTCCAACCTATCCTTCACATCACCGACATCCCGCCTTCTTGGATTCAGAGGTCCAGTCACTACCCTTATCAAAGCATCTGAGTGTCTACCACAAATTCTTCACCCTAACATTCAATGCCCCACTAGAAGGCCTCAATCTCCTTTTCTTGTACACACCATTTCACCCTCACAGAAACTGCTACAGTCCATTCACAATGGAACACTTTCACTGTTCCTCAAGAATATTCAGTCCTCTCCTATCTCCACTTGTGCTCCATGAAATTCATCCCTTCTAGTCTTCCCCAACCTCTCACTTCACAAGTCTCTTTCCCTTTAAGGTTCACCTAAAGCGTCACCCTCTTTATAAACCCTTTCCCCTCCTCTCCCATCCAGAACTCACCTCCCCCTTGTCTTATGGGGCTCAACTCACAGTTACCCTACGGTAGTTATGTTGTCTGACCTCTCCTATTAAACTATAAACTGCTTGGTATTAGAAGCTGTAACACATTCATTCATTTGTTCAATAATTTTTTACTGAGCAAAAGCTATGTGCTGAGTGTTCATTTGTTTCTGCCCTGCAGTGCCAGCACAGTGTTGGCCCATGATCGGTGATAAGATATATGATTTAAATTGATTCCACTTTCTCATTAAATAAGTACTTAAGATCAGAAGGCCTATAACCTACATACAGGTCTTATTTTCCTCTGAAGAACATTCTTATTACTGCAGGAATAAACTCATCTAGCTTACTATTCAAAACTTAAATCCAAACAGTCTGCCACCAAGGCATTTAACACGTGGTGTTTAATGGGGCCACCCCGGTGGTACAAGCAGTGAAGTGCGCGCTCCGCTGCGGCGGCCCGGGGTTCGCTGGTGCGGATCCTGGGCGTGCACTCACGCACCGCTTGTCAAGCCATGCTGTGGCGGTGTCCCATACAAAGATGAGGAAGATGGGCACGGATGTTAGCCCAGGGCCAATCTTCCTCAGAAAAAAGAGGAGGATTGGTATCAGATGTTAGCTCAGGGCTGATCTTCCTCACCAAAAAAATTTAAAAAAAACTGTGGTGTTTAAAATTTAAAATGTGGTGTTAGGATAACTTGGAATATCTATAACTCTGCAAATCAGAGTGTCTCATTATTTATATATACTTAAGCAGTTCTAGTTACGTCGAATCATTATTGTAGACTTGAGTCTTAATCTCTTTGTTCCTCACTTTCTTCATATATAAAACAGGTTTAATAAAAGTGCCAACCTCACAGAATATTGTGAGGATTAAATGAGTTAATATATGGAAAGCACTTAACACCAGGCAAGGAACACACTGCATGCTCAGTAAGTGTTAACTATTATTACAAGGCTAGATGTACTATAAAATTTCTATTTCACTGATTAAATTTCTTTAAATCAACAGGGCAAGACAGGCTAGCAGCTTTAAGGTCAGTAAGATTTAAAAAAAAAAGACTTTAAAGAGTTATTACTTGATATTCTAACCAATCAAAGATTATCAGAAGTGACCTTTTTCTCTATGTACCCCTTTTGATAACAGAATCTATCAGAAACATTAGTCATGTATTTCATGATCCTTTTAAGGCACAAGTGCTTCTAATTCTTTTTCCTATTCCCTCTTCCATTTCTGATTCTTTTTTATTTCAAAAGAATTGGTATTTTGACAAATTTATCTAGAAAGTTATAATAAATTATACTCAGCCTACCAAGAAATATTCAATTTTGGCAGTTGTACAGAATTTGAGATGTAACATTCTTTTCTGGGTGTACACAGGGTTTTCAGATAAGTTCTCTACAATTATCATTTTAGTTCATTAATTAGATCAGTATCATCTAAGTGTCTTTTATCTCTGCTCTTAATTGGAGATATACAGCATTCCACACTTGGAAAAAACCCTAATACATTCACCTAATCTAAAAATTCTAAAGAGATAATTCAGTTTATCCAACATTATGTAAACCATATAATTTACTCTTAAATTTAACTGATTTTCCAAAATGTTCTACCGTGGAAAAAACATAGCTATCTGGTTGTGGGCGTGTGCCCAGGGTGCCCTGTACACCTTCTTCACCTAAGGATTTCTAAGGTGACTATGTGTGGTTAAAATCATACATGTTTGAATCTGGGTTATCTATTTGATAGGGCTGGAAGACTCCACTACAAAAATTTTTAAAGGAAGAATGCAAGGGGAACTTGAGAAAGTTCTAATTGATTTCAAAGATACAATTAAGTTCAATAAATGGGAAAGTCACTGTGTGAACAACACACGATCCACCCTTTTACAAGGGTGCCCTCCCTTCTGCCTGCAGGCAGGCCCCCCAGGCCTCTCCCGGCCCTCTTCTCCACCCAGAGCACTTGCACTGCCAGGATTCCTGAGAGAGGCACTACAGCCCCAGCCCGCCTTCTTCGCCCATCACCTGACCTCCACCCTGTGCAACAACAACTCTCTAAGGCCACCAGAACCTCCTAATTGCCAAGTCTAACTGCCTCCGAGTCCTAGTCCCACTCCACCTCTGCAGCATGGACACCCCTGGCCATTTCTTTCTCATTCTTGATACTTGCCTCCTCAGGCTTTTGTTGAGATTACACTGTCCTCATTCACTCCTGATCTCTCAGTGCATCATTTCTTAAGGCTCCATCCCACACAATCTTCCACTTGAAGGTTTCCATCCCAACCCACAATCTTCTTCCTCGATGAAGCACTTAACAATGCTTCCAGGGAGAATAATTTTCTTAACTCCTTAATACTTTTTCACCTCTAACTCTCTTAAAGTGTGTATCACACTCTAAGTTTTACTCTAATTTTCTATGTTAATAAATTAGCTTGTCAGCTACAATGTATGTAACAGAGAAAGAGGTGGTGACTTTTCAAGATAGGAGAATCCAAGGGAGGGAAGAGGTTACAAAGGAGAGAACCTAAAAAAACACAAGACAAAAGGAATACTTCACTCAAGATTTAATGAGCAGCTGCTACAAGACAGACAGTATGCTAGGCACCGGGGTTCAGCAGAGAGAAAAACAAACTAGATCCTGCCCTCACAGCCCTACCACAGTCTAGCAGGAAAGACACGACTCAAACATGAAATTCCAGTGGGGCACGTGCTACGAATGTCAGGCACACACAGCGGACAACACAGGTTGGGCGGTCAGGGGCTTCTCTGAGTGTGTGGCTGCCTAGTTGTGACAGAAACGACTAGTAGGCATTAACGAGCAGAAGGGGAGGATGCTTTCCAGGAGGAGGAAGAACACATGAAGGCTGTGCTGAGACGAGTGGCTGACAAAGCTGGAGATGTAGGCAGTTGCTAGGTGACGGCGTGCCGCAGCCTTGTTAAGGCTATTGTTTCCATCCTAAGAGTTATGAAATGAAAGCACAGGGCTTTATTTCTGCATGCAGCATGACCAATGGATTGGAAGGGGCAAAAGTGTTTTCAGGAGGAGTTCTTAGAGATTACTGCAGGATCCAGACACAGACAGCTTGGACTAGGGTGGTAAGCGTCATTGGACAGCTCAAAGAAACAAGACTTGGGAGAAACTTGTTATGAAAAAAGGAGAGAGAATTCCTAGATTTGTAACCTGTGTAACTAGACGAGATGGTGACACTTACAACGTCAGGAACAATAAAAGGTTCGTGGGTTTTGAACACGGTGAGATGCCTCTGGGACATTCATGTGGCATTATCTGTCACACAGGGGAATGCCCGTCTCAGAGGGCCATGGGGAGGATTAAAAGAGGTAATATATGTAATGCCTAGTACAGAACTCCACACATCACAAGCAGTTAATCAATAGTGGCCCTCCATCAAACCCTCAAGGGCTCTACAGTGCTCTAAGAATTAAGTCCTAATTCCCAGTGTGGTATTTAACAATGTTCACAATCTGGCTACAGTCTACCTTTTCCAATTTTTTCTCTCTACTTCTCCCCTCAAACTCCATGCTCCAGCCTACTGTTCTACCACTGTGCCCCGAGGTGACACAGATCCAAACTCGACACCTTTAGTGCTCCCACAACCTCCAAGTTGTTGCCTAGTCAAAGCAAATTTCAGCCCCCATTAAGGTCTGGCTCCAGTTCTACCTCTTCCGGGAACCTCTCTCTTAATGCACAATGATCTCTCTCCTTCAAATTCCTAGAGCTCTCATCTGTAATAGTCATGTAACAATATCAAATGTAGTTGATCACGTGTGTTTTCACATGCATTACGTCATACTTCCTAACTAAACTCCTAGGGTCCTGTTCTGTCTCCCTCATAGTGCCTTAACCACTGCAGGTGGTCAATAAATACTCACTGACAAGTCCATCAGTGGATACATTTTCAATTATGACATATTAGATATGGATACCTTTAAGATTTCAGGGTCTGAAACCATGGTTACTTGTTGCTTGATTTCAGGCTCCACATTCATCAGGTCTTCTTGTTTAATTCCAGGGTTTGTACACATGAGTGCTTCTAGGTTAAATTCGGGGTATGTACCTATAGGCAATTTTTGCTTGATTTCAGAGTGTGTACACATGGGAACTCCTTGCTTGGATTCAGGATCTGTACACACGGGAGCTTCTTGCTTCAGTTCAGGATCTATACACATGGGAACTCCTTGCTTAGATTCAGGGTCTGTACACATGGGAACTCCTTGCTTGGATTCAGGATATGTATACATGGGAACTCCTTGCTTGGATTCAAAATGTATATGCATGGGAACTCCTTGCTTGGATTCAAAGTGTGTACACATGGGAACTCCTTGCTTGGATTCAAAGTGTGTTTGCATGGGAACTCCTTGCTTGGATTGAGGGTGTGTACACATGGGAACTTCTTGCTTGGATTCAGGGTGTGTACACGTGGGAACTTCTTGCTTGGATTCAGGGTGTGCACACGTGGGAACTTCTTGCTTGGATTCAGGGTGTGTACACATGGGAACTTCTTGCTTGGATTCAAGGTCTATATACACAGGAACTTCTTGCTTGCACTCAGGGTGTGTACACATGGAAATTTCTTGCTTGGATTCAGGGTCTGTACACATGGATACCACCTGCTTGTCCAAAGTTATTACACCTTTGGGTTTTTGGAGAAACCATGGCGATTTCTGTCCTGGCAAAAGATATGATGCCACTCCTTTATAAAAAAGAGCTTTGTTTGGTCCCAAAGGTAATATCTCTTCTAGCTTTTTCTCACCTTGATGTAAGTGAAGAACTTTAGATATGTGGTCTGCTACAGCTAAAATAATGTTGCCTTTTTTGTCAAAGTTCTCTTTTACAGAGGTATAGGAAGACAAGCACTTGTATCGAAAGCTTTCAAACATGCCTTCCGGGATTATGTCATTGCCAAGGAGGCAGGCCAGAAGAGGAAGGTCCACCAGGCTGAGACTCAGACTCTTGCAGAGCTTCTCTCTACAGAGCATGATGGTATCGAGACTCTCCAGGCAGAGCTCACTAATTGAAAAATAGGGACAGGTATCGTAAATTAAGTAGTCAGTATCTTCTCCAAGAATTCCAAGACAGTTATTCTGGAGACCATAGGAAGCCACCTCATAGTCGGCCTCCTGTAATGAACACAGAGTTTCCTGACCCAGGGTCTTCAAAGCAAATCGCGTAAAAATGGCCAGCCCTGAGGGGATGAAGAACATGTTTCTGCCGGGCTGCTCCTTGTGTGACTTGATGTAATGGAAAATCCTGGATATCTCCCTATTGTTCTTGAGTCTTCGTTTCACCCATTCATCTCTCTTATCCTGCTCCACCATGCCATCAAAGAAGAATATCAACTTAATGCCAACAGCTGTAAAAGTTTTAACAAAATCTCTCAAAGCAGAAAAGTATTCTCGCCATTGGCCACCGCAGATCCAAGATTCGGGAGTATACCAGTATCTGAGACAACACATGGCATCAACCACAATGGTAGGAGTACATCCAGGATACTTGCTTCGGTGGTGCTCTGCCAGTTCTTTGAAATTTACTACTGTACATATATGTGGGCAGGTACTTCCCACAAATCCCTGCAAACCTCTCACACCCATAACTGAACTCCTGGAAAGGTTCTGGAAAGGAAAATAAACGAGTAATTATGGCATCATCACTAGACATATGGCACCTTCCAAAGCAAACAGGACAATATTTAACATTCACTCTCTATTTCCATAAAAACTCTGGTCACCAACATGATGTGTAACATAACATACTGGTTAGGAGCCTAAAGAGTTTTCAATGAAAACACATGAAGAACTTTACTTAAGTATAAGTTACTTCAGTTGGACTTTCACAAGAACAACACAGGATAGCAAATCTTTTAAGATTTTTCACTAAGACTATTATACAAGAGATTTCTCAACCAAATTCAAAAACAAATTAAGCTTTCAAAGGAGTAACATTTCCCACCCAGGAACTCAAATAGAATTTTGAAAACCTAAAACATAAACTGATACATGCAACATGGATGTTTCTCAAAATAATTTTGCATAGTGAAAGAAGCCAGATCAAAAAAGAGTACACACTCTACGATTCTATTGATATAAAATTCTAGTTCATTGAGAGTTGAGCTTATCTGTAGTGACAGGGAGCAGATCAGTGGTTGTCTGGGGTTGGGGCAGGTGGGAGGGAGGGATTTACAAAGGCGAAACTTTTGGGGTGATGGATATGTTCACCACCTTGACTGTGGTGATGGTTTGACAGGTGAACACGTGCTAAACCTTGTGAAACTGTACACTGTAAATATGTGCAATTTACTGTATGTCAAGTACACCTCAGTAAAGGTGTTAAAAAGAAAACGACATAAATATTCACTATGCCAAATGTCTATAACATTTGAGATGGTGACTGACTGACTTTGAATAGAAAACTGCCTATGCCAAAATGTAAAAACATACAAAGTAGTTAAAGAGTTAGAATTAAAAATTTGGAAAAAAAAATCCAAGCAGAGTACTTTATGTAATAATTAAGATGTCCTTACATATAATAAAAGAAGTAATATAAGACATTCTTCAGATAGGTAACATCCATCGATAGAAAAAATTCCACGATGACATCTTTTATCTTAATGGCTTATTCTTTTCACTTTGGTTTTCTTTAAGAGTCACCAGGACTTCATGTTCTTTGATAAAACAAAACAAAAAAAACCCTTATTATGCAAAAAGCAACACAAGAATAAATGATGTTTCTCGCAGGCTTGGACTGAGGGCAGTGGCCGTCAGCGGCCGAAGCATCAGTAACAGCTCCCGCGTTACAGTGTACTCACTTCCCACCAGCCAGCACTGAACACTCCACACACAAAGTCTAGTCTTTAAAACAACCCTGGGGGCCACCCCCATGGCGTGGCGGTTAGGTGCGTGCGCTCCGCTGCTGGCGGCCCAGGGTTCGGATCCCAGGCGTGCACCAACGCACCGCTTGTCAGGCCATGCTATGGTGGCATCCCATATAAAGTGGAGGAAGATAGGCACAGATGTTAGCACAGGGCCAGTCCTCCTCAGCAGAAAGAGGAGGATTGGCATGGATGCTAGCTCAGGGCTCATCTTCCTCACAAAAATTAATTAATTAATTAATTTAATTAAATAAATAAACAAAACAACCCTGACAGGTAAAATCCTAAGTTCTGTTTCACAAAGAAAATGTAAATAAATTACTAAGCTGAGAAAAGGCACTCTCACAGGCTTATCTTTTGAGAATTTACTGACTGGTAATGGATACTGGCCCCTAACAGGAGAATCTGGAGTTATCTGTTTAATAGCCATTACTATGAAAACATATAAAAAGTGGATATAAATAGCACACATTTATGTTGAAATTTAGAGAAATCTTGCTCATTAAATATAATGGAATACACGAATCCATATACCCCAAACCACTGGAGAGCTATGACAAGTATAGAGTTTATCTTGGGAACTTTATGATCATCTCCACTCTAAGGTGGTTCTACAGCCTGGACCTCTAGGCACGGATCCTACACCTACTAAGTTACATCATATTTCTGAAGCAGGTGGTTTTTCTTATGACATTCCAACAAAGTAGGTAGGCACAGGTTTGGGAAGGGGATGTAAGACACAGAAGAGCGGTGGGAATGGAGAGAAGACAACGCTCAGACGTCATAGACTCTAGGGCATTATTCTGTGCCAAGCTTTGAGTTCAGCAAGCTTGCAAGGTTTGCTGAGGACAAGTGGACCAAAGGCAAATCTTACAAATTTGGAGTCTGACTCAAGTTTCTATATTACGAGAGGAGACTCCCCTTCTTTCACCAGGCTCCGCGCTGGGTGCTGAGGATCCTCTCCCACCAAGCTCACCAGCAGCCAGTGGGAGTTCCTAGTTAGTCATGGGATTGTTCAAGACGCACATGAAGCCAATACACACACATGGAGATAAACCTGGGAGAGTGAGCAAAATAGAACCCGCCGTCACTCCCAGCTCCTTACACAGACCTGGGCCCCCATTTGTGCAGCAGCTCTGCCACATCTGGGTTGGCTGCTTTCCCTCACCAATAAAAAGGGATTTTTGTTTCAAGCATTTTTCTACTCAAACTGCAAGTGACAACATTGAGTTTCTCAAAACACTTTCTCTTTATTTTGCAAGAAGTCGGGCTCAGCCTCTACTCTGATTCTATTCAAATGTTTTTCCTCCTTTCTCACCCCAGTGGTGAAAAGCTAACTATTTTAACTAAACATGCACTGACTTTTCCTGTTTTTCACACTGCCAATTTCTCACATTTTGAATCACAAATTCCCTCAGGAGTGTGAAGTTACAGTGTGCTGTTCTATGGCATTTACAAAGAAAAATCTGGATAGGCAGAGATCTGGGACCTGTGACATTAGAGGATGCCTTCTGGTATTCAGCATCTTCAGAGCATTGAACACTCACACCAGCCACCCATTGATGCTGTTAGCTCAGCGTGAAATAAATGCTTAGGAAGACAAAATCTGTGGATATTACCTTTTTAAATAACTTTTTACTGGTTTCTTTAAGCCTTTTATTGCTAAGAGCATATACTGAGGTTTTTCCTTCTCTAAAGGTAGTTTTTAGGATGATTGCAAATATATATACACACACATAATTTCATTTATTCAACCTGTAAATTACATGGGAAATTTCCATTATCTAGATAATTGTTTAGTAAAAAAACAGAAGTTATGTCTCATTAGGTAGGAGTCTTACTGCCCAAAATACAGTCTGGGAATCACTTCCGTTACTGTGGGCCTCCTCAGGGCAGATGACATCACTTGCTGTCATATCTCCAACACCCAGCACAGTGTCTGGCACACGAGAGGCCCAGTAAGTATTTGTGAATGAATGAATAAATAAGCATCAAAGCACAGGCATATAAAAAATCAGGAATCGACAAGTTTATATACTCCAATTGTGGGCAAAGAAAGAATACAAAGTGGAGTCACCACCCTCAACTGGCTGACAAGCTGGTTTGGGAAAGAGCATCACGCAGGACTTTTTACGAAGGAGCAGTCAGCAGGGACACAAGTACAGCGGGAGTGTGTTATGCCGGAGGTGGCCTCACTCCTAGGAATGGCTTCATCCTCCCCTTACAGCTGGACCAATCCCAATGTACTGGGTTACTACTAAATGGGGAAGTGGAGAGAAGAGGAAAGAGAAGTCCAGAAGCTCCTTTATTCACAATCTTTCAACTGACAAACACTTAGAGAAATGAAGAGTGACATGTCTCAGCAAAAACATATCAACCCTACCCGCCACTGATAGAAGGCGTCAGAGTACACGTCCAGAGTCACCTGGGACACAAGGACAAATGGACTCACCAACAGCTCACGGGGACACTTTCCATGTGAAGAGCAGTGTTGCAGAAGGACAACCAGTACCAGCAGTTGTGATCACCTTAAGGCACACTCAGCATCCCAGTGGTGTCACAGCATAATTTTCAAAGGCCAAAAGACATCCCCCATGCAAATATAAATTAAGGAGGGAGCCTGTAAGAAGGGAAGCTAGTTCAGAGGGCATTTGAAGAGCTGGAGTTGACTAAAATAAGCTTAAGTTGGAGACAAATCTGGTTAATGTCCTACAGAGCAATAAAACTATAACCTTTGAACTTTTTTATCAGACAGAAATAATTTGTATCTCTACAAGACAAAAATCTACAAATTAACATGAACATCACAGTGTTTGGGCTCTAACCAAGAGTAAACAGCAGAGTCAGCGAGGTGCGTTCTGTTAGGAAATTAAACTATCTTGGGTGCCTCTGTTAAGCAACTGCCCAGTATGAGTGACAAAACATGCAGTCCCGTTTTTTCCTTGCTTCATTTCCAAGTCTTAGATAATTTTTCTTTCAATGACAATAACAGCTGGCTGGGCCTAGGCCCTCTCGGTGAGGTCTTCTCATGGCTTGATGTACAGTATCTGGAGTCTGCTCTCTTTCTTCTCTCCTCTCCTCCCCACCTAAAAAGAGAAACTTACAAGGACCCCTTCAACACAGTAGGGTAAGAACAGGGACTGAAAATTCCAAGAGATTAATATTTACCCCACGCCCACACATGCAACAGTGTTTGCCCAGTGTTTACTGAGTATTTATGAATGCACAGACAAATAACCAGGTGAATAAGTGAACTGAAGGTGGCTGCCACTTAGGTTAGTCTCAATGCTTCAGAGGACCTCCACACAGGACTCATAAAACTACTGACAAAGACGCTCTCCTTGGCCAAACTTTAGTCATGCTCCTTGGCCCTCTTCTAGACTAAGGCTCGACCTTGGGCTTCCACATTCATCCTTGCCAAGTCCAGTTTTAGCAAGAATCCTACTGAGTCAGTTTATAGAAAATCCCCTACCCTCGATATACGATCACCTCAAGATCTGATCAAATTCCTCATCCCCTACCCTTGATTCTCTCACTGACCCCCTCACTCTGCTGGTTGGCTATAAACACCCAGATATCTTTGCTATCTTTGGAGTTGAGCTCCATCTCTCTCCCCATTGCAACATCCCTATTGCAATAGTCTTGAATAAAGTCTGCCTTACCATTTTAATAAGTGTCAGAATAATTTTTTCTTAAACGCTGACACCTCAAAGAAGCTTATTCAAATGAGAAATGGGAAGCCTGTAGTTATTATGATTACTTTAATACATCCAGGTATAGATGTTCAGACTCAGGATGCCCTGCAGGACCCTCCAGAACACAGTCTGGCCATGACCACTGGTGCCAAGATTCAGAAAACTGGTACATGGCTGATGTAGACACTCAGTGGTTGGTAGGTCGACCCCTTTTAGCTGTGTCCTTGGGAGAAGCGACAGAATGCTAGGCAGTATAGTATTGTTGATAAAAGGAAGGCTCTAGAACAAAACTGAAGTGGTTCAAATTCTAACCTCCTCTTAATAGCAGTGAAACTTCAAAAAAGTTACTTCACTGTATAAGCTTCATTTTTTGACCTGCAAAATAACATTTATAAAACCTACCTCATAAATTGTCTTGATGCACTTTTATATTACAAATTTATTCATCAAACATTTCTCATCGGTTGCCTAAAGTTTAGTAAAATCAGCCCAGCACCAGTCAAAATTCTAATATTATCTCAAAATTTAAAACAAAGCCATATAAATTTTAGTGAGGTTTTACTATCTTTATGATTTTTATAAGCTAGATTACTTTTAATATCAGGAATGTATTTATAAAAACTTTTTTGATTAAAATAGTAGCCATGTTCTTTGCAGAAAATTCAGAGACAGTACAAAGAAAAAAAACTATAGTCATGCATTGCATAAGGACGTTTCAGTCAATGACAGACCACATACACAGCCGTGGTCCAATAAGATTAGTACCATACAACCTAAGTGCATAGTAGGCCATACCAACTAGGTGTGTACAAATACACTCTACGATGTCTGCACAAGGACGAGATCACCTAACAACGCGTTTCTCAGTGTCGACATCATCAAGCCATGAGTGACTGTACTCATCTCACCTTCCAAAGACAATGACTACAACAAAGTACATATTTCCAGTCTCTTATTATTCATTCACTTTAAAAATTGGGATCATAATCTACTTTGTGTCTTAAAATTTATTATGAATATATTCCCAAATCTTTGTCAACCTTCTCCTTCTGTGTCATTTTTAATCGATGCACAATGTGGATAAAACACGAGTTATTTCACCCTACTGTTGAACATTTGGTTATTTCCAATATTGCATGCCATAAATCAGAACGTGAATCACAAATCCATGTACATAAATCTTTGAGCACATCTCTGTTCGTTTCCTTGGGATAAATCTTAGATGTTAAATGGCTGAGTCAAAGTAAAAGCACATACTGGTAGTTTTTCTCCAACAAGGTTGTCCACTTGTAGTTATACCTCATCAATACTCAGTTCTCGGGCCGGCTCCCTGGCTTAGCGGTTAAGTGCGCGTGCTCCGCTACTGGCGGCCCGGGTTTGGATCCCGGGCACGCACCAACGCACTGCTTCTCCGACCATGCTGAGGCCGTGTCCCACATACAGCAACTAGAAGGATGTGCAACTATGACATACAACTATCTACTGGGGCTTTGGGGAGAAAAAGGGGGGAAAACAAAAAGGAGGAGGATTGGCAATAGATGTTAGCTCAGAGCTGGTCTTCCTCAGCAAAAAGAGGAGGATTAGTACGGATGTTAGCTCAGGGCTGATCTTCCTCACAAAAAAAAAAAAAAAAACACTCAGTTCTCCTCAACAATGCCAGGTAATTTTATCTGAGCATAAATCTGGTTTACTCATCAAGCAAGTACCTTTACATCACTCCCTACAGCAGACACTAAGCTATAAACAGGCAGCCAGGGTCCCTGCACTCCAGCAGCCTACACTCCAGCAGGAAAACACCCAACCAGCAATAATCCCTTGGGCATAACCGCAGGACAGAGACAGGGTAGAGGGCACAGGAATACTGACCAGGAAGACCCAGACCAGAGGTGGCACCCATGATGGCTGTCCTGAGGAAAGGCATCCAAAGTGAGACTTGACAAAAGGCTGGAAAGGCATGCACAGCCAGATGGAGATGGGAGAGCAGGCAGCCGGGAGGCATGAAGCAAGGGTAATAAGGGATAAAACGTTTGAAAAGTCCATAAGGTGTCATTTTTATTGTTAAATGCATGTTAAATGGATGTTAAAATATCTGTTCTATTAAGTAGTTTAACTTGCAACTATTTTATATTATAAATGTATTCCTCAAACACAGAAAATGGAAAAAACCCAAAACCCTCAGTATAGCTAGAACCTCTGTTGTAAGAGAAGAGTGAGGAGAGATGAGGCTGCAGTAGACAGGGTCAGACAGCAAAGGTGCTTGCAAACCACACATAAACGTTTATACTTCATCCCAAGGGAAATCAAATGTTGTTCAAGGCTCTTGAGCAAGTGCATTTTAGAAACACTGCCCTGCCTACGTCGTGGAGAAAGGATGGAGGCAAGACTGGAGATAAATGAGGGGGTATCATGAACCCTGGTCATTCTGGCTACCCAATACACGAACACCTTCCCTATTTTGGAAGAACCCCAAGACTGGTGGAATGCTGAGCCCTATTTCCTACTGCAAAAGACAAAAGAGGGTAGAGAGACTCTCTTCTGGCCCGCCGCAGATATACCAAGGGCATGAGATCTAAATCCCCACATTTGCTCAGTAAATATTCATCTAGTGTTTACTATATTCCAGGCCCTGTGCCAGCAGCTGTGGACACAGCAACGAACAAGACCAATTGTTCGTTGGGGGCGGGGGGGTGTGGCAACGAAGGCTCAGGGTCCATCAGAAAAGCAAGCCTGGGGGTATGCATACATACGTCAAAACACATCAAACTGTACACTTTAAATATGTGCAGTTTATTCTAAAAGCCCCGTAGCAGGCATCCCCCCGGTCCCACTGGCACATTATCAGTTGTGTTCAGACTCTATTGTAAAAGGCATGCTCTGCCAGCAAAGGAAGAGCTGGTTGCTGGGTGGCAGCCAGCAGTGTGCACTTCATGAAGTCACCTGCCTGAGGTCACAGACAGTAAAAATAAAGCTGGGATCTGAACCCATCTGCCTCCAAAGCCAGTGTTCCTTTCACTAGGCCACACCCCACCTAACGCTGCTGCATTTCAGAGTGATCAAATCACTCACTGCAGAACTACCCTGTAGGGCGTGTCCTTAGCCCAGAGATCTCTCATTCCTGAAGGCTCTCCCAGTCACAGGGGCCCTAACAGAATGCTGAGCCCTTGGCTCATTGCAGCTCTACAGAACCTCTTAGAGGCCCATAAAGTACAGTGTGAAAATCACAGTCACTGAATACGCAAGAGGAGAATACAGTATGTACCTGTAAAAATGTATGCCTCATTTCCAGAATTCAAAATAAGAATCCAATATAAAGAAAGAAATTCATGGGTTAAAGCTAAAACAATTTATTCATGATACTTCCTTAGGCTCTGATTTATCATCTACAGACTATTTTTCTATTCAGTGCTGACAATTAGCTCCTAAGCCCACAGGTATGGAAAGGCATTTGAGACAGGCATACGACAGTGGTAAGAACTGCGGACAGCTAATGCAGTGAAAGCAAAAGGCCAGAAAAACTAAAAAAGCTGAAAGACAAAAAAACTTCAAACAAATAATAGGGGCAACAGCTCAACAAGCCCTAACACCAATGTTGTGTGTTTACATCACAACATAACAAATTATGTTTTAAATGGTTACTTGGGATCATTAGGGAAAGTTTATATCACATTCAGCATAGTCCCTTACGAAAGCAAGGAAATAACATATTTTAGGAAGATTTCCATCCTAAATGGGAGATTTGGGTGCTTAATGGGCAAAAACCCAAAACCAAATTATCCAGAAAACTCTGCTGTTCAAAAAGAGTTACTTTCCTCTTGGCAATGCTTTGGCATTCCTGGCTGGCAATGGTTTTATTGTCAATGATTTTAAAATAACTTGCATGGGGCCGGCCCCGTGGCTTAGCGGTTAAGTGCGCGTGCTCCGCTGCTGGCGGCCTGGGTTCGGATCCGGGGTGCGCACTGACGCACCGCTTCTCCGGCCATGCTGAGGCCGCGTCCCACATACAGCAACTAGAAGGACATGCAGCTATGACATACAACTATCTACTGGGGCTTTGGGGGAAAAATAAATAAATAAAAATTAAAAAAAAATAAATAAATAACTTGCATGAATCCATACTGAGTTAATTCTTTGGGCTACAGTACCAATGGGAACAGCACTACTACTGCACATTGTTATAGAACCTAGCATCTACATGTGCATGTGTGCAGCTACACAGATACACTGGCCCATGTTACAGTAGATGCTCTACAGTAAGAGCTTATTCCTCCCTCGTGAGTAACATTTGTTTATACGGAAAAAAGTGCTCAGGAGCTGGCTTTTTTGGCTAACAACGGCCCTGATTTACTGTCTGACTGAAGACAAATCATTTAATCTCTTTGTACATCACTGATTTCCTTATTTGTAAAAGTAAGATAATGATTTACCTCTCAATTTGGTGGATTTTAAACTAAAGATCTTTCTTGACTTATGATGAGGTTGCATCCCGATAAACCCACGGTAAGCTGAAAATATCAAGTCAAAAATGCATTTAATACACCTAACCTACTAAAAACATCATAGCTTAGCCTAGCCTACCTTACACTTACTGTGCTAAGAGTGTTTACATTAGCCTACAATTGGGCAAAATCATCTAACACAAAGCCTATTTTATAAGAAACTTCTGAATATCTCATGTGATTTATTAAATACTGTACTGAAAGTGAGAAAGAATGGTTGTATGGGTACAGAATGGTTGTATCCCACCACATATCACTAGACTAGGAAAAGATCAAAATTCAAAGTACAGTTTCTATTGAACGCGTATCACTTTTGCACCATCGTAAACTCGAAAAATCTTAAGTCAAACCACTGTAAGTCAGCGACCATCTGTACTACTAAAAATTCTTTAGAAATATCTTATTATATTTAGATAAATAATTTAAACCTTAAATTACATGTTTTAAAACTCTGAAAATTTTCCCAACGGAATACCTTACGAAGAAACAGATGTCTAAAAGCAAGTTAAAATAAAAAGTTACTTATATTTGTTCTAAAGCTCTATAAAAATAACTGATAGCATTAATGTTGCCTCATTTTCAAACTAACAAAAAAAAGGATGCAATTAATTCCTCTGAATGAATTTCCAGAGTATAACCCTAGTGTCCATGGAGATGAGTTGCTTTTATGATCTCAATTAAGTGCACTTTCTTTCCTACCATTAACCTTTTCTTCAAGGAGGTGGCAACCCAGCAGTGAAATAAATCGAACACATGCCTTGTTGCAAAGGTTCTACCCACTGTGCTGAGTCCTCAATCTCTGGAATTTCCCTCCCTGACAGGAGAGCAAACTAAAGCCAGGTTACAGCAGTGATTCGATCAGCTCCATTCATTCATATTTTCCCTCCAAGCTTCAATAACAAGCACACATAAGAAAGAGAAGGAGTAGAAGGTGGGGAGGGGCAAGTCTGAAGGACAAGGACGAAAATACCAAGACAGCAGAATATGACAGTCAGTTTCACAGGGATTCAAGTTGTGTTGGGCCTGAAACTTATACAATTTGGGGTCTCTCTTTTTAAAAAAGAATACAAAAGGGGCCGACCCAGTGGCATAGTGGTTAAGTTTGTGTGCTCTGCTTCGGTGGCCTGGGGTTTGTGGATTTGGATCCTGGGTGTGGACCTACAGACCACTCATCAAGCCATGCTGTGGTGGTGTCCCACTTACAAAATGGAGGAGGATTGGCACAGATGTTAGGTCAGCGCCAGTCTCCCTCAAGCAAAAAAAAAAAAAGAGGAAGAGTGGCAACAGATGTTAGCTCAGGGCCAATCTTCCTCACCAAAAAAAAAGGAAAATTATAGACACAAGACCACAGAGGTCCTTCTGTGCCTTGGAAGGGGCCCGTGAAAGTGAAGAACCCTGAAACCTGAACTTCATTAGCTTCACAGTAAATCTGCCCCATAAATGACACCCTGATTCAGGTTCAGGGATGGGGTAGAACCTCAGAATACTGAAAACTACAAGTGACTTCAGACATCACCTACTGCAGTCTTCTCAGTTCACAGATGAGAAAACAGTGGGCCAGAAGTGATTAGAGATTTCCATATGCCTGGAAGATTAGGTGGTTAGAAATTACACAGAGAAACTGGGAGGTTAAGTGGTCAAGAAATAGTATGTATGGACAGATGAGTAGTGAAGGACCTGACACAGCTATGGTATTGTCGGTGCTTTTCATGAACACAACTAGTCAGGAAAGACAAAAGGATTGGTGAGGTCAAGGAAAAAGCCACTATGGAAAAGCTTAGAGCTGGCAGGTGATGGGGAAATCAAGACACAGAGAACGTGTGAAGGCTATGGTGCTGCAGAGGGGGTAGCTCCTAACAGCAAGGTGCAAACACCAGCAGGTCAAAGAGCACACATAGACGGGAGGCCATGATACAGAAAGGACACAGAGACAAGACAAAACAAAAGGATGACACTAGACCTGGAGGAACTGTGAAACACAACTCAGTATTCCCATATCCAGTATTCAGGCTACAGCTGCAGTCAGACAACTGTACATCTGGTGGGTGAGGAACCTGCTGCTCCAGACTTGCTCCCCATTCTGTGTTTCTCCATCTCTGAGTCATCCACTCAAACACTCAAGCCAGAAATCTGGAAGTTGTCAGAAACACCACCACCTCACTCCTTTCCCATCAGACTTGCCCCAAGTCCTCTCCACCACTGTGTCCAGGTCTTCAGGTCCAAATGTCTCTATCCAGAACCACCACACATCTTCCTAAGAAGCAGTCACCCCACACCATCGTCCCCACACCCGCAGACTGCCTCCTTTGTCACTGAGGTCTCATCGCAACGCTTCCCTGTTCCAGATCCTCCTCAGCCCTTGCCACTTCCCACCTCTAACCTCCCGTATATGTAGGACTATCTGAACCCCAGGTCTCGAACCTTCTGCTCCCTCCGCAGGATGAATGGCCTCTTGCCCCATCGCCTCCCCGCTCCCCCTCATTCAGAACTCGGCTCAGATGGCCCTCCTGTGCGGACACCTGCCAACCGGGCCCTCCCTGGCAGACTCAGACAGTCCTCCGCTCCGCCGCCCTAGTGTCCTCTGCGAGTCTAGGTACCCGCCGGCGCCGACCCCTGTCCGTCCGTCTCCCCCGCCCCACACCCCCGGAGATCTGGTACTAGCAGCGTGAGCCCGATTCAGGGGCCCAGGGGCATAGGGGAGGCGGTGCAAAGGTCAGAGGACACCCTTGGGGGCGACCAGACAGCCGTGCCCAAGCCAAGGATGACGGGCTGATCCGCAGGGCACACACCTCCTGAGGGAGGTTCGGGTCCCACAACTCCCCGAAAGGGCCAGGGCGCAGCGCCGGGGTCGGGGGTCAGGGGCGTGAGGCGACAGGAGAGGGCAGGGCGCAGCGCCGTGGTCGGGGGTCAGGGGCGTGAGGTGACAGCAGAGGCGCGGGTATAGAGGCGAGGCCGGCACGGGAGCGGGGCAGTTGGGACACGCGACGGCGCAGCACTGCGAGCGCAGCCCGCCACGCTGGCCCCTAGCCCGGGCCCTACCTAGAGATGCGCCAGCACCGCCGGAGACGCGCCGCGCCACCCTCAGCCCCACCCTGGCCACGCACAGCCGCTCTAAGCACTTCTGCTTCCGCTTGGGCCACTTCCGCTCGAGGGACCGCCCCGCTCGGGGCCGGGGCCTGCGCGGCCAAGCCCCATAGACGCCGGGGGAGAGAGGTGCAGGCGTTGGGGGGGGCGGGCCGCGCAGGCGCCGGAGGCGCGAGATGCGCAGGCGCGGCGCCCGTTGCTGCGGAAACCGCGCGGGGCTTCCCGTGGGCGTCGGTGCTGCGGCATCGCTTCCTGGTTCGTGCTCAGGCACTCTTGTGCGGGTGCGTGGGGCCGCTGGTCACCATACCCCACGCCAGGGTTCTGCGGAAAGACTCGCAGTGGCCAGTGCGGGCTGGCTTAGGAGACTCTCAGCTGGTTTAGCCCCGGCTAACCGAAAGGCTGTTGCTAGCTAGCATCAGAACACATCCGTTACCTTTGGAGCATGGGGGGGTGGGGGTGGTGGAATGGGTTGGGCTTACAGCCCTGGGACCTTGAGCAAGTTACTGGACCTCTGTCCCCTGGCTTCCTCATCTGTAAAGTTGGAATCATAATGGTACCTCCGGGACGGAGCTTGGCCCGTGGTCAGCACTAAGTAAATAGAAGCCATTTGTTGGCTAATTGCTGTGATGACAAGGAGGATCATGGTTACTCTTGAGCCCACATCTTTTTTTTTTTTTTTTTTTATTGAGGTCATAATAGTTTATAACATTGTAAAATTTAAGTTGTACATTATTATTTGTCAGGCACCATATAATGCACCCCTTCACCACTTGTGCCCACCCCCAACCACCTTTCCCCTGGTAACCACCAAACTGTTCTCTCTGTCCGTGTATTAGTGTATCGTCCACATATGAGTGAAATCATACAGTGTTTGTCTTTCTCTTTCTGGCTTATTTCTCTTAACATAATACCCTCAAGGTCCATCCATGTTGTTGTGAATGGGAGGATTTTGTCTTTTTTTATGGCTGAGTAGTATTCCATTGTATATATATACCACATCTTCTTTATCCAATCATCAGTCAATGGGCACTTGGGTTGCTTGCACGTCCTGGCTACAGTGAATAATGCTGCAATGAACACAGGGATGCATAAGTCTCTTTGGATTGTTGATTTCAAGTTCTTTGGATAAATACCCAGTAGTGGGATAGCTGGGTCACATGGTATTTATATTTTTAATTTTTTGAGGAATCTCCATACTTTTCCATAGAGGCTGTACCAGTTTGCATTCCCCCCAGCAGTGTATGAGGATTCCTTTTCTCCACAACCTCTCCAACATTTATTTTTTGTCTTGGTCATTATAGCCATTCTAACAGGTGTAAGGCGATATCTTAGTGTAGTTTTGATTTGCATTTCCCTGATAATTAGTGATGTTGAACATCTTTTCATGTGGTTATTGGCCATCTGTATATCTTCTTTGGAAAAGTGTCTGTTCATATCCTCTGCCCATTTTTTGATCAGGTTGTTTTTTTGTTCAGTTGTGTGAGTTCTTTATCTATTATGGAGATTAACCCCTTCTTGGGATGTATGATTTGCAAATATTTTCTCCCAGCTGGTAGGTTGTCTTTTCATTTTGATCCTGGTTTCCTGAGCCCACATCTTTTTAACTGGCAGGTTTGCCTGTCTGGCACGGAGTGTGAGAGTTCAGGCCTAGGGAGGAGCAATGATGGCTGAGGATGCACGATGCTTTAGATGAGTTTGAATGCATGCAACGTCTTCACAAGGGGCAGAGGCAGACAAAACTGGCCGGTGACCTTGATCACACAGGGTATCCGTCTCACGTTAAGCAGTTTGGACTCTTTGTAAGCCACCGTCTGGACCTTATTTCTGAAGCAGCTTTAAGATCAGTAAAGTTCCCATTCATGCTCCCTTGGGCGTGGAGATAAGGCAGGCTTCAGATTATACACAATTCCCATGCCTCTAGCTGCAACGCCACCCTTTTCTCTACAACCCAGAGAACATTTTGTTAGCCAAGTGTCATGACGGAAGCATAACCTTGAAACCAATCTAATTTACTTTTTAAGTACATTATTGACAAATTATTAATAATAAATTATGTAAGATGCATCTCAAAACCTATCTTTACACACGACATATCTTATTAGGGTTATTGTAAGCCCCAGTGAGCTAGAGGCTTCAATCAGGGACATAAAATGATCAAATATTCTTCCTTCAGAGTCTCTTGCAAAGCATTAGACAGATCAAGCACTCAAAAAGCATTACCAAATTGAAGTGACACCATTTTTATGTATTAAACAATTTGGGAAGGAATCTCTCCATTTGGCATACAAGGCTTTCATTACCTGTTGATATTTTGTTTCAAAGTAAAATCGACAAGCAGTGCTCATCATCTATTACTGTTTGGGTGACACCAAGAAGTATGTGAAATGGTCTCAAGTCTGAAAGAACACACATTGTGGCAAGAAGATAATGTGTGAACCAAGCCTGGAAGGAAGGGTAGGATCTGAGACAGGATTAGAAGAGGAAGGACTTCCAGACATAAGGAGCAGGCCTGGGAAAGAGATAGAGGTAGAAATTCAGGTGGTGGAGGGAGGAACCAGGCACACCAGACTTAAGGAGCAGGAGCTCCCACTGACAGACAGTGGAGACGTGGGGCCAGATTGTGGAGGTGGAGGGAGGCAGGCAACAAAGCCCCTCTGATTGCCTTACAGGAGTTGTACCACTGGGCAGTCCTCATCTATCCCACAGAGCTTCCAATAAGCATTTTGCCTCACCCCTAAATATACACAGATGACCAAGGGTCAGCAGACATGTGAGGGAGACAGACAGGAAAAAAAGGAAAAAATAGAAACCAGGAAGAAGAAAAAATAAAAAACTTTATTATCTGCAGTCTCTGAAGTTAATATTACATCCATGAAAGAAAAAGAGAAAGATATGTAAAAGAACATTCAGAAAATAAGAAACAGCACTTGAAAATTAAGAAAAGCAATAACTTAAATTTAAAAATTGATAAAAGAGAAGATAAATTTGATGATATCACTCAGATAACAGAATACAAAGGAAAAGAGATGGAGAAAGAGAAAACATAAGAATATTAGAAGATCAATCTAAGAAGTTTGACCTCTGAAAAATAGGAATTACAGGAAAGAGAACAGAGAAAATAAAAAGGAGGAAATTACTCAAGAAATAATTCAAGAAAACTTCCCAGATCTAAAAGACATGTTCTCATATTGAAAGGACTCACCAAATGTCCAGCACAACAAACCTAAAAAAATCCACAGCAAGGCACGTCATCACAAAATTCCAGTGATAAAGAAAAGATCTTAAAAAGTTTCCATGAGGAAAAATAAAAAGGTCACATTTAAGGGATTGGAAATCAGAATGACATGGGAATTCTCAATAGAATCCCTGAAGCTGAAATTCAATGGGGCATTAACTTTAAAATTCCGAAGAAAATAATTCTAACATGAAATTCTACTCTCAATCAAAATGTTACTTAAATGTGAAGGTAGAATAATGATATTTTCAGATATGCAGCTCAAAAATATTATCTACTGGGGCTGGCCTTTTGCACGCTCTGCTTTGGTGGCCTGCGTTCAGTTCCTGGGCGCCGACCTACACTACTAGTCTGGCCATGCTGTCGTGGTGACCCGTATACAAAAAATAGAGGAAGATTGGCACAGATGTTAGCTCAGGGCAAATCTTCCTCAGGAAAAAAAAAAATATATATATATATGTATATCTATAATCTACTAAATACTTTATCTCAGAAATCTCCTGGAGGAAATTCTTCTCCAAAATTAAGAAATCAAGAAAGAGGAATATTTAGGACGTAGATAGCAGGGAATCTAAGTGAAGGGAGAGGAGGGAAGTCCCAGGACAAAAGCTGGAAACCATCTAGATTGGAGCAGGAGGCTTCCTGGAAACATATTTCCAGGAAAAAGTGAAACCCATGGAATACTTGTTTGAATATTTTAAAAGGAGGTCTTCAGAGTTTGGCGACGATAATAAGTAAAAGGTACATAGAAAAGTCAATAAGCAAATAAATTAGGCAATTGTTGAATCCAATAAAGACAGAAATGTACAAAAAAGAAAATGTAACCATAGCATATGCCTCAGCTGTGAATGAGGGTTACATAATTTTAACCAGGTAAATACGGAATGGTAATTTAATCGAAGGATGTTATAACTTTTTGAAAAATGGGAGGTGATCTTTTATATGTGTTCATAAATGTGTGTGTCTAGGAAATCAAGTGGAAGAGTTAAATTTTCATCTTCTAGAGTGAGGAAGTCATAGACAATATACACAACTGAAAAAGAAAGACATAGCATTAGAAACTCTTCTTTAAAGAAATATGAGAGTAAATTCCAAAAGAAGTAGCTAAGAGTTAAATGTAAAGAAAGGAATGGGGAGTGGGAATATATGGTGTGGGCAATTGCTATTTTTTGTTATAAATCTAGAAATGCTATTTGAATTTTAAAATCTGTAAGTATATTACTTTAATAAAAGGAAAAATTTTAAATTTAAGTTTTAAAAAGTGGTTAAGTAACTAGTACAAGTGGTAGTAAGTGGCATAATTGTTACTCAGACTCAAATCTGTTTAAATTCTAAAGGCTTTAAAATATTTTTTACATCTACAATACACTACAGTGAAGGGAAGGAAAAGCCAGAGATTACTCCAGGTCTCTTTCCTGGGAGACGAAAAGAAAAGTTGTTCGTAGAAATCAGTGCAAAAGTAGCAAAAAACAATTACCTATGATCATTTACACCCTTTCCCCACCTCCTGCTTCATACCACACGAAGACACTCTTCTGTGCCTTATTGTGCACATCACATTGACCAGTGTAGGGAGAATCTAAAAACAGGATGAAAAATTTACATAAAAGAGAAAAATAGGGAGGAAAGAAAGGAAAAAAAAGAAAACTGTAGGTTGAGAGTAGGGAGAAGTTGGGAATTAAGGGAGAGTGACATGATGAAGAGAAAGACTTTGTGTCAACTGTGAGGAAGAAAAGAAACATGGAGAAGGAAATGAGTTGGAAAAGGACAGGTTTCTCTTGGTAACAAACTGATCCTTTAAATAGATAGCCTTCGCGGTTTATCTGGAATTAGTTTTAATTTTATTTGTATGCTAAACTGAATTTCTTTGAATGCAACAACCACGTGGGCCCTAGATTTTATTTGAGTACAGTTCACCATCCAAAAATTGAGAAAGAAAAAAAAAGCCACAACCATAAAAACATACTGACTTCTCCATGGTTGATCCACATTAAATACTACAGACGTGTTTTCTTGCTGATAAAAAGAGAAAGAAAAGGTCCCTCTTCCTCTACTGGTCTCGTTACATCTGTTTGTGACTTCTGGGCCTCTGCAGCATCAGGCATAGACGAAAGGGAGCCGACCAACGTTCAAGGCCAACAACCAAGAATGGTGGAGCAGAAAGATGGAGGACACCTTGTGCCTTGACGATGTGGTTGAGCCCAAAATTAACTAACACGAGACCACTCTACCTCCTAATTCTGAGAGGATGTCTTTTCCTTACAGTTAAAAGTATTGAATAGGGTTTCCTGTTATTTGCAGCCGAAAGTGTCCTAACTTTCAGCTTCCACCCATGAAGGAGTAATTCCTACAGAACTCGTCCTTTCATTCTAAACAACTAGAAAACGAGACTAAATACCTAAAATTACTATTTTCAGACAGTAGACAACAGGAAGTGAAGGATAGAGATTCCTGAAAGAAGAAAAACAATGAGGTACACCCAATGAGTGCTCTGATTTACTGCCTAGATCAGTAGAGAAAATCAATGAAACAAAAGACTGATTCTTTGATAAGATCAATGAAACTGATAAACCTATAGCTATATTGATCATGATAAAAAGAGAGAAGACACAGATTACCCATACTAACAACAGAAGATGGTATCACAGGTTTTACTTACACTAAAGGGTTAAAAAGAGACTATTTGAACGACATTAGATGAGATGAAGAAATTTCTTAAACCATACAAATTACCAAACCTGACCAAAGAAGAAATAGAAAATCTGAGTAACCCTACATTTATTAAACTCTATATTTATTTATTAAATTGAATTTGTAAGTTAAAACCTTCCAACAAAGAAAAGTCCAGCCCCAAGTGGCCTCACTGGCGAATTCTATCAGGCTTAAATTTAAGGAAGACATATCAATCCTACACAAACTCCTTCTGAAAATAAAAGAGCAGGGAAGACTTTTGTACTCATTTACAATTTATATAGTGGCAGAAAGCAGATCTAATTTCACTTTGGACCTGGAGCCCCTGTGACAGGCGAGTGGATGGATGACTCAGGGGGTAAATGAGGTGGCCCCCTGACTGCCATGTGCTTCAGCAGGTGGTCTGAGCCCAGCCCCAGCTATGCACTGTGATTGTGAGAAGCCGGTCGTGGTTTTCCCATTTGCCTTGACTGTGGTTGGTTCAGTGATGACTTAGTTCTAGCCACTGAGAAATGTAGGTGGTGGTGGGTCGTGCCTAACACACTCAGGGCTCTCAACAACCTGAAAACAGCTACATTTTTTTGCCTGAATTAACCTACTACCGTTAATATGCACAGTTCCAACTACCATTGAAACAAATCATAGTTTGTGATTGTTCCTAAAAACCCAGACTCACCAACCATGTGCCCCTTACCCAGCAATAGCCGGATGCCTACATTGTTAAAGCACTTTACAATCCTTAGTTATTGCTGATGGTGACTGATAAACAGCCCTCCGCCCCGTTCCCATTTTCCTGAAAGAAAATATGATTTTGGAAACAGATCTTGATGGTGAGCCAGTGTTGTCCTCATCTGTTTCCTGGGAGGTGGTGGAGGAGCGGGAGTAAGAATTAAATGACAAGAAAGCCTGCTGGAAAGCCAGGAATGCCACACCAGAAAGGATGTCCTACACTTGAGATTAAGGAATGTGTGGATTTGATGGTAAAAAAATATTTGCCTAAATTTGTCCCCTCTTTTTTCCTCCAATACTTGGGCTGTTTCTTGGGGTCCCTTTCTCTGCAGCCCATTTACTGGAGCAGGGCTTTGCAAAGCCGGTCTCCTAGCAGCAAATGCAGGAGGCCCATTCATATTACAATGGATGGAAAGGAAAGAAAGAACCTGGTTTGTTTAAACTGCCTCTGTCTTCATTCACAGCCTGATGTCCGTCTGCATTGTGACACCCACAATGGCACTAAAGGACTCATTGTGGCCGAAAACAAATCAAAACAGAATAAGGGGTGCTAAGATAAAAGAGTCATGCAACAAAATTGCTTAAAAAATCTAAGTCTTACATCCGAGATTTATGTTACCTTTTGGCTGTGTGGCCTATTGACCGGTGTTTATAATAACCACTCGAGTTTAATAAACAAAAAGATAAATGGGAACTTTATGTACATTTTTAAAGGCGCTCACACAAGAAAGGATGGGTATACTGGGTTGCTGTGGAAGCTGTTTAATGATTATGGTGCTTTGTTTGCACAACATTTGGGGAGCTGCACTCTGCACTGTGTTGATTTTCCTTCTGATAAACGTGCCCTAGCTGCGCCCATGTGGCCTAACAGCATCCCCCACACAGTGGCCCCCACTGCCCACCCCCTGCTGGAACCCACATCAGATGTTGCAAGAACCCACGCCCAGTTCAGCAGGCAACAGGTGGAAGGTTGAATAGCTTCACACGTTTTTCAGGAGAGGGGGTGGGGAGAAAGAGGAAAAAAGGAGGGCGAGAGGGCAGGCTTTGGGGGCCGATTTAAGGATTAGATCAGATGTTATTGCCAGTGAAAAATTAAACAGCCCGGTGCTCTGGGGAGCGCAGATTAATATATTTAGTGACTGTGCGCACAAAGGCTGCTCATTGTAGGCACGTCTGAATGCCTGTGAATAGGATGGAACATATGCAGCCTGTCACCGCAGGTGCCCACATCTGTTCTCCCCGGGCAGATGCTCGCAGAAAGAGAGGTGGGAGGCCGGCAAGGACAGCGTGGTCGCAAGCTTCGCCTCGCCGGGCTCCTCGGGTCCCGCGGGTACACTTGTGGGGAGGGCGCTCCGAGGCCCAGTTAGTCCGGGGCAATTCCGCTCTGAGCCGGGGACCGCTCCCCCCGCCCCCCACCCCCACGCAGACAGTGTGATTGAATAGCCGCCCCGGGGACCAGGCGACAGGTGCCTGCGACCTCCCGGGTGGGTGCCGTCCAGGGAAGAGAGACCTCGGAAAAGCGCTCAGCATCGCCCCCGGCGCCTTCTCTCCCCTCCCCCATCTTCTTACAAAGCCGCAGGCTCGCGACCCACTGGACCGAGCGTTAACGCAGGTGACCTCCCGGCTCGGGATCGGGGTCCCGGGCGCCACAGCCCTCGGGGAGCGCACGAAGGGCGCCCAGCCGCACGTTCCCGCTGCCCCAGGCCTCCCGACCTCGCACGGACGCCCCTCCGAGCGAGCGCCCGGCGCGGCGCCGCCACCATCTCCAGGAAGCCCTCTGGAGGGCCATCGTGCGCCACAGCCCCTCCCGCGCCGCCGCAGCATGCCCCGAGCACCCCCGCCGGGTCCCGGCACGTTCCTGGGTGGAGAGCTCCGAAGGGCCGCTGGGGGCGCGGCGGGAGCAGCTGCGCGGTCATTTGATCCGGGACAAAGGCGCGCCCGCCGGGCCGGGCCAGGTAAACACGGCTTTGTCATGGAGATGAGGCGCGGGGCCCCAGCAGATGATGCGCGGCCGGGAGGAGCGGCCCAGCCCGGGACGTGGGGCGGAATGCCGGGCGTGCGGGCCGCAGCTGAGCCTCGCGACCCCTGCTCGTGCGAGTCCTCCAGGCCACCCGCCGCCCCTGGCACCGCGAGAGTGGCGCGTCCCCAATGCCCCGCACCCCCACATACCACGTGGGGTTGGACGTTCCTTTCTCTCCGCGCCACGGCAGCCCGGCCCATGGAAACAGAAAAGGTTGAGACCCGCCGACCCTGCCCCACGGGGCGGTCAGGGCCCCCGTCCCACTCGCGGGGTCTCCAGCGCCCAGCCTGCGGTTAGAAGTGAAAGGTTGAGGAGAAACTGTCAGGGCTGATCGCTTCTTCCCCTGGGCTTCCGGCCTCCCGCCACCTCCACCCTCCACCCCGGGAACCTGCCGGGCCAGACGTCGCTGTCCGGGGTGTCTGCGGGGCCGCCCCTCCTCTGAGGGGCCTGCCGCCAAGGAGGGCAGAAGAGGCTGGAGCGGTGGGGCCCCACTGGGTGTGCAGTGTGTGTTTATCCCCCAGGGTCTAAACACCAGCCAGGTCTGACTCCCTTCCTTCTCCGCTGTGGGTGAATGGATGGCTCAGGTTAGAATGTGTCTTCACCTAGAGAGACCCAAAGGTAACTCAATCAGGTGTAAACTTATCATCCTTGCAAATGTTCATGTGTCTCTGGGATTCAGTCCTTAAGAAGTAGGGAAATAGCTGTAATAGCTATAGGCCTGGAGAGAGAGCTTTGCACCCAGAGACGTGGGTAAGAGCTGCCTACATTCTCAGCAAGCAGGCCAATTCCTCTGCTGTGTTAACTGCTTTGTGACTGATGGAGAATGGGCAGAGGGTGTGTTGGTGGGAGATGCCTACTAATGCTAATTAATAAACATGCTTAGGTTCCCTTCTGCTTCTGCTTCTTTTTTTCTTTTTTTTTTTCAAGTAAGCTGGCATGTTTGATCAACACCAGATTTGCTGCCTGAAAGTTTTTTATTTGTTGTTCTGAAGAAGGACCCTAATTCTTCTTAGGAATAAGAGAACCTCTCTGTTGGGTATACAGTATTCAGTTCGTCTAAGAAAACACAAACCCCACTCAAGTCTCCAGACTTGTTTACACAGAAAACTGAACCTGTGGCTGGCTTCGTCTCTGAAGCCTATTCTGGGCATTGTTTATTGCAATCTGCCCAGACCACACCCCTTCCCCCAACAACCATCACCAGACACATACCTTGAAAACAGAACCTTTCTCTGGGTGGAGTGGAATTCAAACAGGATTGGTGACCACAATATTAGGTCACTTACTGCTGAGGATGGGCATCTTTAATTTGATAAAAAGATGGCGGTGAGCTTTTATTCCCAAGTGGCCCAGTGAAATGGTGGGTGAAATAATCTGGGTCTCCAGCAAACAGAATTCAGCTGTAGTTGCGCGGCCATGGTTCTGACTGTACAACCTGAGCCCACCCTGGCTACTGGGGTTATTCAGGCTGTGAGCGATGCCTTCCCGAGAGAAACAAAGAACTCCTCCAGGTGGCAATCCCTCTCTCCACTCCTGTCTGATGTATGGGTGCCTGCTAAGCCCTAACGAGCCTCACTTTGTACAGTACACTTGCTGAGACATCAAAAAGTATTTAAAAGAAAGTTTCCTGCTTTTTCCTAATGAGTAAGGTGAGGATTTATGGTGTGTGGGGAGGAGGGAATCTGGCTGCTAAGGCCAACACGGAGGCAAGTCTATTTAACATACTCTAGCTTAAGCTCCCTCCTGCATTTAGGGGGTTCAGAGCGCTTGGTTGCAGGAGTATAGAGACATGCAGTTAGGGAGTGAAAAAACGCCATTTGGTTTGGAGCAGATGGCTGGCTAGGGGGCTGATGGCGTCTAAAGGCGTGTCATCCCCCTTCAGCCTGAATCCCTAAGGGCTCCCCTTGTCTTCCCAATCAATGAAAATTAAAGTGCAAAGAAAGGATGAATAGTTGGACCTCGAGTCTCTCCTTTGTTCATCCCAGCTACTGGTGTGCAGGAGTTAAACTACAACAGGCTCCTATAGAAACACTGAAGTTAAACAGTCTCCCGTTAGTTCAGCTTTGAAAGGGAGAGGGGAGAGGAGCCAATGTGGAGTGGAGGGCAAAGAGAGAGAGAGAAGAGGAAGGAGGAGGAGGAGGGGGAGGAGGAGGAAGAAAGGAGAAGAGGAAGAAGAAAGAAGAAGAAGAACAGGAGGAGGAGGAAGGAGAAGAAAAGGGCTTTCTGCTTGATTTCCTCAATACAGAATCGCGTGGCATAAATTAAGTTGGAAAAGAATGAACGCTTTGGGCAGGATTCTGATAGATTTTACGATGCCTTTCAGTTCTGCTTTGCTGCTGTAATCGAGAAATCTGTGCCACGTCAATTTAACAAATACTCGATACTGAGGGGGGTTTGTTAAAGATTTGGGGCAAGTCTTTTTTCCCCCAAGGTTTAAGCCCTTGCGCATGGAACTTTTTGTTTCCAGTTTTCTAAACAGGCATTCAAATGAGCCTGTTTCCTACTTCCATTTTCTAATTAAAAGGTTCCTGATATTTCATTTCTTACTGAAATGTACTCTCAGTGTCAGAGGCACAGAGGATTTAGAGCCCACATTCCTTTCTTCTTCTGCATCTCCCCTGCTCCTGGAACCCTCTCACCTCCCCCCCCACCTCTCTCTCTGAAACACACACACACACACACACACACACCAGCTTCCATGTTGTAGGGAGCAGAGTTCTCAGAAATTAGCTTTCAGAGGAAACACAGATGTAGTGGAAAGGATGCTGACACTAGGTGGCAAGATTAAATTAGGATTCGAGCTGGCCTAGCCCTTGGTGATGTCGAGAGTGCTTACAGAGTCCACAAAGGGCGGCCACACTGGGACCGCCACTGTCATGGGGGTGCAGCATCTTTTGAAGCTGCCATTTGTTCTGAATCATACAGTAGGGGGCCCTGGTGGGGTCCAGGACTGCCTTTCTCACCTCAGCCTTTAACATTAAATGCAGGTTACTTTCGATCAATTCTTTGCTTCTCTATGAGGCAACAGAGGAAACTCTAAAGTGTATATATTTGCCAATCATGAAACTTTACAGATATTTGGGAGCCATAGAATCAAGGTTCTGGTTGCCTAATAGCCCGAGGGACAGCCATGGATGACTTCACTATATGATTTTTAGTCGTCTGTATACAGTGGTTTTCCTTGGTATTTGAGAATTTTCCTTCTTCGCGTGCATATGATACTTTGTGATCTCTACATCTGCTGCAATGAAAGTGACGTTCTGCCAGGACAGTGCATGTTCCCACCAATAAGGTGGCTGAAGCACAGCTGCAGGGAGGCCATTTCGGCCAGGCGCCCTCAGGCTGTGCTACAATCAGAGTGACATTTACTCTAGCACTCACACCTTTCTTCCCAGTGAAGCTGCCATAGGTGTTGGGGGGGAGGTTGAAGGAGGAGCAGACCGAGATGGGAAAGAGACCTCGACGTGCACCTAGCACAAAGCTGGATACCAGAGTGGGAGTCTATGCCCCACTTTACTTCTGCATTGCACCCGCAAGCATGAGAGCAATTTAGATAATTCATTGTGTGATACGTATGTTCTCGGCCCTCCCAATAAACTCATTTCCTTTTAAAAAAATGAAAACAAAAGTTCTAGTATCTGATGGACGTGTAAAAACCTAATACGGTGATGGTTGTGTAAAGGTTGCGGGTTGGGGGGGGCCGGGGTGGAGGGTCTTTAGAACATGTGCCGGACATTGTTGCAGAGGCCGTGGCGCGCGCGGAGGGGAGCTCTTTCTCTCAGCATTGTGCGGGGAGCAGGTGCGGTCTGCATTACCATACAGCTGAGCGCACAAAGAGCCACTGATTCAGCCTCGCACAATAACAGACTGCCTTAATGACAGCCACGCGAACGACACACACCAAACTCACTTTTTACCAAGCGGAGGGAGGCCGAGGGGGTAATACCCAAGAAAGAGGGGCCGGAGACCCAGGAAAGGTGGCGGTGGCCGAGAGTCGCGCCGGCAAGGGTGTGTGTGTGTATTGGGGGTGCGGGGACGGCGGTAGTTTAAGGAATCAGGATCTCTCGGCAGAGGGGACGCACTACTCGGACCCCGCCCCCCCAGCAGCCGCAGACCGGTGCGGGGATACCGAAGTCCCCGGGGGGCGCTGCACTCGCCCCCGACCCTGTTCTGCGTGCAGGATCTGCGTCCCCGGACACACAGTCGCCGTCCTCGGCCAGGAGGTGTATCGGTGTCAGACCTTCCCAAACTTCCCGAAACTGCCGCTGCGCTGTCGCAATCTCTGCCGGCTGCTGGGGCCCGAGCCTTCCCACCGTGCCCCGTCCCCCGCCCCGGAGACTCCTGCCTAGCAAAGGGCTGCCCCGGAGAGGGGGCCGCCCGCGGGGACCGGGCCTCTAACTTGGTCCGGGCCCCTGCCCCCGAGCCCAGGACGCGGCCGCGCCAGGAGACCGGGGCGCAGCGGCGGGCGTGCATTTCCGAGGCCGCGTCCGGCCGCAACAGGCAGGCTGCTCTCGGCGGCGGAGGCGCGGCTCCCCGCGTGTCCTCGGGGCCTCCGCGAGCCTGCGGCCGGGAGGCAGCGCCGAGGAGCCGGAGCGGCGGCACCAGCTCCGGGAGTAGAGGGGATTCTCGCGGTGAGCGTTTTGCAGGAATGTAAATGAGCGCGTTTTGTGTCTTGGGTGAGGAAAGCGGGGGTGGGGGAGTGGGGGGCGGGGGCAGGGGGAGGGCCCGGGGAGCGGAGGGGTGGGGGCGGGAAGGAGGGTTGCACATTTTACAGCTCACTGACCATTTGGCGATCCATTGAGAGGAGGGTTTGGAAAAGTGGCTCCTTTGTGACAGCTCTAGCCAGATTGGGGGGCTGCGTATTTGCATCTCATTAGCCATGCGGGCGGCCGGCGGAATATAAGGGCGGCGGCGCCGGCAGAGCCAGGTCCTCGGCGCGCACCCGCGGAGCCCCGGCCGGCCAGGCCCATCGCTGCCGAGCACGGGCGCCGAGGCGCAAGGCCTCCGCCCACGACCCGGGCCCCCGGATCCCGTGCGTGTTTACTTGGATGGCGTTGGCTGGGTTTCTCCCGAAGACGCGTATCTCTGCGGTGGCACAGGAGACGCGAGGCCGGAGTGCTCCCGGCGTGGCCGCCGCCGCCGAGTGACCCGGCCGGGCTGCAGGGCGCGCCGCGCACCCGGAGCGTCCCTCCACGCGCCCCGCCGGGCCGGGATTATCGCCTCGCCGGTAGGATTTCCAGACCGCGGCTTTCTGACCGGACTCGGAGGGAGCCTCTGCAGCTCTTTGGGAATTAAGCTGAATATCTGGACGCTTTCTCCCCCCTCCCCCACCCCCCCACCCCTCTCTCCCTTTTCTTTCCTGCGGAGAAGCTTAAGACAAAACCAGGAAGCGGACGACCCTTAACTACCCGTGGATTGCAAGGAAGGAGGAAAACCGAAAGTTGCCGCTGCGGTAGCACTGTCTCCGCGAGAGCCTTTTCCTGGTGCATCCCCAGAGCTGCCGTCAGCCCCCAAGGGCGGATCTAGAGAACCTCGGCCTCTGAAGGAGCCGGGGCCAGAGCCGGCTCGAGGAGACCGACGTCCCGATTATCCCAGCCTGGGGCAAGGCGGCGGCGCTTCTCTGCCCACGCCCCCGGGGGCACAGTCACCCCCCTGGCATTCCCTGCTGTTTGAAGAAGAGGATCCCGGGGAGACACGGGAAGAGACAGCGCGTCAAGCGGTCACCATGGGCCGTCGGTGCGCCCTGGCCCTCGCCGTGGTCTCGGCCCTGCTGTGTCAGGTAGGTTGTCAGGTGGGGTCCCCGGAGCCCTGCTGTCAGGTAGGTTGTCAGCGGGGTGCCCCGGAGCCCTGTGGTGTCAGGTAGGGGACCCAGGGTGCCAGCCGCTCGGGGCAAGACACAGGGCAGAGGGGGCGGAGAGCAGGACTGGTGGTGCAAACCGTCAGTCCTTTCGGATCACTTTTGTGCGTCCCGGGAGCGATGAACCGGAGCGCGGGCACCGCCGTGAACACGGCCGTGCGGGCTCCGCGCGCCCCCGGCCCCCACGCCCGCGCCCCGGCCTGGCCCGCGCGCTCACGCTCCTGTCCCTCCTGCGCAGGTCTGGAGCTCGGGGGTGTTCGAGCTCAAGCTACAGGAGTTCGTCAACAAGAAGGGTCTGATGGGGAACCGCAATTGCTGTCGCGGGGGCACGGGGCCGCCGCCGTGCGCCTGCAAGACCTTCTTCCGCGTGTGCCTCAAGCACTACCAGGCCAGCGTGTCCCCCGAGCCGCCCTGTACCTACGGCAGCGCCGTCACGCCCGTGCTAGGCGTCGACTCCTTCAGCCTGCCAGACGGCGCGGGCACAGACCCCGCCTTCAGCAACCCCATCCGCTTCCCTTTCGGCTTCACCTGGCCGGTGAGCGCCGCACGGGGCGGAGCGGGCAGGGAGGTGGGGGAGGGGGCTGGTCAGGTGGGAGGGAGAGGCCCAGGCGGCCGTGCCGCGCTCCCGGACGCACAGTGGGAGGGGGGCGCACGGTGGGGGTCGAGCGCACCGGGAGTGGCCCGGGCAAGTGGGCGTCGCGGTCAGCAGGACGGCGGCCGGAAAGGCCAGGCCTGAGGCACTGACTCCACGCCCTGGACTACCGGGTGGGCTGCAGGGGGGTGACAGCCGGGGTAGGATGAAGCAGAGGCCTAGGGCCCGGGACATTTCCGTATCCGGACTCCGAACCTAGGCCCCTCGTGGGAAAGTTCTAGGTGCCCTGCCCCTGGACGGGCTGGTTGTACAGTTAGCCTTGCAGCGAGGCAGCCGCCAGCCCCTCTGCGTCGTCCCATCCCCGGATGACTGATGACAACCCCCTCCTCTCTGCCTGCTCTCGCGCAGTCTTTTTTTTTTTTAACGTGATATCCTGTACTAACAGGCTGAAAAAACACGTCAAGAAAGCAGTCTTTAAAAAGTTCTTCCATTTCCTTAAGGAAAGTGAAAACAGGCCGGAGATGTGCAGAGACCTCTCCCCAGGGCTCTGATCTGCCCCCAGGAGTCCTTACTGACTTGGTTGTGCCGAATGCAAACCTGTCTGGTTCATCTTATGTCTCCTCCTTTCTCCCAGGGCACCTTCTCCCTGATCATTGAAGCTCTACACACAGATTCTCCTGACGACCTTGCAACAGGTAAAAACAAACCAGAAAACTCCAAAACTGTGTCGACTGCTCCCCCAGTTAATATGAATCTGACTTCATATCTCCCCAGAAACAAACTCCTCCGTCTTTCATTCTGCATATCCTCCAGGAGGTTCGGGGTGGAGGGTCTTTGGCCTCTGAACTTTGCAGAATGCATCTGTTCCACCTCCCCATCGGTCCCAAGCTTCTAGGTTCTCCATCCTCTTCCATAGAAAACCCGGAGAGACTCATCAGCCGTCTGGCCACGCAGCGGCACCTGACGGTGGGTGAGGAGTGGTCCCAGGACCTGCACAGCAGTGGCCGCACGGACCTCAAGTACTCCTACCGCTTCGTGTGTGATGAGCACTACTACGGGGAGGGCTGCTCTGTCTTCTGTCGTCCCCGAGACGACGCTTTTGGCCACTTCACCTGCGGGGAGAGAGGGGAAAAAGTCTGCAACCCAGGCTGGAAAGGCCAGTACTGCACCGAACGTGAGTCCCTGTGGGCGGGTGCCACTTCCCTCAGTTTGTGTCTTTCCCAGCTAGAGCTCCCAGGGAGTGGGGGGCGGGGTGGTAATCCAGGAGCTGCTGGGATCCTGGGACTTTAGCACTGGGAAGATGTTCTGATGGGGAGACTGAGGTCAGGGAGCCAGAGAGACTTGCCAAGACCTCACAGTTAGCCAGCGGAGTTGGGGTCAACTCAGACGTTTTAACTTCTGCTATGGAAAGCTGCCTTTCTTAAGCAGGGAGGATTTTGGAGACAGGGCCAGGGGTCAGGAAGTAAGACAGGGCCAGGGGTCAGGAAGTAAGCCTGAGGGAGAGAGAGGGGAGGAAGGAAGGGAGGAACAGAGGGAAGAGTTTGTGTATAGGGGCTGCTTTAAGCCAAGTGCTCTTTGCTGTGACAGCATCTCATTGGAAAGGGTGTCATTTTCTCTCTGGAGTTGTTATGGTTGGTCTCTCCACAGAGCAAGCGTGTTTGCAAATATTCCACGTGATGCACACACACTGTTAGTGACGTTTTCACTCGTGGGGTCTATGGACAGAGGAGGTTATGGGTTGAGGCCTGAGTCTTCGAGGCCTGCATGGGGAGGGCCCACCTGCCACGTCTTGGGCACAGTCTGCTGTGTGGATGCTCACGTAGCACCTTGCCTGGCAAAGAAATACCTCCACAAAAGTGACATAGGCCCTGCTGCCATGTTATTTGGGAGTCTCCAGGCAGGCAGGGCTGCAGTGCAGGATGCAGGAAGCTGGGGCAGGGGGAGTAGGGGGCTTGTGAGGACCCACTGGCTCCAGGGCCTGGCTCAGCTGGACCCCGGTCGGCCTCTCTCCAGCCTGTTGAGGCTTCACTGACACCCTGCACACCCATGTGTCAGATTTCCCTCTAGTCAAGGGCTGGGTGGGTGCTGGAGCTCCCAGAAACCCCAGCGGACTTTCCTTCTGCCCCGGAGGAGGGAGACCTCCAGTCCTTCTCCTGTGGGCCCAGAACCTCTTGCCCAGGAGGTGCACTTTCTCAGTTGCTCAGTTTTGATGTGTGCCTGGAGGTGAGGGTAGGTCTTCACATCCAGCATCATTGTCGCTCAGCTTTCCATGAGCTCTTCGAGCACTCCTTTGAGCTCCCTTGAGCTCTGTTTTGGCCTGAGCCGGCTCTGTTGTCTGAAAAACTTGTGGAGCAGCTTGTTAATGAGTTTCATAACCAGGCTGAGGAAGCCCGCTGGAAGCCTCAGCCTCCAGTCTCCTCACCCCCTCCAGGACCTCTGGCCTGCCTACTTTCCTCCCTCCTGGCTTTCCTCCCTCTTGTTCTGCACTGTGGGGTAGCCATAAACTTAAACTTTTTTCTTCTTATTCAAACACTGGAGTCTCTCCCCGCCCCCAGCTCGCGCGTGCCATCGATTAGATCTCTCCGGGATAGGCACAGGGATGCACGCTCACTCCCATTGGTGGACAGGGCACACGCACGTGTGTGTGTGTATGTGTGTGTGTGGTGTACACACTAGGGGTGTGTGTGAGGGTGGGGGCACTGGGGGCGAGGGGAGCCCGGTATTGTTGCACTGGGGCAGCTGCTGGGAGAGAGCAGACAATAGAGCAGCTGTCTTGCCCTGGTACTCTGCATACCAGCTGTCCACCCTTATCTACACACACACTTTCTGGGTATTAAGAGGTGGAGCTTTGTGCATAGAATTGGGAAGTGGGGGAGGAGGAGGGGAAAGGACTTCTGACCCTCTCTTAGAAGAAAGGGGATGGGCTGGGGGTGGGGGCTTCCGTGCTCCTTTGTCCTTCAGCCCCTGTGTTAAGAAGAATGCTCATCCTAGGAGCCGAGTGGAGTCCACAGTTACTAGGCAGGACCGGTCGATACTCCACAGACAGAGATTAACTCAGCTGAGCTTGAGGGTCGGGCTAGGCGAGCTTTGTCCCGGCCACCCTGCAGCAGCAGCCTGTTCCGTGGGCAGCTCTTGGGGTGGGCTTGACCCTGTGTCTTCTCTGCTTGCAGCAATCTGCTTGCCAGGATGTGATGAGCAGCATGGGTTCTGTGACAGGCCAGGGGAATGCAAGTAAGTTGGCGGAAGTTGCTTTTTTTCTTGTTTTCCTTTTTATACCTGGTGTGTTTGTAAAGCATCTCTAGGTGATCATTTGAAAGACTCAGGTAAGATTAGTGGGGGTGGGGGAGGAAGGTGGCATTCTGGTAGTAAATACATGGGAGTATGTACGGTCATGGGTTGACATTTACCTAAGCCCCTCAGTGGTGATGGGAACTTACAGGTAGCAGTTTAAAAAGAGCTAGCACAGAAAATGAGAGCGTTTAGTTCAGTGGTTCTCAGACTGTGCATGTATTAGCGTCACCTAGGGGGTCTCTAGAAACGCTGCCCTGGTTGCCCTCACACCCAAAAGTCAGACCTTCTGAGGGGGACCCAGCACTGGTGTGTTTAAAGCTCCCAAGGAGATTCCACAGTTGGGCCTGGTTGGGAACCTGCAGTAGTAAAGCTACTGGAAGACAATTCTCGGGAATGGGAAATGTGTGCCGTGAACCCAGTGACGTCAGCGTGCGTCCGACTGTCCTGCTCTCTCCTAAGGTGCAGAGTGGGCTGGCAGGGCCGGTACTGTGACCAGTGCATTCGGTACCCAGGCTGTCTCCATGGCACCTGCCAGCAGCCCTGGCAGTGCAACTGCCAGGAAGGCTGGGGGGGACTGTTCTGCAACCAGGGTAAGCCTCCTATCCCCTCCCGGGCAGCCCTGGGCTTCCCCGTCTCATCGTTGTGAGTCTGAGCCCGAGCATCCCTTCTCGTCCTCTTCCTGTCCCCACCCCTCCAGACCTGAACTACTGTACACACCACAAGCCCTGCAAGAATGGGGCCACCTGCACCAACACAGGCCAGGGAAGTTACACCTGCTCCTGTCGGCCGGGGTACACGGGGGCCAACTGCCAGACGGAGATCGATGAGTGCGGCACCAGCCCCTGCAGGAATGGAGGGAGCTGCAGGGTGAGTCCAGTGGCGGGGCTCTCCTGATGAACCAGCGGGAGCCCTGGTTGTGTGCGGACAGTGGGTTTCTTAGAGCAACTTTAGAAAGCTTTTTTTCATCTTCTCTGCTGCATAGGATCTCGAGAATAGCTACTCCTGCACCTGCCCACCCGGCTTCTACGGCAGGATCTGCGAGCTGAGTGCCATGGCGTGTGCCGATGGCCCTTGCTTCAATGGGGGCCGGTGCTCAGACAACCCTGAGGGAGGGTACACCTGCCACTGCCCCGCGGGCTTCTCTGGCTTTAACTGCGAGAAGAAGATGGATGCCTGCAGTTCTTCGCCCTGTTCTAATGGTGAGAGGGCAGCCCAGTAGCTCTGAGACTGTGTCGAGTGGTGAACACTGATAAGAAGGCCTTAGAAAGCAGGTGAATTTAATTTCAAACCAAGTACGTTGCTTTGCAAGCTACCTTGAGTTTATGGAGCCCTCTTACCTGAACAGTCAGAAACTACACAGAAAGTGTCTCCTTGCGTCTGGAAATGGCCAGGGCAAGAAAGGCAGGCAGGAGCGTTTATTCTCACGTTCCACAGGGAAAGCCTGAGGTGAAAGTGAGATGACTTGCTCAAGGTCACACTGCACCTCGGGTGCCTGGAACGGGCCACGTTCAGCGGATCACACGCCAATGGCAACCCAGCTACTTTGTTTTTGGAGGGAAGCCCAGCTCGGTTCTGTCACCCAAACATAGCCGTCTGGTGTGTCTGTGCGTGAGGACGTGTGGTCTGTTGACGGAGACTCCTGCTCCTGTACAAATGGCGGGGTTCCCCAAGCAAACTCATAGGGAGGGGAGCCGGGCCCCAGACAGGCCTGACCACTCTGAAAGCTTCTGGAGCCTCACCACCAGACAGGATAATCAAGGGAGTCTTACACTGGAGAAGCATCATTTTAGCTCTGCTCTCCATGTGGCACACAGAGGGTGTGGCCATTTGGGGGTCAAGCTCGTTCTTTTGCTTGTGTCCATCCACTGGACCAGTAGAGGCCTCGGCTCTTTATTTTTGGGAGCAGAGTCACTGGCGGTTCAGTAGACTTGGCTCTGGAAGGACAAGGACCCCTCTCCCTCCCATTGCTTCCTTCCTCTCTCTCTGTTCTCAGTCCCCGTTCTTCTCACTGACTGTAACTGAGGGTAAGCATGGCATCCTCCTCAAGCCTCAGTCTCCTCATCTGTGAACTGGGTCCTCTGTTGGGGTGTTGTGAAGAGGAACACTGTCATGCGGGCAAAGCCTTTGCACGGGGCCTGTCAAACATCACTGCTCAGGAGATGTCAGCCCGTGTTGTTTATGATTTATCAAGCTAGACCAGACTCCTCCCAATGGGCTCGCGTTTGAGGTAACAGGATATGTCGCCTTGAGCTGCGACCTAGTTTAGGCCGTGGCTGTGTGCTTGTCCTGTGCCTCTGGCGTGTCTGGGGGTGCTCATGGCAGTGGCCGCACACAGCAGACACTTCAGAATGTTGCTGGGTGACGAGCGGCTGCTCATGTCCTGTGTTCCAGGCGCTCAGTGTGTGGACCTTGGCGACGCCTACCTGTGCCGCTGCCAGGCCGGCTTCTCTGGGAGGCACTGTGATGACAACGTGGATGACTGTGCCTCCTCCCCGTGTGCCAACGGGGGCACGTGCCGGGACGGCGTGAACGAGTACTCTTGCACCTGTCCGCCCGGCTACACGGGCAGGAACTGCAGCGCCCCCGTCAGCAGGTGCGAGCACGCACCCTGCCACAATGGGGCCACCTGCCACGAGAGGGACCGCCGCTACCTGTGCGAGTGCGCCCAGGGCTACGGGGGTCCCAACTGCCAGTTCCTGCTCCCTGAGCCGCCTCCCGGCCCTGTGGTGGTGGACCTCACCGAGAAGTACGTGGAGGGCCAGCCTGGGCCGTTCCCCTGGGCAGCTGTCTGTGCCGGTGTCGTCCTTGTCCTCATGCTGCTGCTGGGCTGCACTGCTGTGGTGGTCTGCATGCGGCTGAGGCTGCAGAAACACCGGCCCCCTGCTGACCCCTTCCGGGGGGAGACGGAGACCATGAACAACCTGGCCAACTGCCAGCGAGAGAAGGACATCTCCGTCAGCATTATTGGGGCCACACAGGTCAAAAACACCAACAAGAAGGCCGACTTCCACAGAGACCACAGTGCCACCGATAAGGACGGCCTCAAGGCCCGCTACCCGGCTGTGGATTACAACCTGGTGCAGGACCTCAAGGGTGATGACACCATCGTCAGGGACCCCCACAGCAAGCGTGACACCAAGTGCCAGCCCCAGGGCTCTGCGGGGGAGGAGAAGGGCACCCCGACACTCAGGGGGTGCGTGCTGTGGGCCAAGAGGGGACATGCGGGAGCCAGCTGGGCAGGGCACCCTGACACCCGGGGGTTCTGTGGGCTGGGCTGGGGGCCAGCTGTGTGTCTTCTTCCAAGCTCTGGTCATTTCCTGTTCAGAAATGTTTTCATGAGTTTATTGTGTTCCCTTTCATTTTCCTTTTAGTGGAGAAGCATCTGAAAGAAAAAGGCCAGACT
Organism: Ceratotherium simum simum; assembly: GCF_057802395.1. Taxonomy (NCBI): domain Eukaryota; kingdom Metazoa; phylum Chordata; class Mammalia; order Perissodactyla; family Rhinocerotidae; genus Ceratotherium; species Ceratotherium simum. Next base: position 344,923 of record NC_141937.1, read on the forward strand.
CTGTGTATTCCACTTCAAAAGACACGAAGTACCAGTCGGTGTATGTCATATCAGAGGAGAAGGACGAGTGCATCATAGCGACTGAGGTCAGTGTGCGCAGAGGGTCCGTGGCTCTGGGTCTGCGTGGGACAGAGCAGGTGGAGCAGTCAGATTGTATGAGTCCCCATCCTGAACTAACTTCCCGTTCTGTCTGGTGGGCTCTTCTAGGTGTAAAATGGAAGTGATATGGCAAAATTCCTGTTTCTCTTAAAATAAATAAAATTCCAAGGATATATGCCCCAACGAATGCTGCTGAAAGAGGAAAGGGAGACCCCTTCACGGACTGCTGCTGAGAAACTAAATTCAGACTGAGCTGGTTCTCTTCCTGAAGTTAGCAAGTGACGCGACGAGCAGGCTGCGGGCTCAGCGGGTGTTCGAGGATGCCTGTTGCACTGCTTCCTACGACGCTCCCATTGCACTATGGACAGTTGCTCTTTAAAAAATATATATTTAAATGAATGGACTTAAGTTCTACATAAGAAGCATGCACTGCCTGAAGTGTATATTTTGGATTCTTATGAGCCAGTCTTTTCTTGAATTAGAATCACAAACACTGCCTTTATCGTCCTTTTTGATACTAAAATGTGTTTTTTCTAGGTGGAAAAAAAGTGTGTGTTATTTTTTGGACTTGTAAAAATATTTTTCATGATATCTGTAAAGCTTGAGTATTTTGTGATGTTCATTTTTTATAATTTAAATTTTTGGTAAATATGTACAAAGGCACTTCGGGTCTATGTGACTATATTTTTTTGTATATAAATGTATTTATGGAATATTGTGCAAATGTTATTTGAGTTTTTTACTGTTTTGTTAATGAAGAAATTCCTTTTTAAAATATTTTTCCAAAATAAATATTATGAATGACAACCAGAGGTGTGCTTACTCACGCCTCCGAGCAGGCTTGTGCTCACTCACTCGTTGAACAAGGCCCTGAGGACAGAGATGACCTCCGCTTTTCCACTTCTAACGGCTTTGCTGGTTTCATCGGATTTATTAAAAGAACTTTCCTCGCTCCTCAGCCCCCTTCAGACAACCCTCCAACATCGTTCTCAGGTCAACGTAAGGAGCTGGCAGAGCTGCTGGTGGCTGGTTTCCTGAGCAGCCTCCTCAGCTCCCTGGGGATTCTTAAGGCACTTTCGACTCAATGTCACGTTTGATGGGTGCCGAGAAACCTCAGCTGGCCACCCTCTGAGACTTATGTTTTTAAGGACAGGAACAAAGCCTCATTTGAGGCACATTTATGTTGCCATGGCAACGGCTTTTTGTCTTAGAATAATACTTATTCACTCATTTGTTTGTGAGTTTATTTCTAGTTAATTCAGAAGAGTTAGTTGCTTTCTAACTCAACCATAGCTGTGGTAGGACAGATACTAGTGATGATCAAACACTCACTGAACTCTTACTATATGCCAGGCCCGTGTGAACAATTCTGCATGGATTATCCCATTAGTCCTGGTGGCGATCCCCTGAGATGGTGGTGTTATTACTCCTCTATCCCTCACTTCCATTCCTGGAAGTTACATTGTACAGAAACACTCTTACTTCTGGGTCTTAAGGATCTCTTACATATAACTTCCAAGATACACTGCAGTACAGCGTTTTCAGAGAGGCATTCACTCAGATTCACTAAAGAATGCTCTTTCTCAACTCGGCTTGCAAGTTGCAGTTTGGGAACAAGATTGTATATCACTTACTTGACAGTTGGGGGTACTGAGCCTTGGAAACATGGAGTCATCTGTTCAGGGTTCATGAGTGGCAGAGTCAGTGTTCAGATCTGGGCAGTCTAGCTCCAGACCCCGGTTTAACCATTATTTATGAGAAACTCAGCTTTTTTGTTTGTTTGTTTTGGGGTTTTTTGTATTTTTTTTTTTTGAGGAAGATTGGCCCTGAGCTAACATCTGTTGCCAATCTTCCTCCTTTTTTCCTTTTTTCTCCCCAAAGCCCCAGCAGATAGTTGTATGTCATAGTTGTACATCCTTCTAGCTGCTTTATGTGGGACACCGCCTCAGCGTGGCTTGGTGAGCGGTGCGTAGGTCCATGCCTAGGATCCGGCAAACCCTGCTCCGCCAAAGTGGAACTTGTGAACATAACCGCTATGCCACGGGGCAGGCCCTCAGCTTCTTATTGAGACCAAGATTTGCGGGTTAAGACCCCCTCACTGGTGCAATTTGGTGCTTCCTAAGGATGGGTAAAGATTGTTGGCTCTCTAAGACGACAAGTCCAGGTTGAAAGAGGGGGTTTATTTCTGGGGCTGGAGGGGAGCAGACAGAGGGACAGAATTTCTGGGCCTAATTAGTAAAGGGAGAGGTAAGGAACTGCCCTCACCTTTGTCCCAGTGACCTGACGAGTTTGTCCCACTGGTCCTTGTTGTACAGTCAGAAGCTCTGGAATCTTCCTGAGGAGGAGAGGTGAGGCATGCATATGTTCAAGTCCATATGCCCGTCTCATGTGCATAAATGATGGAGATGCGTGTGCACGGAGTTGAGACCGACAGAACAATGGGTAGGGATCAGACTGTACACACAAAGCCCCAGGGTGCCCTTGCTGGTGCTTCTGCCTCTGAGACTCAACCTGATCCATCCTAATCCCTCTGGCCAACCCAGCCATTATTTAGGAATAAACGCTCAAAGACAAGGACTCCAGTGGAGTGATTTCATCTGTGGAAAGAAGTCAGTGGTGGGGCGAAGGTGTGGGGAGACTGAGGCCTCGAAACCTCCTCCATCCTCAACCTGCCTCCTGCTCTCTTTAAAGGGTTGGCAGCATATTCTAGAATAACTGAGGGAGTCGCCAACATTTCTTCCAATAGTCTACAGGATCTGGCGATAGAGAAGGGTGACCTTATGCCAGTTTACCTTGTTAACCTGGAGAAATTTTTAATAGCTCTCTTTCACTTTCGGAAGTGACCTGACTTGGATGATCAATTAAATGGCTCATCATTTTCAAGAATATGGAGTCTGCTGGATTCTTGTGAAGCCCATTCCATGAGAGAGCCTTGAAGCACTTATTTTATTTTATTGTTTTTTGTGAGGAAGATCAGCCCTGAGCTAACATCCATGCCAATCCTCTTCTTTTTGCTGAGGAAGGCTGGCTCTGAGCTAACATCCACTGCCAATCCTCCTCCTTTTTTCCCCCAAAGCCCCAGTAGATAGTTGTATGTCATAGTTGCACATCCTTCTAGTTGCTGTATGTGGGACGCTGCCTCAGCTTGGCTGGAGAAGTGGTGCATCGGTGTGAGCCTGGGATCCAAACCCAGGCCGCCAGTAGCGGAGCACACGCACTTAACCGCTAAGCCATGGGGCCGGCCCCTTGAAGCACTTAAAGATCATCTCACTTCCATCTTCCCCAACCTTCTTGTAAAATCAGGGAATAAATTCATCTTTCATCTGGGCCGAGCAAGTAACCTACTTAAGGAGCAAATCGGAGACTTAAAACTTGGAGCTTTGAATTCCCAGCACTCTACTGGGTGAGGGTCCCTGAGTCTCTTCTGAGACTGATGTTATAATTCGGCGTTTAATCAGATGGTCCCTCAGCTTTCAGGGTTTATGTCATTTCCAGCAAGAAATTCAGGTACACTGATCAAAAACAGCCATATAGAAACATGGGCGTTTATGGACCAGCTGTGGTTCACCACACCATCTGATGCCCAGTACGGTTAGCCTTCTGTCATGTTCTCCAGGTTCCCCATTAGGTGTGAGGAAGGAAGGAACAACAGTGCGCTCAAAACAATGAGGAAAACAGCGGATCCTTTAGCAGGAGCAATGCTGGCGCTGTGTTCTGAGAACGGTCCTGAGGGTGGCTAACGGCCAGCGTGGCAAGAAAGGGCCTGGGTGACCCGCTTTCTCCCATTAAGTCTCAGGATCCACCCCCCAACTTCTTGGGGCTTTGGGGAGACCAGTGAGGAAGGTGAGGCACACATACGGTTCCTTAGATTTTCCTCCTTTAACTTTTCATTTGGACACAATTTTGGACTTTCAGAAATGCTGCGAGAATAGTGCAGAGAATTCTCATTATTGCAATGGTTGTCAAGCCATCATCCCTTCTTATTTATTAGTTGGCTTTCTACAGTAAGGACGACTGTTCTCTTTTTGTTCACATTGGTGTGGACTCCGGAATTATCTTTTATTCAGTGGGTCACAGTCCGCTACTACTGTTATTTTGATGCTTGATTGTCTCAGACTTTGGCAGTGTCCCTTCTCTGCTTGCTGCTGTCGACAGGTCCTGTGCTCTCAGAGTGCATTGAACTTTCAGGCTCCACGAGCCTCCAGGCCCTTTCCTGCTTTCTCTGCCCAGCTCTGCAATCAGTCTTTTTTCCCAGTAAGCCCTGGTTCCTTTTAGTGGAGAATGGCAGCAACTGTATTTATAATTTTGTGTATTTGTGAATCTCGAAGCAATGAGCAATTGCCAAGATATAAATAGGGTGACCTCTGTAAAAGTCCAAAGAGAGGCTCCGCGCATGTGTTTATTCACAAGTTCAGATGTGACTCCATGTATACACTTTACACCGATTGGGACACACTCAATAGACAGCCCAACAACATCACTGGTGATGTATTTTTGCAAAGAAAATTGAACTTGGATCTTATCAGACCTTTGGATCTAGTTACCAGTTTACAGGAATACAGGGAACTGAAGGACACGGTCAGGTGACCATGGATCTACTCAGCCGAATCCAGGGAACTTGGTGCAAGGAAAAAGGAAAAAGACGGGGGACCTATAGATTAGAAAAAACTTAGATGGTTAAAAAATGGTTAAAAAATTCATGAACCAGCTGGAGAGATGGAACACTGATCGGGTATTTTAATGGTGTTAACGTATGCTTGTTAAAATTTTTAGATGTGAAAGATTATTACTGTTAAGTTAAACAAAAAAGAGTCCTTAATTTTTAGAGAAAAATTCTGAAATATGTAGGGATGAAACAATATTGTGTCTGGGATTTGCTTCAAAATAACCCAAGATGAGTGTGGTGGCAAGTGGGTGGGGTGCAGGGCCACCAGCTGACAACTGTTGAGCTGGATGCTGGGTGCGTGGTGAGTTAATTTTACTATTCTCTCCTCTTTTGTATATGTTTGAGACTTTCCGTAAGCAAAAGCATTAAGATGAATTATACAATCAATAGTCGCGCACACACGTGACATAATTTACTGGTGTGTATGTAATGCTGGTTGACTAGACGGCGTATATACAGCACAATGGATTTTAGGGAGGGTTTCCATCTTTGTGCCAGACCAAAACCAAGCAAATCAAATGGGTTGAGACACAGATTGGTTTGGTTGGGGCTTTTGTGCCAGAGTCTTGGGTTAGATCAAGGCTGTGCCTGCGCTGGCCAGTCACTCGGGTGATTATTAACTCCACTAAGCCTGTAAAAGGAAGAGAATAATGGTCTCTACTGCACAGCGTTGCAAGGATCCCATTCTCTATGTTGCTACCAGAGGCTTTCAAAGCACAAATCTGAGTGGGTTGTTCCCTGCTCCTAACCAGCTAACGGCTTCTGACTGTTTTTAGCATCAAGTTCAAAACCCTTAACTCAATCTGTCAGGCCTCAGCATCATCTGGCTCCTGTCTTTCTGCCTCATTTCGTGTTATCCTCTCAACTGCCCCTTCACTCGCAGCTGCAGCCACACTGGCCATTAGCACAGGGCTCTCTACCCCTCCTGACTGAGACTCTGCATGTGATCCTCCATCTGCTGGGACACTCTGCTCTCACTCCGGCCAACCCTCCTCGAAAATGCAGCATTAGAGAAGCCCTCTCCAGACCTCCCAGACAGGGGTACCTGCCCTGCGTTATGATGCTCTTGTGGTAGCTTGCCTGTGGCCTGATTAATGTGCGTAGTTATTTGTTCGATGTCTATGCGTCCCAGGAGACTACAGCCTCCCAGAGGGCAGGGGCAGGCAGCTCTTGTCTTTGCTGCCTCCAGTCCCAGCTGGTGTGTGAGCCAGGGAGGGTCCCTAGTACGTGTGAGCTGCAGTCTGAGAGCACGCACACACACACAGGAGGGAAATGTGTGAAAGTGTGTAAGGACATTGATCACAAAAGAAATTCTAGTCTGGTCTTCACTATTATCAATGTCACTAGTAGTTTTAGACAATAACATGCAGCCAAACAGATATTATCCGAGTAGAAGACCACATTATTTTGTTTTTATTCTAATAAATACATGGTCAAATCTGTGAGGATGTGTTTGCTTGGTATGCAGGAAACAAAGCAACATGTAGTTAGTAATTTCTCCATGTATGAATTTTATAGAAAAGCTATTGGGAAGTTAAACGGTTTTCCTAAAGAGCAGCTGAATATCTTTAGAGACATCAAGATGAAGAGCAGCATTTCAAATGCAAGAAGAAGTGCAATGAGCCAGGGGCCTCGACTAAGGGATGCACAGAGTGTGTTCCTGTTGAATGTAGTGCCTCACTCTGCAAGTGTAGACACCAAAAAATACTCAGACAATTTTAGGCATTTGTCATTTGGAAGTAATTCAGATATAATATATTTTTTTTTTGTGAGGAAGATCAGCCCTGAGCTAACATCCATGCTAATCCTCCTCGTTTTTGCTGAGGAAGACTGGCTCTGAGCTAACATCTATTGCCAATCATCCTCCTTTTTTTCCCCCAAAGCCCCAGTAGAGAGTTGTATGTCATAGTTGCACATCCTTCTAGTTGCTGTATGTGGGACGCGGCCTCAGCATGGCCGGAGAAGCGGTGCGTCAGTGCGCGCCCGGGATCTGAACCCGGGCCGCCACCAGCGGAGCTCGTGCACTTAACCGCTAAGCCACGGGGCGGCCCCTGTGCTGTGTTTTTGATAGAACTAGTCATGTTTCCCCGTTCCTCCCAGGCTGCCCTCACTTATCCTGACGTGTTGGGGAAGGAAGTGCGCCCAGTCCCAGAGGCTCTCCGTGAGGGCATCTGCAGGAGCTGCAGGCAGGATTTCTTCAAGAATTAGAATGGATTTGTTTGACTTTGTGAATTTCCGCCTTTTCTTAGAAGGTTAGAAAAACTTTGGCATAAAAAGTCAAGTTATACGCAATATTAAAAAGAGCATATTTATATGGGAAAAACATCCTAAATTTGGGAGTTTTAGTTAAGGTGGAAAAGCAATGTTAGGTCCCTTTCTGTTCCTCAAAGTCAAATTCTTTTGACCCAAGAGAGGGAAGAGGTGCTGGTGACACTTTGTGGCATGGCTGATGCCCACCGAGGAAAAGGCCCACGGTTTACACGTTCCTGCCCCAGCAGGTGCACGGGGCCTGGGTGGTGGTGGATGCGGGGGAACAGAGAGGAATGTAGTTGTGCATCACTTAACGACAGGACACGTTCTGAGAAACTCGTCGTTAGGTAATTTTGTTGTTGTGGGAACATCATAGAGTGTGCTTACACAAACGTAGATGTACATCCTACTACATACCCAAGCTGTATGGTAGTAATCTTACGGGACCACTGTCATCTATGCAGTCCCGTGGTTGACTGAAACATTGTTCTGTGGCGCATGACCGTAAAATGTTTAAGATGAGTCTGATAGCCAAAGCAAAATGGAAGTGGAGGTGGTCATCTGATGCTCTAGGTGCAGGAACAACTCCTGTCTCAGCAAGCTCCATCTTCCAGCGGGGTGCACCTTGGTCTTGGTTGTTCAGGCATCTCTGCTGACTCCCCACCCTGTTCCAACAGCATAAACTCGTCTCCCATTCCAAACGCTGCAGAGGACCCTGCAGAAACCAGGCCTCTTCAGAGTGACTGGGGAAAGGAGGCTCATTTCTCTGTTGCCCACGCGGGGCGAACAGTGGAACTGTTCTGAGTTAGTCACGGCAGCCTGAGATTTCCCCGGATGTCTGCCAGTGAGAAGATGGCATTTGGTGTGTCCCCAGGGAGAACAGACTAATTTTAACAAACTGACCCAAACAGAACGTGGAAGGTTAATATGTCACAATGCCCTTCCTCCCCTCCTGCCACACAGTTCATTCCAAAAGCTAAGGATGTTATTTTTATTTGATCTGCTATTTCGGGTGATCTGTGCTGCAGCTCTCTTTCAACAGCTCAGGAGGTGGGCAAATCTTCCTCTGTCTGTTCCGCAAACCGACACTCTCTCTTTTGGTGTGAGCAAAAGCTGAGATTAAAGTGGAAAAGACAGCCTTTTCCGCTGGGCTCTGAGGGCCCCTCCCTTCTTCAGTGTGGGGTGAGCAGGGTCTGGACTCAAACGAAGCTGTGTCGGGGGCAGAGTCGCTGTCGACTGACCCACAGGTAGTGATGGACATGTCAATATGTGCCTGCCTCCTCTGCTTAGTCTGTCCTCTCGCCTGTCTATTCTCTGGAAAACTACTTCTTTCGGATGTGGCTCTTTGATTCGTTCAACGCGGATTCACTGAGAACTGTTCTGTGCTGTGCCCTGTTGTGGGTGATAAAGATAAATGAAGAGGAAGACACCAGGCCATCCCGGGGGCTCACCGAAGGTCGTGGGCGTCGAGAACACACACTCGCAGTCTGCCTCCTCTCTGACCAGTCCTCAGAAGGTCAGGCTTTCCCGAAGCTTGAGTGGAGCAGCCATGTGGTTAGTTGTGGCTACCAGAATGTGAGTGGAGGGTGCACGTCCCTCCGGTTGCAGCGTTGACCTGCTAGGCAAGGCTCTTCAAGTCTGTTCTCTGGACATCGAGGCCTCAACGCCTCCTGTGGTCTTTTGTCTTAGGGACTGGATGGAGCCTTACCAAAAGAAGTTCACTTTAAAAATTTGTCATTCAAACCAAACAACCTATAAGCAAAACTGCCAATATTTATAATGCAGCCAGCACAAACCTCGGCGGGGGGGGGGGGGTGGTTGCTGTCCTACTCTGTTCCTGAGCTAGACCCTAGAGATTCGATCATTCCTCTAGTTCTGGACATCTGGATGATTTTCAAATTGTGGCAGTCTAAGTAATTTTTCATTGAACGTCTTTGTACGTAAATCATTGTAATTGTGTCTCGTATTTTTCATTACAATAAGTTTCTAGAAGTGGAATTATTTTGTCAAGAGGAATAAACATTTTAAAGACACTCACTGTCTATTTACAAATTCCCATTAGAAAATTTGTACCAATTTATAATCCTACCAGCTGTTCTTCACCATCGGCATAAAGATTCACTTGCCAATTTGATTGGTAAAAATAGTGTACCAAAGTTATTTCCATCTTGTTTGTTTAACGGTGGCTGAGACCTTTCTGTCTGTTATTTGTCCCTCCATTGCCCGTTAGTGAGGACTTACTGGGTGTCAGGTGTTTTAAAACATCGCTTAATTTAGAGTTCATAACATGCCTGGTGAGTATAATTATTCCTTTCAGGGAGGCACAGAAAGGCAGGGTGTGTCACACAGACTCAGTGAAGGGCCAAGCCAGGCCAATCCTGACAGATGACACTTCCTCCTGGAAGGGTTGGTGTCCCTTCTACAGATTTGCTTGAGTGTATTTAGAGCCAACATGTCCATGTGTCTTGGGTTTTCTTTATGGATGGGTGTACGTTTTGTCTTTATTTTTTAAACAACTTTATTGGCGTGTAATTTACACACCATGACATCCACGCATATTAAGCACACAGCTGGATGAGCATTGAGAAATGTGTACACACATGAGACCAACTCCAAAATCCAGCTGGAGCACCCATCACCCCCGGAAGGCGCCCTGGAGACGTTTGCACCGTCCCCAGCCACCGGGGTTAGCTGACTTCAGTGACAACAGGTTGTTGAAGTTCACATAAAGGGATTCTTTTCTCCCCGGGTTCTGAGCCTCATCTCTGCTCTTGCATGGACCAGTTCTTCTCTTGTGTTGCTTAGGAATTTTGTAGGAATTGTTCCCTGCAAATCAGAAGGGAGAGGAGGTAAAGGGACCTCTCTTGCCTTATCTCACCCACATGAAAACCGGTCTCTGCACAGTCTGTCTTCGGCCGTCTCACAGGCTGACTCAGTCTCGGAGAAGCCCCCACGACTTGGGGGCCTTGTCTGCGTCCATCTTCCCCGCCCCTCCCGCTGCCTGCAGCCTGTCTGGGGCTGGCACCAATGCTGCGCCTGCTGGGCCCGCCCTGCTTCTTTGAGGCTGCTCAGTCCCTCTGCGGAAGGGCAGGCCTCTCTGCTGGGCATGCGGGTTCTGGTGCAGTTGGGAGAACAGGGTTGGAGCAGCTGAGGAGGGGCCTCTCCAGGTGGCTTTACGGAGGGCTCCAGGAAGCAGCGCAACCCCCCACCATCCCTCATTGTCTCTGCTAAACCATAGGCATCAGTGACACCTAGAACAGGGTCTTGGGGTGATGGGTAGGAACCAGGTTGGGGAGGGAGGATGGGGGCTTGGGCTGAAGGGGGTCCGGGGCAGTGGGAGGCCTGAGGGCAGCTGACCCCGTTCCTCTTCATTTGTTCCTGCACCACCACCTTCCTAGAGAAATACAGGTTCTGAGCAAAAACATGAAACTATTTACTTCAGCACAAACCAGTAGTAGTTTTGGTGTCATTCTCTCCTCACGAGGCTGCCTCGCCCTTCCTTGCCTGCTCCTGGCTCCCCACACTCTCCGTGACTTAGAAAAAAAAGTTTTTGAGACATAAATACACCTGTTTGGAAAGACCATCTGGCTGAAAGGAAAGAGTTCTCCCTGGTTCATTCCCACCTTCGTTCTCCTTAGATCAGAGCACCTGTGCTCCACTGGTCCTCGAGGTGATGTCTGGTCACAGCTGCAGGAATTCCTGCACCTCACCTGGGACAGAGAGGTTGACAAGAACACAGCGGCTGGCAGGGCCCTTCAGAGCCCCTGCACCCAGAACTGCAGCCTCCACATGTTCTAGGGATGAAATCCAAGCGCGGCCTTTTCCCTGTGGATCTTAAAGCCCAGGGCTGCTCTAGGTCTGCTGATGTGATGACATGTCTCCGTAGATGGCGAGGTCTCAGGGAGACAGACCCTGGGGCGCCCCAGCTGCATCACAGCTCCCAGCCTGTCTCCATTAGATTGGAGTTGGGGACACACCCTGGATCTTCTTAGCTCGAGGCTCCGCAACAGGAGAACTTAGGGATCATTGGCTGAAAAGAGAAACAGGTGGAATTTCCTGGACGTGTTGTCCTCCCTGAGGCTGGACAGAAGGGGCAGACGGTGATTTTGTTGGAGAGGGAAGCAACTTTGGGGTTGTCACCACACAAGAAGTCGAGGACCAGAAGACCTGTTTCCAGCAGAGCCAGGACCTAGTTTGTCCACACAACACCCCCAACCTGGTTGCTTGTTCCCGTGATGAGAAGTCCTTGTACATCAAAGGGAAGTGCCAGGAAGGAGGAAGGCCAGTGGGGCCAGCCGGGTCACTGGGAGGCAGCCGGGGCACCAGTGAAGTGGACGCTGAGACGCCCACAGCTCAGAGGGGCCCAGAGGAGAAGGTCAAGGTGGGATGTGTCGAGTCCAGGCCGTATTACAGTAATCTACACAGCACCAGCCAGCACCTGAGACCAGAGTTTTTACGGTGCTTGCTTTACAGATGAGGAGACCCAACCACTCTCACAGGATGCTGGCTAGAATAGGGTTGCCCATCGGCGTTGCGTTCCTGTGTACAACGCAATTCATCCCAAACTGAACACCTGCTCACAAGCTATTTCCACCTGACACAAGTGAGATGGAGTTTGGGCAATTATCCAATTAATTTGGAAATATTTTAAAATAATTCAGAACCCAAACTCAGTATTATGGTTCCAATCATCAGCTCATACTGATTAAATTAACCTGTTATTACAAACCACCTTTTGATTTCCTGTAGACATCCAACATAAGTAAAAGCATTATTAAGCCCAAAATAGAAGATTCAGGAGCGAGAAACTGAAGATTGCATGGTGCTCTAATTGCGAGTTGACAGACGTCCATAGCTGGAGGGAAAGCAATTTCAGAACGCCAATGACTGTTAGCATTTGGTTCCCTCCCGGCTGGAGGGGACAATGGCAGGAGCTGTGGCGGGTCAGCACGAGGCAGGAGTCAGCTGCACGGCTGCTCCAGGAGCAGCTTTCTCACCCACGGCTCCTGCCTCTTCAGACATGACTCTGCACCAAGGGTGTTTCCAGAGGTGCCGCCTCTGCTCAGACTCAGCGATATGCCGGGGCTGCCACAGTCTCCTTTAGGATAGAGCCACAAATGTGCTCTTCTCACATGAGAGCCTGAAACATCCACCCCAGAAGCAGGGTCCTAGGAATTCTCAGAGCGCTGGCTCTGCATGGGGCTCTCACCAAATGCATCTCATTTGACCCTTATCCTCAGATGCAGAGATCGAAGCCTGAGGTCAGGTTGCCAACAGAGACTGAACCAGAGATTTCTGACCTTCCCCCCACATCACATGGCTTCCTGGTGGTTATCGATAGCATTTAAACATCTTCTCAAAACTATTTCTAACATGTTGCAATAGGTTTGCTCCAGAGTCTCTGTGCTTGTGAGAATCTTGGGTTCTAAGTGGGAGACACGATTTCTATTCTATCAGCGGGGAAAATGAGGCTGGGACTAGTAGTGGCTCTGTGCACTTGTAACGCGTTTTGAACCTGCCTATCTCCTGCCCATAATGACTCTCCCTCTGTTCTCCCTGTAGGCTCCCCTCACCTGCTAATCCAGCCCTTCTGGAAGTCTTCCCTGAACCTCCCAGGCAGACACAGATGCGGGCCCTGAGGAGGCCATTATGGGCAGGGTGTGCTGCTCCATAATCATTGTAAAGCCGTGTTCCCTCCCCAGGCCATGAGCTCTCTACAGACAAGAGCTGGTTCCTTTTGTACCTCTGGTGCCCATCACCTAGTAGGTCCCAATAGTTGAGGAAAAGAGGAAGCAGAAGCATGGAAATATGGGATTGACAGGGACTTCTTGGTGCCGATGGTTTCTTTTCTTTTCTTGTGACACTGGGCCTTTTTGCTGCTGTATCCATAGTGAGGGGTCACTCTTGGTCCTCTGTCCACACACCAGTCTGGTGTGCTGAGCTCCCAACATTTTCAGGCACATCTTCTCAGCCAGATCTTCCTTCCAACATCAAAGTACCTGTGCTGGACTAGGTCTGCTGGAAATGACTCAGAATTTACCCATGGTATTCATAGCCCTTGCTGCGTGCTCACTGATGCTGGGTTAAGATCTTTAGAGATGGAAAAACTGAGGTAAGTAGGTATTCAATCACTCATCCTAGGCCCCACAGGGTGAGGCAGCTAGTGAGATCCCGGCTGTGCAGCCTGATGCGGAACCATGGTGACTGACGCAGATGCTCAGTTACGGCGATTCCTCCGGGACTGCCCGAGGGGACGACTAAGGCTCACAGAGCCCAGTCCTCTTCATGCTGCACCAACAGCCTGTCTCTTCCACAGGAAGTCTAACCATTTCTAGAAACTTGTCATGTTCTAGGAAGTAGGTTCTGACCTCCTTCTATACTTTTGCTTTCTCTCTTTGGTCTTCTGAGGAAGTGAAATTCCAGATCGCATGTGAGACGCATTCAGATCGGTGGGATTTGTGTTGTGTATGCGTTTTCCCACACAACAGGGCCAATCAGGCAGGAAGGCAGGACTGGCCAGAAGCCCTGTCTCTTTTCTGGGTTTGCTTCTGGACGAAGGAAAGAGTCTGGGGCTATGTCCACGGGAAAGTCATACCCTCTGTGGCTGTCCTTTCAGAGTCTGTGTATTGTAAGCTATCTCCTCTCTGATGGCTGCTCATGACTGGTCCTTTTTCTTCCTCAGCCTGTGACCAGCAGCCTCAGGGTCTGTGCCCCATCACGTCCCGGGGCACCCTGAGCAGTGTCTTCACATGGTGGGTGCTCATCAATACTTGTCGAGCAAATTATCAGCAGGAAGATGTAGATGAAGGGAGCCCTTCTTGGCTGTCCTGTCTGTATCCAGAGTCCTAAAACAAGGAAATCCAAGCTAATGGTTGAGTGAAGGGCATCAGTGGCACAGATGACAGAAACTGACCCAATTCAAGGAGATCATTTAAAATGATATGGATCATTGGTGTGGTAGACAGAGGAAGGCCCCCAAAGTTATCCTCCTCCTGATCCCCTGAACCTGTGAATACTCTGCATTATGTGGTAACATGACTTTGCAGATGTGAGCAAGGTAAGGATTTTAGGATGGGAGATTATCCTGGATTATTGGGTGGGCCCAACATAATCAAAGGGTCCTTAGAAGGAGAAGAGGGTGGCTGGAGAGTCAGTCAAGGAGATGTGACGATGGAAGCAGTGGTTAGGAAGAGAGAGTCGGGATGATGCTGCATTGCTGGCTGCGAAGATGGAGGAAGGGGTCATGAGCCAAGGAGGGTGGTGGCCTCTAGAACTGGAAAAGGCAGGAAGCAGATCTCCCCTGGAGCCTAGAGAAGGATCTGGAGACACCTGGATTTGGCCAAGTGAGACTTGTGTCAGGCTTCTGCCCTTCAGAACTGTAAAATGATAAGTTTGTGTTGTTTTGAGCCACCAAATTTGTGGCCATTTGTTACAGCAGCAAGAGGAAGATTATACATGGTATAGCTCCTCAGGAGGGACCACAGACAGATGGAGAAAGGTGCACGTGACTCCACCTTGCTCATGCCTCCCCACTAGTCAATGTCTGACACTGGATCCTAGAACACCTCCTTGTGCCTTGAAGACTCTCACTCCAGATATTCCGTGAGAGTGACAGTTACACATAGATAACACCTTTGTCCTTGTAGGAATGGGCACAGTGGTCGCCTGGGGAGTAGAGTCGAGGCTGGGGACACAGGAGAAGAATGCCAGGAGGGAGGCAGGATGGCACGAGCTAACCCCGTCTCCTGGCTCTGCTCGCCTGGGCACCTCATAGGCCCTTTGTCTCAGCCAACAGTTGGGTACAGCCAACTGTGTGCTCCAGAACCCAGAGTATTTCTCCAGGAAAAATGCTCAGTTCTTTCCAAAATGCCACAAGAACTTTAATGATGAGAATAAATAACAGGTGCTAGGAGCAGCTGCTTCTGATTCATGACTCTTCTTCTTTTAAATATGTTTTCTGTGGGGAACCAAGGGCTTTCAGAAGCATTTTGCTCTGAAATATTCCAAGAATTTTCTTGCTTTTTCTGATTATAGCAGCAGATTTAGTATTTATAAGCTGAATCACGAGAACTTAGCAGAACTAGAGAAGTAACACATTAGAGGGAAAAAAAATCTAAATTACTAACCCTGGAGTTGCTTAGAAATAGCATTTGGTTCTTCACTGGCATCTTTCTAAAATGAATTGTTGACTCTTTACAGACCTAGGCTGGAAGAGAGACGGCGTGAGTCGTGCAGAAGTCACACACTGGTGGGCGTAGGGGTGGGTAAGAATCCTCACTGGGTCCTGACTCAGAGGCCTCCCTCGATGGGGTATCTGGTCCCCGATCTGCTGTCCTCCAACATTCCCAGCATTACTGGCTGGGGGTCTGTCTTATGAACAAGCTGTGACATCCGAGCTTCAGCAGGCTGGAGATAGTGCTCTCGTGCTCGCAAACACGAGCTTGGTCAGCAGAGTAAACACGACTCTGGTGCTGCTGGTAAAGCATTTATGGTCATAAGACAGATGTGAAATGTCCTGTGTTCCCTGGACAAGAGATAAAACAAGGTTACAGTGTTTGCCAAACAGGGATCTCTGTTATCAGCAGGATTCTGCGGGCACCACAACCACTCAGACTTAGAGCTACCCAAATAGCAAGAATTTCTACTTGATTTTCAATCCTTTTTCACACCTCCTGGAAAGTGTGACTTAAATCAATTAAGCTGTTTCTTTGGTTTGATGACTGCAAACTCTCCTACTGTCTCTATACCCCAGGGCACACGGCTGTGCTCAGGGGCACTGCGCACACACTCTTCTTGGCAGAAGCCAGGCCTGCTCGCCACAGCGTTCATGATAACAGGCACCACCTGCTCATGACGCATTCTCACCTGTGGGGGAAAACCTACTGAAGGCTGAGAGGTTAAGTGCTGGCCACAGGCATGTTTAAGATCAAGAATCTCACCTTCAGGAATGAGGAGCATGCTCACCTGGTGGCATCACGGCACCAGGCTCGATGCCCTCGTTTGTCACATGGAGCTGGATTTTCACCTGCCTCTCTTAATAAGTGCCCTTCTCCAAGCGGGAGCTCGAATTGCTCTCCATGTTGTGCAGATAAGAACCACCAGCTGAATCTTTGACTTTGGATAAAATCTCTGGGTTTCTTGGTATGGGAGAAGGAGAATCTGGTCTTTTGCCTTTTTCTGCTGTTTATCAACTCAGAGTGAAATGGGAAACTCTCCAATTAATTCAAGCCGCAAGTTCTGAGGCTGCTACGGAGGACACATCATTTGGGGGCACAGGGGAGTTGTGTGGCCTCCCCTCACTGAGGCTGCTTGGTGCCGAGCTCGCCCCATGGGCCTGCGCTGCAGGGCGGCTCCAGGTGACAAGCCTTCTCAGGTGGGGCTCCATCTGTGTGCTGACAGGGTGTGGCTGAGGCGGTGCATGCAGGTTACCTGCTCTCCTCCACGGTTTCCTCAGGCAGGTGATGAGGTCGCCCTCGGAGCCCAGAACCAGCTTTTCAGTTACCACGTGGGGGGACCAGAGGGCGTTCTGGCTGGGACCCTGGAAGACTAGTGGTTGTGCAAGCTCTTATCTTGAATGTGGCTGCTTCCCTTAGAATGATTTGGAACTTTCTATCCTTCTTGGGTGTTGTAGCAGCTTCCGAGGGCTGCTGTAACAAATTACCTCAAACTAGGTGACTTAAAACAACAGAAATTCATTCTCTTGAAGTTCTGGAGGCCAGACATCTGAAATCTAGGTTGTTGGCAGGATGGGTTCCCTCTGGAGGCTCTGAGGGACAATCTGTCCATGCCCCTCTCCCAGCTTCCGGTGGTAGCGATGATCCTTGTGTTCTTTGGCTTGTGGGTGCATCACCCCATCTCTGCCTCCATCTTCTCAGGGGCGTCTCCCCAGGTGTCTCTTCACCTCACGTTATAAGGACATTAGTCATTGGATTTGGGGTCCACCCTACTCCAGTATGACCTCGTCTCCATTGTTAATTATCTGCACAGACCGTAGTTCCAAATAAGGTCACGTTCTGAGGTTCCGGGTAGATATGAATTTTGGGGGGACACCCCCCACTACAGCTACTTTCATGACTATCAAATCAGATGACTTTTTAAAAAGCATATCTGCTACACATTTTTCCTCAGTGAGTATTTTCTGAGAACCTACTTGTTCAGAGCACCCAGGGAGTATAAATGAGGGAGAAAACGGCATTCCTGCCAAGACAAGATGTAGAAGCCATGCATGGAACTAGGCCAACACCCTAAGATGATCTAGTGAGTAGACACATGACAGAATGTTCTAGACTAGACACCAAGTGCCAACAGACACTGCAGGAATTGTGGGAAGCCTCTAGCCTGTGTGGGGGATGGAATTATACCAATAAGCACAAGACTGAGTAGACAGTTCCGATAGATGACGGGACAAAGTCTGCTGAGGGGCCTGCCCAGGAGTGTGCGGACTCTGGTAGCTGTCCCCACAGCCAGGAGGGATCAGAGCTGACACTGAGCTGAGCTCTTCTCACTCAAGACTTTCTGTCCCCCAGGACCAAATCCATGCAGCAGGAGAGAAAGAAAGTTACCTTTCTTGGTCTAGAAAAGTCCATTCCACAGTTTTCACCATCCCTTACAGAGAAATAGTATTTTAAATCCTTTTATCTGGAGACAAACAGAGAGTGTGTGCTTGTGGTGAACAATCTGAGCTGATATTCTTGCCAGCTGTTAGGGACACATGCAAAAAAAAAAAAAAAAAAAAGCCAGTGACATCTGGTCGGCATTGATATTTTGTGACAGAAGTATTTTTCTCCTGGGGGGTGTTTTCCAAGAAACCACATCTCAGAATCCCTGGTCTCTTCAGCCCACAGCCCCTGCAGTCCCCAACCTTTGACCTCTTTGAAAAACAAAAAAGAAAGTGATCATGTTCACCAAAGCAACTGTAACCCCAATTGCAGCCACATAATTGGGCGGTGACATTACGTGAGCTCCGAATAAATAATGGCCGAACAGTTGCTTTCATGTCCTAAGCTCCCACTCTAGCGTCCCCGAGGGCCACACAATGGAGGTTCTGCTGAGGTGCAGAATGTCGGGACATGGCAGAGCCCCCTTTGTCCAAACAGCGGCCCGTGTCTCACCCCAATCCCCCAGACTCCACCCTCTTCCTCCTCCTCCTCTCTCCCAACCACTTCTATTCTGGGGGATTTAGGCTTTAATTTTTTGTTAGGTAAATAATGTCAAGTAAATGCACTAATTAACACCCTGAATTTTTCACTGAAATTGTCAAGTCTTCTTTGCCTGATTTTCCCAAGAATGCTAATGAAACGGGCCAGTTTTAAAAGGGAAGTTTTGGAGAATGCATTGCTTCCGGGATGGTGAGATCCCTTCACTGATGAGCTGGGCAGCTGGAACATGCCTCCTCCCTCTTGCGTACCTGAGGAAGCCTTCCCGATGGTGTCAGCTGGCACAGGCTCTCCCTCTGCAGGCCTCCGGGCCCCTCGCAGAATGGCTGTGCTCCTCTGGGATGCAGGTGTGGGTGTGCGTGAGCTTGTTGAATCTGCTGTGAGGGCAGCCTTGGGCAAGGGCTAGGCCTCCATCTCCTATGTTCACAGGACTGGAGAGTCCCCTGGCAGAGGGACCACCTGTCCCAGCCTCTCACTTCACAGATGGGGAAACTGAGGCCCAGTCCTGCTGTTCTCTGAAGTCCCTGACGTTCTAAGTTCATTTCATCAGGTCTCCTGATTCCAGTTTGCAGCAGGGCCGTCCCTGCACACGACAGCAGTCTCCTCCTTGACTCTCCAGACTGCCAGCCCGGGTGAGGAGTGGGCCGACCTCTCACTCCCTGCACAGCCCGCCTGCCTCACGACGGCGGCTCTGTTGGTGCTCGTTGGATGGAACGCCCCGTGCGTCCTCTCTCCGGGTCTTTCCACTGAAGCACGCTCAGCCAATTTGGTAGATAATAGATGTCTCAGAGTGGAAACGTGTGGAAAAAGAGCTCTTTCCTGGGGTCAGCACGGGACAGGAAAAGAGCTGGCTATTACTTCAATAAACAGAGTTCAGAGAAACACAACTCTCTGCACATACCGAGTTTCAAAGTCCTGATTTCAAGGGAAGGGGAACAGTCAAAAACCCAACCCAACACTTTCCACCTTTGGAGCCTGGGGTGGCCTGCCAGCCGAGCAGCTATTAGCATGAGGTTGCACAGAAAGGAACACAGTGCTGCCGGCCCCGCGGTCTGACGGTTCAGGAGTGATAAGTGGCTCAGGTCCCTGCACACACCTTTCTTCAGGGGACTGTAGGGAATGACGCTCCACGTTCCCACTGCCACCTGACTTCTGGGCCCAACACGTGCTGCCTCCCACTTTGTATAGGGTGAGAGTACATAGTCTTCTCTGAAATTGCATAGACCCCCTAAAGACATCGCGACTAAGCTTGTAAAAGTGCAAGTTGTTCTGCGTGTGTGTGAGTGTGAATGAGTGTTGCGTGATTTGGTTTAGATCACTGAGAACAATCCCAACTCTTCCTCATGGTTTAGTAGAGAGGATAGACTAGAACACAAAGTGTCAGGGCGGCAAAGAAACTTTGAAACCTGTAAAGGAGCAGAGGCCCAGAGAGGTTAAGAAACTGGGCTCAGGTCACAGATCAGGTGAGCCGCTGTGTTGGGCTCAAACTCAGCTTTTGAGAAATTTGAACAAGAGCTTTTACATGCTGACTGCATCCACTACAGCTGTGTCAGAACCAGAGCTGCGATCCTGGCCTCTACCTGTGGGCACACGTGCCAGGTGAGCACCTGGCATTCACACCAGGTGGTCCCTGAAGCACTTCTGGTAGGTTTGCTGCTATTAATGCTACAGTATTCACAACTGTGATGACTATTGGTTGAAAACTTCTTTGAAGATACGACTTTCTGCTGACAGGGGCTGATACGGGCAGACAGGAATGAAAGTCTTGCTCAAGGCCCTTGATGCTCTGAGTGAGGAGGAGCAGACCTGCAGTGTGGAGATTGAGGGAAGTTTCTTCTTTTTAGGAAACAATGTGTTAGGCACAGACTCTCATCTCTACACTTTTTCTCCCGGAAGGCGCAAGTGTGTGCGTGAACGCTGGAGCACATGGAGGGTTATGGATTCTTCTCCACCTTGAGAGGCTGTGTGTTATGCGAGATCTTAGCTTCTTCAGTTGTCTTTCTAAGGATTCATGGGGGAGAGATGGTCAGGCTGGTGTTCTGAACCTCAGCTGTCTTTGCAGTGTGCTGGAATAAATTGATTCCAATGTCTTGAACTTTGAGAGACGAGCACCTCAAATTACTAAATCTTCTGCTTATGAGAGAGGTGTGCTAGAGTTCACACTTTCCTACTGAGGAAAACCACAAGTCTGGATCCTTGACTGCCCTCCTGGCTAAGCCTGAGACGGAATGTGAATCCTTACTCAAGCCAGCCACTCTTCTTTCCTCACCTGCTTCTGGAGAATTCGAGAAAGATTGATGGACTCTGTGCACTGCAGGCCCCTTCCCAGGCTGAGTGTAATGTGGGCACCTTGACAAGAGAGGGTGGCCACCTCCGTCCTTCCACTTGGGGAGAGTTAACAATGTTTTTCCAAGGAATAAGGAACGGTGTGTTTTCACCCTGTTCTCTGGTCATCGTTTAATTGGCTTTTCTCCAATTAAACTGGCTGAGATGACTGACTTCTACAGGCTTGTAGAGCCCTCGTTCATCTCAGCCCTAAATCCTCCAGGCGACAGACCAGAGCTGGGTTGAGCGTGTTTGTACCTGTTGATTCCATGGAGGGTCTTTCTTGGGCTCCCTGGGCCCTTTCAATGGGATTCAGGATGGTTCTGTATAGTTAGGACTTGACACTCCAACAACAATGACAGTGATACACATTGTGATAGCAGCTGTCATAGTTTCATCTTGCTTTCCCTTTTATAAATCACTTATGCATATTTTATCTCATTAATCTCAATAAAACCAGGTCTTCAAGTTTGGAAAGAGCCACAATAGGGGAGGTAGAGGGAGATGTAAGCACGGAAAAATATTTTTAAGCATCTATTTTCAAGAAGATTTGAGTTAGTAAATTTTTGGAAGAAGGTATAGAAAAGGTTCTTTCATATTTTATGCTTGTTATTGTCACTGTGAGAAGAGCTATTGTTTTATAGAGTGACATAAATTTGAAAAAATGGTTATGTTTAAGAAGACAAACACAGCTCTGAATTATATACATCAAACATTATTCAACTTGGTGGCGTGAGATGTGTGGGCAATTATCCAACAAGGTAATTCCACATTACAAGCCTTGAAGTTAAAAACAGGTCAAAATGAATCAATTTTGTAATGGCTTTAGCTAGGTATTCGTGTTACGTAACATTTATTTTCTGTTGGTATGTTGTTCTTGAAAGTCTTGATTATCTCTGGTCCTCAACCAAAGGGGGTGTTCTGAAGAGGGGAGTTCTGGCCTCTCTGAAGCTACACCTGGAGGGAGCTTCCCAGCACACCTGCCCACAGCCCTCGCTCCGTAGTTACCTAGAGTTCTTACCAGGTGCACATGTGGGTGGTGAGACTTGCACCTGTGGGTCATCCTGGGAGCTCGTGCTCTGTTATGGCTTGGAGCCATCTGTTAACACTACCAAGAGGTGAAAAACCCAAACTCATCTTTGTTGTAAAAAGTAATTTTAGTGTTAGGGGCTGACCCAGTGGCATAGTGGTTGCGTTCGAGTGCTCTGCTTTGGCGGCCTGGGGTTCGCGGGTTCAGATCTGGGGCGCAGACCTGTGCACGGCTTATCAAGCCATGCTGTGGCAGCGTCCCCCATAAAGTAGAGGAAGATGGGCACAGATGTTAGCCCAGGGCCAGTCTTCCTCAGCAAAAAGAGGAGGATTAGCAGTGCATGTTAGCTCAGGGCTAATCTTCCTCACAAAAAAAAGTAATTTTAAATTCTAAACTGATAAAGCTATGTTACAGAAAGTTTGGAAAAACAAAACTTCTCAATCCTAGCCTTCTTACCCTAGCCTTCATGTCACTTGCTGTGTTTGCCCGCATCTCCTGTTCCTGAGTGTACTTTCTGTAAAGGTGTAATCACAGGCTATGAGCAATTTTACATCCTGCTATTTTTTACCAACATTGTGTTATTAGCAATTTCTATGTTGCTACATAGTCTTCAAAACCATCATTTACAAAGGCTGCTTACTGCTCCATAAGCATTTAGTTTATTGAGCAAGTTCTCACTACTGGATGACACTGTGGCCAGTAACTCAATACTGAGTCAGAGAGCATGACGTGGTTTTGCTCTTGATATACAAATGCCAGATCTCTTCCCCGAAATGGAACCACGCTGTCACCCCAACTTGTCACCAATGCTTCATGATGTAACAGGTAAGCAATCATTTCAATTACACTGTTTGAGCAGGAGCAAAGTTTGGCCATTTTCTCATTAAGAGTTATAATTTTTCTTTCACCTTTATGTAATAGAATATTGATGGTTTTCTCATCCATTTGTTTGATCTCATTACATAATGAGTTGTCCCTTTTTCAATGTGGCTGTAACTCCTTTAGCCTCTCTAGGGTTATCAGAACTTATCAAGAACAGTGATATTTTCAACCTTTTCATCATCAAAGACTCTTTTTATTATTTTTCCCACAGAGCCTGCGTTCATTTTTACTTTGATATGTTTTACCATTTTGTTAATCAAAGACATATTTAATTGCCAAGGAGAGCACCTGTTGAGTGTTGGATGACCCATGTACCTTGATATAATTCCAGCCAAAAGTAATGACCTTGTTTTGGCTAATCTGTGCAAGCTGGGCGATAGTTTGGGGTTCCCATGACAATGCCTCAGATGATGGACTCAGGCAGTCGGAAGCCTATGCCATCCTCCACCTGAATTTACTCAGGGTGCGGCTAGAAAGCACTGGTGGCGTGTACGAGTTTCCTGGATGGTTGAAGGCGTGGAGTCAGAGACCTCTGTTCTTATCTTCCATCCTGCCCCCCAAGGCCCCAGAGAGGTGAGGAAGGTGAACCTTATGTGCCCAGGAATCACTTGCTTTTACAAAGTCACATTAGGACTCAGAGCTTTGGGGAACTGATGGAAATTACCCAAATAATCTTTCTGTCCCCAAAGCATTGAGAAAACTGGATCAGTGGAAGTCATTGCCGATGTCCAAGCACCACCTGTGTGCCATGTGCTGAGCTGGGCACTCTGCATGTGCTGTCTCTGTGCCTCACTAAATTTTGAAAGATCAGCATTTTCATTCCAGGCTTGAGGAACCTGATATTCTTCGGGGTAAAATATCTCTTCCAAAGTGATGTAGCTCATAAACCCTAGCACCCAGATCCATCTGATTTGTGGCTATTTTTCCTTTCACCTGGTATTGGTCCCACCTCTCTGGGGTTTCATCTGAAACTTCAAAGATGACAGTTGGTCCAAGGCTCTTGGCCAAGTATGGACTTGGCAGGGTTCAGACAAGTCGCATAGGGATGTATTTTCTTCTTTGTGATTTTTCTGTAATTAAAAGATTTTCAACAATAACTGTGTATCTGAAAAATACCATAAACACTTTCAACATTTTTATGAAGCTGATGATTTGTTTAAGAAGGCAATAATGGCTGCAGGGCTTAGAGCAGAAGAAATGGCTTGTTTCCCTAAGATTTTCCTGTCTTTTTACCAGTGGCTAACCGAGCAAGCCACTAATGATGAGACGGAATGGAATTATGGGTCATTTCCCTTGGGTGGTGGCCAGTTTTCCACAGCAGGGTAAGGTGCCTGGGGGGCAGGAAACCTCTTTGGCTTTATGATATTCATGCAGGGCCCAGCCCTCAGCAGTTGAAGTGTTTTATTTCTCTTAAGTCTTGGGCCTGGACCCACAAGAACCCAGACTTTTAACCATAGTAGCGGCAAAAAGGCCAGGCTGGCATGTGGGCCGAAGGCCCGTGTGGAGTGGGAGGCAGACCTGTTGTTCTGAGTGTGGCTTTTCATTCGCTCGGTCACCTCGACGAGGTTATTGAAATTCTCTGAACCTCAGTTTTCCCATCTGAAGAAGGGGATGATGGTTCTTTCTTTATAGTGTTGCTGTGAAGTTTACGTGAAATAAAGTGCTTGGTGGAAGCACATTGAATATTAATTCTCAGCAATTTCATTTCTTCCACCCAGAAAAAAAGCTCTCTATTGAGTCAAATTTTATCCATTTTTCCAGGCTCAGACCAATAAGCTTTCAGGAAAGTTTACTGACACCCAGAAGAAATCTGCTCTGCTTGGACTAAAATATTTTAGGAGTTACTGTCCATTCTGTGTAGTAAGTTGGCATTAGTTAATTAGGCCTCATGTGGCCAGGTGCATTTTCACATTTGAGCCCAACCAGATGATAAGCTCTTCCAGGGTGGGACCATGTGCTAGCCATCTCGGATTATCCTGTAGTATTTAGCATAGGCGCTGGTCCTGTGCATCAACTCATCCATGTGAACCAGTAGTGCTCAAGCTGCGTGTTCAGAGCAGGTGCCTTGGGGAGGTGGAGCGGTCCCATACTGGCTGACACAGCACAGACTGTTGGCGGCCTCTTGTCCCACCTAAATTCTCAGGGCTACATGAGGGTGGAATCAAGTGTTCCTCTGAGCACTCATCTCAGCTGATTCTGAAGATAGGTCTTTGTGTGGCGGCAATGAACCCAAAAAAGAAATTCTATTTTGATTTGGTCACTTATTGGCATGAGGTTTTATTTTTGCCATGTTGCGGTGAACCAGACCTCCTGGTTTGTGCTTACTGGGGCCCACTGTGTCCTGGATACCGGGACAGACAGGAGCAGCTGACTGCACCAGGAGGGACTTCTGTTTCCATCTGGATGAAGTCACCACCAATGAGCACGTCTATTGTTTGTGGCTAACATGGCTATGACATGTAAAGGTAACTTCAAAGAGAAGATTGTGGCACCAGTGGGGAAACTGGTGAAGGGTGTGGTGACATCTTGTACACATTTTTACATGAAGAGAAACACAAGAGAAGGAAGAAATGAGAGAGGAGGGCGAGGAGCAGAAAGAGAGTTTTGAGGATCAAGAGAGGAGTGTGACTCTTGCTTCTAAGGTTTGCCTTCTTTGAAACCAGTGTCTCTGGGGTGATGTGTCTTTGAAGTGCTAGAATCTTAGTGAATGGGACTAGTAATTCTAGAATATGATAGATTTCACAATCATAACTTAAATTTTGTCTTTCCTCCAACATGTTCAAAGTATACAAAACATGATATAGCATCAATCTTGCTAACAGCCAGGTGATACAGTCAGGCAACAGATGTGATTAGTCTACTCAGTTTATTGAAGAAGGGGAAACTTTGAGTTTTAGAGGACACTTTAGTGACATCAGCATTACCCAGGAGCTTGTTCCCATCAAATCTGAGTCTGCATCTTAACAAGACCCGGTGGCTTTGTGCACATTCTGGTTGAGAGCTCTGTTTCAGGTCAGTGAGAACCCCCCTCTCCACTCCTCACACGAGAGTCCCAGCAGGCGCCAAGGGAGCCATCGTGACCGGGCTAGCTAGACAGACATGACCTGACACGGACAGAATGAACTCTCAACTGAGAGAAAGCACAAAAAGAAGCTACCGAGAAATGAGCTCTGACTAAACACTACTGCCAGCCAAACTCAGGTGTGTTATTCGTGTGGAAGCCGCGGAAGGGAAGGGTTTCATGAGTGATTGGTGTGGTATGCAGGAAATGGCGACCTGTCTCTGTTCAAATTATCCTCTTCCTCTAATTATCCCCTCAAGAGAAGGCATCCTGAAGTGCGACTGTGAAAGTGAAAGGGCTGAGCGGTGACTCAGGGTGGCTTCCTGACTCTGCAGTCACCAACCTACGGTCCCTTGTGAACGCTGGTAATGAAGGCAAAATCCCCTTCTGGTTTATTGTTACTTTAGTCTCTACACCTCGTGGAGCTCAGTTTGCTGCTGGAAACTGAGAGACATTTACTGACTATAATGTCTACCCAACAGGGTCATATGAACTCAAGTGAAGGCACGTGTTTGCAGAGCACTGGGTCCTTGTGAGACACATTCCTCATGAAACGAGTCCCCTTTTTTGTCCCTGAACAAATGCTGTCCCTGGCAGAGTCTCCTTGTTTGTGTCACTGGCACAAAGCCCTTCTAACCACCTGTGCACCATGTGTAGGAATAAGGTCTCCTCTGTTCCTCAGCGGATATTATGAGTTCTGGAGACTTCCGCCTTCCACTTAAAGTGCTTCCCATAGAGAGTGGATTTGGAACTCTTTATGGACTGGTAGCACCAGGATGCACTAAACCCACAAAAGCACACTCCACATGGCCTTTTGATTGCTGAGGTGTGACCCAGGGCACAAAGCTGGGGACACCCTCCCGTGCCGCCTCTGCCCGACTTGCTGCCCATCCCTATGGAAGCGGGAGTGAGTCAAGGCCGACACTGGGCTTGGAGCTCAGGTTCTGGATGGGGATCCGGGCCATTGTGTGGCCAGTACAATTCAGCCTGACAACAAGCTGTGTTTCACTGTGCTTTGGAAGGGCAGCTGATGGGCAGCCGGGCGCCCACTGGGCCCACAGAGGAAAGGGCTCCCGAGTGAGAAGCCCAACTCAGTGCTCCGAGTGCTCTCAGCACTAGGTTTCAGGAGAGATGAAGTGTGGGGGCTGGCTTGAGCACTCCTGGAAGTGGCCTCGTCAAGTCCTGTGACAAGATCTCTTATTTGGAAAGTGCAGTGCACGTGGCCTTTGGTCAATTGGATGCCACAAAAGCAAGTTGGCCCCTGACAATGGTTCCCGCTGACTGTCACTTCAGTGGGGCCTGTCTAATGAGCCACTCCACATTGCACTTGGTCCTTGGGACCGTCCACTTCCTGGATTTTTGCTTTGGTTGGTGTCATTCCAGTTTAGACAATAAACATTTCGGCATGAGCTATGCCATTCTCCACAAACTGCAGGGTTAATGTTTGCTAGAGGTAAACGACTCACAGTATGGCAGGGACCCGAGGGCACTGTGAGATGGCTATATCGCCCCCGCCTCCAGCTGAGGAGAATCTATTTATAACGGCCTCCAGGGCAGAGTTGCCAGATAAAAACAGGATGCTCAGTTAAACTTGAATTTCAGATAAACCACAAATAATTTTTTACTATAAATGTGTCCCAAATATTGCATGGGACAAACGTATGCTAAAAAATTCATTGTTTATCTTAAAGTCAAATTTAATTGGATGTCCTGCATTTTCATTTGCTAAATCTGGTGACTATTCTGAGGGCCGTCTGTGAAGCTGCATTTCTTGAAAAGATGGCCCAGAACACAAAGCCTGACGCTGACCCCCAAGGGCAAAGGGGAGGGTTCAAGTGGGTGTGGGAAGCGTGACAGATGACAGAGGGATGGGCATGGCTCTGGAGAGGCCGTGGAGGGATCTGATTTATAGCAACACAAGGTGAGATATTTTAGGCATCTGCCACTGACCCGGGCTTAACTTGAGCTTCAGAAGTTTCTTCTCTGAAGCAGCTGAGCTATTTCTGGGGAGCGACTTTCTCACATCACGAGTCTATCACTTTTAAGGGACATTTTGGAGACAGAAAGTGCTGGCTGTGGTCAGAACTCATTTCTGGCAAATAATTGAGAGGCTCTCAAGGAGGGATGCAGCTGTGCTGGGTGGCCCTGCCCTAATGCACGAGGAAGCCCGCCTCTCCGGGAGCCGCCCTTATTGACCTGAAGTGTGTCTCACGTTCGTCTTCCGGTGCTGGAGTGCGGTGTGTGGGTCTCTCCTCGAGGTAACTGAGGGCACCACTCTCAGAGTTTTGGGAAACTTCAGTTCTTACCCTACCCTGTGAAGAGCAGATTTTGAAGACAGATGCTGAACAATAATTATCATCATGAATGTCACACATATGGATCAAAGCACTTTAAATTATGCTAATGCGTTCAGTCCTCACAACAAACTAATACGGAAGGTAGGATTTTACAGATAAGAAAACTGGGACACAGAGGCTGACGTGCCCAAGACACGTGGCTGATGAATGATGACAGCACCTCAGTCTCGGATCTAGCAGTGTCTTTCCTGTTCCAGAATATGAGGAGAGACAGAGAGAGAGACAGAGAGAGAAACAAAGAGAGAAAGATAGAGACACAGAGACAGAGACAGAGAGAGAGAGAGAGAGAGAGAACCGAAAAATGAGAAGCACCAACTAGAACATTGAGCCTCCTGGGCTGTGGCTCCCCGGTGACGGGGTCTTGGCTGTTGGTGGGCCCCAGGGCTCAGGCGGAGGGACCCAGGTTCAGACAGCCTAGCCTGGCCGAGTTCTGAACATATGAAGAGCTTCCTGGGGCAGAGCAGCACCCAGCTCTGTGGCTCCTTCCCTGAAGAGGATCCGGTCCTGGTCTGGAGGACCCCCCGGCAGCCGCCCCTCTACTCTCAGAGCCAGTTGGCTCACGGCCCCAGGTGTTCACTCCGCCTGCCTGTTCTCCAGCCTTCCTGCCCCACGCTCTGTCCTCACACCTTTTATTTGTAACACGCTCCACCGAGTTCCGAGGCAGGCGGTCTGTGGGGAAACTCCAAAAAGCCCTTCCCTGAGGCTCCGAGTCTCCAGGAGCCACATGGTTCAAACCCACCAGGAGATGCTAGGCCCTTGCTGGTCTGTGAGGTGCTGGGTGATGGGCTGATTCACAGCAGTGCAAACTGACGACTGCCTGCTTCCTGCAAGCTTAGGTGGGAGTGCGGGTGCTGGGCACCATGCCGTCCCATCCCTTCCATCTCAGGGACACAGGCACCCAGCCCTGGAATTGCCTCCATGAGACGGTGATTCCTTGGTAGGGGGGCTTGTTTTATTTTATTTTTCATGTTTAATCTCCAGTGTTAACTACAACGTTGGCATACAGTAGGCGCTTAATGAATGTTGATGGGCTGGTTGACCTCTACGGGAAAAAGCAGTGTAGTAACGCCCTCCTGCTATTCCATGTAAATACATAGCTTTATAATGGCGCCACTGTTCTTATTCCAGTGTATGCAGACATTACTTATTCTGATGGGATTGCAAGAATAGTTCTCGCCTTTGTGGAAAGAGGCGGCATCTCCTGCAGGTGCCCACCTGTCCGTGCTCAGGGAAGACCCGTCTGCAGACTGAACAGATGCTCTGGTCCCTGACACTCGGCCTTGGTCTCAGGAAGGCGGGAGAGGGACACGGAGGGCAGACCCGCCCCTAGACTGCTGGGTCTCTTCCACCGGGAGTGGCTCCCAGGAGAAGGTGCGGGTTTGCACAGCCTTTCTGGAAGCAGCAGCAGCAGCAACGTCTTTCAGCTCTGCCAGGATGCCTACTGTCACACAGGCTGCAGCGCTGGTGTTGGCGGTGCTGCTCCAAAGGTGCATCCAGGGTCCATCGTAAAGGGCGAGGTTAGCAAAATCTCAGCGTTTCTGTTCAGGTGGGGGAAGGCTGTGGCAAATTAGTAAAAAGCTAAAAAGGTTGAGATAAAATATTTTTAAAGAAATGCAGCTTACTATTTTATGTATAGTAGAGCCAAGTTAACAGAGAAAACGTTAAGAAAATTAATGTGGTTTCAAGAGTCTGTACTTAAACACATTACATCTAGAATATTTGTTACACACACACTGGTACATCTGAGGCATGTGCACACGCAGTCCAGTTTGCCTCAGAGCTGTCACACTATGACCTTGCTCTTTCGTGGAAATATACATGTAAAAGTCACCCTGACATGCTGGGTGGACCACCTTCCAGTCAGATTCTTCGATGGTTTCATTGGCCACAGGACAAAACCATGTTCACCTGGTCTGGGCTGTGAGGACCTGCTCCCGTCCAGACCCACTGCGCCGCCGTCTCCTCCTCTCGCTTCATCCACAGTGATCCTGTTCTAGTCAGTTCTGAACACACCATGCTCCTCATGGGAATGTCCTATTCATCCTTCAAGTGTCAGCTCACAGTCACCTCCTCCAGGAAGCCTTCCTCGCCCACCTCAGCCTCCTAGACGTTACTCCTCTGTGTGGCCATCACCATGGGACATCAGAACATTAACACTCACACAATAGTAGTTTTGGATGGCATATCTGTCTCCTCTCTAAGTCTTCAAACTCCTCCAGGGTCGACATGTCTGTTCATCTCTTTCCTCCACTTCCTACAGTTCCTGGCACATATTCGGTGCTTGTGAATCTGTGGTCAATACATTTGGAAGATGGAAAGTACTGAAGCAGTATTTGCATCAGGTTTCTTCTGTATCAGATTTCTAAGATCTACCACCTCTGTCGTGTACAACAAAAAAACAACTGACTTTGTGGACACACTCGTCCTCGCCACACTCCCCATGTCCGCAGGGTGGGCGTTTTCATGCTATTTAGCGCCTATCATCTTTCCCAAGAAGCATTATCCTGGCTCCTCCACTGAACGTGTCTTCCATCACAAATGAGTGGATAATCCCCGCGCCTTCTCCAGGATGATTACAGGGCTGTCAGCTCGCTCACAGTGCTCGTGGCTGGAGACCTGGGGTCTCAGGGAGAGGTTTGGAGCCACAGCTAACACAATGTCTTGGTTATGTGGTTTCCTTATGTAAGAATTCGGGTGCAGCAAACAGAGCAGGAGGATTAGATGTAGATTCTCTTGGAAATTTGAATCTGGAAGTTTTACAAAGAGCATACTCGGCAAAGAATTGAAATCCTTGCTTTGGGCTGAGGTAAGGGAGGGCAGAGCAATGTTTTAGGGTCACACAGAGAGCCTGAATCCCTCGTTCCTAATTGTGTTCACAAGGCCACATGCTTGTAGGTTTGACCTTGACCTTCTCCCAGTGCCTCTTGATCTTCAATGAGAATGGGACGTAGGAACATATAATGCCATCTCTGTGGATTGCTTTGTCAACTTTAAGAAACAATGTTTGCATCCTGGTGGGTGTTAGGGTAGACTGATCGGTTTCTGTCGCTGTGTCAGGGCCTCGGGACCTCTTGAGTGACACGAGAGGCTTTCTGTTTCCACGGCGTTTCCTTGGCTGGAGCAGCACATGTGGAGCCGAGGTCCAGAGGAGGCAGGCCGAGCTCGGTCTGTGCAGAAGTTGTCTGAGATGCGTCAGCGCTCACACCTGGCTGGAGGGGACGTCTGCTGAGTTCCAGGTAAATGTCACAAGCTCTGGGGGCTAAACCAATGTTGGCTCGAACTACTTCAGAGTTTGAAGTGTGTGTGGAGTGTTGCTGGAAAGGCTACTTTCTCTGGATTTGTAGTATGGTTTCAGCACTGACCTAAGACCTTAATACCAAGAGAATCTGGACATTTGTTAAATATGCTTCGTAATCACAGAATCACAGGAAAACAGGGTGAGGGAGACCTGGGGATGTCCTCGCAACTGCCGGCTGGTCTGACTTGGGAAACTTATCCTTTGGTCCACGGGCTGTCTTTGGAAACAGCTGGAGGAAGGAGTACTCTGGACTTCCGGGTGAATTGTTTCCCTGGATTGACTATCGACAAAACTGCCAAGCTTCACTTCTTTCCCTTTATCAGCATCTTCTCCTGTTGCAGCCTGAACCGCACTAGCTGTGGGTGGACCTGGGCCTGCAAACCCAGGCTTCAAATGAGTCAGTTTCGGCTCAGGTGGTGCTTCTAATGGGAATTCTGATGCACATCCTAAACCTGATTGATGTGCTGATTGATGATTAAGATGCCAAAGTTGCTGTGTTCCACAAAGGCTGGAGAAAGACCATCTGAAGAACGTGCCTGTCTGCTCAACTGCTTGATTACCTGGAGGGCTGGGCCCAGGCCCTGGCTGAGTCAGTTTAGGCTCAGGTGGTGCTTCTAATGGGAATTCTGATGCACATCCTAAACCTGATTGATGTGCTGATTGATGATTAAGATGCCAAAGTTGCTGTGTTCCACAAAGGCTGGAGAAAGACCATCTGAAGAAAGTGCCTGTCTGCTCAACTGCTTGATTACCTGGAGGGCTGGGCCCAGGCCCTGGCTGAGAGGTGTGAACTTGGCTCCACTTTCCTCATCTGAGATGGGGGTTGAAACATCCCCCAAGAAAGAATCGTGAGGATTACAGGAGACAATGGGTGCTCAGTAAGGGTGATCAGTGACCACGAGGCTGTTTGCTCCTTGCTTCTGGCCTTTCCCACAGTAAACACACCCTCAAAGTCAGCGGAATTCAGCCTCGGGAGATGACTTGCTCTCCTAGGGCCCTGGGGTCAGATCTGAAAGCCTTTTGGTTGTGTAACTCAGGCTTCCAAAGTGCAAAGGCCACCCTGAGAAGACACATCATGGACAATCGCTCCAGTCGGCCTCTGTGGCAAAGGGAATGGCATGCTGGGGGGTCTGGGCCTCCCACCCTCATCCCAGGTCTCCGGAGCACCCTCTCCCAGGTGGGACGCCCTTTCTCACCTGGTTGACTCTGACAGCCATTGACACAGCCGATCCCTGGAGGCACCTATGTAATTCCTTCAGAAAGGGCCTCCTTACCCAGTCATAAAGCGCTGACATCTGTCAAGGCCCCTGAGCTTTGGGCCAACACGCATCAGCCACCAGGAGATTAAACAGTAACAAGTAATACTGTGTGCTTGCAGAGGACTTTATAGTTATAGAAGACTCTACAGTTTACAGAGGACTTAGTTTACAGAGGACTTTTTACATTTACAGAGTATTTTACAGTTTACAGAGGACTTTCAGTTATAGAGGAGTTTACAGTTACAGAGGACTTTACAGTTTACAGGGGACTTTGCAGTTACAGGGGACTTTACGGTTACAGATGGCTCTGACACATGATTACTGAAATATTCTAACTTTATCCAGTGCTTCCCAAATAGCACTCCAAGAACATGTCAGTGTCTCTCTGGGAAAAGAGTAACAAGGACCTGGTATTTCCTGGTTCTTCTGGGCCTGCAGACTGCCCCTGGCTTCTGGAAGCATGAGTCCCTTATGAGATTTTCCTGGTGCTCACACACTCACCCCTTTTCCTGAAAGGATCACATGGCATGTCCTTTTGGCAGGGACCAGACCACAGGATTTCTTGGGTTCACTTGGATGTGGCAGAATTGAAGACCGTGCCAATCCTGTGGAATGCTCTGGGTGCAGGGGAGCATGTCCCTGCCCGTGTGGATGGCAGTGGGGCTCCCAACCTGCCGTAGATGGACATTCTTCTCCTCTCTGCACACAACGGCCACCGTTACACTGACCTGGAGAGGGTTGTCAATCAGATATGCAATATTCTTAACGTTCTACCCCAGACAAATATTCACATACCTTAGTTCCATCATATTGTTACCCGATTTTCCAAAAGAGAGAAGTGTGCTGTAAGGCATTGAACCCTGAGGTCCAGGCGCAGTAAGCCAAAGGAAAGATACAAAAACAGAGGGGACCTTCAGATCCCATGGCTCCTCTCAAGGAACAAGCTGTCGTCTGGTCACAATCACAGCAGAAGGCATGCTGGGTTCAGTTTTATTTTAATTTTATTTGAAACCAAAGAGCAGTCATTGATGAAAGTCAGTTAATCAACATTTTCCTTCTCCTGGACAAGAACCCCACATCTGAACTCCTGCCTGAGGTGAGGGGTGGTGTGCGGTGGTCTTTGAGTTTGGCTTATGATGAATGTCTGCTCCTGGGAGGCTGTGATAGCAAGCACCCAGCGTCTTCTTTTTCCTTTTAGATCTTAGACTTTCCTACCTGTCGAATCCACTCATGAATGTCTTGACAGCTCTTTGTTGGGAAACATGTACTCTCTTCTCATGGAATGTCAGGACATGTGCTCCACCGTCACGGGAAGCTGTGAGTTTTTTAATTAAAACCAAGCATGCACAGAAATGAAATCACCAGGGTCTCATGGTAACCAAAGGTTTTCCTCCAAACTCAGTTAAGTGACGCTCCACATGGTCTTGAGAAATTTACTCTCTGTGCCTCAGTTTCTCCATTTCAACATTGGCCTTATAAAGCAATTTCCCTTCACAGTCCTTGGAATGCATCAAGATGAACTAGGTCATTTCTGCAAACAGTATGAAGTAAATCCCAAAGCTGAACCCCTGACTGCCACGCCCATGCCAGATGGACCCCGGCCATGCCCAGCATCCCGGGCATTCAGGTCCCCTTTCACAACTCAGGTCACGTGGCCGTCCTGTCCCCTGCATGCCACCTGATGGGCCCTGGTGTCCTGGCGGCGATCTCTGAGCCTTTGGAGTTATGACTCGGCCAGCTATTTTTTTTAAAGTGTGCCCAACAGGAACTTTTAAAAAGTTAAGTCAATAAAAATTATTTTCCTTTAGATAAATTCTAACAACCCTTAAGGAAAATGAAAAAGCTCTGGGGTGCCACAGACCAGGCCTCAGAGTGACTGGTTTTTCAGGTTGGGCGAGACTCCATCTGCCTGACACGGGGCAGCGTCCTCCTGGGCTGTGTCCTCCCTCAGACGGTGGGCGTTTCCTCCTGAAGGAGTTAGACACGCTCCGTCCAGGGCAAGATTCAGACGATTGGGTGGGTTCTGTGTGGCCCATGAGGGGCCATGGTGAAGTCTCGTTATGGTGACAGCTCCATCATGGAGGGGTCCTGGGAAAGAACAGACTAGCAGAGACTTCCTTAATAAACCCCGTTATAGGCGACACGTGCTCCACACACACGTAAATGAAGCCGCCCCTCACTCTGTGTGGATGCCTGTGAGCAGCATGTTCTCCACGGGACTCGAGAGTGTGAAGTCCTGGCCCTGCCTCAGTTTCCCCCCCAGCTGCCCCTTTAAGAGTCCCTGATAACATCCATTATTAAATCACTCCCAATTTTAACGTAAGATTCTGATTCACGAGAGAAACAAAGCTCAAGTTCAAGGCCCAGATTTAGTCGGGTTTTGGGGTTTGGTCTGCATTTCCTGAGGCCTGGGCACTAAAGGGTCCAGGAGAGTTGACTTCCCACCTGGGGTCCTGCTGTGAGAATGTAACACCTAGTGGGAAGCGGGAAGGGAGAGCTGGGCCCATCCAGAGCCTGTGCCTGGGGCGGGGGGCTCTGATCTCCCATTAGCAAGACAAGGAGCGGCCCCACCATAGCAGCAAAGGGCGGTTTAAGTCCATCCTGTAAGCTCTGGGCACCTACTCACCTTCCAGCTTGGTGGCCAATGGCCCCGTGTCCCAGCCCCAGCACCCCTAGGTCCTGTGACCCCAGCCCCCATGACCCCAGCCTCGGTGCCCTCAGCCCCTGTGCCCTATCTCACTTGGATGGGTGGCAGGGGGTACGGTGACACCTGAGGGGCTGGTGTGGCTGACCCCTGTCTCTGTGGCATGGTCGCCTGTGCTGGCCTGACTCTGGGGACCGCTGGCGGCCAGAGCAGGGCAGGACGGTGAAGTCAGGACCAGCAGTCATTCACAGACCCCTCCCGCCCCGATTTACCTCACTCCCTCTCCCTCCCTTATCCCCTCCGCTCCTCCTCTGGGGCGTGGAGAAGGGAGAACACCTGTGCAGTTAAAGAGAAGGAAGGACACAGAGGGAGGGAGGGGTGGGGTGGGGGAGGACCTGAGTCCAGGTTTGAGGAGGGGGTGGCTGCACCCTCACCCTAACACAAGAGAGAGTGGGAGCGTGTGAGGGGTCTCGGGAGCTGAGACAGCTGCCAGGGAACTGGAACCCCCAGAGGAACTGAGATCCCCGGGCTGCAGGTGAGACCCCAGCTCCAGGTGAGACCTGTGGACTGCAGGTGGGACCCTCTGCAAGGCCTCAGGGCCAGGGAAGGGTAGGCGTGTGAGGTGTAAGAGGAAGGAAGCCAGCCCTCCCCAACGGCTCTTCATCCCTGTGGCTGTCTTTGTTGCCACCCGAGGTCACCTCTACGTGACTCCACTGGAGTGAAACCTTGTTCTTCGTCTCCTTGGGGCAGCCGTGCCCCCTGAGTGAGCAGCCAGTATTCCAGGAAACAAGACTTCCAGCTTGTCCTTTACTTTGGGTTTAAGGTCATGAAATCTTACAGACCAGCAGCAGCAGCATTTCCCTCCTCGACATGTCCACGACTCTCTGTCTTTCCCTGCATCTCCAGATATTGGTTCCTGCAGATCCGGGAGCAGTTCCAGGGGAATGAAGCGGCCTGCACTGTCGCCCTGAGGTCACCAGAACAAAGACCTGCCAGCCACCCCCTGGCATCTGCTTCACATAATCCTGCCGATCTAGACCTGAGGTACCCAGGCCCCATCCTCACATGATGGCTGCCGTGTGCCTCGGAGCGTTGAGTGCTCACCCGGGCTGACTCTGACTAGCACTCCTTCACTTGTCAGGGGAGTCATTTAGATGCAGCTGCAGTTCTTGCTCCTAGGGGCTTCACATCCAGGACATGCTGGGCTCACAACCAGTGGGAAATGAGTCAGTCTGCTTTTGGGTGAGGTGGACATTGCACCGCTCAGGTTGTGTACAAGCTCCCTCTGTGCAGTGTCACCAGCAGCACCGTGGCTGTGGCTCTGGTGAACAGCTTTCCTTTCTGTGGGATTCAAGCCCTTGCCCTCAGTAGCGCGTGTTTTAAAATGCCCAGCTGTCTCCAGCAGGGCCAGCATCAGCTCTCATGGCTGTGAGCAAGCGACAGGCTGCAGAGAGGCCTGGAACACCAGTGCCTGCAACACTCAGAGGTGGGCCCATCCTGGGCAGCCTGGGTCTGTCCCTCACCTTCGCTTCCTCCTAGTTTTCTCTCTGTAGATGCAGGGTGGGGACTTGATGCTCCCTTGTCTTGTTCACTTGTTCACTCACTTACCCCGTAAATACAGGGTGAAGCCATGTGCCGGGACTGGACCACACTCCAGGACCAGAAAGGGACCTACAGCTCTGGGATTGCTGTCCTTTGATGTTTCTGCTTAAAACTGTAGAGTGGTTTACGGTTTAACAAGGACCACCATGTTATTGCTCTATGGATCCTCCCAGCAACCCCGAGAGTGGGGCAGAGTAGACAGTCTCACTCACAGATGGAGGAACAGGACTCGGGGACTGTTTGCAGCCATCGCTCAGTGCTTGGGGCCTCAGGGAGTGAGTACGAGTCTTGAAAGCTGGTGGGGTGACTGCTAGGGTGTCTCCTGGACCTGCTGCTGGAATCATCTGTGTGTCCTTGAAAACTCAGCTGCTCTGTGGTGTCTTCCCACCCAGAGTGATGTGACCTCACTACAGAAGGGCCTACATGTTGCAGCTCCAGTCTCATGGAGCAGAGCACGGCAGGTTAGCGTAGCAGGTTCTATCAGGCCCAAGAGCCAAAGTGTGGTCCCCCTCCCTCTCTCCCCGTGGATGAAGGGCAACTGACAAAAGCGTTACCTGTTGTGCAAGGTAAGACCATAAAATGGTCACGACACACATTCTTGTAAGTCACACACGTGGCCAGCTCACTGCCCTGGGAGGCAAGGATTCTAAAATGCTGAGGGGTAAGACTCACACACACATTCCACCAACTGGAGAAAGGCCTCCTCATCCGAAACGGTATCTTTTCCACTGGTTCAGATCTGCCCTGAAAGCCGTCCTTTCTCTTTCCTTTCTGTCCAGCAGACGTGTGGTTTCATCTGGGTGTGGAGGAGATCAGGTACAGAAGGCACAGAGTGCGAGTGCCCGAGGGCAGCTGGGGGCTCCCGTTCCCAGGGCAGCAGCAGTATGATCGGTCAGAGCCTTTGCACACGTCTTCATTTTACGAGGCACTGAAATGCTACCTGGAATTGGACATGTAATTAATAACATGATAATGCACAATCACATACTTGGTTAGTGAAGCAAACAACCAAACTTGTAGAATTTGGTTTCCCACACTCTCCCCTGGGGAAGAAAGAGACACATCCACCACACACACATTTCCTTCCACACTTGCACCCCCGGGCCAGGACGAGGGCTCCTGTGGAGCCTGGGCTGGGACCATGGGAGAAACACTCGCAGGAAGTGGAACCACACAGGATGACACAGCGAAAGCCACGGAAAGGGTGAGCTGTTTTAGAAGCTGAGAGAGTCCCCGGTGGACCCTCCGAATGTGTTTCTGCAGTTATTCTGCATCCCACTCCCTCTACGAAAGTGTAAAAACATCCAGGCTACTTTGTCAGAGGACACAGCAAGTTCTTAACTACCCTTTGAGTGTGATCTAACCTAGGTGTGATCTCCCTGGATTTTGTTGATTTGTTATTTCATCCTTGCTTTTCAAGAACAAAGGCTCTGAATGAGCCTGGGCTGGATGCGGTTCCTGACCTGCTCCGTCTGTCCGACTCTGGTGCCTGCACTGGACAAGCCCACGATTCCTCCAGAGGCATCTCTCATCTGTAAAGTGGGGTAACCATTTACTCCCTAGGGTTTGGCACAAGCAGAAAATGAGTTAATTGTTCATGTTCTGCCAGGTACACAGGCATTCGATACATGTTCTTCTCTCTTTTCAAATTGCCAAAGATTTACAAATTTAGAATATCCAGAATTCCTGAGCTGATACTCAATGTGGTATTACTTAGGAACATTAAAAACGTCTTAATTTAAGAAAATCTTTTCC
Organism: Ceratotherium simum simum; assembly: GCF_057802395.1. NCBI lineage: Eukaryota > Metazoa > Chordata > Mammalia > Perissodactyla > Rhinocerotidae > Ceratotherium > Ceratotherium simum. The sequence goes on from NC_141937.1 coordinate 383,307, forward strand.
TGCTCAGTACTTATCTTTTCAAATCCAGCTGTTCTCTGACATCGTATGCAAAGTGATCATGTGGCCTTGGGGCTTGTTGGTCTGAAAACAAAGCCGCCACACAGACGCGGGAGTGAGGGGCACATCTGGGGTGGCAACAGCCTCTCTCATGCTGCCTGGTTTCCTGGAGGGAGAACAGAGCCCAGAGCTTCTATGAGCTCAGACCCGTCCAAGGAACAGAGAGCGGGGCCGCGGAGGAGGCACAGCTGTGAGGCCGCCTGTGAGGCCGTCGGTGGAATTCCTAAGGCCTCTCCTGAACTCTCGGGGAGAGAGCTGCTGAAGATGGTGGGCGGTCAGCCCTCCTTACTTCCTCTCTGCAGGCTCCACGGAGGACCTGTCCACGCGACGATGAAGGACGAAGGACGGCATCACAGCTGGAAGCAGCTTCCGGGAGGAAGGACAGTTCTGTGTGCGGCTGTCTCCTCTAAAAGTTTCCAACAGACACCCTTGACATGCTTGGGCTTTGACAGAAGGACAAGGAGAGAGGACAGCTTGGGACGCTGTAGGCCTCAGCAGCCAGGCTGCACCCCATTAGCAGAAGGTATTTAAAGATCAGACACAAATAATAGCATTCACACACACACTTTATTACAGGGCTTAATAGCCGTATCAAGAATCAGGAGAAAAACAATATGTCCTTTTATGGCGTTTTAAACTAAAAAAAAGGGAGAGAGGAGAAGCTGCCCTGTCAGACAGCATTTCTGTTTCTCTGAAAGTAAGTGCTATTTTGACAGCGCTCACAGTTGCTGTCATTATTATCCCTGTAAACTTTCTAGCTTCCTAGGAATGGGCTGTCCCTCCCTCCCATACAGCCCTCCCTCTCAATCTGCTTCTCCTGCCGGGCTTAATTGAATGTCCTGATGCGCAGGAAAAGGGTTAATGGCAGAACCCCATCTCACAGTATCTTGGATTACAGACAGCCAGCCAGCAAAGGCTGGCAGCCTGGTAACGAGGCCGCACCGTGGGAACAGGCGGGGCGGACAATGATGGGATTGACAGTGAGCGTGGAGAGGCCACCTTTGGGAGAAACCATACCCCACAGCATGCGGAGAAAGTGAGAAATAGTAGCAGATGCTGCAGGACTAGAAGCAACAGATGCCTTCTGGCCACAGTTCAGCCAACCAACCAGCACACGCCATCCCCAAGCGGGGGGCATTTCTGCCCCCCCCCCCGCCTTTGTTGGAGGGAGGCAGCAAATACAAATATTGCAGAGGAATTAAAAACAGCAGATGGTGGCAGCAGGATTTGATGAGATCAGGGTCAGGTACAGGCATACATTTGGTGCAGCATTAATCATCCGTTCCTTTGGGGAACTGGGAGTTCAGGCTCTAACGCAGCATCACGCTGACCACTTTGGGGACAGTTTACTCACGCCCTCCCCGCCCCTGGCTGCCTGTTCCTCCAGCGGGCTGACCCCTCCATCGGTCTTTAGATGTCTCATCAGATTTAGCAGAGTTTAAGGAGAACATATGCTGAATATTTTGTTAATTCAATTTGTGTTTAAATAATTGATGTTGGCCAATTCCAAACGTGGAATTTAAAAAGCCTCATATGTTGGGTTTGATACATTATCATCCTTTTGCGTGACACCGGTTGTTTTCATTATCCGACAAATATTCGCCTCCTTTTTATTACGAGCTCAGGTGCGTTTTGCCGTCTTTTATCTCCTGGCCATTGCAAAGGATGTGGCCTCGAGTTTTCATATTTATGTCCTCGTAGGTGTCAGAAGGAAATTCTTGTAAATTGTGGATTCCTGACGGAAATGTCAGTGGATGACGGAGTGGGAGCAGCTCGTCATGACCTTCAGGGAGTGCATGCTTGTGTTCGGTGGCTTTCCTGGGAGGCCGACCCGACGTCGTCAAGAGCACGGCCCTGCAGGTGCACCATGGATGCTCGGGAAGAACACAGACCGATGTGCGTGTGGGCGGCCCCGCGTGCTCGCAGTGAGAGTGTCTGTGCTGGCTTGAGGTGTTTTCTGTGTGTCTGTGCCTGTGTTGTGTGAGGGCATGTGGCCACTTAATAATGCGCCTTATGAGAAATGAAACAAGTTTCAAATGCTTTCAGAAAGGAGTTGAAAGTCTCTTTAAGGATTGTCACACATCTCTGGTCCTCACAGCTAGAAGGATTTCTTACAACGTTTATGCTTTGCAATTGTAAACCATATTTGCTTCTTTTCCAGGCACAGATGTAGTTCTTGCCACGCTGTGGGAACCTCGTGAAGGTAGGTCTGCGGGTCTGTGAGAGGCTAGGATGAGGGCATGCATTCATCTGGGCTCTGCTCCCTGGGGCAGTGTCTTGCTGAGGGGCCTATGGGGACCAACAGCTCGAGCGCCTTCATCTTCAACGGTAGAGCAGGGGTGAGTGGGAAGAATTTGATGTCTTTGATCTAAAGAAAAAGTGTCTCTCTTGGAGGAAGGAAACCTAGATATGATTTTTACACTTAAAAATGAAATGTATTGTTTATTCCAATTCAAAAGTAATAGCTGCTCAGTTCTAGAAAACCTAGAAATAGAGGCAAGTAGAAAGACAAAACCACATGTGTCTCCCCGTCCACAGGCAATCTAGGAACGTCGTGGTATGTGTCCTTGAAGTCTTTTTTCACACAAAATGTTTATGGTTTGGTTTTAGATAGTTAAGGATTCTATATCACATATGATTTTATATCTTGATTTTTTTGCTTTTTTATTATGATGTAAGCTTTTCTCTGCCCTTCAAGCATTATCTTTTCTGTATAATATTCCATTGATTTAGATGGTTTTTTAACATTTTCCTCTTTTTAAGATTTATTTGAATGTTTGAAATGATAAATTTCTTTACTTTTATAGATAATGCTGGCATGAACTTGTTTTGAAAATAATTTTTTCTAGAACTCACTTTATTTCCTTAGGCTAATTTTCCAGGAGTAGAAAACGGGGTTAGGTGCAGGAAACTGAAGAAAAGAGCTCCCTTCACCTGTTCGTGGGGCGATACACGTTCACTGTGGGCAAGTTGGGAAGAAGAGAGACAACGGATGGGAGAAGGAAAGTGAGAACCAAGGAGGGGAGTTAGCGGGGCCACTGTTCACATGCAGTGTCATCCTTCAAGTCTTCCACCCTGTGTTTATATTGCACAGATTTTTGTCAAAATTGGGGTTGTTCACTATTTCAACTAGCTTTCTTTTTTTTTTTAATTGTGGCAAAAAAACACATAACATAAAATTTATTCCTCCAACAATTTCCAAGTCACAGCAGAATATTTTCAACCATTCACACTGCCAGGCAATTAATGAGCTCTTTAACTTACTCTGAGCATTTCCCTACGTTGGTAAATATTCTTAAAAATATGATTTATATTATAATGTCTACAGAGTACTCTATTATAGAGATCTGCTAAAATTTATTCAACTAATCCTCTTTTTTTGGTTATTAATGTTATATCTATTTATCGTTATTATTAAATAAAACTGTGATGAATGTCCTGGCATAGAAATTTTGCATAAACATAATTAATTCTTTAAGATAAATTTTGGGAAGCAGAATTACTGGTCAAAACAGCATGAACCTTTTCAAGGTCCTGGATTACATTGTGTCATTGTCCTCCAAAGATTTGAACAAGTGTGTATTTCCCAGCAGTAGATGACAATGTGTATGTCCTACTCCTTGCTAACACTAAGTATAGCTACTTTAAAAAATTTCGCAAATTTGGTACATTTTAATTTTCATTTTTATTACTTATGAAGTTAGACTACGAAAAAATATGTTCACTATTCACTTGTATTTCCTCTTCGAGAACTGGCTGTTCTAGAACACACTTCAGACCCATAATCCGTGGTGATGATGTGCGGCATCTCAGAAGCATGGCCACGTTCTGCTCTGACACGGGAACCTGCAGGATTTGGGGAACAGGCTTTGCTTGGATTGTGTCTCTGTGTCTCTCAGTCCAGGTAGGATGGTCTTAACTGGTCTGGGGCTTTGTCCTGGAGACACGTACCAGGACTTCCTATAACACCAGGGACCCCTTCCTCACTTAAGTGTAAGTCAAATGGCATTTTCTCTTCTCTTCATTGATTAAAAGAACTTGAGAATCCGGCAGAGAATTCTCAGGAGGAAAGCTGGCACTCCATCTCCGTCTTCCCTTCCTGATTCTTCTGGGGCCAGAGAACCGTATGGATAAACAGTTCCATCATTCTGAGCCTCCAGATCTGCGGGACCCAAGCTCTGGGTTTTGGGGGCTCCTCTTATGTTGAGATTGATGGTGAGCAAGGGAGCAAGGAAGCCCAGGGACAGACCAGATGCCACCCGCTGCTACCTGCGTATCCTCGAGCACAGGTGCTTCCATCTTCGTTTCCGGTCATGGGACAAGGAAAACAGAGGGTCACAGAGGCCCCCCATGTGAGGCTTCTCAGCTTGGCTTCTTGCTTTTGTGAAACTCTTAAAACTATGGGCAAAATATTGGTGCTTGTGAGTTTTTCTGGGGAGAAGATCTGTTTCTTTCATCAGCTTGTCAAAGGGATCATGTCTCTCAAAAAATTAAGCACTTTGGCCTAGAGGGAAAAACAAAGAAGTTAGAGACCGTTTGAGATGGACCAATAAGCAATCACATTATACAAACCAACAGAGGAACAGGCCTTCGGCAGCACGCACGCTGCCTGCTTCCCTTGGAGACCGTGGTGCTTTCCATCACAACAGGCCAACCGACTGCTTACGCTAATTTGAAATTACTACTGAACATGATTTTTAATGTCTACATGGTATTCCATCACGTATAGATTCTAAATCTATTTAACCAATCCACTTTTATTGGGCATTTATGTTCTATGTATACTTCATTATTATAACTACATATTTTTATGAATGAGTTCTCTTTCTAGTATCTGGAATTTTGTCACCTTTCTTTTGTTAGGTAGTTCCGTCTGATGTCTCCTTTGCAGCTGCATCCCAAGCCCACTTCTTTGCACCTCAGAGGCCCAGAACAGCAGCCTATGCATGGCTCTTACACCACAGGCTCCTCCTGTTGTAGTTTGCACGGCTGCTGTAGGCATCAAGGCTGACAAAGTCACAAAGCACACTCATGGGTCTAGAAAACACATTTCAGCTCAGAAGAAAACCGTGTTCTGAACGGGCAACGCCATCTTTAGTGTGACAGTCCCTTCTTTCTGGAGGAATCCGTCCCTGGATTTCTTTAGAAAGACGCACAACACTTTGTCGAGTTCACAAAGAACTTTCTTCTCTGCTCTCTTGTTTAATTGTTTAAAATTCATGGTGAAGTGTAGACGCAGGCTCATTAGAGCAGAATGACCCTCCAGGCCCCCTGGTCCACCTGCCCTGGTGCCCCAGTTTCCTTTCCCGTCCCATCAAGGGGTGTGGCTTCTGCTAGAATCCTGCAGTATAGGAACTCTGTTTTGAGTCCCACCGAGCTTGGGACCTCCCACTTCCACTTATTAATCAGAGGCAGGCACTGTGTTGGTCCTGGGGACCTGGCCTTCCCTTATAGAGCAGGACTGCATTTGTTCTCGTGCTGGGAAGGCCAGGGTCAGTGGCCATGGGAAGCTATATACAGCACTGAACCTAGTCCAAGGAAGGCAGTGGTCATGGAGCATGTCGCTGAGAAGGTGACATTTGAGCCGAGGCCTCAGAGTGGACACGGGTTGACAGGCCCAGCAAGGAGTGAGGTCCTCCCAGTTAGAGGGACAGGCACGAGGCACCCGGCAGCTCTAGTTATTAAGAATCAAGAGCAGCCTTCTGGCCATTTCCCCTCACAGGGCCTGGGTGTGCTGTCCAGGGCAGTTCCGAATGGGTCAGCTCTCCCTTCTTCAGCAGGAGGTGACCACTGTGCTGGCTAGAGAGCCTTCTCCATCCTCCAGCTGTTCTCGCAGGACATGATGATGGCTCTGCAGAGCACCTTTCTCCCGCCTCTCAAGGAGTGAGGCCAGGACTGATGGTGCTTCTCCAGTGGGTCAGAACTGTCCAGTGGATCGGAGACTCATGTTCCTCTTCTGTGAGCTCTCCCTGGGCTGATGGAACTCAAGACCCAGCAACCCTGGCACATCACTAACTCCCCTGGGCCGGGACCCCTGGGCTTGAGCAGCTGGATTTTTTTTTTTTGTGAGGAAGACCAGCCCTGAGCTAACATCCAATGCCAATCCTCCTCTTTTTTTTTTTTTGCTGAGGAAGACTGGGCGTGGGTTAACATCCGTGCCCATCTTTCTCTACTTTATATGGGACGCTGCCATAGCATGGCTTGCCAAGCAGTGTGTCAGTGCGCGCCCGGGATCCGAACCGGCGAACCCCAGGCCGCCGCAGCGGAGCGTGCACACTTAACCACTTGCGCCACCGGGCCGGCCCCCTGTTTTGTTTTTAAGAATGTGTGACAAGGCCCTCGTCATCCCGAGTGGTGAGATGGAGCCCCCTTTATGCTGGACGAGGCCTCTCACCTGGGCTCTTTCAGAGACGTGCAGGTGTTCCGTCCTCTGTCACCAGGGCTCCCAGCTCCACCCTCTGCAGCCCTTTTTCCATCGCACAGTTAGAGACCCTTGTTTCTAATGAAGATCGCGGGGTTCTTGTAGTGTTTCCACCTTGGAGGGCCTGTTATGAGGTGTGTCTTCCACACCTGCTTGAGCCAATCTATTATTTACTTCTTACTGTCATGTCTCATTGGGCCCAATGTTCATTTACCCAAACAAGGCCACCAGGACCTCCATTTCACCTACTAAGTCTGGAGGTTCGGAGGATGGAACAGAAACACATTGGTTTTAATGAGATGCTCCTTTCTTAGCGAGAAGCAATAGTTTTACACTCAAACTCGCAAACATGCATTTCATTTCATTTAACAGGACAGGTGTTACATGTTAGGAAGACGTCTACTCTTTGGTGGGGAGGGTCGATTTCTGAGGCACAACAGCTGTGCTTCAGATGTCTGCCTGCTTAGCTGTTAATGCTTAATAAATGTGTTTCCGATAATCAACTCATATTTGAGAGCCACACTCTGAATCTTTGTTACATCTTATTCTTATGTATGTTCTGATGTTTCCATGTGTGGTATTAAGTAAATGGGAAGTAATCATGTGCACATGCTGGGGATCAACAGAAACACACTGGGCTCTGCAACAGACAGGTTGGTGTTACTTAAGGCCTTTTCCTGCGGCTTAGAGATGTGGCGGAACACACTGCTGCCCGTGGGTCCACGTCACTCTTCCCAAGAAGCCCTGACAGCCTCAGGGACCTGACTCGTCCCTGCTCTGGAGGAGCTTCCTGACACTCTGCTGAGCCCCTGCCTGCCCAGTAAGTGTGGAAAGCTGGGACTGTCCTAATGACCAGTGCCAACGCCTGGTACCGTGGGTGCTTTAGCCTCTTTGTTGGTTGGCTTTTTGAACGACACAAAAGGAATTGAAGTATTTTCTTTCCATCAACTTGGCCAGTGGTGTGGATTGTGTAAGGGGTCAGAGAAAAGAAGGAAGAACAGGAGGCCCTAGGTGTCAGCACCGTCTGTCTGAACCCCAAGTCTGCCTCCCAGGCCTGCACAGACAGCAGGAGAGGCAAATGGGGCCAGCGTTCCGGAACAGGAACAGAGAGTTCCAGTTTCTGGATAAAGAGCCTTCCCGTGATCATTCATCCTTTCCCCTCCGTCTCTACTGCTCCCTCCTCATCTTCCTGAGCTTCTCGCTCAAATCCGTGCTTGCTCTTGAGCTCTGCCCTGGCCTGTCAGTTCTCCGGGTTTTCTGTCTACACTCCATACGCCTCCTGTCTGGGGACAGTGGGTTATGGAGACACTCTGAGGGAGCTGAAGTCGCTTTCCCAAATGTGAATGTAAGAATCATCTGAGAAACTTTAATGACAGCAAATGATTATTTTTCTAAGGTCGTTAACTGACAAAATAGAAGACGACCATGCATTGGTTATTTATGTAAATCATCAGGTTTTATTCCTCCCCATCCAATAGGAAGTTTCTTTGTTTTAATTTTTGCTGTCAAGAGGCCAATTAATTCAGACTTCCCCATGTGCGCAGGTCCAGCTGTCATGGGTCCCTTTGCTGAAAGGGCTCGTCTCCATCAGCCCTTGTCGTCTGTGAATGGGAAATTAATCAGCACCATTAGAGGGAAAACTCCCACTTAGACGGCAGCATCCTTTCTTTCCTGCCCTCTGATTGAGATTTCACACCTTTTATGTAAAGCAGCCTCAGAGCCTTCACCTATTTAAGGAATTTTTCAATTAACATTTCTTTTCCTCAAGAGAGACCAGAGCTTTTGGTTTTCCACAAAAGGTCGGCTTACTTCTCCTCTAACAAATGTGCTCTGGCCAGTCCTTCGAGCTGAGGCCTATTATTTGGCATTGATGATTCAGGTTGGCAACCGTCCCCTAATCAATAGCTGATCAGGCACAGCAGGGAAGAATTTCTGCTTTAAATCCTCTCCTCTTCAAAGTAAAATGGGCTCCTTTGAATAAAAAAATGCCTTGGTTGAATTTTAAATCCATCTAATTGGCAGAGTTTAAAAGGAAAGAAAAGATATACAAGGAAACCACAACAAAAATCTAGATGGTTCTGAAGCTGCTTCTACTTTTGGTGGAATCTGATGTTTTCTTCCAAATGTACTTTTTTATAGCCACAATTTTTTCTTAAATGTTTTATTAGTTGATTACATATTTTAATAGAGTTGTCATCACTTCAAATAAAATCCCATCCTATTACAACTTTTGCAGATTTCATCAGAATCCAGTGAAAGCCAATATTTAACAACAACAGAATCTAGTCCAGAGAAGTGAAATTTAGCAGCAAAATTAATTGAATTACTCTGAAGGGGTTTATTTCAGTGCTAAAGATCTTGGTCATGTCATCTTTAAAACTATAGTTAGAACGAGCAGAGCAATGGAGGGAAAACAACACGGAAACAGACAATCCTGCCAAAAAGTTAGGGCATGAGAAAGCTTTTGGTCCCCCCAAAAAGCCGAGGAAACTGCTAAACAGAAGGGGGCCGACAGATCCCACAACGAACCGCTGCGTGGATGTGGGGCAGAGAGGGTGCAGGGGACATGGAGCTTCCCAGTGCAAGAGGAAAGCAGCGTGTGATGGTAAGATCGGCTTTTCTTTGCATTCGTGATCACGAATAATCTAACAGACAATGGGCTTCTGGGCTAGGAAGCTTGGTCAATTCCAGTGGCTCTCATATGTGAGATACTCCTGATGTTTGTTTCAGCTAACATATTACACTTTTTTTGTGTGTGTGTGTGAGGAAGATCAGCCCTGAGCTAACATCCATGCTAATCCTTCTCTATTTTTTTGCTGAGGAAGACCGGCTCTGAGCTAACATCTATTGCCAATCCTCCTCCTTTTTTCCCCAAAGCCTCAGTAGATAGTTGTACGTCATAGTTGCACATCCTTCTAGTTGCTGTATGTGGGACGCGGCCCCAGCATGGCCGGAGAAGTGGTGCGTCGGTGCGTGCCCGGGATCCGAACCCGGGCCACTAGCAGCGGAGCATGCGCACTTAACCACTAAGCCACGGGGCTGGTCCCATATTACACTTTTGTTGTTAGTGAAAAGGTGCCTACTTTTTAGTCCCCTTGGAGTTCGCTCAATATGCAGGTGGACTGATCATCGACGATTCTTTCGTATTTCACGTTCTGTTTCTACAGTGCACATTGCTGTGATATGTAGGCGTTATTGTAAAACTGCTATTTGAGCATGATACAGTGAAAATGAGGACAAAGGATATTCCCTTTGAAAAGAGAAAATCCACAGAAAACCCAACGTGGGTAAGGAAACGAAGGACCTTGTTTTAGAATCAGCACAGTGGCTGTGTGTTCTTGGGCGTCCTTCTCTTGTCTGACACTAGACACCGGGAGCCTGTACTGCCACCTCATATTCACCAGGATCTGCATTGAAAACTGCTAACTTTCATCCTGACACAGCCCCATGTGATGGGCCCTGCCACGGGTACCCTTTGACACATCTAGGAAACTGGGGCTTGGAGAGGAGGCGCTAGGCCGAGCCCCCTCTGCCTGCGTGGCTCCAGAACCTGCATGCTCTCCCACTCCTCCCTGCAGACGCCGGGTCTGTGCGCGTCATGCACGGTGCTCACACTTCCTGTTGGCTCTCGGGAGCCCCTACTATTCCCCTGCACAAAACGATGTTCTCTAGGGATGGGGAATTAGCACTAAACCACAGATGGTGTTTTGAAAGAACCAGGGGTTTTCATGCTCTGTCTAAAACCTGCATCTTCTGTGTGGCTGCTCCCCATGGTCCCAACGGATGAGAAGAGACAGCGCCCTAGAAGGAGCCTGTCCCCGTGAAGGAGGCAGCATGGAGAAGGCGCCAAAAGTCCTGGAGCTAGAAGACCAAGTTAGGGCACTTGGACTGAAGAAATGCCAAACGATCTAGAACACGCGGGTTGACTCATACTTTGGGGTGTCAGATGTGCGTTTCGGTCAAAACTCTAAAGAAGCACTAAATCAGCTGGCTAGATGATAGCACAATTATTTCGTAGGACAGGTGCTGTGTCTAAATAGTACTGACAACAGTGCAGATGGCGTGAGGGCCTCCAGCCTCCTGGTGACATCATGGGAGCTGAGACCCTGACCTCGGGGCCCAGGTGACTCCTGGGGCTGAGGAGGAGGCACTGGACCAGACACTTTTTTCTCAGACTTTTTTTCTATGACAGTGGTCAGTGCTTCCTTTACATGAGCATCTAAAGAACTCCTCTCCATTAATTAATTCTTTCATTACACCCTGTCACTTATTCCTGTCAGGTAGGAGGCACACGCAGGGCACCCAGCTGGCTCTAACACATGCACTCTGCTTTGACACACTCCTCCTGGGCAGCAGGAAGACCCTGTGTCCCCCAGGCTCCACTCGCCCTTCTGTTCAATTGGGGCGACCACAGACAGCACCTCCATCATGGGCCTGCTGTGGACTCTGTTAGTGACCAGGCAGTTTTAGCCTCTGAACAAGCTCACAGGCTGTCTGGCCAACTCCTCACGTTTATAGACAAGGACGCCATCATCCATGGCAGTCAAGCAAACTAGCCAAGCTCATCTGGCAGTCGCAGTCAGGCTAGGCTAATGTCAGTTGACCTCAGGAGCTGTCCCTGGTCTTTGCACACTTTCCAAGCCTTACGACACATTTGGGCATTTTAATGTCTAGAACTTAAGATGCCTCCAGAGGATGGTGATTCCAAGTAGAAAAATCGCTAGAAAGGCACTGTTGCTCTCATCAAAGTCACTCAGGACCAGTCCTTTCCACAAGCAGAGGGAATATCCTGGGGGGCTGCCTGAGGGAGGAAGAACCAGCTTTCTCTGACCGTAATCTCAACTGAGAAGGTCGTGTGGGCCCCTGATTATCCAGGGTAATGAGAGAGGAGGCACGGATAAATCTGTCAGAATCTCCAGGGTGTCGGCTCTGAAGGGTCGACGGGGTTGAGACACTGGGTTCACCGATGAGGAAACAGCCCTGCGAGCAGGGACTCCAGGGAGCAAGGGCAGCCAGCCGTCTTTACCTCTGAACTTCTCCTCACCAGAGTCGCCCACAAGCAGCTGAGTGGCTGCGTGGCATTTGGCTTCTGTTCTCTCAGCCTGAATGCAGTCTGGGAGGCACACTGGACAGAAGTTCTGGGAGGGATGTTTGGCCTCAATCAACAAGGAGAGAAGTCAGTGAGCGACAGGACCGTTCCTCTAACTGGCGATGGGACAGTGTTACGTGCTCAGCCCAACTTCACAGCTTTTTATCTCAGACCTTGTGCATAACCTCTTTTTCTCCTGTCTCTTTCTCTTTTAAGAGCAAGCTCTGCCTTCAAACGCCCAGGGCACATTTCAGAATTGGACCCTGCACGCTGCCCCGAGACCCACCTGCTTTCTGTGAAAAACTCATCAGCTCAGCAGCAACGGCATTGATGTGCAGAGCACGAGGCCTCTGGCCTTAACCATGATGAATAAATCCAGGGCTCCGTGATCCACAATGAACTGGGCATGTGACCTGGAGGAAATGACTGGACATGTCCACTCAGTCCCGTCTGCTCCCCCCGAATTCCCTCATTTCACTGTAAGCGTATCAAGATGGACTTTTCAATTCTTGAATATTAGGATTTCATTTTAAAGAGCGTCACAAGCATTTTTTTTGGGTGTAATCTGCGTATTTCTGCTGATTGACCAACCTTGTCAGTTCGCTCATCCCCTCCGCCCACTGTCTTCAGGGTTGGGGGGTGTCTGTCTCCACTCTTCCTGAAGGACTGATTTTGAACTCACACTAGAGGGAGCAGGCCGACTCCCCGGGGTGGGCTGCGGTAGGACTGTGCAGGGCCGTCTCTGAGCCCCCACGGGACCAGGCAGGTGAACATCTGTGTTTAAATAGCTCCCCAGAAAAGATGGCCTGGGCAGCAGGGATGGCACAGGCTGCAGTCAGGAGGGACCCAGCCCGTGGCCGATGGACTGGCTCTGCCTCCTCCAGCTGGGCATGGGCTCTTCTGAGTCTTTATTATCCCAATTCTCTGAAAAGGATGGTAATTGTCCTTCAGAAGATCTGGGTCAGAATTACTCAGAGAATCTCGTAGCTGCAGGAAAAAATAAAAGCAAAAAGAATTTAAACCAACAGGCATAAGTATCCATTCCCCACAGCATTGTAAAGTTGCATATTCTTTGTAGTAAGTTTCTGCTCTGAGACACAGCGGGGCTGGACGTGACCCAGGGAAGGTGGCTGTGGACGCAGTTGGCCAGTGCATGAATGGCCCTCCTTCACAGATGCCTCTGCCCCCAGTGGAACACTCCGAGACGGCATGGGGCATACATATTCCTCCTCTGCCCTCAGCCATTCCATAAGGTTAGAACACTGCTGGCATCCGAGACTCGGGTAGGAACTGCAGCTTCTGTAGAGAGGACAGACACGCACATGATTACACGGCTCCCAAATGCAGCACTTTCTATCATCCTAGAGTTTTGCGAACGAGCCACTATTCCTCACTCAGCTCTCCCTCCGAAGCCCCGAATGTGTGCTGTCTGACTCAGGCATTGGTGTTTCCATTCCTCAGAAATACCTAAAGCTTATGGGCCTCATGATGAAAATGCTGGGTGTGTAACTGTAACTGCGTATAAATAATCTATTCCAGATATACTGGTAGAAGAGTTTTGATTTCCCAGCTAATTTGCAACCTGATAAGGCTGTGGGGTCCCCAGGCCAGCCCTGACTTTGCCCAGTGAACTACGATTCACTAGGACATCTCGTCTAAGGCCAGTCTGTGGAGCCGTGTGTGGGAGCTACAAACAGCCCTGAAGGAGCCAGATTTAGTGAGCTGGCTTTTCACCTGCACTTCGTGCAAAGCTGCCCGCCGGGTCCCTGTGGCCCTCAAGGCCCACACAGCCTCACACAGCAGGTGCAGGGTCCTGTCTGGAGCTGAGATACGGATCTTGGCACCAGGAGTGACTTGCTTTCCAGCATCAGCAAAGGCACATGCGTGTACACACTCACATGCTGGCCAGCACAAAGCTGGGGGTCTCAGTACAGCCCCTAGTCATTGTTCTTGCCGCCACCCAGGACCACCAGCTGCAGAGCTCAACTTACAGCCTCATGTGATGGTGGCTTTCCTCCCTCTGAGGATCATGTGACTCACTGCTGGCTCCGGCTGCCTCTGGGTGCGTCCTCCCTGGTGGGGGACATGACCGGAACTTCCCTTCCACTGCCTGGAAACGGGAGATCCTGGCTGGAGGGATGGTTTCAGCACATCTCACCTCTAGTTGCAATAACCCAGACCAGGACAGGTTTGCTGCCGATCCTCAGAACAAACACAGCAGAAGGAGCAGGGCCCACATTTTTAAGGTGCCTGCAATCAGGTATTTGGTTCCTGAATGGAATTCGCTGGAAAATGAGCAAGATCAACTGAAACTTCCTCTGTGTCCCTAGTTACAAACCCCTTCCCATTCTGTGAGCATCTGTTTATGTCTTAATCACTGAGGACGGACGCAGTGTTACAATGAAAGCACAGAAATGTCAAGTGAGTGAGTGGTGTGATTGTAAGCACATGGCCCAACCCTATTCCCACATATCTAAACAGCAGACCCAACAATTCAAGAAACCACTGAGAATGGGATCGTCTTTGTTTCTGTCTTTTCTGAACCAGAAGTAGAAATCTTGAAAAGCTTGAAAAGGTCCCACTCTTATTGGATTTCCAGCCTCTTCCTCGGCTATGGCAAGTTTTCTGGATTTGAGCTGGTTGTGAGAGCTCCAAGCAATGAGTGTCGGGGCCATCACTGTGGATCTGGTTCGTGTCATTTATCTCACTTCTCTGTCATCCAGCCTGGTTGGAGGAGGAGGTGAGGAATCTCAGGTAAGCAAATAGCCTGGCTCAAAGAGAATTATACAAATGTTACATAGGAACGAACAGTTTTCAAGGAATTACAATTCACGGGACAATCAAACTCACTGACCCTGATGCGTCTTTCTCTTCGGGTGAGTCATCAGATACCTAGGAACGCACGTGGCCTTTTTATTGCTATGAGTGTTGGCCATCTTTGCATTGCAGGTATAAGGGCAATAGCAGAAAGATCTGGTTAGCAGAACTCAGGAGAGCTCATACACATATCTGGCACTTTGGCCATTTGATCATGACAGACAAGCAAATCATCATAGCTCTGGTATGGACACAGATGAGAGATCATCACAGCTCTGGTGTGGACACAGATGAGAGATCATCATAGCTCTAGTGTAGACACAGATGAGAGATCATCATAGCTCTGGTGTGGACACTGATAAGAGATAATCATAGCTCTGGTGTGGACACCAAATGAGAGATTATCATAGCTCTGGTGTGGACACAGATGAGAGATCATCATAGCTCTAGTGTAGACACAGATGAGAGATCATCATAGCTCTGGTGTGGACACTGATAAGAGATAATCATAGCTCTGGTGTGGACACCAAATGAGAGATTATCATAGCTCTGGTGTGGACACAGATGAGAGATCATCATAGCTCTAGTGTAGACACAGATGAGAGATCATCATAGCTCTGGTGTGGACACTGATAAGAGATAATCATAGCTCTGGTGTGGACACCAAATGAGAGATCATCATAGCTCTGGTGTGGACACAGATGAGAGATCATCATACCTCTGGTGTGGACACCAAATGAGAGATCATCATAGCTCTGGTGTGGACACAGATGAAAGATCATCATAGCTCTGGTGTGGACACAGATCAGAGATCATCATACCTCTGGTGAAGACATGCATGAGATCATCATAGCTCTGGTTTAGACACCAAATGAGTGATCGTCGTAGCTCTAGTGAAGACACAGGTGAGAGATCATCATAGCTCTGGTGAAGACACATGTGAGATCATCATAGCTCTTGTGTAGACACCAAATGAGAGATCATCATAGCTCTGGTGTGGACACCAGTTGAGAGATCAGAGAACCAGGTGGAATGGGGTTGCTGACATTTCTATCCCTACTTCAGCCCTCAATGCTCCTTGACCAGAGGAGTTTTACTTACTTTTATTTTTTCCCTGAAAAATTTTGACAATGAATGTTTGTTATGAACTCCATTGTATTCTCTTCGGTGGATGCATTTTCCAAATGGAGAGGGCAGCTTCATTATGTTTTTTTCTGTATAATTGGGAGTTTTTATTTGAATATTGCTGGCACACTGGTACAAATTCTGGTACTGTGGTGGTGGGATAGATGTGCACAAAGAGGCAGCCGACCAAGGCTGGTGTGCTCCAGGTGGAAGCCTTTTTGAAGACAGTGGGACAGGAGAAAGGATGGGATCTTGAGGACGCATTCAGCTTCAAAGTCAGTGATCGCCTCTGTGGACAGAGCTGAGAGTGACGTGAGATGGGAGGACCAGATAATGGCAAGGTGTATTACCTGAGGAATCTTGGCCAGCTTGAGCGCTTGGGGTTCACCCATTTTAGAAAAAGCAAACTTTCCCTCAACAACTTAATTCTTCCCAGCTCTGAAGTGGCGGCATCCCTGGCCATTGAGTTCTTGGTAAATGCATGAAGCCGACATGTTGGAAACAAACAAGAAAATACACCAAGAGCAGTGGGAATGGTGAGGGCGTGTGAGCCCCTGAGTGGCTGGGCTGAGCTCATACACTGGCAGTCCCTTAGCCCGCTTCCGGCTTGCGGGGCCCACATCCTCTCTGTCCCAATTTCCCCTCATGCAGTTTTGATGGCCGTTTTCTTGGACTGTCCTTTCTTTCTCTTGTTTTCTCTTCTGTGCATGTTTTCTTGTCTTCCGCCCTTTGCAGTCCTGCGCGTCTTCCTCTTCCTTCTGAACGCACTCTTTCTGTTAGCCTGAGCTCAATGCGGCCATCTGCACGTCTTTCTTTCAATTATTCCATTGCCCTGGACACCTGGTGTCCGTGTGTGTGTGTGTGTGTGCACATGTGTGTGCCGGCACACGTATGCACACATATGCACGTGTGTACATTTTTCCTTGTCATTCCCTCTCTCTTTCCAAGATAAGAGCAGACATGGGAATGAATTTACGCCAGACTACCCCCAGGACTCTGCCCTGTGCTGGCAGCAGCTCAGCCCCAGGCCAGATGGCCACGCTCCTTCAAGGCAGCACCAGGCATTGCTGAGGTCCTGCCCTGGAAACTGTCTGCGCTGGCATCCCTCATGCCTCCTAGAGTGTGCCAACCCCGCAACCTCTGGGGAACAAAGTAAAAATGGAAGCGACATGGCAACTCTCAGAACTCCAGCCCTGTCACAGGCATTTCCAAGTCCGGGGTGCTTCATGTTGCCACACTCCCAGCCTGACACTGGATGGTGGTCCCTGTGAGTCGATCAACAAGGTGTAATTCAGACCCAGGAAGTGCTGAGAACCGGGCAGATGTCTGTGCCTTCAGTCTTGCAGGGTTCTACTCCACTGGGGAGTGGGCCAAAACCCACTGCAGCTCCAGCCCTGGGAGGAGAGTGTAGGGTAACAAAGAGACAATTAGTGGATGATGTTTATGCATGAGCAGGCGGTCCCAGCCCCAGAGCCGGCTGCCATTCGGCTGTGTGCGCCTTTCGGATTATTTCCCTGCTGGTTACATCATCGGAATTTGAGACAGAAAAACCTGTTGGAGATCCTACTTTCTCTCCCTGATGAATATGGAACTATATTACATGTGAGTAAAAACGACAGCACTTCCTGAAAAGGAAGGAGGGGCTTCAGAGCTTTTGTAGAGAAAGCGTCTAGATTCCCACTCCTCTGTTCTCACCTCTTCATCAAAGATCCAGAACACATTTCTCAGCTCCTTCCACCATTTTCCTCTATCATGAAAAATTTCACTTGAATTTTTTAAAAAAGTTTGGTTTTGTAAAAATCTACTTGATGTAAGACTAGTAAGAGAGGCTTAATTTTAGATAGTCAGAGGGTAGCCATTCTGGTTGGCCAGGGACCGAGGCATTTCCCCAGGATAGGCGACTTTTAGTACTGAAACCAGGACATTCCTGGGCAAATCAGAATGGTTGGTGACCCTAGAGTGGGACATCGTTCTATTTTACCTCACACATGGGTGGGAAATAACAGTAGGCAGAATGCACTGCAAAACAGGGACAGCTGACATTGGCTCCTGCATTGAGGACCGTTTGGAGAAGGTGCCCCTCACAAATTGAAAGAAAATGAAGCCCCTTTTTGGGATTTTCTTGAAAAATGTAAACCATATGCTGTTGGATGGAAGCAGAGGAGTCCAGAGTCTGGTCTCTGCCACTGGCATGAGCGGGCGTATTGCAGGCTAGCGAGGATGCTAAGAAAAAAGAGTTGCACCCAAATAATCCCAGTGCCCCGTGTACTGAACATGGTGAATCTATCCTTCATGAATTTACCAAACACGTCTTAAATTTATTTGTATTTTCACCTGTCCTGACTAAAGAGTGCAAAATATGTCTAATGTAGTGACCAGAGCCATGAGAAGTGCAGGTACCATCTTGGAAAAGAGCTGTTCTTCCAAATTCCTTCTCTTGGTGTGTCAGCAGAAAGCATGAGATTGTCCTACAAACACATAGACCTGCCGGGTCGTGATACTCTACGAACATTGTGTGGGTTCCAGAGTGGGGACAACATGACAGTGAGATCCATCGGCAAGTGTAAGCTTGTTTAGGATTTGGAAAGAAGGCTTATGAGATACCCTAGATCCTGATTTTCGTGACTGTAACTCATCCTGCTGGTATTAGGCGTTCACTGATGGGAGCTGACTTCTCATTTGACAACATCCAGGGAGCAGGGACAAGCCACAGCCCACAGAGGCTTAGCAGCTAGTGGAGTGGGGCAAAGTGCACCAGACTGGGAGTCGGGTGCAGTCCTGACTTTCCGGTGGTGACCTTGTGACTGTGCAGGGGATGAAATACTTCTTGTTTTCCTCATGTGCAAAATGACGGCGCTGGCCCGGATGACCTTGTAGTCTCTTCCAGCTCTAAAAATCCTATATTTCTAAGGAGGGTTTGACAAGAGCCGCCCATTGATATTTAAATCATGTGGGGCGATCATGGGCCTGATTTTCTGGTAAACAGTGCTGGTTGGGAGAAACGTAAAGTAGGATTGTTCTAGGAGACCCACGTTCTGTTTGTGTAAATGTGATAGAAGACTCAATTTAAAAAAAAATGTGTTTATAAAGTCCATTCATTTAAGGAGACAAAAAACTGCACATAAGATCTGTTTAACTTCAGTGACGTTCTTAGTGGGGTGAAGGAGGCAGAGGAGAGCCCCCTGCCCAGATTGCAGGTGAGAAACGGGCACAGGGACACAGTGGAGATGGCTGCTGCCCACTAACCCCACACACACCCTGCAGCTGGTGAACCGTGGGCTCCTCCTCTTTTCCTCATGCAGGCTGGCTCTGGAATTTCCGTGGCAGGAAGAGTGGAGTGGGCTGGAAGCTTACTGAGCGCTGCAGGGAGAGAGAGAACCACGGCAGACTGGCATGTTTCAAACCAGGCGACCATCCCTGTGCACTTGGAGGGAGGGAGTGGCTTGAGCGTTAAGGAGCTGTTCACCTTGCTTCTCTTTTTAGCTGCAGGTTCCTTCTGACAGTGTTGATGTTGGAGGTTGTACTTATGCATGGCTAGATGGCTCCATGCAGTCCTGAGCCCCTCCCAGCAGATAACATTCCTGCGGGCTGACAGCATTCCTCGGGCAGCCGAGTCACAGCTCTGGGTGCGTACACCTGGAGATGAAGAGCCCCAGACAAGGAAAAATCAACCGAGGGATGTCCGCGTCCCTCCTCAGCACCTGTGAGCCCATTTCTCCTCAGAAGCTGGTGTGCAATGAATTTCTTTTCCTTTATTTGATGTTCAGAAGTTGGGGTGCCACCTGGCCTCCTGGGTTTAGGAGCTGATGATCTGCAGCTCAGGGACTTCCCTCTCCTGAGGCACAGTCTGCCTGGTGAGCAGATGGGATTTGTGCTAAGCCCCGCAGGCCACGGGCTCAGGCTGTGACAGGCCAGGAGAGAGAGTGAATTCCTGAGCTGTGTACCTTCACCGAGAACATCCTGCCTCCAGCACGGCAGGAATTTGGGGCTGCAGGCAAGGGCCAGGAATGCAGGGCAGAAGGAAGGAGGGACGATCTGAGGAGGGCTGGAAGCCAACCGAGAAGCAGGTATGGACTTGTGTCAACCTTGTGCCCGGCGCCCAGAGGGCAGGGGCAGTCAGCGGGGCCGGCAGGGCCTCCAGTGACCTGAGAGACAAGCGGCGGCCTGCCTGTCCACGTGCCGGCTGCAGCTTCCAAACCCATCTGTGGTTGTCTCCTTCAGAGAGCAGAGCGGAGCCAGCTCAGAGTCGGCACGAGCTCTGAGGCCCTTTGTGGAGAAAGGGCAGCTCGGAGGGGGCGGCCTGGAACTGCTGGAGGACAAGCTCTGCTGGTCTCCAGGCCCCACGCCTGGGCAGCGAGTCACACAGAGGAGAGCCCAAGAGATGCTCCTGGAGGGACCAGAAGCAGATTCTCTAGGGCCACCCTGACCTGCTGACTGACTGCAGCACGCAGGGCGCCTTGAGACTTCCCCAGGAGAAACGTTAAAAACGAGACGTTACCACTGACTGCATCTGTAGAAAGACTAGTATTTTGATATTACACCCAGATCGTTTTCTTCTACCTAAAGTTCATTTTCCCTCTTATTTTTGTTCCTAAGGCACTGTGGACTCCAGGCTCTACCTGGGCATCATGGAGAGGGCCCGGGCATGTCAGGGGGTGTGAGCTGTCTGTGACCTGGAGACCTCACCTTCTTGTGTCCCCAGTGTCTCCAGCTGTAAACTGGGGTTCACACGGAGTTCCCTCACAGGCCCTTCCTCATGGGCCCACTTCCCAGTAACTTGAGTTTACAGAGACAACATCTTGTGCAATGTGAAAGTGCTGATGCACGCGTGGGCGCAAATGTGACCCCACCTGGGATGGGGGTATGGAGTGTCCATACTCCCGCCATGTGGAGGACGTCTGCCTGTGAGGACAGTGTGTGTGGTCAGATGGAGGACATCCCCGCGGGGACGGTGTGAGGGGTCAGGCGGAGGACGTCCCAGTGAGGATGGTGTGTGGGGTCAGGTGGAAGATATCACCCCTGTGGGCATGTGGACCGGGGATTGAGGTGGTGAAGTTGTTGGAAGCCCCACTTGGCATTACCTGAGTGGTGACAGAGGGCAGGGAACAGGTGGCCTGCTTTTTCTGCAGGCAGGACTGGTAAATATTTATGGGCAAACAGCCCTGGAACCACATACCGGCCCCAGCAAGGCTTCATTAAACACGGTTTCTGCTTCAGATCATTAATCTGTTTTAATTAGGGGTCCTCAGTCCAAAGGGATTGCACAGCGGGCTCCGAGTGGATGGGGTGCAGGCTTGTTCCCGGGCAGCAGGTGGCTTGGTTGGGCTGGTGAGAGGGAGGCAGCAGAGAGGGGTTGAGTAGGGGCTTCCTGAGGAAAGCCTGTGGTTCCAGGGTGAGGGGCCCCTCTCAGGCTCAGGTCCTCTTCCACAGACAGTGGTGCCGATGCTTTGGGGTTCATGCCCACTGGGGTTCAGAGCTGTCAGCTGTGTGTTGTCGGTCACCAGTCCAGCCTGTCATCAATCTTGAGCCCTGTGCTCAAGCCCAGTCACACTGTCACTGCTGAATGAGCCCAGGTACACTTGGGCCCCATGAGTTCTGAGTCTCGTTACACGCGTTTTGTTTTAATGTGGAAAAGGAGAGTGGGGTCAGGAGAAGAGGTGAGACCCACTTTCCTGTTGCTGTTTGCATAGATGGTGTGAGCACAGTATCGCCCCTCTTACCCACGTGGCTCAGAGCTGGAGCGGGTGAACAGCGTTTAGGGGGGACACATTTCAGAGACACAACCCATGAAATTGGGGTAACTTTGAACTTTAAATTTTTCAGGGCCATAAAGTTTCCAGTTACCACTGTTTTCAATAAACGGCAATTTGTTTTAGAACTTCACGTCAGTTTTCTTGTAAAAGATTCAAGAGCACAGGATCTGCCTTTGCACACGCGACAGTGGGAGCATTAGGTGAGTAGGCACGAGGACCAGCCTCTCGGGGCTTTCTGTCCCAAACCTGCTCTCCCACCAGCAACCATCTGGTTTGACGGTTTCCACCCCTGGCTGCACAATGACGGTAGCGGGAGAGCTTTGAAAAAGTTACTGATGCCCCTGGACAAATAAATCGGAACCCCTGGGTATAGAATCCCAGAGAGGTATTCTTAAAACACCTCTGGGAGATCTGACGTGCGTCAGGGGTGAGAACCACAAACTGGCTCAGGGGCTTTCAAGTCTTAGCCAGCGTCGGAATCACGCTGGAGAGCCTGGGAACGCAGATTTCCAGACCCCATCTTCAGAGTTTCCCATTCAGCAGGTCTGGGGCGGAGCCCGAGAGTCTGGTTTCCAGCACGTTCTCGAGTGATGCGAGTGCTGCTGGTCGGGACGCTCGGCTTGGAGCGCTGGGCGGTGGTCACGGACGTCCAGCAGACGGCCTTCCTGCCGCATGTGCTGCTCCGCCCTGCCTTTCTTGGTAGTGAGCTTTCAGACCAGTGGGGGTTACCATTCTCACGATCCCCAGGGCTGCAAATCATTTATTTTTCCACAAATGTCTATTAAATATTTAACTACACACGTCGCTGGCACACACGGCTGTGGATGGGCCGACGTGGTGACAGCTTACGCTCCTTCTCTTGCGTGTGCTGTTTTCACCAAGCTCATCCTTTGTCCAGCCAAGATGCCCCTTGGACAGGCCCTCTTCCAACATGGAGCCACGTAGCTGTGCAGACAGAGCTGCACTTCAGAACCAGCGTGCCGGGGTTAAATCTCACCTGTTGTTTATTAGCCTTGAAGCTTTGGGCATGTTAGGAGCCAATCCACAGGACTCACCATCAGCAAAGTTGATATTGTTGAGAGATTAAGAGTAGTCATTCCCGTCAAGCTCTGGGGACCAGGCTCTAGACGTCCTCATGAGTGAATGGTGGTGGCCGCTCTCTGAGGAGTGATGTGGTTTGTGTACTATCTTAGAGTTGCAAAGTAAAACTTCACATCCATTTTAAAATGTTAGCATCTTAAGAAGCCCTGAGGTAGGGGATAGACTATCTCCTCGAGGCAGTTACTGCATCTTACTTTTTGGGTACTTCTCCGTGTCTTGTGCAGGACCGGGAGTAACGTCAGTGCCGAGTAGAGTGAAGTGAGTGACACACACACCGGACAGGAGATGCCCGAGGTGCAGAGGAGCCTTTGATAACGGGGTTCCTGCCTTCCCCAGCGCAGGTCCTGTCACTCCACTCTCGCCCCTGTTTCTGGGACCATCCTGCTCCATCCACCCTGATGTCCTGCGTGTGACCTCATCTAAAGTGCTGCTCACAGAGTGCTAGTCCATCAGAACCTGCAGATCCAATTTCTCAACCTGTCCATGCAGCCCCCGGGACTCGGGCCTTCATCAGGTTCATGCCTCATACGCCGCATGTGTTCTTGCTCTGACTCAGGCCTCGGATCCTGCCCTGCTCAGGCCCTGTCAGTTGCCCCTTCTCCAACTTTAATCCCAGAAGGAAGCCTCTCAAGACCAACTTCTCCAATGGGGGACGACCTTCCTGTCTTGAACTTGTGTATCACACAAGCCAGACATGCGTTCTGCTGCGTTTTGTATTCCTGGCTGCTTCATGTCTGAACTCTCCAAACAGGTTGCACATTGTTCGAGGGCAGAAGTCAAGTTTTGCACCCTCTCTGGGTCTCTCCTGTGCTGGGCACACAGGCAGAAGTTTGCTTGTGTTCGTTGTTGTATCACGGACAGGAAATAGAATACCCTGTGGTGAAAGGCCCATCTTTCTTATGGGAAAGAAATTATATCTGTAGGTGCGGGTGGACTGGAGATCTGCAGAGCAGCCCAGGGATGGGCAAGGACTGTGGAGGCCAGAGAGGAGGAGCAGCAGCAGGCATTTTCCAGCCCTGCCTGGTTGCAGTCTGAGGTCGGGCGCTCTTTCTGAGAAAGCTGTGGATTAAGGTTGAAATGTGAAGAACAAGCCTTGCAGCTGCAGCGTAGACATTAAGATTAGGACAAGGCACTCTAGTTTGATAACTGGTTTTCATCACAATCTCAACTGTGAAAAGTCACTTTGTCCGGGTTAAGGAGATATACAGCTTCTAGTAATGGTGTTGAAACTTTAATAGATTTGGAAACTGGGACTTATTTGGCACCTATGTTTCCTATCTTCCACTTCTAATCTTCCAGAAGTACATAGGGATTCCTCCTGAAATGTCTCCTGTCCTACTGCCGCACTCAGCCCATGGTGAGTCTGGTGGACATGATTGCAATCTGCTTTGAGTTGGCCTCCTGGTTCTGGCCTCTCTCCCTTCCAAACAATTCCACCGTCCAAGCCACTGACCCCCTAGAGAGATAGCGTCACAACGCTCCCCATTTGGAGACTCTTGGTGGCCCTTTGTTCCTGGTCATGTTCAAAGCCTGCAGACGGGCACACACACCTCCCTCTGGGTGGATCCTCAGTCTCTCCCCACCACCACCATGTAGCTCCACAATTGTCCTCACTGCTCTTCCTCTGCTGGGAATGCCCAGCCCTTGATCCCAGGCTGCCAACTCGACCACATCAGACGCCCTTGACCTGGATTGGTCTCCTTATTCTCCTGTACCTCGCTGATCCTCACAGGGGTCTGTGCTTCTCTCTCTTTCTCAGCTGGGACGTGAACAACACAGGGCAGAGGTCCTGTTGTGGTTGCTTGCTTATGGCCCTCTGCAGAGCACAGAACTGTGCTTTGATAGTAATAGATGGTCAATAATTTCTAGCTGATTTGAGTAAGATGCACAAATACTCCTAGTTTTTGATGGTGACTCATGTGTCATCATGCATAGAAGTTGTACACTTTGCTGTGATTGAATGGAAGCAAAAAGATGTACGAAGAACTTAAAGCCGAGCCCATATGTTGGCCGAGACCTCAGGTGTTGACATATACTCGCCCTTGCACATGGGCACCAGACGCTACAAAAGCTTTGGCCCATCTTACCCAGGACTCTTGCAAACTTCGTTCTCACCTTGACAATGGTGAAGGACATGGTCACGGGAGATCTCTGATGGCCACAGCCCTGGGGGAATGAGTGTATCCTCAGGACATCTTTTCCAGACCTCTGCCCCATTCTTCATCATCTCAAAGAGAGAAGAAACCTCCTTGAGAATTTATAAAGGGTGCTCAGTCTCCAGCACCTCCACTGAGCTTCCCCCTGCCTCCGGCTGGGCTGGCTATTTCCAGAACACACTGGTCAGTGTAGGTCAGTCCAGTTTCCATCAGCTGCCAGGAACTGTTAGGCAATAAGTTGCCATAATGGCGATATCCCTGGGGCTCTTGGTTGCTCCATTTCCAGGAACCTCCCTGGCCGTGTGACTGCAAACTGATTTATGAATGAACTCACGCCCTTTGAAGGGGAAGGGAACAACCCAGGCTGCGCCAGTGGCCCCAGTGCACTGGGCCTGAGAGGAGGGCTGGGCTTCGTCTTGGGCACTGATGATGCTCTTGGACTCAGTCATCCTGTGTGCCTGGTATGGATCTCTGGTATCCTGGCTGTCCTCTCTTGAGGCTCTTGAGCCGTGTAAGTGTGCGCTGAAACGACATGGCCGGATCACAGTGTTCCACTTGCCATCAAGAAATACTCCAAGTTGCTGTTTGAGCCTGTGGAAGTTTTCAGGACTTTGGGGGTTCAGCCTCATGCTGCTCTAGGATCCTGCTACGGGGGCTGGGAATCCAGAATAAGGTGTTACCCTGTCAGACCGCAGGAACCATCTACTCTGAGCCTTCCCCAGCCGGAGTGTGACAGACTTTTGCATGCACCTTCCTGCACACACTCTTCCCGCGGCCTGTTCCCTAGGATGAAGAGCCTCTCACACCATCACACTTTCATGGATGGAAATGCCAGGGAGCTGATCCTTGTCCTGTTTGCCTAACAGACACCTGCATGGTGCTCAACAGGAACAGTGCTCTTCCAAGCCCTTGGCAAAGGTTGGCTCACTTGGGCTTCACAACAAGTCTAGAAGGAGGCACTATTCATCTGTCCACTTTGGAGAGGTGTAACCAAGGAGGAGTTGAAACAACTCCCCTCAGGTCCCGTCTCGTATGTAGCAGATCTGGGATTCAAATCTAGATGGTCTGGCTCTCTCCCAAGCTCTGAGCCACCACACTCCACGCTCCTCGTCTAGGATTATAGGCTTCGAGATTTGGGGAGAGCAAGGACACTTCAGTTGAAATCACTTTCTTTAGCACTGAGCCTCCAGGGGAAGTTAAGATAATGACAAGTCTGGAGGACGCAATGGCAGGGCAGGCCCCTGGGCCAGGCTGGGTCTAAAATGACAGGGCTCTTCTTACTGCCCTGCTGACTGACCACCCCCGAGTGCCACAAGCCCTGCCCCACACTGTCTCTGCCCCCTGCAGTGCCCACAGAGCCCACAGCACTCCATGTTCTTGACCAGGTGGTGGTTGCACATTTGCACGTTTCCTGTTAGGCTTCTTGTTTCTGCACAAGCAGCTCTTACACGTCTTCAGAAGGGCTGATCGTCAAAGTACGCATCTTCCCTTAGATGCTGACACAGTCGTCACAGTGATTACACCTGGTGGAGAGGACACTGTGAATCCTTGATAAGGACCAATGCTCATGCGTGACTGCTGGATCGTGCCGTCCATTCATAGCGACTGAACGGGATACTTATTGCAGGCTCACCGTCAAGGACTCTCCCAAACGTCCGAGTGTTCTCTTCACACCGACAACCCTGTGAAGTGTGTGTAGGAGCATTAGGGCCCCTTCCTCCTGTTGGAGGGCCAATGACCTGGCATCTTGGAGATGATCCCTTGCCTGGCCACCGAGGGACACTGTTTGGGTCTGCATTCACCAGCACGAACAGGATGGAGTCGCAGTCCCTCCTGACAGTTGGAGATCAGATGACTTGAGTGGTTATGCCACTGGGGCTGTCCCCACTCTTAGTCTCAATTTTTCCCAAACATTAACAAAATCCCATGTCGCTAGGGGAGAGACTGAGTTTCAATGTTTCCACATTCCTGCCGTGAACAAAAGCCAAAGGAAACCCAGATGGAGGATGATATGTCTCATTGGGTGGGTGCTGGATTGTGGGTTATTTTGCTTTGTTTTCAGTGCGGCCAAGATTCTCTGGAAAAAGTGATCTGTTTGATGCCGACTGCTGTAACAGCCGAGCTCCTGTTACAGAACTGGCGAACCAGATCTGTCACCAGGGACTGGCGTGTGGATTAGACATCCACTTGGGGATGGAATGCTCGGGAGAAAGCTGAACTGCTCCACAGCCCTGCACACAAGAAAGGGAGGCTGCCGGGTGAAATCGGAGAGCGGTGTCTAGGAAGGAAACCTGGAACTACCTTCGTTGAGCCTGAACCCTTCAGGGCTCCTGAAGATATGTAGTCAGGAGCACTGACCTCCTGACCACGCAGAAGGAGTCAAGGAGAGACACAGAAGAGGGAGGCAGTGGGAGCTCTCTGGAGCCCATCTCCCAATTCCTAAACCTCCTGGAACAGCTGTGGTCCCAAGAAGGGGTCATCTTTGCCAACTTGTCCTGCTAGCAGAGGGCTGGGCCCCACAAAATGGCAAACAAAGAGGCAGTGACTTGTTTTTGGTCAAATCTTGTTAATTCCAGATGAGTCGTGTCTCGGAGCTGCTGTGTACCAATTCTGACTCTACTACTGGATGTTTGCAGCCTGGAGGGTCTTTTCATCACTGAGCTTCACTTGCTGCCCCCAGTGGACCCACAGCTGGTTCACAGGGCTGCGCTGCAAGACGCACAGTCTCGGGCATGGTGTGTGCTCGGCAGGTTGTGCTCCCGGCTGTCCCCAGCCTTCCTCAGGCCCTACTGCTCCCTCTTCCTCGTCCACTCTCCCCTGAGAGCCCAAACCTGGGCCTCTGAGTCCCTGCGGCAGCCTGCCCTTTGCTCGACTCTCTCACACTGTGCAAACCTCAGAGCATCCCTGGCCACAGGCCTGCGGGGGATCCTAAGTGGAGCTGAGCAGCGGCTCCGGGAGCAGCCCCAGGCAATTTTCCTTACGACTGGGAATGCGAAGGCAGGATGGGAAGCCCTGTTGTCATGCTGGCTCTGGTCCCATCAGCTTATCTCCAAAGTTAAAAACCCACAACAAGTGCCATTTGCCAGTTGTGCAGGGCTGTGCGAGGGGCATCAATGCAGCCCTTCATCCTCTTCCTGGCTCTGGCCCCGGCTGCACGGCCGTTAGCAGGGACAATGCCAGAGGGACAGATGCAGAGCCCAGACCACGAGGATGAAAGAAGAAAAGTCTGTTCACCGCAGCCAGCAGAGGGGGAGGAAAAATGATCCAGGCTGCACAATTAGACAGGCTTCCAATTAGACAGAGCACATGTACACGTGCTCACACGCACGTGCCCTCACGTGCTCACACACACAGAGACTGTGCATGAGTTTAGGGCTGAAGCCTCTGCATCCTCGTGCAGTGATTTGTGGGATACTAGATAGCTTCCAGGGATTGGATTTTATGGGTCATGAGATGTAACCATTGTGCTGGAAGTAAAGCTTTAAAAATGAGAGAGAAAGAGAAACAGTTCTTTCTCTTGCTACTTGACTGGTGCTGAGGAGGAGTTTGTCAATAAAAGGGTAATTGTTAAAAATCTAATGACATTTTTTAAATGTAAGAATCATCCCTAAGAATATGACCTCTTCCATTATACCAGTCAGCACAGGGTTATTTCCTTCTTGTTGGCTGTCTCCGAATTTGAAGTGAAGCTACTGCTGTTGAAATCTCCCACCACCTGCCGGCAGACAGAGTCTGCTTGGACGATTCCAGGAGCTGGAGTCCTGTCGAGACGCCCTCTCACTTTCCTTGACATGTTCTTCCACCCCACCCTCCAGCCAGCACCCTCGAGGTGAGTGACCCCCCCCCCCAAACCTTGAGGACAGCTCTTGCCAGTGAGGAGGAGGTGTGGGGGCGTGTGCGAGAAGCGTGCCTGAGCTCTGCCAAGTCAGAATCACTGGTAAACTGAGTCACCCAATTCACATTTTGTGGGATGATATTAACCTCACAATGGTTTTCCAAGCTGTGATGGAGGTTTAGAGTGTGTAAGAGGTGTGTGCCTGTCTGTATATGCATGTGTGTTTGCTTGTGTGCATGTGCATGTGTGTGTGCATGCCTATGTGTGCATGTGTGGCTGTGCATTTATGCTCGTACGTGTGTGTATGCATGTGCATGTGTGTGTATGCATGTTCATGTGTGTGTGCGTGTGCATGTGTAAGGGGCTAAAGGAGGCAGGAGTCTCACTACTTTGTGTCCTTCCTCTGCTCTTGCATGAGGCTGGCCTCGCTCTGTAGTGCCAGCTCTGTCCAATAGAACTTTCTGGGCTGTCCAATGCATATATGTTATATGTGACATTGAGCACTTGAAATGTGGCTAGAGAGGATAAGGAACTGATTTTTTTATCTTATTTAATTTTAATGAATTCAAATGTAAATAGTCATATATGGCTGGTGGCTCCATCTAGGATAACACAAGTCTACACAAATGGGATTTAAAGTCGATGTTACTTGCCTTTACTCAATGCCCTACGCCAGTGTAAAGAACTTCAGTTTAAATATTTCTCCTGATTTCTTTTTTATCTGAAGACAGTTTGAGACATGGGTTTGGAATTGTTCTGTCTGCAGGTTCCTGGTCTTTGTTCAGAATTTGGGTCTCCTGACCTCAGGCAGGCTCAGACAGAGGCCTCCACCACACTCCTGGTTGGAGATTAAGCAACATTCTAACCCATCCTGAGGTAATGCTTGGTGAAGGTATTCCAGGAAGTGTGCACATGTCAAATAAGGCTTTGGGGAAAGAAATTACAGAGATGCCTCCCAGAGGGGATTTTGCTTCCCAGGACCAGGCATCTTACACATCTGTAGCTTGGAAAGGAGCAGGTCAAAGTGAGTGGACAGTGGCTGAAGGTCGGGGTTTCATGGAATGGCCTGGGCTGCTGCGGTGAAAAGAAGCAGAAGAGAACACTGCCCGGATGCCATACACTCTGCGAGGGCTCTGCACAAATCCAGGGCTGTGGGCGCTCTCCCCCAGGGGCTGCAGGTGGCTGATGGCTGCTGTGTTTGGAACCTCTGCAGCAGCAGCTTGGCTTGACCGACTCATCCTTGGAGTCAGTGTTGCTCCTTGTGTACTGGACCTTGGGTTGTTCTGTCCTTTCATCAGTACCATTGTTAACCACCTCAAAAGCCACATTTGGTGTACATGATGTTAGAATCTAGCACACTAGGGAGAAACTTTCAACATTTGTAAAAGGACATGCCCATCGATGTCAGGCATGTGTTCAGCAATGTGTTGGTCCTGCTAGCCATCCATGCACCTGTGACTCTACAGCAGGCTGTGTGGGAGCTTCTGCATTCTAGCCCACCCCTCTGGGTAGCTTTCTCTGAGCTGGAGGCTGGGTGTTCAGACTCTGCCCTAGCATGAGTTCATGTCAGCAGCCCCAACATTTTCCCTGGGAGCTGACGTCTGTTCTGGGCTTTGCCTTCTGGGTATGAATGCCATGAAAACAGAGTAGTTACTACTGTGGCAGCAAAACTCAACGGGGCTTTCTTGCAGGTTGCAGAAATACAGCACAGGTCATCAGCGTAGGGATCAGCCAGTGTGAAACGTGCCCCAGGAAAATGTGAAGGTTGTGAGCAAGAAGATTCCCACATTTTTGTCTTGTGTTTGGATTGGCCCATGTGGGATGGTTTATTTGAGACCAATGTTAATAGGAGAGGCAGGACCACTGTTAACAGGCACTTTTCACACATGCTGCACAATGGGAAATTCACAGAAATGCGATGATGCTCTCCTCAGTTTCCATTTATGTATCTAAGAGAGAAGTGAGTCATCACACACAAGGGATCCTCAATGATTATTAGTTGATGTTTTGGGCACATAACACATGCAGATATAATTTTGTGACATCAACAACTGAAAGGGGGTGGGGATGGAACTGAAAAGGAGTGGGGTTTATGTATAGCATTGGAGTCAAGCTGCTTTAAATTCAAATTGCAGCGTTATGATGTTAGGATGTTAAAGGTAGTCCCCATGGTAACCACATAGAAAATAGCTGTAGAATAGACCCAAAAGGAAATGAGAAAGGAATTTAAACATTTCACTACAAAAAAATCAGCTAAACAGAAAAGAAGACAATAATGAAGAAAATAAGAACCAAAAAAGCTACAAGGCATATAGAAAAAAAATAGCACGGTGACAGAGATAAATGCCTCCTTCTCAGTATTACTGTAAATGTAAATGGATTAAATTCTCCAATCCAAGGACAAAGGTTGGCAGAATGGATAAAAACACATGATCCAACTATATGCTGTCGACAAGAGACTCACTTGAGATCCAAAGACATAAACAGGTTGAAAGTGAAAGGCTAGAATAAGATATTTCATGTATATGGTAACCAAAACCAAGCAGGGTGGCTATACTAACATCAGACAAAATAGACTTTAAATAAAAAAAGTTTACAAGAGTCAAAAACAGATTCAATAGAGCAATAAGATATAACAATTGTAAACATTTATGCACTTAATGACAGACCATTAAAAATATGAAGCAAAAAATGACAGAAATGAAGGGAGCAATAGTTCTACAACAATAGTTGGAAACTTCAATACCTCACTCATAATAATGAATAGAACAACCAGACAGAAGATAAGCAAGGAAATAGAGGACTTAAACAACACAATAAACCAACTAGATCTAACAGACATATACGGAAACTCTACTCAATAACAGCAGAATAGATATTCATCTCAAATGCACAGGGGATATTTTTCAGGATAGACCATATGTTAGGCCACAGATTAAGTCTTAACAGATTTAAAAAGATAGATATCATACAAAGATTCTTCTCTGATCACCACAAGATAAAGTTAAAAATCAATAACAAAAGGAAAACTGGAAAATTCACAAAATTGTGGAAATTAAACAATACACTTTTAAGCAACCAATGGATCAAAAGATGAAATCACAAAAAAAAATTAGAAAATACTTAGAAACAAATGAAAATGAAAACACAACATACCAAAACTTATGGGATGAAGTGAAAGCAGTGTTAAGGGGGAAATTTATAGCTATAAATTAAAAAATAAGAAAGATGTCAAATTAACAACCTAACTTTACAAAGTAAGCAACTAGAAAAAGAAGAACAAACTAAACCTAAAGCTAGCAGAAGGAAGTAAATAATAGAATAGGGCAGAGATAAATGAAATAGAGAATAGAAAAACAATAGAGAAAAATAAAGGAATCAAAAAGTTGGTTCTTTGAGAAGATCAACAATATCAACAAACCTTTAGGTAGGTGAACTAAGAAAAAAGAGAGAAGACTCAAATTACTAAAATCAGGAATAGAAGTGGGAACATTACTACCAATTCTACAGAAATAAAAAGGATTGTAAGACAGTACTATGAACAATTGTACACCAACAAATTAGATAACCTAGTTGAAATGCACAAATTTCTAGAGATCTATCAAGACTAACTCACAAAGAAATAGAAAATCTGAATAGATCTATACCTGGTAAGGCAATTGAATCAGTAATTAAAAATCTTCCAACAAAGAAAAGCCCTGGACTTGATGGCTTCACTGGTGGTGAATTCTACCAAGCATTTAACAAAGAACTAACATCAATCTTTCTTAAACTTTTTTCCAAAATATTGAATAAGAGGGAACACTTCCTAACTCATTGAATGAGGCCAGCAGTATGAGGACACTAAGCCCAGATAAAGACACTACAAGAAAAGAAAACTACAGACTAATATCCCTATGATCATTGATGCAAAAACCCTCAACAAAATAATAGCAAACAGAATTCAGCAGCATATTAAAAGGAACATATACCATGGTCAGTTGGGTTTATTCTTGGAATGCAAGGATGGTTCAACATAGGAAAATTGATCAAGGTGATATTCCACATCAACAGAATTAAGGGAAAAAAATCACAGTATCATCTCAATTGGTGCAGAAAAAGCATTTGACAAAATTCAACACCCTTTCATTATAAAAACACTCAGTACACTGGGAATATAAAGAAACTACCTCAACATAATAAAAGCCATATATGAAAATCCCACAGTGAACATCATACTTCATGGTAACTGGAAACGTTTCTTATAATATCAGGAGCAAGGCAAGGATGTCCACATTGAAAGTTCTAGCCAGAGCAATGGGGCAAGAAAAAGAAATAAAAGACGTCCAGATTGGAAAGGAAGAAATAAAATTATCTGTGTTTGCAGATGGTATGATCTTATAGGTAGAAAACCTTAAAGATCCCACAAAAAAACTATTAGAACTAATAAATGAATTTGGCAAAGTAACAGGATACAAAGTCCACACACATAAACGATTTGCATTTGCATTGTACACAAACAATGAGCAATCTGAAAAGGAAATTACAAAAACAATTTCATTGATGATAGCATCCAAAAGAATAAAATACTTAGGAATTAAGAGAGGAGATAAAGCTTCTATAATGAAAACTATAAAACATTGCTGAAAGAAATTAAAGAAGACATCAATAAATGGAAACACATCCCATGTTCAGGGATTGGAAGACTTAACATTGTTCAAATATCAGTACAACCCAAAGTGATCTACGGATTCAATGGGATCTATATCAAAATCCCAATGATATTTTTTGAAGAAATAGAAAAACACATCCTAAAATTCATATGGAATCTCAAGGGACCTGAATAGCCAAAACAATCCTTAAGAAAAAGAACAAACTGGAGAACTCACACTTCTGTTTGAAGCTCCTATGAGCTCCTAAGTGATCACATCTCACTCCCTTCCTCCTCGAGGTGATCCTTCTCCTGAGTTTTTATAAAGGTTGCCTTGATGTTCTTTATAGTTCTGCCACATATGTGTGTATCTACACATCTCTAACAACACATTGTTGGTGCTACAAGTGTTTGGGCTTTATGTGAGGGGACTTGCACTATGGCGTCTTCTGTGACTCAACATGGAGGTTCTGAGATGCACACTGGGATGTGTCACTGTGGTCTGTTTACCAGCCGTGAGTCTCATTGTGTGAATACGACACAAGTCATGTGCTCACCCCTCTTGTGAAAGACATTGGCTGTTCCAGTTCTTTTGCTATTTCATCAATGTTGCTCTAAACATTTTTGTGCAAGCCTTCTGGTGCACATGTGCAAGAGTGCCATAAGCTAAATGTTAGTGTCCCCCCAAATTCATGTGTTGATGACCTAACCCACAATGTGATGGTGTTTGGAGGGGGCCTTTGGGAGGTAATTAGGTCATGATGGTGGAGCCACCATCAATGAGATTAGTGCCCTTATAAAAGAGACAGCAGAGAGCTCCCTCATCCCTTCTGCCATGTGAGGACACAGCAAAAGTGACGGCATCTGTGAACCAGGAAGCAGTCCTCACTAGACACCAAATCTGCTGCCACCTTGGTCTTAGACTTCCAGCTTCTAGAACTATAAGAAATATATGTCTGTAGTTTATAAGCCACCTGGTCTATGGTGTTCTGTTACAGCAGCATGAATGGACTAAGACAAAGAGTTTCTTTACTTATGTATCTGGGAGTGAAATTGCTGCTTAGTAGATAACATGAATGTGCAATTTTTCCAGAAAATATTCAATTGTATCCCAAAGTCATTGTACCAATTTGCAATTCCACTAGCAGTGTACAAGAGTCCTCATTGCTCGATAGCCTCAACAATACTTGGTTACTATCTGATTTTTAATTTTTCACCAGTATAGTGCATATTCATACGTAAGTGTGTTTTAATTCATATTTGCCTGGTTACCAACTAAAGAGGTTTAACATTTTTCGTGCATTTATTGGCATCTGTGTTTCTTTTTCTGTGAAACCTTATTCTTGACTTTGCCTATTTTTCAATTGGGCTGTTTTATTTTCTTATTGATTCTTGAAGGTATTTACATATTCTGGATACTAATGTTTTGTCTGTTAAACGTGCTGTAAATATCTTCTCCCTGTTTTTCACTCTATGGTGCTGATGAACAGAAGTATTTTTCTTAAACTTTAAAATAGTTGAATTTTTCAATATTTTCATGACTTACACTTTTGAACCTTTGAGTCTTGTTTAAGAAATCCTTGCTTACTCTGTGGCTATAAAGATGTTCTCTTGCATTATCTTCTAAAAGTTTTATAGTTTTTTGCCTTTCACATTTAAATGTAATCTACCTGAAATCGATTTTGTGTAGGGTGTGACATATGAATACAATTTCTATTTTTTCTATGTGGATAAATAATTGTCCCGCAGCCATTTACTAGAGAGCCCATTTTTCCCTAGTGGTCTGCAACACCACATCTTTCTAATTCCATTCTTTGCCTGAAAGTCAACAGGATGTTTTGAAAACATCCCTGACATGTCACTCACTTGCTTAAAATCCTTCACTGGTTCCCCATAGCCTCAGCATCAGTCCCAATTTGGTAACATAGTCTTCAACACTCTGCCTGATGTGGCCCCAGCCCCATTACTCCCAGCCTCACCTTTCTTTCTCTACACTCCAGTCATACCAAGCTTCTTTTGATTCTTGAAAAATGCCCATGCTTCCTTTCACTACAGGCCTTTTTCACTTGCCATTCCCTCTGCCCAAATCTCTCCACCCTCTTATCCTCACTCAGCCCACCTCTGCTTGCTCATGCTCTAGAGCTTGGCATCGCCACTAACTGCTCCCCCTCAGATACCTCCAGTTACAGCCTCTCTCTTTGACCTCCTTCCCATCTTCTCAGATCCCTACACCTAGTGCAAGCAGTCTTGGACCCCAAGACTATCTCTAACACCATGACTCAAACACTTTTCCACTGTCCGTCAGACCTCTAGAATCCTCACCTTCCTCCTCACTCAGCTGAGATTTACACCCACCACTGTCACTGCTCCATGCCTCTCCTGTTAGAGCCAATTGGTCAACCTAGCCTTGCTTAGATCCGGTTTGACCTACTCCATTCTGCACTCAACGAGCTGGTCCAGTGTTTTTGTTTTTTTCTTTAGTGGAATTTTATTGTTATCAGTGCCTTTTATCTCCTTCAGAAGGACTAAAGCGGGTTATATCCCTTTAACATTTTCATGTTTGAGAAGGCCTGCCTCGTGCCTTGTTAGATGGTGTGGCTGGGTCTGCCGCTCTTGAGCCACACTTTTCATCAGAAGTTGTGGTTATTATGGCTTCTTTTTCTCTGGAATTGATTGTGCTTCATCCAGACTGATATCTACCCCATTGTCAGTAGCTTGTTTTCTCTACCAATGTGCCTAAAACCGTCTTTTCCTTTATCCTTTAGGTTCAGTGATGTAAACAGCCTGGTATCTATGCCTGGTAGTTTCAGCCTTAGGAGCCCACACATTTGCCCTTCATGCAGAAGATGGTCTGGATTGAGTTTCCATCACTGGTAATCAAAAATGGCTTTACTAACCCAAGGTCTGCCTATTTGACATAAGGTGTATTCATTCTTCTCGATGCCTTTCACACATTTTCTGAGAACTGCTTGTCTTTCTCACAAGCTCCAATGTGAATGCTAATTGGGGTTCCTCCCATCCGTTTGTTGGGGTCCTCATTGACGCTGGGATAACACTCTCCCTTCTGAGACCTTATTCCATCCTAGGGTTTGCTTCATCTACAGGAAGACCTCGGGCTCTCCAAGGTCCCGTCATCAACTGTGAGGCCTGGAAAGGGGCAAGCCCTGGTGGTTTCTCTTGCACAGATGCTGTGAGGTAGGTAAGGCTTCTAGTCTCAGGGAGAATTCTTTCTTTTCCTTGGGCTTATTCCTCAGTCCTTCAACGTGGAGATGGTGAGAATTCTCAACTGTTGACTCACACTTTTATTGTCTTTCCTGCCTGCTTGTGGGATGTGGGTGGTAGAGAGGATTGAGACAGAGCTTTCTTTTTCTTTTCATCTTACCATTTCTGAAATTTATGGGAGCTTTCCTCATTTTACTTCTACTCCTTAATTTTTTGTTGTGTTTTTAAAAAAACAATTTCTTTTGGTGCATTTCATTAGGTTTGGTGGGACAGAACTCTGATTCAACTTTACTTGACCATCTTTACCTGAAGACCAGGATATTTTTCTTGTTTAAATGCTAAAGAGAAACCACAGAAAGAGACACCTATTCTTTGAAATACTTTCTACCTGGACAATCCCTTAAATAATTAAGAGAGAGAGGCTTTTAAAATGTTTGCTAGTTTTCTTATTCTTGTATTATTATTATTATTTTTAAATTAAAGTTTTAATTTGGAGATATTGCAGTTGTAAGAAATAATACAGGGGGAACCTGTCTACCCTTCACCCAGTTTTCCCCAATGGTAACGTTTTGGAAAACTACAGCACAACCACACCACCAAGATAATGACATTGTCACAGTTATGATATGGAACATGTCTATCCATGAAAGGATTCCTCACATAGCCCTTATGGCCACACCCTGCTCTCTCTGCCCCTGCTCCCTCTTTAACCCTGGAAACTGGTCATCTGTGTTCACTTAGCACAATTCTCTGGAGATTCATCTAAGCTGTTTTGTGCATCTATAGTTTGTTCCTTTTCCTCACTGAGTAATATTTCATGGTATAGATGTACTGGGTTGTTTAATCCTTTGCCAACTGAAGGACATCTGTGTTGTTTCCAGTTTTTGGCTATTATGAATAAAGCTGCTATAAACATCATGTGCAAGTTTTTGTGTGAACATATGTCTTCATTTCTCTGGGATAAATACCCTAGAGTGTTATTCTTGGGCCATTTGATAGTTGTGTCTATGTGTTTTTTTTTTAAGAATCTGCCAAACTATTTTCCAGAGTGGCTGTACCATTTTACATTCTGGTTTCTCCACATCCTTGTTGGTATTTGGTGTTGTCACTATTTTTTTTTATTTTAGCCATTCCAATGGATGTGTAGTGGTATCTCATTATGGTTTTAATTTGCGTTTCACTGGTGGCTAAAAATCTTGAATAACTTTTCATATATTCATTTGTCGTCAGTATGTTCTTTTGGATAAAATGTCTCTTCATATCTTTGCGAATTTTCTAATTGGATTATTTGTTCTTTTCTGTTGAGTTTGGAGAGTACTTTCAATACTTTAGATACTAGTTCTTTGTAGGATATGGGATTTACAAATATTTTCTCTCATTTTGTGTCTCTTTTCATCCTTTTAACAGGGTCTTTCATAGAGCAAAATTTTTAAATTTTGATGAACTCCAGTTTATTGATTTTTCCTTTTATGGGTTATATTTTTGGTGTCAAGTTGAAGAACTCTTAGCTTAAGCCTGGAACCTGAAGATTTTTTCCTATGCCTTTTTTTTCCCTAAAAGCTTTATAGTTTTATGTTTTACATTTAAATCTGTGATCCATTTTGAGTTATATTTTGTATAAGGTGTTAAACTTAGGTCAGCGTTCATTTTTTTGCCTGTGGCTATCCAATTTCTCCAAAACCATTAGTTGAAAGAGTGATCTTTCCTGTGTTGAATTGCTTTTGCACTTTTGTCAAAAATCAGTTGGACATATTTGTGTGGTTTTACTTCTGGGTTTTTTGTTCTAATCCATTGACTTGTGTGTCTATCCCTACGCCAATACACACAGTCTTGATTACTGTAGCTATATAGTAAGTTTTGGAATCACGTAGACTTATTCCTCCCATTTTCTTCTTTTTCAAAATTGTTTTAGCTAGGTAAGTTCCGTTGTCTCCCTGTATAAATTTTTGAATAATCTTGTCTATATTAAAAAAAAATCTTGTTGGGATTTTGATATGGATTGTGTTAAATCTATATATCAATTTCTGAAGAACTGATATTTTTATTATGTTAGGTCTTCCAATCCATGAACATAGTATACTTCCTCATTTCTTTAGATCTTCTCCGGTTTCTTTCATCAGTGGTTTGTAGTGTTTCACATACAAATCCTGTATATGTTTTGTTAGATTTATACCTAAGAAGTTTACGTTTTTTAGCAAATATAAGTGCTATTGTATTTTAAATTTTAGCCTCTGTGTTCATTACTAGCAAGAAGAAATACAATTGATTTTTGTATGTTTATTTTATATCCTGCAAACTTGTTGAACTCACTTATTAGTTCTACAAGCTTTTTTATTTTTGTAGATTCCTTGGAATTTTCTACAGAGACAATTATGTTATTTGCAGATACGGGCAATTTTATTTCTTCCTTTCCTATCCATATGCCTTTTATTTCCTTTTATTTATTTTCTTTACTTTGTTGCACTGCTTAGACTTCCAGCACTATGTTGAATAAGAGTGGTGAGAACAGACATTCTTGCCTTTTTCCTGATCTTAGGGGAAAGCATAAGTTTTTCACCATTAAATGTATTGTTATCTGTAGGATTTCATAGATACTCTTTATCTAGTTCAGGAAGTTCCACTCTATTCCTATTTTTATGAGATTAAAAAAAATCACGCGTGGTTATTAAATTTTGTCAAATGTGTTTTCTGCATCAACTTATATGGTCATGTGATTTTTCTTCTTTAGTCTGCTAGTATGGTGGATTACATGATTAATTTTTAAATATTGAATCAGCCTGGTATTTCAAGTGTGAATAAATCACCCTTGGTCATGGTTTATAATTCTTTTTATATATTGTAGAAATCTATTAGCTAACATTTGTTAAGGATTTTTGCATTTATAGTCATGACAGATATTGGTATATATTCTTTTTTGGTACTGTCTGTGACTGGCTTTGGTATCAAGGTAACTGGTTTCATTAAATCAATTGGGAAGTGTTCCATCCTCTTCTATTTTCTGGAAGAAATTGTGTAGAATTGATGTTAATTCTTCTTTAAACATTTGGAGGAACTCTCCAGTGAAACCATCTGGGCCTGGAAATTTCTTTTTCTGGGAGTTTTAAAATTACAAACTCAAAATCCTTAAGAGTTAAAGGGTTATTCAAATTATCTATGTCATATTGAGTGAACTGTGGCTGATTGTGTTTTTGGAGCAACTGGTCCATTTTGTCTAAGTTGGCAAATCTATGTGTGTAGAGTTGTTCATAGTATCCTCTTCTTATTCTTTTGATGTCTGCAGTGCTTGCAGTGATATCCTCTGTTTTATTACAGATATTGATAATTCATGTCTTCTATCTTTCTTTTTCAGTCTTGCTAGATGTGTGTCAATTTTATTGATCTTTTCAAAGAAGCAACTTTTCATTTCATTGTTTTTCTCTACTATTTTTTTTGTTTTCAATTTTATTGCTTTCCTTCAATTTTTATTTCCTTCCTTCTGCTTACTTTGGGCTTATTTTGCTCTTCTTTTACTAGGTTCTTGAGCTGGGAGCTTCGATTATTGATTTGAGACATTTTCTCTTTTCTAATGTACGAATTTATTGCTATAAATTTCCCTCTCAATATTGCTTTAGTTGTGCCACACATATTTTGACATATTATTTGTTCATTTCAGTTCAATCGTTTTTTATTTTTTTTGATTTTTACAAGAATTCCTCTTTGACTCATGGATTATTTATAAATGTGTTGCTTAGTTTCCAAGTGTTTGGCAATTTTCTTGTTATCTTTCTATTATTGATTTCTAGTTTGATTCCACTGTGGTTGAAAAACATAGTCTTTACAATTTCATTTATTTCCAATTTATTGAGGTTTGTTTCATGGCTCAGGATATGGTTAATCTTAGTATATATTCCAAAGGCACTTGAAAAGAGTGTGTATTCTGCTATGGTTGGGTAGAGTGCTCTATAAATATCACTTAGATTCTGTTGGCTGATTGTATTGTTGAGTTATTCTCTATTTTTGCTGATTTTATGCCTAGTTGTTCTATCAGTTGTCAATGGAAGGATGTTAAAGTTTCCAGCTATAATTATGCATTCATCTATTTCTGCTTCCAATTATCAGTTTTTGCTTCACATATTTGGCAGTTCTGTAGCTTGGTCCATACATATTTAGGATTGTTATGCCTTTTTGGGAGGATTGAACTTTTAGCACTATATAATGTCCCTCTCTGTCTCTGATAATTTTCTTTGCTCTAAAATCTACCTTATATTAATTAAAAAAAACCATTCCTGCTTTCCTTTGATTAGTGTTTGTGTGATATATATATTTTTCATCCTTTTGTTTTCAACATTCCAATATAATTATTTTTGAAGAGTGCTTCTTGTGGACAGCAAATAATTGGGTCATAGTTTTTGATCCACTCTGCCAACCTCTGTCTTTTAATTGGTGTATTTAGACCATTTACACTTAATGTAATTATCGATGCATTAGGGCTTAAGTCTGTCATTTAATTTTTTGTTTTCTTTTTATTCTCTCTGCTTTTCATTTGTCTGTGTTATTTTATTTATTTACTTTTTTTGCCTTCCTGTGGTTCACTTGAACATCCTTAGAATTCCATTTTGATTTATCTTTAGTGTTCATTAGTGTATCTCTTTGTATAGCTTTTTTAGTGGTTGCTCTTGGTATTACATTATATATATGTGTATATATGTGTAACTTATCACAGTCTACTGGTGTTGCCATTTTACCAGTTCTAGTGAAAAATAGAAAGCTTTCCTCCTTTTACATCCCTTTACTCTCCCCCACTTATAATATAATTGGTTTCAATGTTTTATTTATATACATTTAGAACAGCATCAGAGAGTGCTATAATTTTTGCTTCAACTGTCAAACATAATTTAGAAAATTCAAGAAGAGATGAAATGCCTATTGTATTAACTTTACAGTATTTTTACTTACTGTATTCTTCCTTTCTTATTGATGTTCTAAAATTCCTTCTTTTATCATTTCCATTCTGTTTAGAGAACTTAGCCATTACTTTAGGGTAGGTCTACTGATGACAAATTCTCTTATTTTTTTCTTCATCTGAGAATGTTTTGATTTACCCTTCACTCTTAAAGAACATTTTCACTGGCAGTAGGATTCTCTTGACAGTTTACAGTTATTTTCTTTTAGCACTTGTAAAATATTGTCTCACATCCTTCTGGTCTCCATGATTTCATGAGAAATGCACTGTTATTCCAATTGTTTTTCCCCTAAAGGTGGGATGTCATTTTTCTCTGGCCATTTTCAGGATTGCTTTTCTTTGTCTTTAGATTTCAGAAGCTTAATTATGATGTGTCTTGATATGGACTTCTTTGTATTTATCCTGTTTGGGTTTGATCAGCTTCAGAATCTGTCAGTTCATGTCTCTTGCCAAATTTGAGAAGTTTCAACTATTATTTCTTTGATCACTTTTTATTTTCCTTCCTCTTCTCTTCTTCTAGGACTCTAGACTGCCAGGACATTTCCTCTTCATTCCTGGTTTGTTCTCTCTGAGAAACATGGGACAGCAGAGAGAGGCCATTCTTACCAAGGTGTTGTACCAAGATGGCACCCTCGGACCCAACCACTGCCTTGTTCAAGTCATGATACCTGACTGGAATGGTCCAAGGTTCTGAAGAGGGATTTGAAGAGTCTTCTCATCTGAAGGGATCTGTAAATGCAGTGAAAAATATCAGTTGAGAATGACTAAATCATTCTATTAATACATTATGTTCAGATCATTCAAAACTTAAGCATAGGTATATATATATCAAATGCATATAGGGAACAGATTTCACGTGTGGCTCTGTGTTAATGCCAATCTCTCCTCACCAGGGCCTTGGTGTTGCCAGGGCAAATGTCTGGCCTGGACTCACCTAGGACACCTGGCTCTGTGATGTTGATGCTTCTCCCCACATGCTGATTCATGGCCCATAATGGCCATTTACATCAAAACTGATATTAAAAGTCTCCACAATTCCTGAGTTTAGATAAAGGCACAAACTCCCCTCTAAGCCTGGTTCTGCAGCTTGACTGACTGCTACACAGGCTGAGGTGCACACCTGTCGTGGGGCTGCCAACACACCTGCAGTAGCTGCCCGGGAACACCTTCTTCTGGGTCTCCTCATTGCAGTGGTTGGGAAAAAGTGATGGGGTATCAGTTCTCTGGGATTTTTGGTGAGAAAACTTCTGAAATTGGTGTCATTGGAAAAGACTTCCCCTTTGTTCATACACTTATGGCTTGTGGGCGACTTCCCATGTCTCCCGGGGGTTAAGCCACCCAGAGCCTTGCTACTTAATTACTTCATGCCTTTGGGTGAGACATGCAGACCTTTTTGTGAGTAGTGGGCTTTGCGTTTGGAACAAGTTGTGACATCAGTGGGGAAGCTGGTCCCCTTAGGTGGATGCACAGTGAGGCACAGGCAAGGGGAGGGTGCCCTGCAGAGGCAGGATGACCTCATGCAGGTTTGCAATATTGTTGAGAAGATATTTTCTGTGCAAGAGGAACTTTTAAAGAAGTCATGAGATAGCCTTTTTTTCTCTCTTTTGCCTACAAGATAAAGGCAAGTTTCTAATTTTGAGGGGTGGGAGAAGGATAGGGAAGAGCAATAGGAAGAAATAGAATGTGAAATGATTAAGAATTAACAAATGACAAATAATTTTCCTTCATGCTGAACAGAATTTATCAAAAGACCCCAACTGGAGCATTCTGCATGAGATTCCATTGAAATCTCATACAGTTTGTGAAACATTCTAGTTGGTTGATTTTGTATATCTTTCTCTTTTTTAAAAATAAAAAATACCAAGCAGTTATTATTGTGTCAGTGATATGCTCAGGAAAGTTGTGTCCTGGAGGGGAGTCTAGAAAGTCACCTCTGTCTTCAGAGGATGTGGCTAATTTGTGAAAACAGAGGAGACATGCAAGGCTGTGGGCAGATGTGGGGGAGACTGTGCATGGAAGGTACACCAAGGATGGAGAGTCAGCATTTAGCCCTGATTTTGAGTTCCAGTGGGCACTGAGATCTGGAGAACTAAATCTGGAGTTTTCAATTAAAAATGGGAGAAGATAGAGTAAAATTGATGCTTTTTAAATCTTAGTAGTTTTCAGATATGATTTTCTATTTTAATCTTTATTCTCAACCCTGAATCAACTTTGAAACTTTGCCTTCAGGGCCACACACTTTTTTGTGGTCTGTCTGCTGCCTCAGTGCTCACTCAACAGCATCCACGTGCATCTCACGGAGCATCTCTTCAGGGTCCTGTGCCGGGCAGAAGCCACGATCTAGGAGGAGAAGAAACTGTGCTGATCAACACACAGCACACCTCAGGTAGCCCAAGGTGTTAGACGTCCAGGATGGACGTGTGGCACTATGGGGCCAGAGGAAGACCCGCGGGGGCCCCTTGGAATTGGCCCTCAAGTGAAGCTGAGCTGCATCTTGAATGAAGACCAGCAGCCGGGCCAGTGTGGCCAGGAAATCGCCTGGAGCGCTGGAGGGACAGCTCGGGGGATGGATGTCTGTGGAGGTGGCAGATGGTCCAACATGGAATCTAAGGTCCCCGAGGTTACACTGCAAATCAGTTCCTCACTATGGCTTGAGGTCTAGCGCCTGAATTGTTCTCACTCAGTGTGGCTGAGGTCCTCTTAGAAAATAATGATTATCTGGCATTTTACGTGAGGGTTTTCTTTGTCCACAGGATTCCATTACAACCAATTCCAAAACACTTTTTTTTTTTTACTTGGAGTTGCATCTATGTTGAGCTGCTCAAAATCAACAGTTGGGTCCTTGCGACTCCTGGGTCAGCACTGGTGTGAGAGGAGCTGCCAGCCTGCCGGGTGCAGGTTCAGGCACACCAGCTCCTTCACCTGTGTTCCTGCCTCCCAGACCTCACGTCCAGCACGGCGTCCTGGAGCTGTGCTGGCTCCATTCCCAGGACAGGCAGGACTGGGAACTCACCTGTGCTTTCCTCCTCAGTCCAGCTTGGGCCTGGTTAGCTGTCCCTGGGCAGCTGTGGCCATCCCCACTGCCCCTTCAGTGTCACTGGGCTCCTGCCTTGGTGTCAGCTTTGTCCTCCGGGTCCCC
This sequence comes from Ceratotherium simum simum, assembly GCF_057802395.1. Lineage (NCBI taxonomy): Eukaryota > Metazoa > Chordata > Mammalia > Perissodactyla > Rhinocerotidae > Ceratotherium > Ceratotherium simum. The sequence goes on from NC_141937.1 coordinate 427,594, forward strand.
ACTGGAGCAGGAGTCCTGCTGGAAGAGCAGCCTGGTTATCTGGCCATTCCCTGTTCCCTGGGATTCAAGTCCATCCTTGTCCCCCAGGCATGGCCAGTGGTTCTGTCACCGACTAGGTGCCTAGAGAAACTCAAAGGTGGGTTTGGAAGCAATTATCTGTTTTTCCAAGTTGTTTCTTTTCCTTTTGTATGTCAAGAAGAGGTAAACACCAGCAATCCTGAAACTGACCAAGCGAGAAACTCAAGGGAGATGTAACCAACAGCCATCCTGAAACTGACCAAGCTTCACCACAAGAGCTACGCCCCTGAACTTTGCCTTATTTTTAATGAAAAGATCTCTCCAGGAGGAGCTTAGGCCTTATTACGTGGAAGCGTGTTCTCCAACTGAGCCTGTGCAAATGAATACTTGCTTCTATCTTTTGAATGTTCATTCCCCAACCAAATAAAAGTTCCTGCTTCCCTCTGTTTGGGGATGCCATGACTTTTGGAAATGATTCTTCATGGCCTCCTATTTGCTGCAAATACACTTTACTTTGTGAGACAACTTCCACTGGTGTAGAGTCTTATTTAACTCACCAGGGTAGGGGAGCCCACTTGGTTTGGTAATAGTCCTGCTCCGCCTGGGTGGAGCAGTCTGAAGGACACCTGCCTGAGCCCATTAGCTGGGTCTGGCCCCTTGGAGATCATGACTGGCTCATCTGAGCCTGGGTCTGCCTCACCCCTGTCATTGTCAAAGAAGAAACTATCTGAGATCTAAAACAAAGCTGAATTAATTACTTGTGCAGCAGGAGAGAGCTGTTCTTATAAGGCACAGTCTCTGAGCAAAGCAAACAGCTGATCTGACCCAGCATGCTGGGAGGTGTAGGGTCGGCAGACGTTAAGAAGCTCGAGGATCCTGGTCCTCGGAGGGGCCTGTGGTAATGGGCAGACTTTTGGAAGTGTGGCCTTTCAGGGGAAGTTTTCACTGACCCACTGGGATGGGGTTTGGGCTGGTTTCATGGTTTACTTGTTCACAGCTTTAGACCAAGGCCAAAGCATAATAGCTATTTCCTTTCTCGTCCCTGGAGAAGGGGCGTTTTTATTATCCCTGCACGTATGGAGGACCAGTCACCGGGGGCCAGTCCAGCAGTGAGGTTGGTGCCTCAGGCCCACATATCCCAGGACTGCTGCCTGGAGTTAACTGTGTGTGCTTGGCTTCCACCATCCTGGGTAAAAATTCATCCTCCTCCAGTTTCTGGCTGTGTAACCCTGGACATGTCATCTAATCTCTCCAAGACTCAGATCCTCCATTGATAAAACAGAATATCAATGACATCTATGCTAATGAGGTGATACATTTGTGTGGTGAAGTATTAGGGATCCAACAATCGTGGTCTGTGAAGAAGCGTTTCTGCCCCGGGCAGTGGGGAGCTCAGGCCAGGTGCGGGTGCGGATGGACCAAGGTATCTCAAGTGCTGCCCTCGCTTGTGGCTGCCTCCTCTCCCTGGAGGCCCCCTGAACACTTGTGGGGGATTGTGCATCTCTCTGCTCCGTGGTCGCCCTAGTTGGTCCCCAGCTGGGGTCTCTGCTCCTGCTCCTCTGTGTCTCCCCTACAGTAAGCGTGATTCCTGCTTATGTGTGTGCTCCTTGCCTCCCCAGACCGACGAGGTCCTGGAGGCCAGCGGCCACCCCGCTCCCATCACGGAACCAGCACCTGGAACCTGCCTGCAGGCACGGATGCAGGCCAGAACTGAGTGGAAGAGTGGACACGAACATTTGCTCACAGCAGCTGGGGACCCAGCCTGGGGCCCTGACTCACCCTCAGGGCCTAGTGTGAGGCCTCCAGGCTGGGGAGGGGGTCAGGGAGTTTCTTGCCTGCCCACCTGGGTGCAGATCTCACCAGACCTGGGTGGGTGTGGGGGTCTTTGCTGGCTGGGAGGAGCTCGGATTGCCTGCAGCCCGCACCGCCAGCATCCCTTGTAAATGTGGCTGCCTGCTTGAGATTGCCCATTGGCGTGTGGCTGGTGTCTGCCCGGTGTGGGGTGTGCGGCATGCTCAGTGCTGGCTGGGCTCCCAGAGCAAGGTGGTTTTGTTTTTCCTCAGCATTAAGGCAGGAGAGATTTTCCAGTAGGCCAGGCGGCTTAACAGATAATGCCCAGCCTTTCACATCGGGCATGTTGTTGGGGTTCAGCTCCAGGTCCCAAGTGAATTACGTCGCAGGCTGCAGTCCAGGCAGGCCCGGCCTTTGTGGCCTTCCCTCTGGCTCAAAAGTCCTCCTCCCCACAAGTCCTCGCCCACCGCTGGCTGCTCCACAGCTCCCCTGTGTCTGCAGACTCAGCTCCCCCTTCTGCACCTGGGGGCTGCACCTGGGGACTCTATCACCCACACTCCCGCCCCCATGGGGGTGGCGTGACCGCGGTGGAGGAGGGCCTTCGTGGTTGCGGAGGGCAGAGCAGCTCATGTAGACACATGTATGTTTGTGTGGGGAGGGCAGGAGGGCGGTCTCTGCCCTGGCATCATCCTCAACTCTGCCTGTGGTCACAGGTATAGCGCAGAAGCAACTTGCCCCAGGGGTGTGGCTGGGCAGGGGCCAACAGAGGGCAGAAGCCAGGCCACAGTGGGCTTCCTGCATGCACGGGGCCCTGGTGTCCTCGACTGCAGGGACGACTGCCTCTCCCAAGAGAGCCAGGTCTGCACATCAGAGCAGCCACAACCAATCTTCTGGTGAGGATTCCCACGAGAGGCTCCGTCCCCTCTGCATCGTTGCAAGACGTGTGTTGGCTGAGACTGTGCTTCAGGCACCTCTAGGCATGATGTAGGTTAGTGATGCTTTGGGAGGCAGTTGATGGCACAGGGGCTTCTGATAGCCCTGTGACCATGGCCAGCGCTAACTCGCAGCCTCATCACCAGACTGCAAACATCTCTACCTGATGCTGAGTCTAGAGACGAGCCCGGCTGCACCGGGATTTGAAGGAAGGAGGGATTTAGGATGGCAGGAAGGAGAAGGGAGGGCCTCTTATGAATGTGGGACAGAGAGCAGGGAAGACAGGATGGTGTGTCCACAAGGAGGAGGCTGAGGTGGGAGAAGTGGAGACCCTGTGTGGGAGATGGACGAGCAGCATAATCTGGTCTCGTGGGGAGAGTCCTGGAGACTGATGGAGGGCTGAGGTTGATGAGGAGCCATGGAGGGAGCAGTAAGCTGTGGCCACAGGGTGGGTTGCAGCTGGTCAGTGCATCGTGGGGGCTGCAAGGCCAAGGTGATGGGCTGGTCAGCATCACTCTGTTCCCCTGTTCTCCACTGGCTGCTTTGAGGACAAGTGTCCCTACTGATCTGCAAAGAAAGGAAGTTACCCAGCATCAGTTCATCACAGTCCCAGGAACGCCACCCTGGACTGCCTCTTACTGAGCTGGCTAGGGGCCGCACCATTGTGAGAACCAAGATAGAGTGCCATTTACTGCCTGAGGGATGCTGGCAGGCCGTGGACACATGGGGAGCCTCTGAACCTTGAGGCTTTTGAGGAAGGGGGAGGAGATCCTGGCTTTCGCGGAAACCATGTTGAGGACCTTCACCATGGAAGGGATTTGAAATTAGGGTCATCATGTGTTGATCCTAATATAAAGGTCAAATACCGGGTCTCCATCCATCACTGAACCCCATCCTTACGCATTAAACACCTGCTATGTGCCTAGGACTGTGTGGCAGGGATGTGAGGAGAAATCACGCACAAACCTTGAGCTCAGTTGCTAACAACCCAGGAGATAAGACAGAGACCACAAGGATAGCGTGGAGACAGGGGTCGAGAGAACTGAGGGAGTGTTGCGGGTGAGTGTTTCCTCACTGTGAAGACCACGGGAGGCTCATGGAAGAACGGCCATTTGCCCCCCTGAGGAAGTGCCTGTCGGGGGAGGCCCTTCTTTCTATGGATCTTGTTAGAGACCCAGACATGGAGGCTGAATGCCAAGGAGCTGTCCCCAAATATTCCAGCTGGAAGGGAGGGGTCAAGTGAAGCCTCTTTGAGCTTGCATGAGGACATCTGTGTCCACTGCATCTCACAGGAAGCAGGGACCGTCTGGTTGTCTACCTTCTGTTAGATGTTTGGGAGCAACATAGCCCTATTGCCATAATTTGGTGCCAATGGCCAGTGGCATACCCTTTTAATGTGCGAGCCCAGAACGATGAGCATCCCTCACGTGGATCCTTTCATCCCTCCTCCCTAAGGCCCAACTAGGGGTCTGTTTGAGACCCGTTTGGCTGTGGAGTTCTGAGCAGGTCACTTTATGCTCCAAATGCTGCAGAGGGACTGCTCCAACACTCCAGATGAGTCATGGCATGCTATTGTTTCTTGTGAAGAGTTAATACAACATTGAAATTGTCTTTACTGCATGGTGTGGCCCGTCTCTGTGGACAGCACTACTGCTCACCAAGTCCTGGAGAAGTGACGTGTCCTGAAGATCATGCCTGGGACACCAATGGTGAGGGTGGGTGGTTGGTTCTCAGGCTCCTGGCTGAGGGCTTCCCGGAGTTCTTCTGGTCTCTCCAGAAGCTTGGGCAGCTGCTGCCATTTTCCCAAGAAAAGAAGACTGGCATGTAGAGGTCTGGGGTGGATGAGGTTCAGTCAGCAGCCACAGGATCCTTGGGATCATTGCATAGGAGGGGTGTAAGAGGACAGAGCAGGAGAAAAGTCTAAATGGTGAGTAAAAACCCCTAGACCTGGAAACACGCAGTAGGTTCCACTGATCTTAGTGGCTAAGTCCTGTCTGCTGGGGACAAATGAGATGTTGAACAAAGTTCCTTAGACTTTGCTGAGACATCATCTGATCTGAACTCTACACATGTGGATGGGTATATCTGGAAGCCCTAAACTACTGGTGTGGTTGTTTATGTGAAAGAGAGCACAAAGACAGGTGTTAGAAATGCAACATTTTCCAGAAAACAACTCAATTATGACAACACTTACTAAGCACCTGCCCAGTTCTAGCACAATGCTGAATGCTGGAGAAGCTGAGATGACCACATGTGGGCAGTGAGCACAAGGAGAGAAGTGCACGTATGATTAAGTGTGACTTCTGCATAGTGTCCCACTGAGTCCGGGAGAGGCATGAACTCAGCCTGCGGGGAGGGAGGCATGGGAATTGGCAAAGACTTCCTGGAGGAAGTGCTCAGATGACTGACTAATGTCTCTTTTAAAGGGGGTGAGTAAGACAAGTGATGATAATTATATTTCCTAAACCTTTGAAAATTTATAGATACATCATAAACATCCCTTAGATACTCCATGATTATTGGAGATAAAGTCATTAATTATTTAACTTTTATTGGTTAATAGATGAAGACAAACACCTAAAGAAGACAGGTGAGTTGTCCTTTGTCCCACCTGCAGTAAGTTCTGGAAGTGAGAATAAGTCTCTTCCCGTTTGCCGCATGCTCTAGCTATTGGTTACCCCTCTGCCACAGACAGAGACAAAAAACACTACATGAAAAAGTTTACCCAGAGCCATGAAAACCCCCAGTCTCTCAGAAGGTGGTGGCAGGCCCCATCTGCAGTCCTGAAATCAAAGTCCCTCACATGGCTCCAGTATGCTGTGACTGTAGCTGTGGTGGCTCAGATTATTGTGTTTGGCTCAGATTATTCCCTTCTGTATTTACAGCAGACCAAACCTGCCTCACTTCCCCATGTAAATGAGCCCAGTCACACAAGGGAGCCTGTCTCTCTGGCTGGGGACGTGCTGGTGGGAGTTTGGCTTTCAGGGCTGTCCCTCTGGTCTTGTCCTCTCCTTTCTTTCCCAGCCCTCTGGATAACCAAGTGGGAAATGGAAATGAGGGAGGCATTCTTTGGCTGTTGAAGTGGGTATATGTTTGTCTGTATTTGCAGAGATATCCCCAGGGAAGGGCTCTCGTGTACTTACAACGAGAGGGTAACAGGGTGTGCTGCGCAATTTAAAATCCATTCCAATCTTCAGTAGATGCTGACAAATGAAGGTGGCTGGTAGTAGGAAGAGAATGTGCTGTGGTTTACAAGAGAGTGCCCTAGTTCATTGTGTATCACTTACATAAATCATAATTCAGAAATCCAGCGGAGGCTGGGAACATGACATAAAATACTAATATTTTGGATTTTAGTTATATCTTTCATCTAATAATTAAAACATTAATATCACCCATTTGCTCTTGTCACATGTTCTGAGATAAATATCATCATTACCACCACCACCATCACCATCATCATCACCACTATCATCATCATCACCATCATCACCACCATCACCATCACCATCACCATCATCACAACCATCATCATCATCACCATCACCACCACCATCATCACTACCATCATCATCACCATAGCTATCACCATCATATCATCATCACTACCACCACCACCATCACCACCACCACCATCATCATCATCATCAACCCCACTATCAACATCACCTTCACCATCATCATGAAAAGACCTCTATGAAGAACCTGAGAACACATTGTCCCCTGGCCTGAAAGATTCAAAGAGGACTACACAGATGTGCCTGCTCACTATGACTGAACACTATAAGATGGATTATAAGGCACAGGTAGCCCATATATTTTTAGGATCTGAAGAGAAATACAGAAATAAAATGAAATAAGGATAGAAAAGTCCACAAATCTTGCAAAACTGGTGAAGTTCTACAAAATGAGCACACCAGGGTCACCAGCACCCAGTTTCTAGGAGCCTGACCATTCCCCACTTTGTCACTATGTCCTTCCCTCTCAACATTGAATAGCCTGACCTCTAATCTTTACAAGAGTTTTTCCTGATTTTGAAATTTATTTAACTGGAATCAGGCTATATATATTTTGTGTGTCTGGTTTCTTTTCCTCATCATTACGTTTGTGAGATTTATGCTTGTTGGTGTATACTGTTGTAGATTCTTACTTCTGAAGATATACCACAAATTATCCCTCCACTAGTGATGAGTATCTGTGTGGTTTCCAGTTTTTAGCTGTTAAATAGCACTGCCATGAACATGCTGTTTGGTGAACATATGGGGGTTTATGCCTCGGGGCAGAATTGCTGGATCATCAGGTAGGCTCCCACTAAAGGTTCAGTTGTCACGGACACTATCAAGGAACCCCAAAGTATTGTACCCATTTACACTCCCATGGTGGTAAATGGGAGTTTCAGTGTCTCTACACCCTCACCAACACTTGCTACCTGGGTAACTTTTTAAAGATATGGCAACAGTAACATGTGGGCAATTACAGTAATATCAAAGAAGTTCTTTGTAAAAATAATAATGGCAGACTCTTTGGACCATGGACATAATAAATGACATCTCCTTAAGGAAAGATATAGCATCCGGCTCCGTTTTGAGGACTCAGCACCTAGCACAGTGCCGTCCAATCTAGAAAATCAATAAATATCTGTTGGTGTCTCATTAAAGGTTCAGTTAGAGGAGCAGCGTCCCTGATCAGTGTTATTGGATGAGGCATTTACAATAGGAATTGTAGAAGAGCTGAGGGAGTGAAGTCTATAAGGGAAGCTGGGGATTAGAAGTCACTACCAGTCAGTCTGAGAAACCAAGAGTGTCCGGCTGCAGAGGATGAAGGGGAATCTCAAGGAGGTCTGAGGGAAGCTGAGCTTCTGTGTGGCTACTGCCGCTTTGGTTTGCAACCAAACGTCTCGTGGTGGGCTTGGGGTCAGCAGTTGGGAAGAGGAGCCGCACGCTGAGAGGAAGAGCGAGGACACATCAGAACCTGCTGGCACTTCTGCTCCCGTTCTTCTCCGCCTCTGACCCCACGACCTTCAGGGTCATGGCAGCTGCTCCACTTCTGCCTCCAGAGCTCAGGCAAGTTCCTCTTTGTCAACTCTCCCAGCTTGACCCAGCTGAGTCAGTACAAACCACCAATTTCCACTCGTTGACCTGACATCCACACGTACTTCTTGGAATGTACTTATCTTCTAAATAAGGAAGCTAGCAACATCACACTTCCATCCAACTTTCCCGCAGTCAACCGTAGACATGCTGACCCTCTCCCCCAGTGAGGGCGCAGCGTCCCTCATGTCTGTCTTACCTGATGTTCATTTCTCTTCCAGCTGGGTCACACTCTCCCTTTGATAGCCTGCAACTTAAATACTGAGATGGAAAGTTAATCACTAATAACACCTCTTATCTTAGATAGTGAGGAATGAGGGAAAGAAAGAAAAAAGTGGTAAACATGAATGGAGATATATTTATGTCAAAGTGGGGAAGAAATACTTACACCCACTATAGTCTTTGCTTCTGCAATGGGACACCTGGTCATAGCTGGTGTCTGTGGCTTCCTTCCTGTGTGACGTCCTCCACATTCCCTGCTCTCACTAAGCAGCTTGGCTGCTCATGGCTTCTCGCCTGGTGGGTCTTGCAGGGTGGGTCTCCAGAAACAGAAACCAAGGTCTTTAGGGCATGAGATGTTTATTAGGGATTAACACCTGTGGAAGAAAGGAGAAAAGCAGGACTGGGAGAGGGAGACATCAGACTGCAAAGCAGGCCCAGCAAAACCTGGACCGATGCCATGGGAAGCTCGGAGTGAAGATGCCCGACAGTTGTCCTGTGGGGCTGAAATGGTCAAGCTGTTGTGCCTCCCTCACATGGTCACTGGTACAGGCTGCTTAAGCATGGCCTCAGGTGGGGCTGATGCCCCCCAGAGGCTCTTCTCACACCCGGGCAGGAGTGCTTCCTTAGAGGGGACTTCTGGGTAGCTCATACCACCTCTACCCCCGGGGGTGGCCCAAACCTCCACCCTGGGGGTCTTGTCCTTATGGGGTATAGTTTTCAGTTAGCTATCACTGGCCATGGGAGTATGGAGAAGCCCCCAGAGGGTCTCTTGAATTCCAGATGCCCTCCACCTCCCTCTCCCTGGTGTGCGCCAGGAGCCCAACTTCTACACATCAGACCCACCGCCTGCCCTGAGCAGTGCAGCAACTCCCTCCTCTGTCTGCTGGTCACTGACGGTGTCCTCAGCAGCCCTTTCCACTGCTTCATTGGTGTGTGCGGTGGTGGAGAAACTCGTATCTCTTGGGAACTAAGAGCTCTAGATGGGTGGAGTCCAGAGCTGGGGGATGAGGAGCAGAACTCTGCTGGTGTCATACTAAGGCGATGATGGAAGGAGCCACCCTTGCCTCCTGGGCCGTGAGTCCTGGCTGTAGAGACACCGCTCTGTATGACTTACTGACTCAGCACAGACCCCATGCTGGAGGACACTATCCCAGCCCTGTGAGGTGTTGCCACTGCTGGAAACATAACTGAATATTCAAAGGCCCTTCTACCAGGCCAGCTGCTCACGGGTTTGATGAGCATGATGAGACCAGCAAGTTCTTCCTGAGAATGAGCTCGTGGCTACACTGCATCTGCCTATGATGAGTTTCTTGGTCTGGAGCAGTGTTATGTGGAACTCTCTGATGATGAAGACGGCAGTCTTTTTTTTTTTTGTATGTAAAATTGATGTAAAAAATATTTTTTATTTTTTTCTTTATTGTGAAATTTTTGTTGTATATTATTGTTTGTCAGTCACCACATAAATGCATCCCTTCACCCCTTGTGCTCACCCCCCACCCCACTTGCCCCTGGTAACTACTGAATAGTTCTCTCTGTCTGTGTGTTAGTTTGTCTTCCACTTATGACTGAAATCATGTGGTGTTTGTCTTTCTCTTTCTGGCTTATTTCACTTAACATAACACCCTCCAGGTCCATCCATGTTGTTGCAAATGGGACGATTTTGTCTTTTTTTATGGCTGAGTAGTATTCCATCGTATATATATATATATATATATACCATATCTTATTTATCCATTCATCAGTCAAGGGACACTTGGGTTGTTTCCACATCTTGGCTATAGTGAATAACGCTGCAATGAACATAGGGGTGCATAAGCCTCTTTGGATTGTTGATTTCAGGTTCATTGGGTAGATACCCAGTAGTGAGATAGTTGGATCATAAGGTATTTCTATTTTTAATTTTTTGGGGAATCTCCATACTGTTTTCCATAGAAGCTGCGCCAGTTTGCCTTCCCACCAGCAGTGTATGAGGGTTCCCATTTCTCCACATCCTCTCCAACATTTGTTATTTTTTGTCTTGGTGAGTATAGTCATTCTAACGGATGTAAGGTGATATCTTAGTGTAGCTTTGATTTGCACTTCCCTGATGACTAGTGATGTTGAACATCTTTTCATGGGCCTCTTGGCCATCTGTATATCTTCTTTGGAGAAGTGTCTGTTTTTTTCCTCTGCCCATTTTTTGATCGGGTTGTTTGTTTTTTTGTTGTTCAGCTGTGTGAGTTCTTTATATATTATGGAGATTAATCCCTTGTCAGGTATATGGTTTGCAAATATTTTTTCCCAGCTAATGGGTTGCCTATTCATTTGGATCCTGGTTTCATTTGCCTTGTAGAAGCTCTTTAATCTGATGAAGTCCCACTTGTTAATTTTTTTCTTTTGTTTCCCTTGTCTGAGTAGATGTGGAATTTGAAAAGATCCCTTTATGACCGATGGCAAATAGTGTACTGCCTATATTTTCCTCCAGGAGTTTTACAGTTTCAGGTCTCACCTTCAGGTCTTTGATCCATTTTGAGTTAATTTTTGTGTATGGCGAAAGAATATGGTCTACTATCATTTTTTTGCAAGTGGCTGTCCAGTTTCCCCAGCACCATTTATTGAAGAGACTTTCCTTTCTCCATTGTATGTTCTTAGCTCCTTTGTCAAAGATTAGCTGCCCGTAGATGTGAGGTTTTATTTCTGGGCTTTCAATTCTGTTCCATTAATCTGTGTGTCTGTTTTTGTACCAGTACCATGCTGTTTTGATTACTATTGCTTTGTAGTATGTTTTGAAGTCAGGGATTGTGATGCCTGCAGCTTTGTTCTTCTTTCTCAGGATTGCTTTAGCTATTCGGGGTCTTTTCTTGCCCCATATAATTTTTAGTATTTTTTGTTCTATTTCCGTGAAGAATGTCCTTGGGATTCTGATTGGGATTGCATTGAATCTGTAGATTGCTTTAGGTAATATGGACATTTTAACTATGTTTATTCTTCCAATCCAAGTGCATGGAATATTTTTCCATTTCATTATGTCGTCATTGATTTCACTCAATAATGTCTTATAGTTTTCATTGATTAGGTCTTTCTCCTCCTTGGTTAAATTTATTCCTGGATATTTTATTCTTTTTGTTGCAATTGTAAATGGGATTGTCATCTTGAGTTCTCTTTCTGTTAGTTCCTTATTGGCATACAGAAATGCAACTGATTTCTGTAAGTTGATTTTGTACCCTGCAACTTTGCTGTAGTTGTTGATTATTTCTAATAGTTTTCCAATGGATTCTTTAGGATTTTCTATATATAAGATCATGTCATCTGCAAACAGTGAGAGTTTCACTTCTTTGTTGCCTATTTGTATTCGTTTTGTTCCTTTTTTCTTGAAAGAAGGCATTCTTAAATGCACAGATGATGGGCCGTTCAGAAGCCTTATGGGCTTGAAGGGCAAATCCATATCAAGAGTGACCATCCATCTCATGAGGATGAAGAGCTGTTCCTTCCATGAGGAGGCAGTCTGATGTTCACCTTCGAGAGGTGGCTGAGCAGCCCTCCCTGGGGGTGGTGCCATAGCGGGGGCTCAGTGTGGTTCTCTGGCATTGCAGCCTGGGCACACGATAGTGCTGCAGACAGACCAGCCTTGGCCAGTGGAAGTCCATGTTGTTGGATGTAGGCACACGCTCCAACCGGGCCACGACCACTTGATCCATGAGTCCATCGGGGAAGGATGGAGGCTGGCTGATATCAGGGGAGACCACCTCATCCACTTGCTTATCTGGGTTGCTCTTTGGTGAACTGTCACAAGAGACACATGTCTTCATGCTGTGCCTATTCAAAGAAATCTATCTGCTTTCTCTCCCAGACCTCCTCGTCACTAGTTTTTCAATTGTTTTCTAACTCCTTTACCATCTGGCCAAATTCTTAGCCGCTGCTCATGAATCATTGTAGACTCATACTTCTGGCCATCTCTCCTTCCAGGCATGATGAGCAGCTCAAAGTTCTGCACACTGGGAGGGCTTCCCTTCACTGCTTTCCTCCAGGACCACCTCTTAGTTGGTGGAAGGCCTGCAGTGGTCCACTTTTAGGGGGTGCCAGCACCTTGTGCAGAGCTGTCTGTAAACCCCAGGCCACAGGCATGGCTGAGAGAGGGGCCAGTGCAACAGCAGGGCCACAGGGTCTGAACCACCTGCTCTTGCACCTTCCTGTACCTGTAGGGTCTGGTCAAGGGGTTCACTTAAGCCTCTTCCCCTTCTGGTGGGCTTGGAGATGCACTGCCAGACCCCTCAAGGAGGAGCTGGTGGCCCAGTCCATCAAACAGGCTCTGACTGTCAGCAGTTTCAGGGTTTGCCTCAGTGACAGAGTCTGCCTTACTGACGATGTGCCCTTCCTGGGGCTCTGCAAGCCACCACTGGCCAAGGCAGTGTGGTTGGGCCCGACCTTCAGCCTCACGTGGACATCTCGCAGACCATGGCTTCTGAGCAGCTGTGGGCCTAGCCGGGCTTTCCTCAGCCTGCATCGCCATTGACTTCCTCCCCTCCACATATTGATCCCGAATAAACACCTCGCACTCCAACCTTCGTCTCAGCATCAGCTTCTGGAGAACTGAGCCTGCAGCACGTGGAGGACAGCATCCTGCAGTCCACGCCCAGCCTGGGCCTGTGCGGTCTGCTGTCATTACTCACAAATATATATAATTTTACTATGAAGTCCACTGCGATCCATGGCCCGACATTTCCAGATGAACAGCATTTAAAGCTGTCTTTCTTGTTGTTGATTTTCAACATTACTGTGTGGAGATCAGAGAACATGGTGTTTGTGATATGGATTCTTTGAAATTTGTCACAGTTGCCTCCGTGACCTCTGTGTGCTCAATTGTGTAAGTGTTTTGTGTATACTCGAGAGGGATTTTTGTTGTCTGTTTTCTGGGGGCATCATGCTTTGTATCTCTATATGTATGTTTATTTATTAGATGAAGCTAATCAATCATATTCTTCAAAGCTCTCATATTTTGACTTGTTTTTTCTCTGGTTGATCCATCAGTTTCTGAGAAATCTGTTAACCACCCCCAGTGAGTGAGGATTTGTCAGGGCTTCCCTGTAAGTGGCTGAGATTTCGTTTCACATGTTTCAACACTACCTTCCAACATGCTCATAATTATATGTTCTGGTATAGCTTCCTTCAACCCTTCAGAAATACTCCTTTTTGTACCTTTTAATACTTTCCCCTTAAATTCTATTTCTCCTGATATTAATAGTGCTGCTCTGATTCCATTTGAGTGATATTTTCCCACAGTATATTTTTCCATTCCTTTATTTTCAATTTTTCTTTTTTGTTTGAGGTTCATTTCTTATAAAAAGCATTTATCTGGATTATTTTTCTTGTTTATAATGGTGAATGTTTCTTAATTGGTTGATTGATCCAGTTTACAGTTTTTATGATTTCTGAAATATTTGCACTTAATTCTGCCATCTTATTATATATCTCTATCTACTGTTTTTTTCTTTATTGTTTTTCCCCTTCTTTTTGTAGATCTAGTTTTCTTTTCAATATTTTTCTCCTATGGGTTTTAAAGTCACATAGTGTATTTCTATTCTTTTAGTTTTTACCTTTATATTATTAAAACAAACGTATATATTTATTTTTTCTAAAAGTAGTATCTAAATTATCCTCTGAGTGAAAATAAAAAATTAGCATAATCTTATTTCTCTCCATGTCTGTCTATCTAAACTAAACTGCCCTGTTTCACTGGAATTTGAGTTTCAGATTATTGTTTTAGAAATCATCTTTTTTTTAAAACTTAGTTTACAAAGTTTTAAAACACAATACATATTTAGGCAATCATACATTTTATCAATTTATTTGTTTTTGTTTTTGTTTTTTTTGAGGAAGATTGGCCCTGAGCTAACATCTATTGCTAATCTTCCTCCTTTTTTCTCCCCTAAGCCCCAATAGATAGTTGTATGTCATAGTTGTACATCCTTCTAGTTGCTCTATGTGGGACGCCACCTCAGCATGGCTTGGTAAGCGGTGCGTGGGTCTGCACCCAGGATCTGAACCAGCAAACACCAGGCCACCGAAGCAGAGCACGCGAACCTAACCCCTATGCAACCAGGCCGGCCCCTGATTTACTTGTTAATGTTACTTTTTATATTTGTTGCTTTATGTTGGATTCATTTTCTTCTTCTTTGAGTGCATTCTACAGAAGTTCTGTAAAGGAGCCTATGCACATACTGTTCTGATTCCTGTTTGTCTGAATGGGTTTTTTCTCTTAACCTTCAATGGCTGATAGGTTGGCTAGATTCAGAATTCTAGATTCAAAATTCCTTTAGCACTTTGAAAATATGACTCCATTTTTCTTCATGCATCTGGGGATGCTGATAATAATCTGATTTTTGCTTCTTTTAGAAAATTGGATATTTTTCTGGAGCTTTGAGGATTTCTCTTAGTATTTAATGTTCTGATGTCTCTCTATGGTGAGTCTGGGGGGAGGCTTCACTTATTTATGCTTCTCAGCATTTGATGGGCCCTGAGGACAAATGTTTTTCATAGCTGGGAAATTCTCAGGAATTATTGTTTTATATAATGATTTCTCTGTAATTTCTCCATTCTCTGTTCAAGAGCCTGAATGAATGTGTGTCTCATCTCCCTTTCACATCCTTTAACTTCTACACTATCCAGATTTCTGACGTTTTGGAAGAATCCTTCAGCCTGTTTTTACAGCTCATTTATTCGTACTTTTGTTAAGTCCATTCTAAAATTCAAAACATAAATTGAATTTTTAAATTTCAACGGTTACATTCCTAATTTCCAATATTTCCATCTGGTTCTTTTTCATACCTCTCCCTTCTGATTCGCACGTGCTAGTGCTCCTTCCATTGCTGAGATTGTTTCCTGCACTCACAGTTAACCTTCTGCTTGGTTCGCCATGAGCTCTGTTTCCTTGAGTGTCAACTCTTCAGCAGGATTATCTTCATGGATTGACGCTTCTAGGATATCTGATCATTCTTGACTGTGAGCTCATCTTTGCAGTAGATATTCCCTTCTGCACAGCTTTTTTGCACACAGGCTGCTTAGGAAAGTGGTGAAGACCTCACAAGGGCTTGGTTTCTAGGTTAATCTCAGTAAGTGGGGGATGGATGGGCCATGTGCTGAGCGGGGGCCTCTGGCTCCTGCTTTCTCAGCTTATGCTCTCCGTCCTCATCTCCAGCTCTGCCTCCTCTCTCTGGCCCAGGCACTGCTCTGCCTGGATACTCACTCCTCTGTCAGTTGCCTGCCCTGTAGGGGTTGGATAGCCTGGTTCCTTCTGCGCGGGGCCCCCTGAATGTCCTGCCACTATTCCCTCAGACTGCTCTACCCTGCCTGCCTCACCTCCAGGAGTGGAGTCCCCGTGTGCTTGTTTGCTGCCACGGGCCCTGGACCAGCATTGAAATGGCAGCCACATCTTTACTCGGGGCTTCCTGAGTAAAGCCACATCTTTACTCTCAGGGCTTCCTCGTGGTTGCTGATTCTCCGAGCACTTCTGCTCCTTGTTCTCAGTGTGGCCATGCCTCTCCTCACATTTACTCCTTTTTTTCTATCATTTCAGGGCTTGATATACAGATGAGGAGAGATTCCAGCATATACTTGCTTTCAATCTGAAAATTGGATGCATTTCTATTCTTTCAAGATATGATTGTTACAGTCTATAAATAGAGGTGCGTCTTCTTTTAAAAATGGCTTTACTGTAGGGCTAATTCTATCTATTCTGGAGGCATTGGTTTTTAGAAGCATTGATAAAGAGACTTATTATGTGCTAACCTCCACATGTCCTCAGAAAGAGGTAAATTCCTATATTTATAATATATAAGTTGACTAAAATTCTCTTCTTCTTGACGGATGGTCTTCCTTTGGAGGAAGATAAAGATCCACTAAAGAGTGATTCACAATAGCTGAATATTCATCAGGAATTCTTCCTGGTTTATGTTTCTTGACATTTTGCTTTAATTATGTATTACACATTTTAATCTAGTAATTCTGGCAATTCAATTTGCTTAATGAATTTAATAAAAATAGTTTAAAAAAATAGGAGCGCATGATTGAATGAAACACTGTGCCAATATTTTAAATAGTGCCGAGCACAAATATTTGTTTAGTGAGTGAGCGAGACACACCTGGGAGGGGCTGGCAGCTCAATCACAAGATGCGGGTGCAGGTGCCACCTTCCACCCGGCTGTTAATCTAAGCTGGAAGATTAGGACTTAAGAAACTAGGCTTTGCCTTCATCCGTTCACTAAACCAATGTTTGTTGTGTGTCTATTCCTGGCCGTGTGTGTTGGGTGTTGTGGTCATGGTGAAGAGCAGGCAGACCCTGGCTCTGCTTCCCCCGTGCCAGCACCCCAGGAGCATGGCCGAGCAGACGCTGTTCTGTGATGGGAACGGACGGTTCAGTGGAACTCACGGGAGCCCAGCAAGGTGCCCAGCTCGGCATGGAGGCTACGGGAGGGGAGCGTCTTGGAGGAATTGCTGACCTTACAAACACTGTGAAGACGTATGCCCAGCTCTGGGTTCCGGCGTGGGCAGGATTCTCAGCCAACAGGTGACACGACAGGTGCTCAGTGGCCACCACTATAGTGGCATTCTAACAGCCGATCGCCGTTGAAAAATGGGCACTTCCAGGAAGTTGTCCTTCTGCCTGAGGTGGCCTAAACAGGTCATAGAAGAAGGTGCTGTACTTACATGTTTCCAGACTCTAGCTGCACATGGTCATCTGGAGGGTTTGCATCTCGTTCAAGATGGTCCAAGACCATCGTTAACACAGCTGAGAACCACATGGTCCTGAACTGGAGGGACATTAGAGACCACTCCCCTCGGGGCAACCTTACCACCCTCAGGAGCGAGGAAACAAGAGAGAACCACAGGCCCAGAGAGGCCCGACAACCTGCCTGTGGCCACATAGCGACCAAGGCCCTGCCTCCAGGGCCCAGTGCCCTCCTGCCCACCTGGCCTTCTTTCTACCACATCCTGTGAGGGCGTGACTCTCAGGCACGTGCTTGCTGAGTGAGAAGCCAGGTATGTGTGTGACAGGGAGTGCCCCTTGGCTCGGGATCCTCGGGCACTGGGTGTCTTTAGTCAGGCACTCTGTTCTCTGAGCACCTGCAGAGCCAGCCTGGGCCCTGGGGCATCATCTTGGACAAGTGGACAGTACAGAGAGCCACAGATCTAAGAAGGATCATCCGCCATTGGTGAGGTCCTGATGGAAAACAAGCAGGCGTGTAGTCTGACCAGTGGTCAGGGGACCTGAGGAGGCGGCCTGAGAGGGGCCGGCAAGAAGAGAGATGGAGCCAGCCCTGCAAAGTCAGGGAGGAGCCGAGGCCCAGTGTGTGCAAATGCCCCAGGGGTGAGGCCCGGGGTTCTGGATGACGGAGAGGTGATCGGTGTGGCTGCCTGGAGCAGAGCAAGCTGGGGGCGGGAGTCAGATGGGCTTAGAGGAAGCGGGGCAGGTTCGCGGTGTCTCACAGTCATGTCCACGGCTGTGGGTTTTATTCCAAGAGCAGTCCTCAGCCCCTGGAGGGACTTCACCAGGGAATGCATGACCTGGTGCAGGTCTGGAAGCGTTGCTCCAGCTTTCCCTCACCAGAAAAGCACCTTCTAAGGCCTCCTGCCCTGTCAGGGTTTCTCCAGAGGCTCAGCAAGTGTGTGCATTCCAGCAGATGAGAGAAGATGTTGGAGCTTCATACCTGCAAGGTGATGGGCATCCTGCCCCTTCCAGGGCAGAGACGGCAGCTCAGCCACCGTCAGATGCCTACTGAGCCTGAGGACAGGTGGAACCCAGGCCTCCTGGTTCACCGATCACGGGCAGCAGGGAGGCAGCGAGACGGGCCCTTCTCCAGGGCCGCCTCCACTGCAGTGTCTTCAGTTTACGTTGACATCATGACCTTTTTTGTGACAAGAGGGCCCCATGACCTCTGACTCCCAGTCCTTCTGGAAGAGCACAGTGCCTGAGGCCTCCGTCATCGGCATCCCAAGAGCCTCTGCTGAAGCTGAGAGCATGAGAGGGACACCGGACTCTCACTGGACAGGGAATTCTAGGAGGCCGACTTTCCGCAGCAGCAGAGCCTTGCACTTTCTCTGCTTTCCACAGGGGGTGTGCAGCAGGGCAGACTTCCAGACAGGCCCCTGCAATGTTGGCTGCCCTACCTGAGGAAGCGAACTAAGGCTTCAGGGATGGTTAGTTTACACGTCCACCTGGCTGGGCCATAGTGCCCAGCATTCGGTCAAACACCAGTCTGGTTGCTGTGAAGTTATTTCTAGAGGAGAATAACATTTGACTTAGTTGACGTTGAGTAGAGCAGATGACCCTCCATAATGTGGGTGGGCTACATCCAGGCAGTTGAAGGACTGAAGAGAAAAAGATTGAGTTTTCCTGGGAAAGAAGCAGTTCTACCTCAAGACTGTAATGTAGAAATCTCGCCTGAGCCTCCAGCCTGCTGGCCTGCCCTGCAAAATTCAGACTTGTCAGCCCCATGATTGCACGAGCCAATTCTTTAAAATAAATCTCTTTATATAGATACATATATGTGTACATACACACATACCATGTTAGTTCTGTGTCTCTGGAGAACCCCGGCTGATACAACTCCACCCTTTGTAATGACTCGTCTCTGGAACCCCATGCTGGTGGCTGTTGTCACCTTCCTTACCCAATGCCAGGTCCTCCATGGCAAACAGGTGCGGCCAGTTCTGACTTGATCCACACAGCCCTGCGCAGTCTGTGGCTTGTAGATGCAACAGGGTGAGAGAAACATGTCGAGATGTGGCACGGCCAGTGCAGGGCCTCCAGGAGCAGATAGCAGCTCTGACTGGATGCACAGGAAATGCACAGGAAAGATGCCTATGAGGGACATGGGTGAGGAGGAGGCAGAGAGAGCCATAGGCCTGGACACAGGTCTGTTCCCATGAAGGGGGAGGAAGGGAGCAGGGCTGGGCAGGAGAACCTCAGACTGCAGGGTGGTTCCATGAAAGTTTGGCCAGGCTGACAAGGAGTCCTTGGGCCAAAGTGATGTATGGAGGGATGGCACTGGCACCCTGCATCCAGCCTTTGGCAAGAAGCAACTCTTGCGAGTAGACAAATCATAAACATGCTGGTGGATCCAGGAGAGTGTCCACTGGGCCCTCCATCCACTCTGAGTGAGAGGTCTGGACCTTCCATCCACTCTCTGAGCGGGATTTCTGGGCCCTCCGTCCACTCTCCCAGCGGGAGGTCTGGGCCCTCCGTCCACTCTCCCAGCAGGAGGTGTGGGGCCTCCGTCCACGTTCCCAGCGGGAGGTCTGGACCCTCCGTCCACTCTCCGAGTGGGAGGTCTGGACCCTCTGTCCACTCTCTGAGCAGGAGGTCTGGCGCTCCTTAGGAGATGGGCTTGGAGGGCATCCTAGGGTGATGCTTGTGCCTGGGGCCAGGCCATTTGGAAGGAGAGGAATCTGTCAGTCCTGGCTTTTTCCTTCTTTCTAAGAGGTTTCATATTTCTCCTGAATGGCAGCGTCTTCATCCGTGTGCTGTTAGGGCTAGGTCCCTCTCACTTCAATCTTGAAAATCTCACCTCCTCTCATCTGAAATGGATGTTGGACGAGACAAACTTGGTTGTCTGAATTTGGAGCATCCACTGTCTGGTCTTACTCCTGCTGATGATGGGGAGGAGGAACAGGAGGCCCAAGGAACTGACCGTGGAAACTGCCCACATGTTGTCACATTGTCACGATGGATTGAGACCTTAACTCCACATTTATCCCCATTGTAGGCAAAACCCCGTCTCTTCCTTCATTTGTAAACTCTGTAATTAGGTCTGCAAATATCCTTTGATCCGTGTAATAGCTGTTTACAGCTGGGTCAAGGCATGACCCTCCCCCTCCTCCCAGGAGCCCTCCAGGCTGTGCCTGCTGCATGGCTGGGAAAGAGGAAGGATGATTTTATTAGAACCTTCACATCTTCAACTGCAGTTTTCCTTGGAGGCCCACTGGATCTTTGGCCCTCCCGGGAACAAGAGCATTTACCACTGGCCTGGGTCCTCCGTCCCTCCTGAGGCTTCAGCAGGGCAGGTACGCTCTGGTGGTGCTGACACCAACAGCGTGGACAGTGCTCAGCACCTCCCGAGAGTCTTTGTCACCAGGAAGAACCGAATCTTGACTAACATGTTCCTTTAGAGTCAGTCCCACAATCTCTGGACAAGAGGCCAGGTGTCCCTGCCCGTGGCCACCTCTGTGCCAGGTGTCCCCACCCATGGCCGCCTATATGCCAGGTGCCCCCTGCCTTGGCTGTCTCTGTGCCAGGTATCCCCACCCATGGCCAATTACATGCCAAGTGCTCTCTGTCTGTAGCCACCTCTGTACCAGGTTTATCCCCACCCGTGGCCACCTCTGGGCTAGGTGTCCCCACCCGTGGTCACCTCTGTGCCAGGTGTCTCTAGCTCTAGTCCCTCTAAGTGGAGCCCAGGCCCAGGCAGGGGGATGGAGCTGCACAAAGGCCAGGGGTTGCTGCTCACCTGCTCAGAAGTCCCTCAGACCCTCCCTGCAGCCAGTTGCTGCTGGGGACCAAGGCTCAGAGTCCCCTTGCCCCACGTCCCGTGTCCTTTAGTGGCTGGTTCTGGGACAGCTGAGCTCCGTCCCTGGCCCAGGGTCCTGCCAGCCTGGTGGGTGCAGCCTTTGCCCGCTGCTGTCCTTCAGACTTGGCTCCACATATCCGGAGCTCCAGCAGTGGGGGCAGTCCCAGACGATGGCCCTTCCATCCTCATCCGGCAGGCGTGAAGGGTGGGCCTCGCTTCTCTCTCCTGCTCTCCTGATTGGCATGAGAAGGGGCGGCCACGAGGGCTCACAGCTTCAGCCTCACCCCGGGGTCTGGCTCCAGTGACCCGGGCAGGGTCCCGGCCAAGGTCTAGGTGGGACTACCAGCTCCAGGTACGGTGTGAGTGTAGAAGCAGAGACGCTGGGCCTGCACGGTGCTGCTGGCCTGGGGCCCCGGACTCAAGCTCCTGGTCCTTTGTCCCCCAGGCCAAAGGGGGTGTCCCTGTGGCTCACAGGCGCGGTCGACAGCGGGGGGTGGACGGCCCTCCTTACTGCCGGCTCCACAGGCCTCCTTGTGGGGAGCACGTGGGGCCGTGTGCAGCCTCCGTGCTGCACGTCTGAGACCCCCTCGTCGACACAGATCCCTCACTCGAGGAGTAGTCTGAAGATGTCTGTGCACATGATGTTATGCTCTTGGGGTTATTCGAATGTTTTCTTAAATCAAAATGTTTATGTTTTCACTTTGACGACAAATTCTAAAACTTCTGTTTTGACGTGATATTTTGCAATTTGAAAGATGTCTCAGGTTGGGTTTCCGGGGACACAGGTGGAGGTTTGGGAAGGAGGCTCACTGGATTGTGTCCAGACTACAGGAACGAGGAGAGCAAGGCAGACAACTGGGTGCTTCAGCCAAGACTCCCGGGGCTCGGAGCTGGGGGACATTCCAGGTTGTTCTGACCTGCAGCAGCCCCAGCCTCCTTCACCGTACTGACTGGTCCTGGAGCCCTGGAGCCGCTGAAGATGGGGGAGCGTGGCCAGCAGAAGGACCGGGCTGTGGGCGGTGCCTTGGTCCTGATGGGGGCAGAGCATCCATGAGAACAGACGTGCTCAGAGTAACTCACTTTAGTGAAAGTCGGCCGCCTGTCCAAAGCTTTGGGTTTGTGAGCAGTGTTCTCCCTCAACAAAGGGTCCTTCGTCCCTCCAGTCTGCCCAGGGCTGTGCTGTGAGAAGATGCATGGGGCCCCTCAGTACAAGCATGAGGACACTGTCTGTAAAGAATTTAAAAACAATGAAGACAGCTAAAACTCAGTTTGCTCTTCATTATTACCATGAGTCAGTAATTCTAAATTCAAGCTCTAGATTGAAGATAAACCACAACAGGGATGGATGAAGCAGCAGAGCCTGGTCACCCTGCACTTGTCCGTCTCCAAAGTTTAAAACAGCGAGCAATGCGAGGTGCTGTCAGTTTCTCCGTTTGGTCAAAGAGACATTTGTATAATTAGGAAGTATTAATCTAAGTTCTTTTCCTTTCTCGGTAACATAATATTTGTTTTACTTTTTATTGCTTTTTAATTTTATTTTACTGGCTTGAATCTATTATGAAATTTAATAATAGAAAATTTCTGTCTGTTTCTTTTCTGGCCATTGTTGTTGTTTGTCTTATTTCATGATGGTTAATAGAATCATTCTGTCCTATAGAGGTGCAGAGGTCAAAATGAGAGCCACAGTCCCTCGGCGACAGGCAGGATGACGAGAGGGACACAGGAGTTGCTGCCAGGCCAAGTGGCCGTGCAGAGTCCTGCCACTTCCAGAGTCACAAACGAAGCTGTGGAGGATCTGGGCCGAGGGTGCAGCTGCCCACATCCATCTTTCTCCAGGGGCCCGTCTGCTCCTAAGCCTGTGGGAGCAGCCTCCCTGCCCATGAGTCCCAAAGAGCCTGAAGGTCCAACTCAATGCCTCGTCCCAACTAGCCATGGGGTTTGCATGATGCCCACAGAGCGTCTGCTGTTTTGCAAGGGGAACTCCAACCAAAATCAAAGGTGTCCGGGAATTCCCGGGATCCCTGAGTCGTCACTCAGCAATCCGGCTGCCTCTCCCTGGGTTTGTTTAGGAACAAAGGATTTGTCTTGACTCCCGCTGCGACAGAGGCAGAGATCGCCATCACTGTCAAAGCTGTTGTCCAGACTTCCAAATCGCATGTGGGATCCTGGTGGCAGAGCCCCTCTAAATGAGCATGGGTGTGCTCACAGCTACGGTGGCAGCGCAGTCACAGGAGTGAGGGTCCAGGTGTGCGGCAGGAACAGAGTGAGATGGCACGGGGGGCTTGGCGGGCATGGCGTGTTGGGTGTGTGGGTGGGACCAGGTTAGCAAGGCTGGTGGCCCACGCCAGCGTTTAGAGATTTATACGTGAGAATAAAGCACAAAGGAGAAAGCAGGGCTCCTCCATGTAGAAACCATCTTTGCCAACACTTCATGATGCACAGACACATGGTGCCAGCTCCCCCTGGAACAAAGCCCCCTGGCTCACTGGCACCCCTGCTCTCTGTCATGCTGGCCCCTCCTCCCCCATTCCCTTTCATAGAACCACCGGGGTCAAGCCAGAAGCCCATCACCCTCTTCTGATAGGCTGTCAGCTCCCAACGCTGCTCCCAGGGGTCTTGGCACAGCCGCCCCTCCCTGGGGTCTTGTGTACCTCAGGGCACACCCTACTGTCCCCTGGGCAGTTCCCTCTCTCACCCACGGGAGTCTCGTCCTCAGACGTCTTCTCTTTCTCGTCTGGGCTCATTCAGCCCCACGGCCCTCAATGTTGTCTGGTCTGATGACAGAATTTGCCAGACTTGTGTCTCTAGCCCGGGACACCCACCTGACCCTGCCCAGTGTCTGCACTTGGATATCTGATGGGCCTCCTGAGCTGAGATGGTCCAAATCAAGCCCTTGACTTCCACATTCCCAATCTGCTTCTCCTACAATCTTCCTCAGCCCACAGTGGGTGCTGTTCAATCACCCTTGGTGCTTCTCTCTTGACAAACATCCAGCCCTTCAGCAAAGATCGGAATGCAATTTCATCTCTGGCCCTTGACCAGGATCTCCTGGACAGGCCACCATGAGTCCGTCGCATGTGGCAAAGGTCTCCTGATGTCTCTGCTTCTGCACTCCTGCCCCAGTCTAGCCTTCACATGGTAACTGGAGGGATCTTCTCAGGTCAGGGGATGCAGGCCAGTCACATCTCAGAACTCTCAGATGGTCCTCATGATCGACGCCCGGCCCACGCTCCTGCAGCCTGTTCTCACCGCAGGGCCGGGGCGCGCGCCGCTCCTCTGTCTGGGGGCTACTTCCCGGGATATCTCGTGGCTGGCCCCTCACTTCATTCACATCCCCCTCAACAGTGGCCTCTCAGAGAGGCCTCCTGACACCCGCATGAGAGAGCCTCACCCCAAAGAAACTTCCCTCCTTACTTCTCTCTGTCGCACTGGTCCTGGCCCCGCCTCTCATGCGTGTGTTTACAGGGCTGCGTCTCCACGTAAGAAAGTGGCCCCAGGAGGGCGATGCTGCCCCCAGCCCTGGGGGTGATGAGTGTCGCTCCCTGAGTGAGCGGGACGGCCTGTGGCCCCTGAGAAAAATGGGCTGTGGTTGGACGCTGGGCCCTCGGTCGCCCCCGCAACGTATTCCTGGTCCCTGTCGTGTGGTTCTGAAAGGAAACCACACTCAGCCCCCAACGAGGAATCACGAGCAAACTAAGAAGCAAACACAGGAGCCAGACAAAGTGAACGCTCTCAAGGAGGGCTGGACGGTCAATTCAGGACTAAAAGAGGCCGGGCAGCAGGAAGCTGCTCACAGACAAGCATCTGGGGGCCAAGGGCAGTGACCGGGCACTGTCAGCTCCAGTGGGGCCAGAGGAGCTGAGCAGGCCTGGACGTTAGCGAAAGAGCCGAGTCCCACAGTCCTTCATGAGAAAGCTGGTGGCAACTCATTTGTCCATCCGCTGAGGGATCATTGATGCCATCCAGGCTTGAGGCCCGTGGGGTCCCTAGGACACGGTA
Source organism: Ceratotherium simum simum (assembly GCF_057802395.1). Lineage (NCBI taxonomy): Eukaryota > Metazoa > Chordata > Mammalia > Perissodactyla > Rhinocerotidae > Ceratotherium > Ceratotherium simum. Next base: position 452,189 of record NC_141937.1, read on the forward strand.
ATGACCCAAGCCCCGTTCCCTACCTGCAGAGCCTATCGTCCAGCAGCTGGTGAATGAACTTGGGGTCTGTTATGGGCTGAGTCATATCTCCAACAAATTCATATGTTGAGGTCCTAACCCCCAGTACTTCAGAATGTGACCTTATTTGGAAATAGGGTCCTTGCAGATGTAATGAGTTAAGATGAGGTCGTACTGGAGTAGGGTGAGCCCTAACCCAGTGACTAGTGTCCTTATAAGAAGGGGATATTTGGACACAGAGGAAGACGATGTGGAGAGATCCAGGGAGAAGACGGCCTCCTACAAGCCAAGGAGTCGGCCCAGGACAGATCCTCCCCTGGAGCCACAGAGGGAGCAGGCCCTGGACCCCAGGAGCTGAGACAGCTCATCTCCGTTGCATCAGCCCTGGTCTGTATGCTTGTTATGGCCGCCCTTGCAGACTCACAGGCCAGGCACTGGATCACAGTGGTTCCTAGATGAATAAACTACTATATGAGTAAAGGGTGGTCTGTGTTCCCAGAGGTCTGAGATATGTGTAAGGTTCTTCATGATCTAATTGCCATGTTTCAAAGGCTCGTCAGTTCCTCAGGCTTAGGAAACTTCTATGAATCTTGTAAAATAATGTTTCAAGGTATATTGTATCTATCTTACATCAGAAAATTGGGCAGCACCATTTCTACAGCTGACTAGCTAAGTCTTCACTTGAGTACAAAACTCTCTGGTTTTTCTCTTGGCTCCTATGTTTGCCCCATGGGGGTGTGGGTTGAACTTAAGGAGAACGGTGGGTGTGCTGGTGGGCATGCTGGGCAGAAGCTCCCGGCCCAGGACAGCTCGGGGATGAGGAGAGGCCATCAAGGGGCCAGCAGGCCTGAGACTTCTGCCACCATCCGAACCCGTCTGGTCTGCAAATCCAGTAGGAAGTGACGGGCCTGACTTTCCCACGGTTGATGTGGGCACAGCATTTTCTCTTCCAGCTGAAATAGAAACTGAGAAGTGCCAGAAAGAGTGAGGCGGAAATCGAGGGGTGGGTGGAGATGGGAACTCCTTGAACTGAGGTTTCTGAACCTCAGAAGAAGCTGGTTTTAATGCTGGTTCTCTCTTTCTCTCTCTCTTTTAAGCATTTATTTTTGAAGCATTTACAGATTGACTTTCCTAGGCTGACTGGGAACGTCCGGTGTGATAAAGTAGGGAGGTTCCGTCATTTGCTTGATCTCACCAAGATGACCTTCTCCAACACCAAGTTCTGCTCTTGGGCCTGGAGCCTGACCCAAGTCCAAGTCCATCCACAAGGCCTGCCTGTCCTCTGCCTTCTCTCCCTTCTGGCCCTAGCTCCACAGCTGCCATCTCTCCCTGGTTTCCAGGAAGCAATCATGGTGATGGTGTGGATTGCATTACAGCTGCAATCCATCCACAACATCTAAAAGACCTCCTTAAAATATTCATGGCAACCATGACTCACTGGGCTGCCTGTGCACAGAGGGCTGCTGAGGAAGTCTAGAGGCAGGGCGCAGCCTCTGAAGCCCCCAAAAAAACAGTCCTCCCGCCTCCTCTCTCTCGATTTCTCATCTCTGGAGTGGCGAGGCGGGGCTACTTTCCAGGGAAGGGGAATGCTCCGGGGTGATGAATATTTCACAGGAGAGCGGACCTCATCAGTAAAATTAAGGAGCTTCACATCATCAGAGAGAGGAAGAAAGGATTGTTTCATCTTATGAGTCAGCTGATGCCTTTCCGACAGAGGCCTCAGACTGCGGCTGTGGGTAAATTATTTAGCACGTGGAAAACTGGTCTTGGGGGATGTTACACTGAGAGGAGACTGCCTCTGGGAGAGAGAAGCTGTAGGAAGAGATACTTCCAGGACCTGGACACGGAGGAAGCTCATCCCGTGGAGCCTTTCTTCAGGCTCTTGTACAGTTCCTGGAGCATAGGAAGTTCCCAGCAAACGTTGTTGAAAAAAGAAGAAAGAATAAGTGAATAATGTCAGGGATCTTCCCACTGTCCTGTAACACTGCCTTTGAGAAAGCACTTGTGAAGGAATCAGCAGTCTTCTCTGGCACTATAATTACTCATTTATATTAATTTTGCTCCTTTCAATTTTTTTTCCCCTGGAGAAAATAATAAATAAGAACTTCATTTTTCAGTTTTCAGATAAAAATTGGGAAATCTCGCAGTGAATGCTTAGGCAAAACCAGTATGGAATAGAGTCAACCACATGACAGCCAAGTTCAAGAGGGAAGACGCTACAAGGCCGAGAGATGGCGGTGCCAATGGAAGGGCCCTCATGAGTCCTTCCTAATGGCATTCATATGTCATGGGGCCTTGAAACGTCTGTGGAACCAAACCTCAGACTTCTCCAGATGGAGAGTCTCCAAGTCCATTTTCTCATGTCCATAGGTCAAGGCTTTACCTGCTCTTGTTACCTCACTAAATTCAGATTGGCCAACGTTAATGAGATCCCTGAAGGAGGGGAAAGAAGTCAGCAGAGAGAAGAGGAGGGCAGGAAGCAGCTTATCCACAGAGGAAGGGGAGCCAGACCTATTCCCAGGGCCCAGCCAACAGAGGAAGTTTCAACCAATGGTCTTGACACAGTCCCTGTCACTCTCTGTCTCCGTGTTATGATGTCCTAGTTATTATTATGGTGGTGGACCAAAAACCTCCCTTACGCCATCTCTGCAGCCAAATAGAGAAACTAGATCTATTATATTCCTTTGAAGCATGTGGGTTGCTAGAAGTCATTGCTACGAACTGAATGTATGTTCTGCCATCCAAACAAGGGCTGTCCCAAGAGCCACAAATGCCCAGGTTGTGGGCCTGGAACACCTTCTGAGATCCACCATGGGGTTGTGAACTGATTGTTAAGCCTGATGACACCATAAGAGTCTCCACATTCACTTCATATCAGAGAGGTAGAGCCCAGATGACACTGTGAGTGTCTCCATCTCCCCCTCACCTCTGAGTATTAGAGCTCAGATGACACTGTCTCCATCTCCCCATCACACCTGAGTATTAGAGCCCAGATGACACTGTGTCTACACCTCACACCTGAGTGTTAGAGCCCAGATGACACTGTGAGTGTACCCATCTCCCTCTCACCTCCGAGTGTTAGAGTCCAGATGACACTGTGAGTGTCTCCATCTCCCCCTCATACCTGAGTATTAGAGCCCAGATGACACTGTGAGTGTCTCCATCTCCCCTTCACACTTGAGTGTTAGAGCCCTGATGACACTGTGTCTACACCTCACACCTGAGTGTTAGAGCCCAGATGACACTATGAGTGTCTCCATCTCCCTCTCACCTCCGTGTTAGAGTCCAGATGACACTGTGAGTGTCTCCACCTCCCCCTCACACTTGAGTATTAGATCCCCGATGACACTGTGTCTATACCTCACACCTAAGTTTTAGAGACCAGATGACATGGTGAGTGTCTCCATCTCCCCCTCTCACCTGCGTTTTAGAGCCCAGATGACACTGTCTACACATCCCCCTCACACCTGGGTGTTAGAGCCCAGATGACACTGTGTCTCCACCTCTATGTCACACCTGAGTGTTAGAACCCAGGTTGACACTGTGAGGGTCTCTACCATCTAAAAGTTTTAATAAGTTCAGCATTTTCTTGTGGAAAGTGAAAAGAGTAGAATAGAAGAGCTCATGGTTACAAAATTTTCTAGAGTTGAGAAACATAATGTGCTGTGTCCTCATATTTATTCTCATATTTTTCCAGGTGATGTGCTTATACGGGTTAAAATAAACACCAAGTCATTATTTTTATATATTTTTGTAATACCAAGACAAAGAAACTTTTGGATTAAAAACATTATTGTGATTTCTGTTTGTTTTGGCCCCATAAGGCCACAAAGCATGACTTTATACCGCTCTTTGCCTTACAGTTAAAGCATATACATTCAATGATGGGTCCTCATGGCCTGTCCCTCCTGCAGCTGTGATGGGTCCTCAGCGCCTGTCTCTCGTCCAGCTGTGATGGGTCTTCATGGCCTGTCCCTCCTCCTGCAGTGATGGGTCCTCATGGCCTGTCCCTCCCCTAGCTGTGATGTTTCAGGAACAGGTCTTGGATTTTGTTCATTCGTATCCTCTGTTAATCCTGGTCTCGGGTTTAGGGCCCAGAATGACTCAAATTCGGCCCATGACGAGTGGAAGGACAGCTGGGAGGAGTCCTCTGTGGCAATTCCTACTACTTTCTGGCATTGGAGGACATTGGTGCTCTCGGAGGATACGCTCCTGTCCAGACATCTCAGCTGGATTGAGGATGTCTGAGCACCTGCCACCCTGGCTCTGTCTCTAAACACATTCAGCTGAGCTGAAACATCTCCCTGGGTCTGAGAGATACATCATGTGGTACCACGAGATGGAGGACCATGGAGAGGCTCCTCCCAGTCAGGGCAGCCCGGCTCCAGGGTCTGACCCTCAACACAGGCATGCCTGATTGCCATGGTTTGGCCCATTTCTCCTCGCCCTGCTCTGTGGCCTGGATGAGGCCCTGTCTCCACTGCCTCAGTTTCTCCATCTGTGCTTGGGGCTGGCTGGCAGCCCAGCAAGTTGCTCTTTGAGACCTCAGAGGATGCTGTTCTCAGACCTTGGCCTGCATCCCTGGTCCTTGTGCTGTCTATATTTCATTCCTCACATATTTCAATTGCTCTACCAAAAAACTGTGGGTATTTAGGTCTTGCCCCAAATAAGCTTAATACATATTCTTAGGAAAGCAGAGGAAGGAGGTATGTGTGGAGGCCACTGTTCTCCTAACTCATGAGCCACCACCCCTTGGGCAACCTGGGGTCTGACTTTCCATCCCCATCCTAGGCAGGTCACAGACAGAGGTCAAAACCACCGTCTCCCCTGAGAGCCAACTGTGTCTGAACCTGGGGGGAGCAGGGAGACAGGGCCGTCTCTGATATGTTTTTCTCGGGGTGAGGACAGATCCTGAAGTACTGAAATCTGGGTCAACAAAGTGTCCCTCAAACAAAAGTAGGTCCATGCCGAGAAAACCACGGTGACATGAGATTCTTTCAGGGCTGCATCACATAATTCTGCCACCAGGGGATGGGGTCATCTTTGCGATGGATGAACTTGCTGGTCTAATCAGGATGCCAAGTCAAGTGGATCGGCTCCTACATGTGTGCTGAGAGCAGTTCCGATGCAGCCTGAGAGCATGGCAAATGACTCCTGGTGTCTGTGAAGAAAAGCCGGCTCGAAGCAGAGGGTCCTGACACCAACATTCGTCCAGGATTCTCCAGCTTCAGGAGCAGCAATAATCAACACTAGCAACACATGGTCACCATCCCGCTCTAAATGCGGGTTCCAAGGTGTGGAGAGATTCACCTGGATGAGGCTGTGGGGACAGCTGTCAGGGTGGGGACTGGCGGTCGGCCCTGTGGCCCACTCGGGGTTGCTCCGTCCCCCCCGGGTGGAGCAGAGCCCCAGGTGGCAGCGTGAGCTCTGCCCTCGGTACCAGTCAGACCACGGGAGGGCCTGCAGTGAGATGGGGCTGGAGCCATTACGGGTCAGCCCAGCAGGGGAGGATTCTGGCTGGGAGCCCCACGAGGGCCTTGGGACAGGCAGAGGCTCAGACCCGCTGGTCAGCCCTGCTGAGTTCGGGAGTCTCAGACGGAAGCCACCGTCGGTCCCACGGGAGTGCTAAGTCAGAGACCACAGCAGAGCTGACGAGTCCTCGAGCTATCCACACGCCTGCCAGCACAGACAGGGACCCTCCGTCCTGCATCTCCAGACGGTGGCTGTAGGTGCCCTGGCCTGGAGCAGGCCCTCATCAGGCTCTGGTTTTCGAGGAGGGGACACAGGGCGGGAATAGGAGGGACCCCATTCCTCCCTCATGGACTTGGGCTGGAAGTCTGGCGGAGGCGGATCTGCCCACTTGGCCAATTAAAATCTCGAGCAGTATTCCCCAAACATCCATGACCTCAGGACACTTCGCAAGGAGCCTTCACTGGGGGGTCCATCAGAAAAACATCCTGGTTTCACGTCCAGCAGGAGGACTGGGCCGCAGAAGTCTTCTCGGGAATGTGATACATCTCCCAAGGGGAATTTTGTGGAACCCCAGTTCTGCGAGGGCGTTCCAGGGTCGGGTGCATCTGAGAAATGCTGCACCCCGGCCCTCGGGGGTGGAGGGGGCGCACGTGGGGGAGGCCTGCCAGGAGAAAGGCTGTTGGACCACAGAACCACCCCTTTATTTTCTTTGAGGAATAATAAGTAAAATTTATTGAACACTAGTAGTTCTGAGCACTTTAGGTGCATAAAGATATTTTTAAGCTTTCCTGGTCCCTCGCTTTTAGATTTTTGAGGCCAAGGACCCCTGCTGCCCATCTCTGCCCAAGGTGTCCCCCAGTGTTGGGGTTCAGGGAGAATCTGCTCTAAGGACCAGCCGCACAACAGGAGCAGACTCACGTCCTGGGGGATTTTCTAAGTTCCTTTATTCGCTCCCTTAGCTGATCAACAGCTGATGCCCTGTGATAACGCTAAACTGAGGGAGCAGAAGCCCCTTCCTGGTGCGGGAGGGCTTGGGTGGAAAGAGGAGGGCTGGGGAGCAGGTGGACGCGTGTCCTGTTGGCTTCTCAGCCCGCACGCTGAGAGTGGGGCCGGTGAGCGCCCTGGGTTCCCGGCGGTCTGTCGTGGGACTCAGCTCTCAGGACCGCAGGACCTGAGCTCCCCGCACCTAGCATCCCAACGGCGCAGCTTCTGGGACACGAGGCCTCACACAGTGGCCGCGGACAGGAGAGCTTGGGCTGGACGGGCACAGGCGGCCGGAGTGCAGAACCAGGATGCACTCAGGGTCTCCTTGGTCCTGGAGTCCAAGGGCAGGCCGCATAGGAGACGGACAGATACAAGGGAATAGGTAGTTGGAGAAAATGAGAGAGGCCGCTGGCCGCGGAGCAGGCACTTCCTGGACACTGGGCTCCGGTCCCCCAGTCCTCTGACACTTACCACACGGATGCCTACGGGGAGAAGCTGGCCTCTCCACAGAAGCCAGTGTGGCCCTCGGCCAGGGCCTGACCTGCCCCAGAGCAGCCCTGAGCACCGCCTTGGGGGCGCTGCCTGCCCGGGTGTGGACTCCCGAGCAGCAGGACTCTGAAGGAGGTAGAGGTCTCACTGGATCTATGAGCACCCCCATCATCTCATTAGGCTTTTCCCTCTCACTCTGAACAAGGGAACACGACTTCGTAGTTTTAAATGCCATCTGCAGAGTAAAACATTAGCCCAGCACCATCTTCCTGGGAAACTCACTCCTGCTTATTTCCAGAATTCTTCTCTTTCTCTTAAAAGAAGGCATGAAATTGTCACCCTAAACCATTCAAAAGAAAAACCAAAATTTGAAGGCACTTGGAGAATAAAGATAAAGTGTCTCTAAATGTTACCTCAAATTTTACCAGATTGTTCTGCCATGGGTGGTAACCAACGGAGCCCCTCTAATCTCCTCTCTGTGTACACACTGGAGCGGGCTCCCCCCACCCTCCATTGGCATTTCTCCTGCTCCCTAAGCAACCGACGGAGTTGTTTGCCCCTGACCTGAGGTTGCTTCTCTTTGAAACCACGTTTCTCCCCGTCCTCCTGCTGGGTGGGTTGTTTCACAGATAATTCACATTATCTGTAGCTTCCACGCCTGCGGGGCCCGCGGTCGCAGTCGCTATCTGGGCAGACGACAACACAGTGGACTCCTAACCTCACAGACGAGGCCACCCCAGATCCCTGAAGCGAGGCCCTGACTGTGGGCCACTGCTCCCCCCTGCCCACAGCCTCCCTGTGGACGTTATTTTTCGAGGCCCAGGAAGCTGTGCTTTGAAGTTCTGAGCCTCCCCTCCTGGATTCAGACACGAAGAGTGAGAGGAAAGCTTTCTGTAAATCGGGGCGTTTCTAAGTTGGAGCTGGACCTCTGCTATCACATCCCCGAACGGCTCGGGGCTTGCTGCTGGCCTGCAAACAGTGCCAGCCCCGCAGACAGGGTGTAGGCGAGGGCAACGCGTATACAGGACCTGATCCACAGTGGGGGGATTTCCATTTTCTCCCTCGAGACGCAGCCACCACATTTGCTCCATGACCTGTGAGGACCAGCTGCCCTCCTGCAGGAATGGAGTGGGCAGAACACCTGGCCCACCTGTGGCCTCTTGGTGTCATTGCAGCTTGGCAGGATTCTCTTTCTAACCCAGAAAAGAAAGATGTGAGTAGAAGGCTGAGAACCTGAGCCTGAGGCCACGTCCTTTCCATTCACCCAGGAACAGTGTCCTCGTCACACGACAAAGAGCAGCGCAAACAACACGCTGGTTCTGCCTCCACTGCACGGTTGGGAGGAACACTGCCCGCGTCCTAGGGCTCCAGGCCCAGGTGCAGCAGCCAGGGAGGCACCCCACTCTGAGGAGGAGAGGCCCACAGAGGCAGGTTGGGCGGGCGGTGGGGCCCTGCCACACTGGGGTGCGGGTGCGGGTGCGGCAGAGCCAGCAGCTGATTCGGGGCAGGATGTGAAATGATCTTTCTCAGAATGCAGACAGAAGCAGGTTCAGCTGGTCCCGACGCCGGTGCCTAACGGAAGGGGAAGAGAAGGGCAGAAACTGGGAGACAGCAGAGCCTGGGACGGCGCAGAGGCCCAGTGCATCACCTCCAGCTCCCAGCGAAGGTTCCAGCTGCTCCTCCTGGTCCCCCAGCACCCCTGGTCCTCCACAGGGATTCTGCAGCCATGGCTGTGCTGACAGCTGATTAGTGTCAGAATGCACTGGGCTCTGGCATACGGAGCACTGGGATGCACTTCAGGGTCATCCTCGTGAGGACGCTGTGTGCTGGGTGGTGAACTGAGGCACACAGGGCTCTGAGGCTGGTGCAGTCAGCGGGACGCTGGACCTACTCTCCTGTCAATGCCCGAAAGCCTTGTTTCCTCACCTGCAAAATGAATCCGCTGCATTTACTCTCAGTAAATGCAGAGAGGCCTCTTAGAGGAGATAGTCAAGGGCTGTGCCCCAACCAGGACTTGATCATGGGTCTTGGGGTCGTGGGGCCAGCTCAGGGTTAGGCCTAGGCTTCTGAGAGGGGGTGGGAGCTCCCACAGAGATGCCCGGTGGCATTTCCCTGATGCTTCTAGTGCTGCAGAGACGCGCTTTTTTGTGGTCAGCATGAACCAGACTCGGGGACCCTGTGCTCACCAGCCCTCGCTTGGCCCTTCTCGACAGCAGTGCCACAGCTCTCTGACCTGAGCCTGGGTCTGAGCCCTCTGTGGCAGGAGCCTGGGGCTGCTCCTGGGATGCTGTTGTCCACCTCTTGTCCACAATGCTGATAATGGCCACATGGGCCACCTGGGGGTGATGAGGGCTCTGTGGTCCAGCAGGCTGGTCCTGGGCTCCCTCCACAGCTGCCTCAAGTTCTTAGGCCCCTGTCTCCTGGGTGGGGCCGGGTGGCCATTAGAGTGGACTATGGTGGATGTGGATGCCCAAGAGCTGACCAGCACAAGTGACCGGCACCCTGGGTGGAGCGGGCCAGCCTGCCGGGGACGCACCTGCCTTCTCATGGATCAGTGGTCAATGCTGGCCCCAACACAACCTCCACACGACCCGACATGACCCCATACAACTCCACACAACCCCCACATGACCCCCAGATGCCCCCACATGAACCCCATGCGACTCCAAGTGACCCCCACACGATGATCCCCACGCGCCCCCGACGCTGCTTTCCCCAGCGGGTCTGGAGGGGGAGCTGAAAGGAGAAACCACCCCCTTCCCCAGTGTGAACGGCACCCTCAGCTGCTATTTGTTTTTTTAAATCACTTTTCCTACATTCTTATCGCATCTCGTCAGTTTATTTATTTTATTTTTCAAAACTAAACTGAGGTGAAGAACAACTATTTCCCTCGTTTTGGGGTGACCTGAACTCGGACCTCACACTGGGATCTTGCCGCGGCTTCAATAAAGGCACTCCCGCGTCGACACCGACACCTGGCAGGTGGACACCAGGACCCACAGCACATCGGGGGGTGTGAGGTGACCCGGCTTTAGACAGACACAGGGGGACACATGGGGGCCTGAGGGTCACGGACCCCTCACACCGGCTGAGGTGGGCACCTCCCGTCGTCGCAGGTGTGCGAGGGACAGGGTGGGCCTCAGCCTGGGGCCGGTCCCAGGGGACGTCATGGGTGGCTACGGCTCGGCCTGCTCAGGCTCAGGCCACTCTCCGCGGGGGCTTCCTCACGTCGCTGTTGGCAGAACCTTTCGGGTTTGCAGGGCCCGCACCCTCCACAGCTGAGGAGCTGGGCCTCGCGGCGTCCAAGGACGCAGGTGGGGGTGTGGTACTTGGCACTCTGACCATCCCCGGTCACTTCATGTCGATCAGCCTCAGTCTCTTCATCTGCAAAGGGGGCGCTAGCTGCCCGCTGTCGTCCTGAGCATTACGGGTGACGCCTGCAGCCTGTCGGGGGCAGAGCTGGGTCCTCACGTGCGTGGTCACCCGCTCTCCAGCCCCTTAAGCGGGTTTGTGGTTGGGACGTAGATCTGGGAAAAGCATCGCAGAGCCCGGGCTGTGAGTCCAGGCTGGTCTGGGGTGGTGAGCACGCCCTCCTCATGTCCCATCCAGCCCTCACCCATCAGACCCAGCAGGTGGGGCAGGTACCTCTACCCCCATTTTCAGAAAAGGAGTCGTGGCCTGATGAGTGGAGACCCCGGCCACGTAACGAGGGACAGTCCACATGTGTGGCTGGGGTCACGGGGTTGGAACATGGTTTCCTGACCCTTAGCTGCTCTTCAGAGGAGCCCACACTCACATCGCCTTTGCCTTTCAGTTTCTAACGAGGAGGAAAAAGTCCAGAATGAACGAGTGGCCTTCAGGCGGCCGGTGTAGTGTGGGAGGAGCTCAAGGGCGGCTGGCAGGACATGAGCTGCCCGAGAACCGTGGTGCAGACCCCTCCCGGGCATCACGTCACCAACCCAGGGGGCCTGCTCTGAGCCGCATAGGCTAGGGGAGCAGGCAGCGTCCAGAGGGATCTCCAGCACCGGGAGGCAGAGAAGGCCGTCCTCAGCCGTCGTTCAGGGAAGTGACAGGACCTCCTGCTTCTGGTCACCCCTCAGCAGGCGGCTGTGAATGTGGGAGACTCTTACTTCTTCTTGGTCACTTGTCAGGGGAATTGGCTTTGGAGTTTACCACAGACGGGACTAGTAAACGGACCACGGTATAAACACAGGATGAGGTGGGTTCCCAGCAGAGCGTCGTCTACGGAGCATCTTTGTGTGTCCAGGCTGCTCTGCTGGAGCTCAGCCAGTGGGTGGGGCATGGCATGCCTGTGTGCGTGTATGCACACGTGTATGAGTGAGTGGGTGTGCACGTGTGCACACATGTGTCTGGGTGTGCACATGTGCATGTATGTGTATGTATGTGTGTGTTTGCAAAGTCCTGGTCAAGGCTCAGTGTGACCACCCAGGCTAGGTCTGGGGTGGAGATCTCTGACCCCAGGCCTACAGAGGGTCCTGCCCCAGTGGTCCTGGGCCTGGGGTGCTGAGAGGAGACGTGCAGAGAAGGTAAGAAGGGAGACGGTGAGCTGAGTCTAATGTGCCCCTGCCCTTCTCCCTCGCACTGCCGTTTCATTTCTAGAATCTCCATAGACCCCTTGGCCTCCTGATGGAGAAGCTCCTCAGAGCTGGAGCGGGAAGGCGGTTTTGGTTTTCCACCTGAAGGACAGTGAGTGAGTCACTGTCCTGTTGCTGAGATAACACAGTGGTAACACAGTAGTGGGGTGTCTAGGAATCATGGGGTGTCCTCAGCGACTCCTCCCATCGTCCAGGGAGCAGGCGAGCTGGGAACCGAGAAGATAGTTGGCCCTGCACATCTCAGGGGGGCAGTAGGGATATCAGAACCTCGAAATCCTCACCCCATTCAGTTGCTGATGCCAAGTGAGCCTCGCTCTCACGAGTGCGGCATCCACAGCGTCCTCTTTGGACTCTGACCCTGTGGGGGGAGCACGGTGCTGTCCCGAGGATTGGCCTCCAAACCGTGTTTTTCTGTGGTGTTGGCGCCAGGAAGGGAAACCCTGAAGGAGACTCCTGGACCCCATCCATCTCATCTTCCTGTTTACAAACCCTCCTTCACGTTTGTCCATGAATTCTGAACTTCTCTTTGGAGTGGGGACTGAATTCGTTAACTATTGCTGCTGTAACAAATTACCACAAATTTTGTGTCTTAACACAACACAAGTTAATTCTCATACAATTCTCTAGGACGGAATTCTGACACAGGTCTCACTGGGGTGACATCAAGGTGTCAAAGGGCTGGTTCCTTCCAGAGGCTCCAGGAGAGAATCTGTAACTGTTCTCTGGCTTTTTCCAGCTCCTGGAGGCCCTGCGGTCCTTGGCTTGAGGTCCTCAGCTAGTGGCCCTCGGCTTGTGACCATCTCCTCCGTCCTCAGAGCTGGCAGTGTTGGGCTGAGTCCTTCTCATGCAGCTCACTGTCTAGTCCTTTCCATATCAGGTCAGTGATTAGCAACCTTAGTTCCATCTGCAACTTGAGTTCCCTGTCTACGTGTAACGTGACACACTCACAGGTTCCAGTGGTTGGGGCATGGCCATCTCTGAGGGAGGGACCCTTATTCTGCTCCCCCAGGATCTACCCCTCAGTGTGGGCGATGGTCTGTGATGCCTCGAAGATTGTCTTCTAACAGGGGATGGAACAGAGAACGTGTATTAACACGTTCAGTCATGCACAAATATACAGGTCCCCTCGGTGTGCACATGTGGGCCTGCTAGGGTCACACAAGGAGAGAGGAACACGTCTCGGGAGATCCCTATGATGTGCTGCCCTGACTCGTGGAACAGGGTGCCTGCAATGTATATGTGTGCGCACGTGTGCATGCGTGAGCATGAGTGTGTGTGTGCTGGAGAGCATGTGAGTGTGCAGCTGTGTGCATGTGCGTGAGTGTACACACCTGTGTGCGAGTGTGCGTGAATGCATCCAGAACAGAGAGAGGAACAAGCCAGCTGGATCCCAGCTGAGTTAGGCGTCGGTGCCTTGGAAATTGCAGCCTCCCCGACAGGACCAATTCTCGCTTCTCTTCCTGAGCCGGGCTCCTGACTCCTAGCCCACAGGCGTCGGGCCCTCCTAGCCCCATAAATCCTTCCGTCCTTCTCTGAGTCAGTTCCTCACGCTCGTCTCCTCACCCACCTATAGTGGCTTCGCATCGGAGGAATGTTGTTATAAAAATGAAAATATGTAAAATGAGAAGACATCTAATGCCACCCTTTTGGTGGAGAGCAGATTTAGGCTTAAGACAGCTGGTGCCAGAGCGTTTGTGAGTCCACGTTCCGAGGCTCAGGAATGCCTTGCAAGTGGATATGCAGGCAGCAGGATCAATTAGTGGTCTTAAAAGCCACATTAGGACATTTTTGTGCTGACTCGATCTTTCTGTTGCCAGGAGAGGCACATTTTATGACTTACCATGCCAGAAATACACATAAGTATATATGTACGTATAAACACAAATACACACAATGGTCGGGTAATGTGGTTACAATTGTTAGAGTCATGAAAAAGTTGACATTGAGATCAGGCAAAAATATAATTTACCTGTTAGACCAGAATTAGTACAGAAGGAAGCTGCTGAAGAGAGGTTTGTGTCTTGAGGGTCATCTTTGCAGTGGTCTGGGAAGGTGGTGGAGCCTGAAGGGAGGAGCGTGGGGTCAAGGAAAACTGGGACTCAAGTACGTGGGGCCATTTTCTGCTGCACAGCCTCGTGTAAGTCCCCTACACTCCTGGCCTTGGTGTTCACGTGTGTGATAATAACAGGGCCCCGGGGTGTCCTGAGGATGGTGTTAAATCATTTCACATACATAAAGTACCTTGTCCGGTGTCTGGTATGTAAACTGGCAGGAGTCTAAAATTACCACCACTGGTGGCTTCTGTCATTTCTTGGGTGGGTACCACATGCCCAGCACCGTGTGGCTGCTTGTTTCTGCTCCAGGAGGCTGCACCTCAGAATCACCGGGGAAGGTTCAAAATCCTGATGCCCAGGGCTGCACCCAGGCTGCCTGCACCCCAACCCTTGGAGCCCAGCCGGCACACCCACCCCCGTGCACCAAGCTCAGAACTAGTGGCTGCTCAATGAGACAAACGTGTGGACGGGACAAAAGGGCCCAACTGCTGCCTTCCTCGTGTGAGGCCTGGCTTCTGGGTCCTGCCCGACCTGGATGAGCCTTCCCTCGTGTCTCCGTGTTTTGTTCCTCTGGCAGAAGCAGGGGCTGCAGGCTGAGATGCTGTGAAGTGGAGTAAATGCCCTCTGAAGGAGGCCTGCTCTGTGGCCTCGGTTCAGGACTCTCCGGTCACCTGGTCCTTCCTGGAGCTTCTGCCTGATGGGGTCCTCCCCGCCTGCACCCCAGGGTCCTCGGTGGCTCCTGCTCCTGGCCCTCCCCCACTGGAGACTTGGTGTATTGTCCCCGGGTCTGCATCTTCTGTCCCAGTTAGAGTGGGCTGGGGGAGGCGGGGCCCCATCTCTCATTTCTTAATCTCCATATGTCAGGCAGCACCGTGCTTTGCACACAGAAGCACTCGATAAAAAGTCTGTAAGTGATCTGTTCTTCTTACCAAATCAACACATCCTTCTTTTAGTCCCGAATACCCTGTCGTGTAGTGAGTCTTAGGAATGGTGGCATCTTCTGACAGGCAGACTGGGGAATAGGAGTGACCTTTGCCCTCAGCCTGGAGACTCTGAATTCTGAACTCTATGTCTCAGGTTTTCCATTTAAAAAACGGAGATGGTAATTTCTGCCCTCCCACTACACTAAGGTTAACAGGATCAAATGATAAGCATACGAAAAAGATATTTTTGCAAAATACTACACAAATGCAAGATATTGTTCTGGGCCACAGCACCCTCATCCGGAACCAGAGCTTCTGTATCCACTAACTCTCTCTTTGGAGGACTCCCTGTGCATCAAACGTCTCAGAGAGCCGGCTGTGTGTGCTGCCTGTGCCACCCCAGTGCTGCCTGGGGTGGCGGCTGTTCTATCAGTTTTGAGGGTGTTCTTTCCGTACTGCCCCTCTCTGGGTTAGGCTCACACGTAAGTGTTCAGACGCCTTCTCCTCCTGTCACCCCCTCAACCTGAGGTGAAGTCCTGGTTGGCACTGACCAGAACCCAGTGTGACTGAGAGACTCTGGGCACACCAGGCACCGTAGTTTGTCAATTTGGGGGATTAATCTGTGGAAGAATGAGTCAGAGGCAGGGATCAGCAGTGTGGCTGCCCTGCCGCGAGGTTGGCTCTCCATGGGGAGCTAATGAGGACCCACGCAGGGCAGACGCCCTGCCCCTCCTGCCCAGGCCGAGGGCAGCCTGTTCTCTCAACGCGAAGTGGACCAGAGGCGTCCACTTGTCCGACCTTGGAAGCAGGTCCTGGAATGTGATGCTGGGAGGGCCACCAACAGAATGGTTCTCCTGGCTTAGTTTTGTTCCTGGAAAATTCCAGAAATACAAAAACCTTTCCTGGAGGAGTGACATACTAACCTGATCCTTGTGATCAGTGTCTCAGAAAGAGCATGGTGGATGTGGCAGGAATGCAGACCCTCGAGACAGTGGGTTTGAGGGGCTCTGTCCTCAGGTCAAGCCTGAGGGCTTGGCGTCCACATGGCCTGCTCCCGTGGAGCTGGCGCTGAACCAACACACCGCCTGCTCCCTCTGCGCAGTTTCTATTTGGAACACCAGCCCAGGAGCCCGGGCACAGGAACCTGGAGAGAACGGGGCTGTGGCTTAGGATAGTTGTGCTGAGCCTGGGAGGGCGGTGGCAGCCTGGGGGATGGTGTTAATACAGTTGTGTTTGCTTAGACCAGAGGATCTTCTGCTTCCTGCAGATGCTTATTCTTTGCACGTTGACTGATGTTCTGCTCAGCATTTGAGATGGGAAAACATTTTACAAGGCTGTCAGATTTCTGGAAGTTGGTCTGCCAGTTGAGGGACCACGCAGGGGCGTATGGGCTGGGGTGGGTGAGGGTGGCTGAGGGAGCGTCCTGCTCCTGCTCCGGAGGGACAGTCGAGTCTCTGGATGAGAATGTTTGGTGGTGAAAGGACATGTCTAGTCACAGGTAGTTTGTTCCTCAGCAAAGCTGAGGGGAACGGGGCATTTCGGACAAGATGCTGCTTCTAGATGAGAAAGGTCACGGTGGATGGGTCCGTCATTTCAAGTTTTAAATTACGCATAATAAAATATGATGTAAACATTAGATACATATATATAATTTTTAAATTAAAAAATGCTTTCAGTTAAAAAAAAACGCAAATAAAGTAAATGTCAAAAATGTGTAATTCTCTTGAAGGATTTTGGAAAGTTGGAGGCTTCTGGTTTATTTTTCACTTTCAGGGAAACCCCAAAGTCTCCGGACCCTGGTCTGATGGTTAATCATCACATGCAAATGTAAACACGCCCTCCTTGGCCTGAGTCTGTGATTTTGTTGGTTGGACAACAGATATTTCTGGGATGCCCGCTCTCCCGAAGCTCGGAATGCCTTGGGAGAGACACCAGTTGGCCAAGGCTGCGAAGCATTTCCAGGAAAGACCTGGCCTGCAACTTGGGCACGGCTCGGCCGCGTGGCATCCGGAGACCCTCAGTGCTGGCCTTCGCGCAGCACGTCCTGCCGCCGGGCTGCGGAGGGAGCGCGGCCCTTGCGTTATCGGGCTGGCCAGCTCCCAGGAGGCCACCGTGTGAGTGCTGATTGTCTGAATACTCACCTGAAACAGAAGTGACCTGAGCTTAGTTTTTTTTTTGTAAGGAGATCAGCCCTGAGCTAACATCCGCCAATCCTCCTCTTTTTGCTGAGGAAGACTGGCCCTGGGCTAATATCCATGCCCATCTTCCTCCACTTTATATGGGACACTGCCACAGCATGGCTTGCCAAGAGGTGCGTTTGTGCATGCCCAGAATCGGAACCAGCCAACACCGGGCTGCCGCAGCAGAGCGCGCACACTTAACCACTTGTGCCACTGGGCCGGCCTCCTTGAGCTTAATATTTTTTATCTCAAAATGTGTTCTTTTGCCTGTTAAAATGTTCATGTTGTTCTGACCGCTGCCAATGCAGTAGACGCTCTCGTCCTGCCTCCGCACCAGGCTCACACCTTCTGTGAGGCCCTGGTGGCTGTGGGGCCCTGACCACTGCTGACCCGACTTACTGCTGTCTCCCTCGCCGATTTGTACATGACCAAAAGTACTGTGTTTGGTCCCAAACCTGTCTCTGACTATTGTTATTGTAATTATGTGATTTATTTAAATGGATGCAAACCAATGAGGTCTGCAGGAAAAATGAAAGAACCGCTATCTTTATGAAAGTTGAGTTGAATGCTTTGGAAAGACTTGATAAAGCCGAGTTGCTAAAAACATTGCTTCTAAATTTGCCATGGGTAAGACAACTGTTAAAAGATTGAGGAGAAAATTGTAAAGATATAGACGCTTCTGCTCCCAAATGGCCTTGCATCTGCCTTTCATTCATTGCTTCATTTTAAGAAACACAAACTGGAAATTTGTGGGTGAAGGAAGAAAGATGCCAGAAGCACCAATCCGTGGATGCTCACCCGAGAAAAGACCTCGTCAGCCTCAAAGGTGGTGAGTGGAAGTTTGTTTCTGAGACAGTCAAGTGAGATTCTCTGCTTCACTTTTGATTTTATGCCAACTCCCGGGCCCAACTGTGTAGACAAAGGGCCTCCAGGCAAGGACCATGTTGGACCGTACAGTGTAATCATTGTGGTACAGAGTTATGGTCATGTTACAGTGTTCCCATCATGATACAGTGTTCCCGTCATGATACAACGTTACTATCACAGGACAGCGTTCCCATCACAGGACAGTGTTCCCATCATGATACAGTGTTCCCATCACAGGACAGTGTTCCCATCATCATACAGTGTTCCTATCACAGGACAGTGTTATCATGACAGTACAGTGTTATCACTGCCCATTTTCTGTCGATGGTCACTGAGAGCAACCCTTTCTCCTTCACTGAAGGTCGGTGTAGAGTCAGTAGATATTGTACCTGACACCCAAGTCAGCGCAGACAGTGTGGACGTGACATCTGAATTCCAGGGCAGTGTAGACAGTGTGGGGGGGACACTGAGACCCAGGACAACGTAGGCAGTGTAGAGATGACATCTGACCCAGGTCAGTGCAGACAGTGTGGAGGTGACACCTGACCTAGATCAGTGTAGACAGTGAGATCAGGAGAGCTGCACGTGCTGCCGTTACCCACTGTTCAGGGTCGTCCTGGGCCTCATCCTGCAGCCCTGAGCCCCTGCGGGAGGCTGAACCCCAGTATTGGCCAACTTGACTTTATCTCTTTAGGGAAGGTGAAGGTAGGGAGGACAGAACTCAATGAGGTTCAGAAGATGGGGGCTCTGTGTGGCCAGTTCTGGACACTGGGAGCAGCACGTCCACTTAAGCAGCATCTGACAGTGGCCTGCTCACACCCGAACAGCAGAAATGATGGAAGACGCACACCTGCTCAAGGGGAGGCTGGCGACAATGAGGGGCCGGTGCCCGTGCAGCCCCTTGCCGAGGCTGGTGGGCAGGGCAATGACGGATGCCTGCTGCGCTCATAACGAAGGTTAAGCATCACTTACCATTCCAGGCACCGGGATCTGGAAAACAGATGACTCGGGCCTGGTCATCAATCCTCCATTTAATCAATTAAAGGCACACACTAATGAGGGAGGGCTGGGAGAGGCGGTGCGGGCAGCAGGGGCTCTGCCACAGGCCCTGGACACCGGGCTTCCTAATTAAAGAGCAGATGACGAAGCAGGCAGAGGCAACGGAGCACATTACCCATCACAGCAGAGAACTTTTTGTTGCTCTGAGGGAGAGAATGTCCAGACCGTGGTTTGGCTGACTTAATGAACTCGACGGGAGCGGGGTTAGAGGGAGGACGTGCTGCCGAGTGATGTTCTAGTCACCCCCACCCAAAGGTTTCTAGACGCTGTTCCCAATGTTCTCTTCCCAAAGAGTTATTCAGTCTATCGGTTTCCTGAGTGTCCACTCAGGTAAAGCATTATCAGTCTTGCGGAATCACATTCTTATTGCTTTTATTTCTAAGTCGTGGAGAGTGAACTGAGTTTAATTTTGAAAACAATTCCTACTTTTTAAGAACAAAGATGATTCTTCTAAGATTTGTCTGCAAACTCTGGGATGCAGCCACGGTGCAAAGTCAGAGACTGCGCTGTCTCTTAGCAGCATCGTTCACAGCCAGGTGACCTCGAGCAAGTGCCTTGACCTTGCTCAGCCACAGTCCTGTCTGTAACATCCACATTCTTAGAGGTTTGTTTTGAGGCCCAAATAATATAGGGCATATTAATGTGCTTTGCAAATTCTAAATCTGGATACAAATGTGGATTATTATTATTGACAATTAATCTATTTTACATTCCATAAAATGTAAATACACTTTTAATTAAAAAATTGAAATTTTAAATTTAATTTAAAAAGAAAAAACCCCTTTTTGCAGACTCTGATCTATTTCTCTCTTAAATTCAGTTAGTGTGAAGCCTTTTTAGTTTTTAAAGCATCTCCCTTCCTCTCTGGGGCCCCATGCTGCCCCAGTGAGGTTAAGTTTGCCCATGTCCTGAGGCTCCAGGGGAGACCCCATACCCATCGTGGTGTCTTTTCCAGCTCCAGGAGGGGCCCACATTCTCTGGCTCTCAGCCCCTTCCTCCATCTCCAAGTCCAGCAATGGTGGATTGAGTCCTCCACGCACACATCCCTCTGACATTCTCTCTGGCCCTCCTTCCACTTTTAAGGACCCTGTGATCACACTGGGCCTGCTTGGATAATCCAGGACACTGTCTCCATCTCAGGGCTAGCTGACCAGCAGCCTGAATCGCCCTCTCCAGGGAACCCACCATGTTCCCAATGCTCCGGGGATCAGGACATGGACATCTATCCAGATGGTATTAGTCTGCCAGCCACAGAAGAGGCTTGAGTCACCCCCTGCAGCCCTCGGTGGGCCGTGTGGGGCCTGGAGCTCCGGCACTTGGGCTGCAGTTAGCTTTTCGCACTTACGAGGAGGCTGCACAAGTGCCCTGCCTTTCTGCGCCTGCCAAGATGTGGAAGGTTAGGGGCCTGTCCTGGGGACAGGCAGACGGGCCTGCGCGTGGTCCAGGTTCCCAGGCCCCAGGCTCTGCCACCTAGTAGAGTTTTGGTTGGTTTGGCCCTCGAGGCAAAGGCTCCTTCAGTGCAGTTTCCAAACTGCTGACTGACCAGTGAAGACTGTGGGATGCAGAGCCGAATAAAGTATCCCCTCCCTGAAGAGCTCACCCAATGGGGGGTTTCAATAAGAGGAGAATTCCACTCAGGACAGAGAGAAGCACTCGCTGGTGTGCTGAGCCCAGGAGAGGGAGCACCCAGCAAGGCAGGATAAGAGGGGAAGGCCTGCGTAGCAGAGGCTGGAGTAAAGATATGTAACAACTAACCCATCAGAGTAGACCTTGGACATGGCCCTGGGGAAGGCTCTGGTGCAGGGGTTAATTCTGTTGTTGTTGGATCATCGGGTATCCCAAGGTCCAGAGGGGGCACTGGATGTGATTTAATAATTGGCATAGAAGTGTTTCAATTTTTCAAAAACATGGCAGCAATTCCAGTGAGAACTGGTAGAGTATGGCTGAGAAGAGGCCACTTTGAGTGGGGCCTTACAGGTTAAGTAGGAGTTCATCAGGTAGACATCAGGGGATGGCATTCCTATGGAAGGAGGAGCAAAACTAAAGGCCTGAAGCTGGAAAAGGCTCAGCATCTCCAGGAGTGTGACTGTTATGGGGCTGGGCCAGGACGGTGATGCTGGGTGAGAGACCCCGGGCAGGGAGACCTCCGTGCTTTGGGATCAGTTTGGACGAATCTCACAGTCCAGCTTTGGGAGCTTGTTGAAAAAGACACGTGCCCAAGTATCATGCCTACTGTGGTAGACAGAACAAGGGCCTCCAAAGATGTCTACGCATCAGTCCCCGGGCCTGCGAGTGTCACCTTATGTGGCACAAGGACTTTGCAGATGTGATTAATTCAAGGATCCTGAGATAGGGCTCATCCTGGATTTTCCAGGTGGTCCTTAATGCAGTCACAAGAGTCCTGATAAGTGGAAGAGGGGACAGGACAGGCTGAGAGAGAGGGAGATGTGACAATGGAAGTGGAGGCTGGAGTGGTGCTCTTTGAAGATGGAGGAAGGGGCTGCCAGCCAAGGACCACCATGGCCTCTAGGAGCTAGAAAAGCCACGGAGTCTCCCGTGGAGCCTCCACAGGGAACCAGCCCTGCCCACACCCAGGAAGACCCATCTCAGACTTCTGAATCTCAGAACTGTGAGATGACACGTCGTGTTGTGTGGAGCCACTGAATTTGTGATGACTTGTTCCAGCAGCGTGAGGGACTCACACACCCACAGATTCTGTGGGCTGGGGCCTCACAGCTGTGGTTTTTACACATTTCCTGATTAATTCTGATTCACAACAAAATCTGAGAACAATTGCTGCATAAACCAGGATTTGGACAAAGTCTGAAGGGGCAGCAGGAGGGCCACAAGGCTCAGGAGGGCAGGGGCCCAGGGCTGGCACAGCTGGGCCTGGAAGGAAGGGGGAGGAGGGATGATTAGGAGGTTTAAAGGCTTTGGAGAGAGGTTGTGAGGGCCCTAACTCATTTCTCATTTGAAAAATTAAGTCAAATTACCGACCTACTTGATCCTTTTCATGTATGAACCGACGGATTGCGTGCAACAGAATTTGACTTCAATCAGAACTGACCAGCTGGTCCAGGCGACACGACTAACCCTCTCTGAAGGGCCAGTGGCACAAAGGTGGATGCTGAGGCAGAACTTGCAGTGCCTCTTCTTCCTCCCACTGTTTATCTTCTCCTTGCTTTGACCTTCCACGCACTATATCCTGCCTCTCCTGTTGCAGAAAAATGCTGCCCCTCTTGGTCTCAGGTGTGAAGTTCGTGTTTTGGGAACCCTTATAGCCAGATAGACCCCTTCCCCATCACCGGCCCAGTGTCAGGTCCTGTCTGCATCACCTAGTCCCCTTGTAACTACACGGGAGGGGGCAGGAACTCCACCCCTGACGAGCTCTGGGCGGGTCCTGAAAATGTGAGTGGGAAGCTTCTACCTTCTCCTGGAGGACAGGCATCTTGGAATCTTCCACCTTCTCCTGGAGGACAGCATCGTGGAAACTTCCTCCTTCTCCTGAAGGACAGGTGGTGGTGGAAGGAAACTTCCTCCTTCTCCTGGAGGACACATGCTGGGGAGCCCATCAGGGCTTGGCTGTGAGGGGGAGGAGAGTAGAAGCAGGTGTGTCATGGAGCAGAGACGCCCCTTGGGAAATTCTTTCTTATGCCATCACTTGTCCTAGAGTGCAGCTAAGGGGACAAGACCATGAGACGTGGGTGATGTCCCTACAGGCAACCCAGTGGTGGGTGTCCAGCATTCATCTGACCAAACACACCACCAGAGCTGCCTCCTTCAATGAAGATCTGAGGACACGGGGCAGTTCCCACTATGCACCTTCCAGAATGTTTCCTCTGCCCTCACAGGGCTCAGTATCCCTCTGGCTCAGAACAACAGCCTGTTGTCCCGCAAGGTCATCTGGACTTTCTACAGGCACATCAGTGGGAAGATTCTTCTTCTGAAATGAATACCCAAGTTCTTAAAAGTTGGAACCAAATTAGCCCTTGCTTTATCGTGGTTACAAGTTGGTTTCTCATTCTTTGGTCTAAGATTCCATCCCAAGCCTATAATTACTTCCCTGAAATGCGCTTTTATGCTCCTAAATGGCCAGACATCGTGTCCCTGATCCTTTATCTTGATTAGAAATGGATCCCATATTTTAGTGTGTCAGCCAGCCCCTCACCCTCTGAACTAGCCGTCTGGATCCAGCAGTTGTGGTCATAAGCCCTTTGCTTCCAGAAATAGCCACGCACCTCTCCACTGCATTTTCCATCTCAGCAGGACCCATATAAAGTTGCAGAGCTGAGCAGCGGTCTCTGCCCATCTTGCTCTTGCTCATCCGACAGCTTCCCTCTGTGGACCCAGAAGCACAGCCGTGGGGCCCTGTGATCCCTCTGGGCCACTCGTTTGGGAAACTCAGAAGGATGCAGCATACTAGCCGATAGGAGAAGCAGCCAGGCACCGTCTGAAGCCGCGGGATAGGGCCACACACACAGCAGACACGAGGGAGTCCCTGTTTCCACAGTGACCTCCTGCAGTCGGCAGGCCTCAGTCAGACCCATTTTCAGAAAGAAACACGAAGTCAGCAAGGCTTGTGCATTGGTTTAAAAGAAACTCCACTTCCCTGTGAGGCAAGCAAGGCCTCCTCCTGAAGGTAAAGCTGGCTTCCCCCAGACAAGCACATGTTTCAGTGGCCTGGAAGGTATTGAGTGGGACACACTGAGCTTGGGGTTTCAGAGGACCCCTAGCCCTCATCTTCCTCAGGGGTTTTGCAGCCTGGGGTCTGTAGAGGCATCTCTCCTTGGGAAGTGCTCTGAAAAATAACTCATTCCCTCTTCAACGAAAGTGAGTTCACTTTTACTGGTTTCATATATTGGGTTCCAGAGTGTGATTTTGGATGAATAAGTAAAGATATTTATGACCAAAAACACTTAGGAAAATGACTGATTAGTCCAGCTCTTTAATCTGCAGAAGAGGACATGAGCCTCCAAAGAGGCTCAATGGCCCCCCAGAGCCACACTTGCAGGTTGTGGGACCAGGACCTGTGTTGTGGCCACACTCATAGGCCGCTTAGTTCCCAATGGGTGCCGGGCTCCCTGCACAGTGCCAGGGGTGAGGTCGAGGGCCCCTGATGGGCGCCAGGCTCCCTGTGCAGTGCCGGGGGTGAGGTCAAGGGCTCCTGCCTCAGGGCTCAGGGCCCAGCCTGGAGCTGAGACCCTCCGAGCACTGGGCTGTGCAGAGCAGTGATGTTTCCCTTGTTAGAGGCACAGCAAGGGGGCTTTCTGGAAGTCCCAGAAGTTGATAAGAACAGGTCTATTTCTTCTCCTTCTCCCGGGACAATGGAGGCCAAGAAGGGTCCTCCATGTGAGGGACGTTCCTGGCTTGGCAAGAGACTTGATGTGGTCCCAGAAGGATCTGCAGCCAGGGGGTTAAGGAAGGAGGAACAAGACCCTCAGAAGCCGACCTGGTGGGGGGGCGACATTGTCTGCTCAGGTGTGTTAGCGTTCTAGAATTGGGGAAGGGTCTTACTGGCCTTATGCCACAGAGAGTCAGCACCAGCCCTTAAGAAGCCTGGAAAAGATCCCCACCCTCCTTAAAGGCCTGGCTTATGAGCAAGGCCCTGCCAGGAAGTGTGGGCGCCTCTCACCTGGAGAGGGTGCAGATACATGTGCACGTGTGTGTAAGGAACACAGCAGAATATAACACGATACCAGAGGCTGTGAGAACACAGGAGCAAGGGAGAAGGGGAGTAGGAGACAGTGTCATGAAAATGGAGTTTCAGCAGGGTTTGGTGGAGGGGAGGGACATGAGCACGGACATGAGAAATTCTGACTGCACAGGATGGGCGAGGATGACGTGAAAGAGCATAAGACGTGATGGGGCCATGGCGTGTCTCTCACAGCCAATACCCCCAGAGGAGCACAGAACAAGGGAAATTAGTGGGGCTTCAAATGAACAGGGGAGTTTGTCATCGTCCCCTTAGCTATGGGAAGGTGGGATTCAGCCGGGGGAGGCATCCCCTCTGTGGACACATGGTTCAGTTGTAGCCCTGGAACAGCACCTGGTTTTCTGTCGCAGCCTCTCCGTCTGCTGACAAACACAGGCACAGGTGCCTCTGGCTTAAGATGAGGAGGACTTGTCACTCCCTGTAACACTGCGCCTGGCATCCCTGTGCACCACATCTGTGCACTACACCAGTGTCTCACACCCGTGCACCACACCCATGCACCACACCCATGCCTCACACCGATGTACCACACCTGTGCCTCACACCCATGCCTCACACCCATGTGCCTCACACCCATGCCTCACACCCGTGCATCACACTCGTGCCTCACACTTGTGTCTCACACCCGTGTACCAATCCATTTACCACACCCATGCACCACATCCATGCCTCATTCCCGTGCCTCACACTGGTGCACCACACCCATGCACCACACCCATGCACCACACCAGTGCCTGACACCCATGCACCACTCCTGTGCCTCACACCCGTGGCTCACTCCTGTGCCTCACACCCATGCACCACATCCATGCACCACATGCGTGCCTCACACATGTGCACCACACTCTTGCATCACACCTGTGCCACACACTTGTTCCTCACACCCGTGCACCACACCCATGCACCACACCCCTGCATTATTCCTGTGCCTCACACCTGTGCACCACACCTGTGCACCACATCCGTGCCTCTCACATGTGCACTACACCCGTGCATCATTCCTGTGCCTCACACCTGTGCAACACACCTGTGCCTCACACCCATACACCACACCCATGCATTATTCCTATGCCTCACACCTGTGCACCACACCCATGCACCACATCCATGCCTCACACATGTGCACCACACTCGTGCATCATTCCTGTGCCTCACACCTGTGCATCACACCCATGCCTCACACCCATACACCACACCTGTGCATTATTCCTATGCCTCATACTTGTGCACCACACCTGTGCATCACACGCATGCCTCATACCCATACACCACACCCGTGGATTATTCCTGTGCCTCACACCTGTGCACCACACCTGTGCATCACACTGCTTCACACGCATGCCTCACACCTGTGCATCACACCCGTGCCTCACACTAGTACACCACACCCATGCATTATTCCTGTGCATCACATCTTTGCACCACACTCGTGTATCACACCCATGCACCACTCCCCTGCCTCACACACCCATGCCTCACACCCATGCACCACACCCATGCCTCACACCCGTGCACTATACTTGTGCAATGTTCACCTACTTTCTTATTTCTGGCGTTCAGTTGAGGATAAATGAGTAAACTGGGGACCCCCACCCATGGGAGGGCACAGGGGCAGGAAAGGGAGAAGCAGCAAAGACCAGGGTGGTGTGGGAGTTGCCTGGGGAGTGTTTTTGGGGAGATGCACCATAGCGACCTGCGTGCACAACCACTGCAGGAGGGTAATCCTCGGCGATTCATGGT
Source organism: Ceratotherium simum simum (assembly GCF_057802395.1). Taxonomy (NCBI): domain Eukaryota; kingdom Metazoa; phylum Chordata; class Mammalia; order Perissodactyla; family Rhinocerotidae; genus Ceratotherium; species Ceratotherium simum. The sequence continues at coordinate 478,304 of NC_141937.1, forward strand.
TACAGTGAAAAGCGCCCCAAAGGCCTGACCTTCTGGGAATGGTAGTTGTTTCTGGAACCTGAGCCTCTTATGAAAATCCCCCAGCCAGCTTCCCTCTCCCCTGAAGCCCCAAGGACACACGTAAGACGGCGGGCAGGGAGTCTCTAGGCCAGGGGAGGCCCAGCTGGAGCTCCCCCAGGTACAGAGACCATGACTTCTGAAGTTCTGCCGCTGTGGCCAGCAGCCAGGTCCTCGCGGGGACCCCGCCGAGCCGAGCTGCTGACTCACCCTGGATAATTAGAGCGCCGAGTGGGTCAGGAGTCCACGCCGCCAGGCCGAAGCTCTTTTCTTTCTTAATGGGGAAGCAGGTCACAGAGAAACACAACGGGATCAGGTCACAATTAGAGTCGGTGCCCAGTTCCTGCCAGGTGGGCAGAGCTGAGCCCTCTGAAGCGGGAGGGAGCCCCGAGCAGGCAGAGCAGCGGGGAGGGAGACTCAACCCCACCTCACCCTGGCACACCGGGAGGGGCTGGGGAACAGTTTGGGGGCAGTTTGGTCCAGCAAGATGACTTCTCTCTGAAGGTGGCCTGAGCATGCAGCCAGGATGGTGTGGTGTTTAGCTCGTGGGTAATGGCACACTTGACAGCATCTCCCTTACAGCCTGGCCCCACTTCTGATCCAGGAACCGGCGAGCACGGCTGAGGCACTGTCAGGAGGCCTGACTGCGTCACCTAGACAGTGCTGGGCCAGACTCAGAAGGAGGACGGTCTGGTGCTCCTGTTGGGACCACAGGTGCCAGTGCCAAGACCGCAGGATAGCCGTGGACAGCCGCTGAGTGGACGGGCTCTTCCCGTCTCCAGACAGTCAGTCTGGCCTTGGAGAAGGAAAACTAATTTGTAAGGAGGAGGTGCTACAAAGAGGCAATGCTGATTAGACGGCCATGAGACACTCGCCTGAAAACTTAAGTCCCCGCTCCTAGGGAGCATGGGGCTCGCTCTGCTTAGTGATGGCCACAGGCCCTCAGGTCATCACGGCGGTCCTCAGCGGCAGCACGATTCTTTCTGTTACAATCTGCACACTAATGTTCCTGCTCCAGGTTCTGTAGGCCACGTCGCCTGAGGTTTGGCCAGAAAAATAGGCCAAAGACGGAAACGAAGCCCATCGCAGGCAACAGGCAGCAGGCAGAAAGCAAGCAGCATTGGTGGTAACAGGAACTTAGTCCATATCAAGTATCTTCAAAGGACCAAGACGATTCGTCTTGGTTTGCTGGGGCTTCTTCTCCACCTCACTGTCCCTCCCTCTCAGTCTCCCCTCTTCGTTGACCTAAGAAGTCCTCATGCTGTTCCTTCAGGCTGTGCACATTTCACTGTATTTATATTATATCTCAATTAAAAAGGTAAAAATTAAAACATTTCAAGGTCAGGGGAAAGGCGACAGTTTGCCCCTTAACCACTCACATGGGCAGTCCCGATCAGCTGAGGAGACTTGCACGCTTCTGGGCATCCTACAGGCTGTAGAGTCCGGGCTGGAAGGGCCCGGAGACACCGTCCCCCTCATTTAGCAGATGAGCAGAGTGGATGCTCAGGACCTGCTGTCTCCGCACCGGTTCTAGACATGGAATCCGAGGTGCATGGACTCTGCGGGGGTGACCCTCCCTGCAGAAGCCGCAGACTCACAGTGATCCTGGTGTCTACCCATTCTTGGCTCCACCTGTGGGCAGCAGGCAGAGGTCCTAGGAGGCTGTGGACAAAAGGAGGTCTGGGGACACAGGAGTTCGGCGGCAGAAGAGAGTGAGTGTTGGCTGCAGGGACCCAGCACTTGGTGCTGGAGTGTTTGATGGAAACAACCTTGGACAGAGGGGCCTGGTCAGCACCCCTTTCCCTGTCTGCCAAGCTGACCGTACGTGGGGAGATTCAGGGACCACCACTGCCCCAGCACCGTGGCGGGTGTCCCTGCTGGGAATGTGCGAAAGTTCTCACTGTCTTCACCCAATCACCCGGCCTTTTCCTTTGTAGGATCGATGAAGGGGCACTGGGTGTGAACATGAGCAACCTGAGGTTCTTATATAAACAGCTCAGATGAGTGAAACTGAGTCCCTATTTCTCACCTAGGAAATGAAGATCACCCGATTTACCCGGCCAAGAAGGGAGAAGACCTGACTCTGGTTTTGGCTCAGCTGAGAGCAGGACAAGGGCAGCAGGAGCCCGAGGGTAGGACACTGGCTCACAGCTCCGGCCGAGCACAGGGCCAGGAGGGGACTTGGAAAAAGTGCCCACACGACTCATCTTTCTGCCCCAGTGACAAAAAGCCACAGAAACAAAAACGTACAAGGCCCAGAGAACCATCATCTAAATTCCGCCCTTTGCATCTCCCCAGGGTTTCCGAGCAACAGTCGTCGCCCAGGAAGTGCCCAGAATTGTCTGTAACGCTGGGGCCGGTGCTCTGTTCTCAGGGCACAGCCTCCAACTCCCGAAACAGCACAGCCACCGACTGTCATTGCTTTTCTGCTGGCTCCCCATGAATCTTGCACATTTTAACCTTTCAGGAGGCAATTAGGCAATCCATTCTGGAGGGGAAGGCTGATTATTAAAAATGTCCATTTCCCGCTACTCACAGCCCTGCTCCTGCATTAGCAGGGAAGTGGCATTGCCTCGGGGGAATTCATCACTCCTTGTTCATTTTAGAAAAATATACAAAAACTTTTCTTCTTTGAAAAAAACTTCTAGGCTTCTTCCAATTTCACAATTTGGGCCCTATCAGAAAAAAGGCAAATTGTCAAATGGCAAATGTGAAAGTCACCCGTTTCTGGCTGTTACAGGGGTTGGGCCTAGAGGTGGCGGGGCTGCCGCCAGCTCCGGGGTTGAGCCCTTGGAGGTGGCCCTGGATGGAGCCGCAAGGCGCCGGCGCCCGTGCCCGCAGGAGTCGATGTCTGTCTGTCTGTCTTCTCTATCTGTGTGCTTCACTTTACATCAATTCCAAACAGTGGCAACAGAACTCAGTGACAATCGCAGCCCCACAGGGCATTTTGCTTTCACAGAAAGGTGTCCGCGTCAGGCGTTCCACATCTCGCTCCCCAGCATCAAGTTCCACCTCCAAGTGGCACGGTGCTTGGAGCGGTGGCTCCACTGCGAATTCTGGCGGCAGTGGGTCCCCTGGGTCTCCCTCCCAGCAGTGGACAGCACTTTGTCACCACCCTGCCCAGTGGGCCCCCAGTCATGGCTGAGACACAGACTGGCTTCCTCGCACACTGGGGATTATGTGGATGATGTCACGGAACATTCTGGAGCTCTGTGGTGTATTTATTGCAGAGTTTCTTCCTTATCCAACAGCTGCTGCCCTGGCCCACCCTTTTCCTCACACTCTGGACTCTGTGTGGTGGCTCGAGGCCTGGGGGAGGGAATCGCTGTGCTGGAAGCCACTGGGTCGGAGTGGGTAGGCTTCTGTCTACACTGGGAAGGAAATGGAGGGATGGCAGTCAGCAGGCCACACAGTCTACCCCCTGCCCTCTGAGGCCCCTTTGTCTCCTGAGAGAGAATTAAGCCCTGGTGACATCCCGGCTGGAGTCTGGAAGGATGGGCCCCCTTCTTCTCAACAGTGTGCTGTTTTCTCTCTTACTGAATTTTTTAATGAAAGGTAAACTTAGAAACGCAGGCAATGATCCCCTGAGTTCAATCTGCATCTCCTCCAGTGTTCTTGGGGAAATCTGCCCCTCACACCTTCCCACTCGAGAGTGTTCACCTGCGGCCTCACCTGTGGGCTTCCTAAGGGCTCCTTCAGGGCTCCTCCAGGGCTCACCTGAGTGCTCACCTGTGGGCTCACCTGAGGGCTCAGCTGGGTGCTCAGTTGTCCTTGTCCATCCCACCTACTGCTACCTGCAGTGTTTCAGGTGCTCCTGAGAACCACGTGGGATCTTTGGGCAGAGAAAACTGAGCTCATCCTGTTTCTCCTGCAGACGTCTAGGAACCGTGGACAGACCATCTTCTCCACGAGGGAAGCGTCTGTCAGGTGGTCGGGGGAGACTGTTTCCTGGGACAGTTGGGCAGGCTTCCCTCTCACACGAACCCAGGGAAGACGTTCTTCTGCTGTATAGATGAACACCCTCCTATTGCATCTTGGCTGCATCCTGATATTTTAGAGGAAGATGTGAACATTAAAAAAAAAATACCCAGATATTTTGACAGTATGACTTCTTATATTTAGATACTTAAGAACATCTATGGAGGAAATTTAAAAAATCCTGGCCCCAAAATTTGTTAAGAATTTACAGAGAGAATTCAGCCTGGTAGGGGCCTGGGGATGTCTACTTAAGTTAGCTGTGGTCTCTAATTGCAGGAAAAGCCTGTGGGATTGTCTGTAGATTCAGATGTGCACCAAGAGGGGGAGAACGGATGTCCAGGGTCCGGGGAGGCGAGTGGGCTGGTGGAAGGTGGAGGAAGGAGGTGGGGAGTGTGAAATACTGAAAGTGTGAAGGAGAAGAAGGAGTCGTGAGGCAGGTTGATTTGCAGAGGGGAGAGTGGACGGAGGCCCACGTGCTGTGTGGGGCCAGGAGGCAGAGCTGGCTATGGGACAAGGACAAGAAGAGAGAATATTCAGGATGCTTCAGCTGAGCTGCAGGGACTCATGGGCCAAAGGGAGGCAGAAGAAAGACAGACTCCTCAGCCCCAGCAGTCATGCTGGTGAGGGACATGCTGCAGAGTCAGCCAGCCAGACACCGAAGGGTGGATTTAGGGTCTAGAGCACTGGAGAGTGACAGAATGCCCCTGGGCACCAGGAGGGGTCAGGCACCAAGACCGTTGGACGTGGGGGTGGAAGCCGAAGGGCATGCCTAGGGAATGGAAGAGGGCAGTTGTCCCCTGGACCAGACTTTTAGCTGTGGTCACATCTGAAAGCGGTTCAGGCCCATCCAGAGGCATGGGGTGGAGGGGGCGGGGGGTTGCTTCCGCATTGGCTTCAATATCGCCCTTGGATGCCTGAACTTCGTGGCATAGTTCTCTCTGCCAGTGCCCCCCTGGCTGGGCAGGAGTCACTGGGTATGGAGGCCTTTGGTGCCTCCCTGTGCTGCTGCAGAGACATCTCACAAGAGACCTTGGCCCTGCTGGCCCACCAGGGGTGGAGGTGATTTCAATAGGCCTGGCTGTACAGAGGAACGGCAGCTGAGGCAGAACCTGATAAATGTGGGTCCATTGAGCACACGTCACATCCATCTCATCTCCCCTGCTCCTCATCTCCCTCCTGTCTAGACCAGCACTCAGACTTCCCTGATTCAGGGAAGTCAGTGTCCTGACTCAGGTGCTCCCGGCACGGCCCCTCTCTGCTGGGACTTACTGCTGCATCGTCTGCCACCGCCCGGTCCAGGATGTGGGGATACTCGTGGGTCAGGGCTCCACGCTGGGTACTGCCAGCTCCTCCCTTCCTGCATCAGTGCATCCGGGACGCTGCAGCCTGACCCACCGTATCTTTGACCAGTGGTCCCCTTTCCCAGGAGAGTGGCCTAAACTGCAGTCTCGAGCTGGGTGTCCACTGCTACCTGTAAATTAGCACCCAGGATGCCCAGGATGCCCTGTTCAATCTGGACGTCCTGCTGCCGCCGTCCTATTGGGACCCTGGAATCCTGGAGCTGACCTTCGCACGAAGCCTGCAGGGGTCTCTGCCACCTCGTTGCCCCCGACAGACTCCTTTGCCCTCCTGCTGGGCCCAGGCCACCATTCGGCTCTGTCCTCACTGTACCAGGTGGTGGTCTCGTCCCGACTGCCGTGGGCCCCAGACTTCCCTGACATTCCTGTTTGCAGCAGGTGACAGAGTTGCACAGAGGGGCCTGGGCATGACCGCAGGCCACCGGGACACCCCTAGCCTCGGCAGAGAGGGAGTGACCTCACATCATAGGTGGGAGCTGACAGCCTAAAACCCGTTCTATCCTTCAGGAGAGAGGCCCGTGGTCATCAGAGTTGGCACATCTGCTGGGAGCAGTAGAGTCTCCTTCTTTTTCATAGTTTGTTTCCTAAACAAAGCAACTGGTTTCTGGGAACTTCTCATGAGCCCCGATTTTTTGCTATTGTTGCATTTTTGAAGAACAGCATACCCCACCCCACTGTTTCAGGTTGACCCACGGAGACTTTCCAGAAGTCACTGCTGCTCTCCAGGGTTGTGTTTACCAGCACTGCAGTGGGTTTTCGGGATGGAAGTGGAATCTCCACCCGGAAGGTTTCAGGAGGTTGTGCAGGGAAGTCAGCCCTATGTAAATGCGCCTCCCTCAGACACAGGCTGCAGATGGCTTTGGTTTCTGAAAAAGGGAAGAGAGATGGTTTCCCTGTCTCTGTGAGAGCTTCCTCCTGTGGGTCAATACGGGGCAGGCCGAGCAGACCAGAGACATGGAAGGAGAGACAAGACAGGTCTTTAGCCAGGACGCGGGACCACCTGTTCTGACACCCCCCTGACATCCCTCTCCCTCATTCCCCCTCTTCCCTCCAATCAGCACTCACTGAACACTTACTGGACTCTCTAGGCCAGGCATTATTTCTCAGCACAGAGGACACACAGCCGTCAGCTAAGGAGGAAGGGGGAGGTAGCTTGAGAACAGAGAAGGCAGGGAACAGGAGAAGGTAGGAATAAGAGGAGAAGGAGAAGGTGGGGAACTTAGACTGCTGGTTCATAGTCAAGGATTTGTGGATATTTTTGCATTACATAAAATGTATTTTTAATAAAAACAAATAACACTGGCACCTACTTTTAAATCAATTATTTATGAAACGATTCTCTTTGGTACGATACACATTGGCACTGAAAACAATTAAAAACATATAATGGGTATTTACAGAACATCGTTTCTGATTGTTGTAGTCTCCCAACACTTTACGCATCTGCACATGCAAAACAAAATTACATTCTGGAAACATTTTATATTCAGAATTAAATTTAAGAGTGCAAAGTTTTCCACGGCTATGGTCTGATAGGTTATAAAAAACCCATTAGAATGGGCACCAGCCCATCAGAATAGGCACCAACCATCAAAACAAAAACAATCATCAAACAGATACCAACCATCAGAAAGGACACCAACTGTCAGAACAGGGCACCAGCCCATCAGAACCAACACTCAGAATCAACACCAATCATGAGAACAGGCACCTACTATCAGAACAGGGCACCAATAATTAGAACAGACACCAACTGTCAGAACAGGTACCAACCATCAGAACAGACATCAATTATCAGAACAGGCACCAACCACCAGAACAGAGCACCAACCATCAGAACAGACACCAACCATCAGAAAGGACACCAACTGTCAGAACAGGGCACCAGCCCCTGAGAACAGGCACCAACATTCAGAATCAACACCAATCATAAGAATGGGCACTCACTATCAGAACAGGGCACCAACAATCAGAACAGAGCACCAACCATCAGAATGGATACCAACCATCAGAATAGGCACCAACCATCAGAACAGGCACCAACCATCAGAACAGGCACCAACCATCAGAACAGGCACCAAATCATCAGAATGAGGTGCTGGCAAATTGAATGGATAGGCTTTAATGATTGTTACAACTCAACACCAGCCCTGGCTAATTTTGATAATATGCATGTGTAATTTTTTTTGCTTTTCTTTTTTAGCATTATATCCCAAACATTTATCTTTTTAAAATTTAAAATGTTGTTATACTAATATACACATGTGATTTCTTTAAAAAGTATTTTAAGATTTCTGTAAAAACGCAGTAATCATCTGCCCTTCTCTCCTCATCGCCCCCTTCTGCTCCCCAGAGGAAATAACCAGCTGATGTGATTTCTTTACTGCTGAGCCAAGTAGTATACAGTTATCACGTTTCCTGTAAATCTTCAGTTTTTCCTGGGTTAATAATTAAGGCAAAATTTTATTTGTTTAGATTTTTCTGTACTGAACACTATCTTTCTCCAAAAGCTCCTATAAATCTGTCAAAGGCCTGACAGACACACATCTCTGGTTCCGTCCCTGCTCCCTGCTCTCCTTAAGGCCCCCCCCCCCCGGACTTGGTGTAGGTTCCGACTGGAACTTCCCTGGCCTGCTGAGCATTCCACTTCCTGGGTTCCACACCCGCCTCTTTCTTGACTTGTCCCCTCATTTTGCTCTCCTCTAGCAGCATGCTGAGAAAAAGCACACGGGAAGATCACTTTTTGAGTCCTCACATGTTTGAAAATGTCTTCATTTTCACCTCATACTTCATTGGTGGTTTGCTTGGTATAAAATTCTTGGTGGAAATAAATTTTTGACATAACTTTTCGGTATTGTTTTAGGAATCTAGCATTGCTGTTGATAAGGCCAATGTTGTTTTTTTAAAAAAATAAACTTATTTTGGAATAAGTTTAGATTTACAGAAAAGTTGCAAGGTTGGTATGGGGTTCTTGCACCACACACGGCTGCCCTTCTTTTTTTTTTTTTTTTAATTTTATTTATTTATTTTTTTCCCCCAAAGCCCCAGTAGATAGTTGTATGTCATAGCCGCACATCCTTCTAGTTGCTGCATGTGGGATGCGGCCTCAGCATGGCCGGAGAAGCGGTGCGTTGGTGCGCGCCCGGGATCCGAACCCGGGCCGCCAGCATCGGAGCACGCGCACTTAACTGCTAAGCCACAGGGCCGGCCCTGCCCTTCTTTCTTATGTCTATGTCTCTACTGCATATTTGTCACACTGAGAAGCCAGCCTTGTGCCTTCCTAGTAACCCCCCTCCCGACTCTGTGTGGATGCCTGTTGTTTTTCCTGAGGTCCTTTTCCCATTCCTGGAGCCCATCTAGGGACCATATCGCCCTGCTGACACATCTCCTTGAACCATCCTGCTGAGGCAGTTTCTCAGTCTCCCCTTGTTTCTTTATGACCTTGACAGTTTTGAGGGGCACCAGTCAGGGTCTTTGTAGAATGTTCCAGAATTTGTGTGTGTGTGACGTTTTCCTCAGAATTGAAGTGGGGTGGAGGGTTTTGGGGAAGATGCTATTGAGGAGAAGAGCTGTCCCCTCACATTCTGTCAACATGAGGGCCCACCGTGCTGTGAACTTGACCACCTGGCCAGGCTGGTGCTTGGGGCCAGTGCTGCCTGAATTTCAGCTCTTTTAGATGTGACCTGCCCATTATTTCTCTCTGTAAAATTTAATTTTTAATTTTTTAAATTACTATTATTTTTTATATTTTTAAGAAAAGCTGACTGCCACGTGCCTTGTTTGGACGTGTCTGGAGCTCAGAAGCTTGACTGTCCTATGTTCTCCTACAAATGGACCTTGAGATCCCGTTTGGAGGTTCTAGCAGGGGAGCCAGCTACTCATATCCTTGACCTAAGAACAGTCCTCCTCTATGAGGGAAGGTAGACCTCATCGAAGGTGTGCATCTTCAGAAGGGACAGACGTGGAGCAGGGAGGGACACCTAACCAGCCACCAGATGAGCTGAATCAAGCCTGGTGATCAATGGGTGACAGATGTCGCAGCCAGATCTCCCTCACATCCTGGAAAATTCAATTTTGGCTCCTGGTATTCTGAATTTTCACAACAATAATTGGTATTGCCAATCCCAAGTTAGGATTTTTTTCTTTTTCAATTACATTATAGTGCTGTAATGAATGCCTATGTACATAAACTTTTTCTTTAGGGGGATTATTGCCTTAGAATGCCCAAAGTGAATATCGAAGCACTCTATGAAATGCTGAGCACTACATCGTGTAATCCAACAGTGCTCTAAGTAGACACAGAACTTCTACACCCCCGGGGTCAGCGATGAGCAAGCAATCTTGGAGCTTCTTGAAATAGTCTGCCCAGACTTCCTGGAGGAAGAGGACAGGGTCCACAGAGGACGCAGGACTTGTTTTGGAGATGGGGAGGGCAGGGTCTGCACGAAGGGCAGCAAGCAAGGGAGGTGACAGCAGCTCCTTCTGTGTAGAAGGGAATTTGGGGGCCGAGACCACTATTCTGCCTCTGTGGTGGCGAGATAGAAACATGGAAAAGTGTAACATTTCCAGCAGGCGGCCCCAGGAGAGCAAGAGGAGGTGCAGGGCGACTCATGGGCCCCGCCCGCTCCTCACTGGAGCGACGGCTGAGGCCAGGGCATCCTCTGCCCTGCTCTTTCCCTCCCTCAGAAGCCACGTGAAGGCACGCCGGTGTCCCGGAGGCCCTGGGGCGCTGTCAAAGGAGAGGTATCCCTGTGAAAAGGAGCAGAAGTGACCTTTGGCTCAGGTCAGCATCCTCCTCAGGGTCACGTTTGGGGAGACACAGGCAGAAGGGGTGGGGAGCGGCCACACCCACAGGAGGTCTTGTGAGGTCTCTCGTCTGGGGCTGGCTGCTTGGGGCCCACCCTTGTGTCAAAGTGAACGGGCTTTCTAGGTCCCAGGACACCAGGCCCCAAGGGTGAGGCTGGCAGGTCCCGGGCCAGAGCAGCCTCGTGAGACTGGCACTCATGATGCGTCTAGACAGAGGCCCACCAGGACTCGGCTGTTCGTCTCAGGATTTCTCATTTCCCGTCTCTACACGGTTCTTCATGCTCCATCTTTACTGAGTTAGTTTGAATTAAAAACAAAATAATCTAAGAAGAACAGAAACATTACTTCTCCCCTCGGCCCAGAAAAACGGCAGCTCCTAGGGCCCTGAGTGGGAGTCGGGCCCTCGTCCCCTGCGCAGTAGGGTCCCCACGGGCCTTGACCCCCAGTGAGACTAGAGTCCGGGTCTGAGATCCTGTTTATGGTGCATCGGGGCCTTTTCATTTTGAGGAAGCGGTTTGTTATCCTGTTCCAAAATAGCTCCTTCAGGAATGGCTATATTTTTAGGATGCAGGAAGGGCTTGGGACTGGACTTGTACATTTTTTACAGCCCACTAGTTTCCTATTGCTCCCCAGATGGGTCCTAAGTCAGGTCAGAGGGAGGGAGAACAATCCCCAGAATGAAGGACCCCTGGCAGGGTCCTGTGTCCTCCTGAGTCTCCCTCACTCGGTTGGGGATTAATTATCTCGTGTTATCTTACGACTTCTCATCCACAGTTCTGGGCATTAGCAACTTTATTCACCAAAACTAGAAAACAGCCCAACAAACCTCAGGAGAATTAAAAAAATGGACCTACTTCTAAAATGAGCCTCAAGTGAGAGCATTGACTTAGTGTATTCATTGGACAAAAGACTCATCCTTAAACTCCACACCATCTGAGATCAGAAGATTCAGGGTCAGGAAGAGTTTCAGGTAAAACAGTGACCAGAAGGCAGGAGTGTCCATGAGAGCAGTGGCCAAGGACATCAGGCCTTCCTACCTCATCTAACCCCGGGATCACCATCCCAGGGACCAGGTGATGGAGGCGAGAACTCAGGCACCCTCAACCCCGGGAGGGGACCGCGCAGCTTCTCAAGGTTCTGAGCAATGTGAAATTCCAGTGACAACAAACTTTGATCTTCCTGCTCAGAGTCCAGTGCCTTTGGACGTGGTACCACACAGGGAGCTATTGAGGGCTGAATGCCCAGCATTGGTCTCTAGCCATTTCTCAGAAAAGGGCTCCTGTCCCACAGCTGGAACGGCTCTCTGAAGCACTGGGAATTCCCGCCACACACACCTGAGGTGAAGGTGACTGTTCCCTCCCCTGAAGGTCCCCAATGGGTGCAAGCTGCCCCCTTGCCTTTGGGCCCTAGTGGGACGGGCCCAGGCAGACCACAGAGGTTGAACCTGCGGCTTTGGGGCCAGCGGCCGGACCCAAGTCCCGGCCCTTGGCTGTGTGGCGCCCCCATCCTCCATTCCCTTATCCTCACAGGGGGAGCGATGACGTGTCTTTCTGGAGAGATGAGAGAATGGAGGCAAGCTCGGCATGGCCTGGCCCACGGTGACACGGGAGGATGACCAGCTGCCTCTGTTATGACTGGACCCTGGCTTCCTTGCAGCTGTAAAAGGCCTTGCTCAGCCTCCTCCACCACCACCAGATACACCCCATCACAGCTCGCTGTGCCCCAGGCTCCCTGTCCACCAGTGCTGTTCCTCCCAGATGCTGTTCCGGAGGCCAGCCTCTCGCTAACCTTAACGCATCCACGATTATCCTTAGACAACAGCTCAGGCTCTGGCCTCGTACCCCATGAAGGCACAGGGCGGCCGTTGCTCCGAGGGGGGGATTCTGGTGCTGGAGCCGTTTGTCACCCTCCCAGTGCTGGCACTGGGGACCCGGCCTTGGTCTTGTCTGGTGCCTGAGCGACTCCAGTTCCCTGAGTGTCCTGTGCTATCATGTTCTCATTTTTTAGTGAAATCTGGGTTTTTTTCTGTAGGATTGATTCCTTTGTCAGCCATCCTTGTCTTTGCTGATCAGGGAGTTTTTACTCAAAGTCAGTGAGGGAAGCTAGTCTGCTTTGTCCCCCCAGGGTGGCTGCTGGGACACAGCTGCCTGGACCTCCCCGGCCACGTCCGGCCCAATGGGCCTCTCAGTGCAGTGGGAGCTGCACAGCCCACTGGCCTCACGTGCCAAACACTTTCTCCAGGAAAGCGCTCACAGCTCTGCTGGTTGGGACTCTGGAAGTTCAGCCTCTCGGTCGGGGCTCAGGCTGGTGTGGGCTGTAGATGCATGTAATCAAGTCCCTGCTGGCTCCTCTCCAGAGACCCTTGGCACAGGCTCCTTAAGCTTCAGGCTCCTCCCTGCAGCATGGGCTGCTCCAAGCACCACCTTGGGGACCGCTGTGAGTGTAAGGGGACATATGTGCACCTGTCCTGCAGCGCCTGGCTTAGGGAACCACGTGCTCAAACAACAGGACCTATCGGCAACTCTCAGATCCCGTTATGCCTGGGTCCTGAGCGGGAGAGTGTTAAATAGGAGTGCGTGTCCTGGAGCCTCCCAGGGTGCCTGACATACTCCAGAGAGCCAGCTGTCTGGGTGATGGCATGTGTGTGTGTCGCAGCCCAAAATCTACCGTGGCCAGGACGCCAAAGTCCGGGTGAGGTTGTGCACGTGCACGCTTCTTCGCCCGGCCCTTGTGGCCGTGACAGCCAACCGAGTGGCTCTTCTGGGAGTGCTAGTGACACGGAAGGGTGGGGACAGTGGAAGGGAGAGGAGGTCTGTCAGCAGAGAGAAGGGCCCAGTCAACGGGAGCTGCTTTCAGCAGCCCTGCACCCTTGGGCAGGCTGCCAGGCTTCACACCAGGGCAGGCTGGTGCCCTGCCAGCCCGGCTGGGTCCGCCCTGGATGCCAACAGAGTGTGTGCAGAGTGGAGCTGCTCACCACCACGCAGCGGGGCCCTTGCTGCTGTAAATAGAACACAATGTCCCCAGAGGCTGCAGGCCAAGGGTGTGAGCAGCAGGACAGGAGCCCCACAGAGATGTCCCTCAGACGTGCACATGGAGAAGGATCTGGGTCCATGCCCAGCCACTGGATCTGCTACCTTGTGAGATGGAGAGTGAGGAATTGTGATTGTGGTGCCCACTTCACAGATGAGGAAACTGAGGTCTCAGGTGTCTGGACTCACATGGCCTGCACGTGGCAGGACCAGGTCTTCCGATTCAGGAACCCGGTGTTTCCATTACAGCCCCTGGCGGGTGAGGGATATGCTGTTCTTACCCCTACTCCAGGGGGATGGAAGGAGGGAGGAAGTGGACAGGAGCACAGGGGCCCTGGGGTGGGTGGAGGATGTGGAACTCCTTCCTGGGGCCTGTGGCTGGGCCCCTGCTTCCTCCTCCATCCTTCTCAGAACAGTCCTGAGGACACCACAGAGGTGTGACTTCTGTCCCCAAATGTAGAGTGAGTCCCAAATGCTGTAATCTATTCTTCCAAAGAAGGGGAATTAGGAAAATGGAGCAGCGACCTGTGGGGAGGGTGCCATGAGCACTGGGCGTCCGCTGCCAGGAGGGGTGGGCACCGGCCCCAGTCACAGCCCTGTGAAGAGGTCACCCGCCCACCTGTAAGAATTATTTCTTACCTTCTGGAATAAACTGGTTTCATTCCCACTTGTTCCAAGTGGAATCATTTGCTCCTGAGAGCAAAGATAAGTTCTCCATCCAAGTGTCCAAAGCAACGGTCCTGCCTGTGCAGCCACTGTGTGACTGTGGGCAGCCCTAGCAACCACTCTGGGCCTCAGGTTCTCTGCTGTAAAATGAAACTCTCGGGACATGTGTCACTCAGATAGGGAAGGGCAGAGGCACTAAGTGATGAGGCCGCCCCATGGACGTGGCTCCTGACAGGGACACATCACTGTCACAGCCCCAGGTGGAGACCCACTTCTCCATTAGGAGAAGCACCACTTAAGTTGCAAATGGTGAATATTTTCCTATTTTTGTTCTTTATCTTTCAACCTGTGACAGGTCACTCCTACAGATCTGTCAGTCTTTTATTTGTAAGTTCTCCCATGGTGTGCTGAGGGAGGCCTTCTTCAGCCCAAGATTATAAAAATCCCTGGGAATACTTGAGAATAGGCACCAGAGAGGCATTTTCTGATCTTTCTTTGTTTATGTTTGAATAGTGGTTATGGGTCCTCAGGTCCAGGGTTCATTTCATCCTTGGAACAAACCCAGAGGCAAGATATTTTATCATCCCCAATTTACATCTGGGGAAACTGAGGCTCGGGGTGATAAACTGATGCACAAAATGAGTTGGAGGCTGACTGAGACCTTGACTGGCTCATCAGCTGCCTGCTGTGTGTGTAGGGGCTGAGCCAACCCTGGGGTCTCCTTCTGGCTGGTGGTGGGGTCTTCTCTCTTCTTCTAACAGCTAGGTGAGCAGGGCAGGGTAGGCACCTTTACTGCCCATTCCCCAGAAGGGTGGGCTTCCAGGACCCTGACTGGGCACTGGGGATTCCAGAAACCTTGTCTGCTGAGAACTCAGTTCCACCTTCAAGGGAGCTGAGATTTTGACCCAGGAGACAGTTTTCTCTGCAGATTCCAGCAGCACCGTGGTCTCTGAGCTGTCAGGGTGCAGCCGTCTGGGAAGCTGATTCAGAAGCTGCAGTCTGGGTCCTCCCCAAACACACACACACACACACACACACACACACACACCCCTCTGCTCATGATACCTGGGAGCCTGCAGCAAGGTCACACCTGGAGCCATATTCCTAACTGGCTGGGCTGTGTGCTGCTCCAGATCTGAGAGTCTTGTTCCTGGACGTGCATCAGTATCTCCTGGGAAATGCTTAAAGCAACATATACGCCTGGGGACCACACGCCCCAAGGCCAGGTCAGTAGTTTTGGGATCAGGCCAGGAATTTGGGATTTTCAAAGCCTCACAAGGCAGATTCACCACGAAGACAGTGATGTTTAAACTTCCCAGTCCCTCACTCCTTTCTAAGGCCCTAGAGTAATGTTATACTCATAATTTTGAATTTTCTTAACAACGGAGCTCCCAAATCATGTAAGTTTAAGGCATTCCAAAACCTGGATCTGTCCCTGCCTTTAGGTGAGAAAATCACTTTTAGATTCTTCTTTTTGCGACCTAGATTCCTTCTTCCAACCATAGGCTAGAATAAACATGGCAAATGGTTTTCATCGTATGAGTTAATTGTAAACCACCTGATTAGAGCTGCCTGGAGTGTTGAGTTGAGAAGGTTTCTGATGGAGGCTATTACTCAGCAAGAAAGAGAGCAGAGATTGATTAGCAATGTCTGCCTTGGGTATGGGAATAGGAGGCAGGCACTACGTATATCAGGTATTTACACCCTGGGCAGGAGAATTCTGTTTGCCTTTTTCACATTCTGTAGCCTAGGAGTTGGCAAATTTTTATCTGTAAGGGACCAGAGAGGAAATATTTTAGGTTTTGCAAGCCACACAAACTCTGTAACTACTCAACTCTGTTGTTGTAGCTGAAAGCAGCAGTAGACAATAATGTGTGTTGCAATAATATTTTATTTGCAAACATAAGCTGTTGGCCACATTCGGCTCACACACTATAGTTTGCTGACCTCTGCCATAGACTACTGGAATGACCCCTTGCCCAATAGGATATCCATACACAAACTAAAAAAGTGCATAAAATTGACTTTGTCTCAGTCAGAAAGACTTACTTATATTCTGGAGAAAGATTATTTATCTCAGGCTTGTTTTATTTAGGCATCTAAATGTGCAAAATGGATTAGTCTGTGATTATTCATATTAAGTGGATTTCGCTTTGCAAAAGCATTTATCAGGGTTTTGTTAAAGAGCGAATTGTTCTCCTAACACATGTGGATGTCTGTTTACTGCTTCACGGGGACCCCAAGAGACAGAGAAACCAAGTCGAAAATTTTGGAGTCTCACCACTAACAGGCCAACCAGAACTAAAGATAAAGCCAGTTTCAATGCAATTCAATGAGAAAGTAACTCAATTCCACCAAAATCCAATTTTCAAAACTCCATCTGCAAGTCTGGTTCTGGGTGAGCTAGATAATTGCACCCAGCCCTGACTCTGCTGCTGATGCGGCTACCGGCCTTGATGGGGTGTGGAGCAGCATCTAGATCCCTGACGAGGAAGTCACAGTGGGCAGCCTGGAGGAGGCCAGACCTCAAATGTCACCTAACTGGCAGTGAGTTTACCTTTTTCCCTCTGGTGTCCCCTGCTTCATTGAATGCAGCTTCAAGCCCAACAGTGAACACAGGATAGATGGAGAAAAACCAGGAGGAGCCTCTAGTCCTGGCTCATGGAGCAGGAGAGGGGACTCCTAATGCCCTCCGAGAGTGGGGGAACCCCATTTTCCTTTTCCCCTTGTTTTCTGTTCTCTGTGCCTCGGCCCCAAGCTGTCCCTTGGTGGCTGCTGTGGCAGCAGCGAGGAGCCCACGGGACCTTGTGCTCTGGGGAATGGGACTTTCCTTTCTGACTCAAGGGCTGAGGTCTAGGATGGTACGTGAACCCTGCTGCTCTGTCCTCCCTCTGACCTCCTGGTGCTTGGTCCTAGACTGGCCCGTGTTGGGGCACACATGGGACAGATCTGAACAGCACTGCAGAAGCTTGAAAACTGAACTGACATTGGAGCCACAACCAAGGAGACAGGTTGGAACGTGCAGCTTGGGTCCCGCCAGATCCATCTCCTGCTAACTCAAAAATAACATTCTCCAGAGGATTTAGAGAAGATCCGGAGTCTCATGACATGATATTCAAAATGTCTAGGACATAACAAAAATTTCCTTGGCACATGAAGAACCAGGAAAATCGCAACTTTTGTGGGAAAGAGCAGTCAACAGACCCCAATGCTAAGATGACAAAAGATGTGAGAATTACCTGAGAAAGTCTTTAAAGTAGCTATTGTGAAAATATTCCAACAAGTGAGGATGAACATTCATGAAAGGAAGGATGTCTCAGCAAAGAAACAGAAGACATAAGATGAATCACATGGACACGTTAGAACTGAAAAATACCTTAACTGAAAAATAACTCAAAAAGTCCTTCACTGGATGGGGTCAATAACAGATGTCAGAGGGGAGTCAGTAAGTTTACCAGACATCCAGTCATCCAATCTGAACAACAGAGAGAAAAAAGTTTGAAAAAAAAAAAAAGGAGTGAGCCTCAGAGAGCAGTGGGCATTTCCACAGGTCTAATGTTTGTGTTGTGGGATCCCAGTAGGACAGGAGAGAGTGAGGTAAAGGAAAGCACTTGTAGGCATGTTTTCTGTTGCCGCATGACAGATTACCACAAACCTAGTGGCTTGAAACAGCACCATTGATTGTCCTGCTCTCTGTAGGCCAGAAGCTGGGCTCAGCCCAGCTTGGCCCTCTGCTCAGGGTCTCACTTGGCTGAAATCGAGAGGCCAGTCAGGGCTGTGCTGTCACCTGAAGCACGGGGCCAAGCTCATGTGGTGGTGGCAGCCCTCAGTTTCCTGCAGCTGTGGGACCAAGGTTCCCATTTCCTTGTGGGGTGTCCACTGGGGTCTGCTCTCAGTTACTGCCAATGCTTACAGGGGAAAGTATAGCATTAAATGTTTGTAATATCAAAAAAAAGGACTCAAAGCAATAATTTAAGCTTCAAATACAACAAATTAGAAAAATAAGAGCAAAATAAACCTAAGGAATTAATAGAAGAGCAGCAATGAAATTGAAAACATAAAAACAATTTAGAAAAACCAATGACATCAAAAGCTGGTCCTTTGAAATGATTAATTGATCAAAGCTCTTGTAATACTGACAAAGAACAAGAACAAAGACAAAGAAGAAAAGAGAGAAGACACAGTACCAGTATCAGGAGCAAAAGATGGGGGATCAATACAGAACCTGCGACATTACATGGGGAGTGCTACCAACTCCAGACCAAGATGATCCCATTGGCAAATTGTACCAAAAATGTAAAGAAAAAGTAACATCAATTCTAAAAAATATCTTCCAGAACATAGAAGAGGGAGGGAAATTACTCAACTCCTATTAGAAGGCCAACATTACCCTGATACCAAAACTAGACAAAGACAGTATAAGAAAACCACAAGTCAATATCCCTCATGAATATAGGTTCAAAAATCCTTAACAAAACATTAACAAATGAATTCAGCAATATATATATGTATGTATGTATGTATATATATACCTACATACCACAACGAAGTGGAGTTTATTGCTGGGATGCAAGGATGGTTCGATAGTCAACTATCAATCAACATAATCCATAATACTAACAGTCTAAAGAAGAAAAACTATAGGATCTTATCAATTGATGCATTAAAAGCTTTTGACAACATTTAACACCCTCATGATAAAAACTCTCAGTCAACAAAGTCCAGTAGGGGACTTCCTCATCCCGATGAAGGGCAGGTAAAAAGAAACCCTATAGCTAACTTCATACTTAATGGTAACAGACAACTGCTTGTGCCCCAAGATTGGGAAGAAGGCGAGGATGTCCACCCTCCGTTCTCCTACTCAGCATTGTACTGGAAGCACAAGTCAAGGCAGTGACAAGCATGCAGACTGGAAAAGAAGATGTAAATGTCATTCTATTTATGACAGATGTAGACAAATGACAAACTAGAGAGAAAGATCAGTGGTTGCCAGGGCTTGGGGGGGCGAAGTATAACTGCAAGGGAATTGCACTGGGGAGTTTTGGGGTGTTGTACCTTGATTGTGGTGGTCGTTACTCAAATCCATATGTGCATTAAAATTCATAGAACCTTGCACCATTGGAAGGTCAATTCTATTGTCTGTGAAACGGCAACGAATCTGTGCTGTGCCGTTCATAAGTCAGCTGTCAAGACAGAACTGGAGCCCCACGTCAGGGAGCACAGGCGCCTGGGCTCCAGAGGCGAGGGAGGAAAGGGCAGAGCTGAGGGACTTGGCTCCTGGGGATGTGCCCAGAAGGGGCCTGTCGGCTTCTGTTAAGTGGAGGACGGGCGGCAGACAGACTCTGCCGGGACCTTGGAGGCTGGTGGCTTGCCCTGCAGCTTGTTCCCAAGGCTCCAGGCTCCCTGACCTCACTCTTGTTGATGGAAAGCAGGCTCCTGGCATCTTGTGGGAGGCGAGCTGGGGGCCGGCCCACTGCCGGCCTGTCCTCTGGGTCCTGGACCCTGGAAAGTCCCGAGCCTGCAGCTGGGGAGGGTGGGCTCTCAGTCAGGAGAGGACACCTCATTCTGGATTTGCTAAAGGAAGAAATGTTAGGTTCATTTGACAGAAATATCCACTGGCGTGGGGGGTGTTCATGCAAAATGCTTGGAAAACTTGCAGTCAATGGAAAATAGAGGCTGCAGCAAAACAATGGCCTCTTCCCTTGACCCTAGGCTCGCTTCCACTTGGCCCTTAGAAAGCACCTCTTCTCTTTAGGAATTCAGCCCTTTCCAGCCCAGCAAGGTCCCCATGAGTCCGCCACCCTGTCAGCAGCACCTGAAGGACCCGAGTGCTGATTTGCATGCAGTTTAAGGACCCCCTGGAAACCCCTGGCCTCCCCTGTCCTCACACCGTGCTCCCTTTTCTGTTGCTCCTGGGCCCTGCGCTGAGTCCTGTGCTGAGTCCTGCGCTGAGCCAGCAGGGTGACGCTTTCTCAATACAGCCGTTACCTGCAGAGGAAGGAGTGGCCGGAGAAAGGGCAGCCTGGGGACATGGGAGGAGGGTGCTGCCCACATTACCAACGTTTCCCACGGGGAAATGGGAGCAGAGGGAGCTGGATCGGACAGAAGTCTGTCAGCTTCCAGCTCATGCATGGCCACCTGAAGAGCACTCCTGTCTGTGATGTCTGCATGAGTGGAGCGACCAGGTCTCAGCGCCAGATTAGGCAGAAGACACCAGTCGCTGTTGTTGGAAGACCCTGCAGACAAACTCCTTCATC
Source organism: Ceratotherium simum simum (assembly GCF_057802395.1). Taxonomy (NCBI): domain Eukaryota; kingdom Metazoa; phylum Chordata; class Mammalia; order Perissodactyla; family Rhinocerotidae; genus Ceratotherium; species Ceratotherium simum. The sequence continues at coordinate 498,455 of NC_141937.1, forward strand.
ATGTTGTGTTCTCTTGTCTGTTGAGTATCTATTAGATACTGAAATATCCTATTTCAGGGAGGCCACTGTTAAAATGTGTCTGTGCTCCCTGAACCTACAGTGTGCACACAGCATGTAGGATATCTTAGGTGCCTAATAGTTGCTCATTGTTTTTACCAGCAAAGGCACCCTGGAGAGGCTTGGATTTTCAGGGGAGACCCTGTGGAGCAGATTTTAATCTCGAGTTCACCATGTTGTGATCTGAATTTCTTTGTGTGTTAATGCTGCATCGGACATATAACCTTCATTCTCTTTCCTGCTGCTGGAGAGGGATTGTGTCAGAGGCGTTCTCTGGAAAGACCCTTAGTCTGTGAAAATTGTGCGGCACTTAAAGACCGTGGACATGGCATGGGTTCTGTGGTTTGAATCCATGCTCCTTAAAACCGAGAGCTGTGTTTACACAACAGAAGGTTTTCTCCTCCATTTCCTGTTCCTGCAGCTCGCTCGTGGCCTCTTGCCAAGGATGGTGATGCTGCAGGCCCGGAGGCCCTGGGTCTGGCTGAAGAAAGGATGGATATCCCAACACCCCGCTGGTCGGAGGGGGCCTGGCAAGGAGGCTGGCCGGCGGCGCCTGAGACCTGCTCTGAGGTGGTGGGTCCACCTCCTCTGCATCCTGGGACCCCGGGACCCTGAGGAGGCCGCTGCGACCGGGATTTCCCAAAATCAAGATAAGAGCTGGTCTGTTGAGGCCTCTCTGAGCAGGCACAAGGCCAGCCTCTATGTGAATTATCTCCCTTAATTGTTACGGCAACCGTGAGAGTTAGGCTCAGACTTTAGTCCCTGTTTCCAGTAAGAACGTTGTGGTTTGGGGGTGTTAAGTAACTAGCCCAAGGTCACCCAGGTAGTAAGTAAGAGCTGGGTGCAAACTCTGAAAGCCGAGGCCTCAGCAGGCTTTTTTTTTGCCTCTCATGGAATGTTAGCTCTGGAGACTTCTAGAAGACCCCTCGCTACTCAAAGTGTGGTTCCCAGTGACACCTGAGCGCTTCTTAGAAATGCAGAGTCTTGGGCCCCAGCACCGATTTCCTGACTCTGAATCTGCATTTTAATAAGACCCCAGGTGGCTCACACATGTCCTCAAGCTTGGCAAGCCTGATTTAGTCCAACCTTCACTCTTTACAGATGTGGAGCCAGCCAGGCACCCCCCAGGCTGGTCAGCGGGAAGCTGGGATTAGAATTCTAGTCCCGACTCCTGCCTGGGGTCTTCTCACTCCGACTATCTCCTGTCCAACCCAAACCACTGGCTTGGATACGTCTTAAAAAGAAATTTAAAATAATGCTTTGGGTTTGGTGCTAAATTTGATTTGAGAAATATTTGTTTTGCTTTTAGGAACATGAGTGAGGCACAGCTCCTGCCCCCATGGGGCTATAGCTTGTGTTTGAAAACAAAACACCAGGTACAAAATGCCAGAGTAATGAGAGAGAACTCAGGGAGAATGATACCCAGACGTGGAAGTGGGGACCCGGGAAGGCTTCCTGATGTCCTGACGCTGTGGGGTTGGGACTGTGACAAGTGATGGAGGGAGGAGGGTGCAGACCGGGACAGGAGGCTCCATGGGTGAAGGGAACTGCAGCCTCAGTTAGGCACAGATTTTAGCCCCTGTTTCCAGTAAGAACGTGGTGATACAGCCTACATTCACCTAGGCTCTACGTACTAATCTCATGGGTTGTATATGTGGTCCATCATTGACCGAAACATCATTATGCAGTGCACCACTGTATCTACATCTAAATTTTTATTTCACCAGGTGATGGAACCACTTCCAGCAGACCCAGGATGCAGATCTCAGTAGTGCAGAAGGCTCTGGTGAGCTGGTAAAGTTGGTGAGATTTTCATGCTCCAAGAAGAGAACAAGGCGCAGCAACTGTTTGTGGAAGATGAGCTTCGGATGCTAGAGATAGTGGCCATTCAACCTGGGGTGCATCTCTGCTCCTCCCTCCCTGTCGGTGCTGATGGTAGAGTGTCTTAGGCCCCATGCCTTGGGAACAGCTCTGTGTGGCTGGGAAGCTCTCTCTTGGCCCCATCACCGACCTGGCGCTCTAGAAAGCCCTGAGTGGGCCCTCCTCAGGACGTGACGCTGAGACCCTCCCAAGAAGGGAGAGGTCACTGTTCCTGAGGAGGGGATCCCTGGTTTGCAAAAGCATATTTGGCCTTAGGTATTATTCTGTATTTGGAAAAAAGCGAAAATAGAGCTTTTCTAATACAACAACAAAGTCTACAAATCCCTCTTGGTTGCTTTGAGATTTCCAGAAAACAGGTATTTTCCCCCAGTGTGGGAGTGTCCAGGGCTCGGAGCATGGTGCCTGGGTGTGGAGCGAGGGCCCTGCCTTTATCTAACAGGCTTGTGTCTCAGAAACCTGAGAAACTGCGTGGTGGAGGAGGCAGGACCTCCAGGTCTGAAACTTGAATGTAATCAGCGCAGGTAGAAGGGAGCTGGGTGGGGACAGGAGCCCAAACTCAGAAGCCATTTGCTTGAGTTGGAAATGTGGTTACAAAACTGCCTTCCCTGCAATGATGTCGTCATTTAAACACGGGCCTTTGCTGGTCACACTTCAGCTGACAGCAGCCGTCCCCGCTGTCCGCATCTACAGCTGCAGCCCCACCGCACACCTCTGGGGGCAGCCAACCCTCAGGGGGCTCAGCCACCTGTTATCACCCGCTGCCCTCGGGCTCAGGGCTTGTCAGCCTGACCTGTGTGCAGGAGCAGGTGGTTAGCTGTGGGGACGGTGCTTCCTGCAGACCAGAGAAAATGGGTTTCGCCCTGGAACTAGCTTGTCTCCTCAGTGCCTTGAAATGCAGTGGTATTAATTCATGTTAAAAAGCCAGTTGTTCTTCTAATTTGCCTGCAGACTCTTAAATAGCTTGATTGCAAACACAACAGACCCTATCTCAGCCAAAATAATAGCATCATTCTCTTGGCTGCTGCGTGGGGAATTCGGGTTCTTCAGATGCTGGGTGGAATTTCTGCCCTGGGTGTTTTATAAGAAGGAACCGTGTCATTACAGTAGCCCTTTTTTTTGGGGGGGGGGGATATAAAATAGTTAAACCCAAATCTGCATTCCCTCTAATTAGCAGTAGCCTGGGGACTGCGAGGAACTTTTTGGATTAAGATGCGGGGTCATGGGGCAATAAGACTGAGTGTCCTGAAGAAAATAGCGCATGAAGACCACCACTGTCTCCCACCAAGGTTCGGTGAGATCAGGTTTCCAAATCTGTGATGGCTGCTGAAGCATTCTGGCGTCCTCTCTCGTTCTCCCTCCATCCTGCCCGCTTGCGGCTTCCCAGTGTGCCACTTCTGGGCCACTTCTCCATTCTCCAGCTCTGGCAGACCCCTCGCCACCCTCCACTCCGGTTGGAAACTACTCTTCGTTATAACCACTGCTGTCATAGGAACGCTGGGGGGTTTTTCCTGCAACATTCCACAATGCAGCATCTCCCGCGGATGGAATGCTTCCTCGTCTTTGGGTGTCACCTCCTCCAAGAACTGAGGATGTGTCTTCTGGGTCCCCTCAACAAAATAGCCCAGGTGGTAGCCAGACGTGGGTCCAAGCAAGCCTGATGGTTCTCCAGTTTTCAGGAGGTTTTGATCTCTTAGGTGAGTGGGGGGCTATTCCTAATGAGCTGGTGGGAAGTAGACCCACGTCTGAGCCCCTCAGTCCTTGGAGAGACACTGAAACGGGCTCCTAGAGCTCTCCTTCATCTTAATCTTCATTATCTGAGTCCTCTGTCACTTCCTGTGGCCTCAGGCAAATTATTTACACTATCTGCTTCCTAATTGTAGAACGACTAGGGTTGAGCCAGCCTGAGGCATCCACCAGCTCTCCAGGGCCAGTGTGCAAGTGAGATGAGGCCCATTTCTAGTGGCATTTGGAGAAAGTCATGATGGGCTATAGACACGTTGAACACTACAGCTGGTTCCCGCACTTCAGCCTTACCAGCAGTAACCAGTGGTCAAGTAGAACAGCCTCAAATTCCATTTTCCCTAGAGCAGAGCAGAGGCGAGCCTGGGACACATGTACAGTGAGACAGGGCTGGCGACGTGCTCTGGACAAAACGCCCACCTTCCAGCTTTCAGCCTGTGGCATGGCCAACGCTGCCCTTTGTCGGTGTCCACAGTGCTAAGCACTTCACAAGAATTGCCTCTTGCTGTCCTTACAACTCTGTGGTAAAGGCTGTTGGTCCTCGATTTGCACTGAAGGAAGCTGAGGTGAGTGGCAGAGCAGGGATCCCAGCCCCACACATTTGGGCACGGCTGCCGGCCGGGCTCTGTATAGAGCCACACTCCCATCTAGGCCCCTGAGGGCCCCACAGCCAAGGTGGGACTGATCCTGTTTCCACTCCACTTCTGGGCCCTTTTCCCTTTGACCTCTCTCCTCTGACCAAACCATTACCTTGGGCGCCACTCAAGAGGACCACACTCTCAGGGCCTCTGTCCCGGATGTTTGTCGTAACGTGTTGGACCTGGTTCTAAAAACTTGTTGAGGATGGAAATGCCCAGCTCGTGCTCTCCTGGAGCAAAGCATCTTCTCTGCTTGCTAAGACAAGCATGGAAATGGCTGCCATATGAGGGAGCAAAGATGTCTTCTTCTCCACCACGCAGGCGAGGAAACCATGGTGTTGAGAGGGGACCAGGTAGCGTGGAGGCATTAGGGGTCCATGCACCCGTTCGTCTGGGCAGTCCTGGCTGCGTACCTGGTGGGGCCTTGGGGCTGGGATACGGAGCAGCTCCCACCTAGTGATGCCCAGAAAGCACGCTAAGCAAGGAGCAGCATCTGGAGTGTCTCCGAGTTGGCTGGACACTGACAGGGCAATGTCCCCATGAGTCAATGCAGCCTGTTCAGGGCACTGCCTCCGGGTTGGTGTGAGTGGGCCTGTGCCCGGGGACCCCACACCTGTGGTCGCCTGTGCTGTTCTCAGGTGAGGTGGCCGCTGCAGGTACCAGGGCCGCAGAAGTGTTTCTGGCTCTGAGGCTGCTCGGAAGAGGCTCTGGATGCTGGTGTCGCCTTCTGATGAATGCGCAGAGCCTGAGGCAGAGGGGAGGGCTACCTGCTGTGTGTGCTTTGCAGATGCCACTGGGACCTTTCCTGTTGATTAATGATGGAGCTCACAGTCTTGCATTCTCTGCTCCCAGAGCCATCAGGTGGATAGTTGCCATCAGGGGAATGATGGTCTCTGGCTTATGGCTACCTCATTCTAAATGCTAGTCTTCTTAGTTAAAGGCTCTTATTTCAGAATTTAAAATTGAAGATTTTTATTAAAGAAGGTAATGGTATAACTTATTAAAACCAATATTCGTAATTTAGTCATGAATTAAAGAAATATAAATACCTAGGCATAATTCATGATTTCCTTATTATATTTAACAATTATGAGTCACTTAATCTACTTCTGGGTTTTCTCCAGGGTTAAACATCACTGTTTTGGTGTGTTCACAGATTCAATCTTTGTAGGAAGAAGACTGGATTCTCCCTCTGGAATCCAGGAAGGTTCTAGCAACATGTCCTTTTGGGCAAAGAGTCGAATCCTATTTCAGCCATTGCCAGTGTTTCAACGAGGGATGTTTGGCATTTGGGGCCTTAACGTCTGTCTATTTGTGTCAGAAGTGACACGGGAATAGAGGTAAAGAGCAAGATTATCACACGGGAATATATTCCTGATAAAGGAGATGATGCAGCCAAGACAGGCTGTCACTCCACATCCACATTTCTCCAGATTGGTAGTTTTCCATTGAAACTGTTCTCCCTAATTACTCAAGATGCACAACAACATGCGTGTATGTGGATCGACCCCACTTTTCCTTCTACAAAAGAACAAAAACAAACAGAACATAAAAGGGAAAATAACGCGAGAAGACTAGAAGCAGGTGCTGGCATCATGGCACCTCCCTCCCTGGGGCTGTGGACCAGGAGACACCTCAGGACAGCTCAGCGCTCTGGGCAGAGAGGAAGAAGGCAGTCTTCAGAGAAGCGGAAATCACAGAACATCTGCTTGCATTTCCCGAACTTCAAAATATGGGCAGCACATTTTTACAGGCATGAAGCAAAATAACAATAACCTCCTCAACAACAATAACAAACTGTCCCTTTAAGAAAAACATTCAAAAATTATCAGTAAATAAGGCACTGGTTTAATTTAATGTTTAAGGAGAGGGCTACAGAATGAGAATCCAGAATTCCAGGAGTAACACTATGAATACAAGCCTCTTTCCTCTCTGGAGGGCGTGACTCCTTCTAGGTGAGCTACCGGGAAGGAGAAAATCATGACCATCTTCTTTTTTCTTTAATGAACATCACTCAGTGCTTGGGAAGCAAAATGAGTTGGTAGATTATAAAGCAACATTATCAAAAACATCTATTCACCATAGGGAGCACTTATATGGTCAGAACAAGAAGATTTATATCACAACTTACAATTTAAGGTAAACATATCAAACTTAAAATTTAGGTCAACAAACAGAACTTCACAAAACAAAGTAGAACAACCAAAAAGATCTCAACCATGTTGCTTATAATTGTCTTCCTCTGGTGGGTAGTGGCCCCTGCTGCGTGGGCTCCTGGTGCCACACGGTCTCCAGGGAAGGTTCCTGCACTGGGCTGTCCCAGAACTTGCTGCTGGGTCCCAGGACAGCTCTTCCCTGGGACTTCCCCCTAGGACCTAGGAGCACAAAGCAGCCCATCCTCAGTGGAAAAGCCTTAAGTTAAAAAGTTCTGGGGGCCGGACCCATGGCCTAGCGGTTAAATTCAGCATCCTCCGCTATGGTGGCCTGGGTTTGAGGGTTTGGATCCTGGTTGCAGACCTACACCACTCATCAGCCATGCTGTGGCAGCATCCCACATATAAAGTAGAGGAAGATGGGCACAGACAGCTCAGAGACAATCTTCCTCAAGCAAAAGAAAAAGAGGAAGATTGGCAACAGATGTTAGCTCAGGGCTAACATTTCCCTTACCAAAAAAAAAAAGAAAGTTTTGGAGCTGCTGGTGGCCATTTGTTGCCATGGAGGAAACTGATACACAAGGGCAAAGGATGAGGTTGACCTTGAGGGCAGCAGGGAGGAAGGACAGGGCGTGCCTGAGCCACCTGGAGTAAAGTGTCCTGGTGAGGCTCATGGGTTCTGGAGCCTGACAGCTTCAGCTGAAATCCTGGCTTTACCACTGACTAAGGTGCGGTCATGTTACTCAGTGTCCACATCCCTTGGCCTCCCTATCAGTAAACGAAAATAATATTAGCATCCTAGGTCCGGGGATGATTTGACTATCAAATGTGTTGACAAGGATGAAGTGCTTGGACCCCTCCTGTCCTGTGGTAGATGCTCAATAAGCAGGACCTGCTGTTAAAGTCTCCACCACAGGGACCTTAGTCTCTGAGGCAGCTGCACACTCACCTTCCCCACAGGTGGGTTAACTCTTCCTCAGATTTCAGGGGCCAATAGATGTCCTTGATTTGTGCTTTCTGCAGCTGGCTTAAGTTGTTTTTCTGTAACCTGCAACACAAATGTCCCTGATTCATACGCCATGTAAACTGTAACACATTAATAAGTCTTCAACACACAGACTTTTTGCTGATTCTAAACACCATGGGATTTTCTTAGGCAGGACCTGGCTGTGGCTGTCACCTGCAGACAGAGTCACCTGCTGCAGACCTTTTCCCTGAACATCTACAGAGGTGTCACTTCACATCTACATTTATTTTACATCAATTCACATACCTGGGTTTGGGATTGGTGGATAGAGGAACAATCAGGTTAGATAGAGTGGGTGCTTCTCTCCCCATTCCACGGCATCACTGAATATCCTGGAGGAAATGTGAGATAGTAGATGAGAATCATTTTTTTTTCAGTTGATTTTAATTTTTGTTTGCTTCTCGGAATGTGGTAACCTTGCTGCATTGAGCATGATTCTGGTATTTTTGAAAACAAGATAGCACTGAGCATGACTATTGGCTCCTGCTTCCAGAATTAACTACAGAAAAACCACAGAAGGAAGAGAGAAGTATGGATTTGAGGGACATACAGACCGTGAGAAACCAGTGGGAGACAGACTGTTGTGTGTATTTTGGTGGATGGGGTGGGGGCTGGAGGCAGCAGTGAAAGGATGTGTTGGGAGTATGTCCATTCTCCTCTGGCTCCTCCCCAAATGGCCAGTGTAGACCATTGTCTGTTTCCATTGCCTCACAATTTAGCAGCTACAGTGCATGGCACTGTGGGGCTGTTATTCACATTTCCACTTCTCCATCCACACTCCCCAGGTAGATAGACTGCAGCCCCAGAAGAGCACCTCCTTACCAAGATGCCTTTCACAAGCATGGAAGCCAATTCTTCACCAAGGAAGTTTTCTGGTAGACAGACACTAGTGAAGTGGTCGACTAAGCGCTGTGGTTCTGAGCACCTGGGGCTCATCCCCTCTCCTTTCTTTATGTCCTTGTTGGGACATGGTCTATACTGGGCTTGCCTTAGCTCCTCTCCAACAACACCTGACAGGGTAGCTGATACCTCGAGAATATGAAGTCACAAGCCAAGATAGCTGGACACCTGCTAAGCACAACCACTAGGAAAGGATGACAATGTGAACAAAACATACACATGGGCATTACTGGCTCAGACAGACTCGCATAGCATGAGACAGAAGCATGGTATCCTCAAGAAAGCAAGAGAGATAAACAATAAAATAAAGTATAATCAACAGCTTCAGAGGGAGGGAGAATGTTAGTGGAATGAAGTCATAAAAATGAATCAAGTAGAACCAGTGAGGGTGAGACAGTAATATGAGCTTGAAGAGGATAATAAATGGGACAAAGAGCAAGATGGATACTTGTTTAGAGTAAATTAGTGAGATGGAAGATCAAATTGAGGAACTCTGACAAAATAGCACAAATAGATAAAGACTTCGAAATACGTGTGTGTGAGAAAGAGAACTTTATATGTACACACACACAATTGTGGAAAACAGCTAAAGTTATACCTAGAAATGTATGGCTTTAAATACACTTACCTGGAAACAGGGATGATGGAAAAATATAAATTAAGCATTCAATTTAAGAACTTTGAAAAAAATCTATAGAGCAAATCCAAAGAACAGGAAAGAAAGCAGTTAAAAAATAATAAAAGAAAAATCAATGAAATAGAGAGCACAGCAACAAAAGACAATAGAAAAGATGAACAAAAGCAAATCCCTTTTCTTTTAAAGGAATTTGACAAGACTGATGAAGGAAAAAATGCAAATAAAGTAAAGAATATAAACATAAAAATGACAAGGCAGAATAACTTCAGTTACAATAGAGGTAAAAAAATAATAAAAATATCACGAACAAATACACCCTAATAAATCTAAAAATGTAGGTGAAATAGATAAATTTCTGGAAAAAAGTAAAATGCCAAATTGGTGCAAACAAATAGGAAATTAGACTAGACAGATAAGCATTAAAGAAATCGTCATGGGCATCTAAACTCTCTCATCTCTCAAACCACAGCCTCAGAGATAATTTTAGCTTAACAAAGTTGTTCTATAAAGTAGAAAAATAGTGAAAATATACCCAGCTTAGTGTACAAAACTAATATAATCTTGATTCCAAAACCAGATAAGGACATTACACGAAAAGGGAATTAATTTTTCTCATGAATATAGATGCAAAGAATCCAAAATAAAATATCATCCAACTGTATCCAACATTGTGTTTCAAAAGCAATTCATTATCATCAAGGAGGGCTTATATCAGGAATGCAAGGCTAGTTCAACATCAGAAAATATTTCAATACAATATTCATAGATAGAAAATCATGCTTATCTTAATAGGTGCAGAAAAAACATTTACTAATGTTCAACATTATTTGACACCAATTTATAAGGTTAAACATCTATTTAAAATACAAACTCTTAAAAAGCTAGGTATAAGGAGCTTCTTTAACTTTGTAAAAGTTATATATTCTAAATCAACTGTAAACTGTACCTTGATGAGTAAAATATTTCTTTTAAGATGGGAAACAAGACTAGGAATTTCCCTATAACTCTGTTTAAAATAGTACTAAACGTCCTTGCTAATGTTATGAGGGGAAAAAAAAAGTGAGACTTAAGAACTGGAAATAAAGTGATAAACACTTTTATTTGCATACACTATGATCATTTAAATGGAAAAAACCATGAGACTCAACAGACAAATGAATTAGAACTACAAGAGAATTCAGCAAGTTTGTCAAATTTAAGATAAACTTACAAAACTAGAGTGTTTATCCACACCAGCAACCAAGTAGAAAATATAATGAAAATAAAGATGCATTCACAATAATGACAAAACTTCTAAAGGATCTAAAGAATTAATGTAACAAGAAGTACATAAGTCCTCTATGGGGAAAAAATAGAACTCTATTAAAGGACATCAAAGAAGCTCTAAGTAAACAGAAAGATATTCTGTGGGGAGATCTTGGAGGGGATGACTTAATATTTTATAGATATTGATTTTCACCAGAACTATCTGTACATTCAACGCAATCTTAACAAAAAGTAAGAGCCAGAATGAGTTCTATAGCTCAAGAAAATTCATTCAGAGTATAGTATACAAAAACAATGTGTGTTTTGCAAGAAAACATTCAAATTAAATGATCCTCATCAGGTACAATACTTAGGGTGGGGGAGGGGAGGAAATGAGAGTAGGGGATGGGATAAAGGTAATGAATTAACAAATAAATACCTAAATTTTTAAAAAGTGCCATGTGGAGTATGATTCACTCAATCTCTTCCATCTGAGGTCCAATTTTTTTTTTTGCCAACTTGCAGTAATTTTTTATTTGTGTTCCTCCACATACTGGCTTTGTGAAAAAGAAAAACAAAAACAGGTTTTAAGCTGTGGTTTACAAAGTGAGTTAGATAAATCAGGGGCAGAAAAAGACCCCCTCCAATGTATATATATATATATTTAGAGCAGTTTTAGGTTCACAGCAAAATTGAGGGGAAGGTACAGAGATTATACCCACAGCCCCTGCTCCCACACATGCCCAGCCTCTCTCATTATCAACATCACTCACCAGAGTGGTACATTTGCTAAAATTAATGAACCTACGTTGATACGTCAAAATCGCGCAAAGTCCATAGTTCACGTTTGGTTCACTCTTGGTGTTGTACATTCTATGGGTTTGGACAAATGTATAAATGACATGTATCCATCATTATAGTGTCATACACAGTAGTTTCACTGCCCTAAAAATCCTCTGTGTCCCACCTATTCATCTCCCCCACACCTCCAACCCCTGGCAACTACTGATGCTTTACTGTCTACATAGTTTCACCTTTTTCAGAATGTCATATATTTGGAATCATATAGTATGTAACCTTTATTGACTTCTCTCACATAGTAATATGCATTTAAAGTTCTTCCACGTCTTTTCATGGCTTGATAGTTCATATCTTTTTATTGCTGGATAATATATCATTTTCTAGAGGTATCACATTTATTCATCTATGCACCTACTGAAGGATATGTTGTTTGCTTACAAGTTCTGGCAATTACAAATAAATCTACTCTAAACATCTATGTGCAGGTTTTTGTATGATCATAACTTTTCAACTCCTTTGGATAAATACCAAGGAGCATGATTGCTGGTTTGTATGGTAAGAGTATGTTTATTTTTGTAAGAAACCACCAAACTGTCTTCCAACTGCACCATTTTGCATTCCCACCAGCAATGGATGAGAGTTCCTATTGCTCCACATCTTCACCATCATTTGGTGTTGTCAGTGTTCCAGATTTTGGCCATTCTAATAAGTGTGTAATGGTAGCTTATTGTCTTTTTAATTTGCATTTCCCTGGTGACATATAATGTGGAACATCTTTTTATATGTTTATTTGCCATCTATGATATTGTATCTAAAAAGTTATCACCATACCCAAGGTCATCTAGGTTCTCTCCTATGTTATCTTTTAGGAGTTTTAGAGTTTTGCATTTGACAATTAGATCTATGATTCATTTTGAGTTAATTTTTGTGAGGGGTGAAGATGTGTCTACATTCACTTTTTTGCATGTGGATGTCCATTTGTTGAAAAGATCATCTTTGTTCCATTGTATTGCCTTTACTCCTTTGTCAAATATAAGTTGACTGCAATTATGTGGGTTTATTTCTGGGCTCTCTATTCTGTTCAGTTGGTCTGTTTGTCTATTTTTTTGCCAATACTGTATGTTGTAATTAGTGTAACTTTATAGTAAGTCTTGAAGTTGGGTAGTATCAGTACTCCAAATGTGTTCTTCTTTTTCATTATTGAAGTGTTGGCTATTATGGGTCTTTTGCCTTTCCATACAAACTTTAAAATCAATTTGTCAATATCCATAAAATAACTTGCTATGATTTTCATTGGGATTGCATTTAATCTAGAGATCAATTTGAGAAGAACTGACATCTTGACAGTATTAAGTCTTCTTATTCATGAACATGGAATATCTTTCCATTTATTTAGTTCTTTTTTGGTTTCCTTTATCAAAGCTTTGTGGTTTTCCTCATATAGATCTTGTAGATAATTTATTAGATTTATACCTAGGTATTTCATTTTTTGGGTGATAATGTAAATAATGTTGTGTCTTTAACTTCAAATTCCATTTGTTTATCACTGGTATACAGGAAAGTGATGGATTTTTGTATATGAGCCTTGAATCCTGCAACCTTGCTGTAACTGCTTATTAGTTCCACAAGTTTTTTTGTTGATTCTTTGGATTTTCTACATAGACAATCATGTCCTCTGTGAAAAAAGATAGTTTTAGTTTTTTCTTCCCAATTTGTACATATTTTATTTCATTTTATTGTCTTATTGCATTAGCTGGAATTTCCAGTATGATATTTAAAGGAATGGTGAGAAGGGATATTCTTGGCTTGTTCCTGATCTTAGTGGGAAGGCTTCAGGTTTCTCACCATTATCTGTGATGTTAGCTGTAGGTTTTCTGTAGATTTTTTAAATTAAGTTGAGGAAGTTCACCTCTGTTTCTAATTTATTGAGAGTTTTTATCATGAATGGGTGATAGATTTTGTCAAACACTTTGCCTGCACCTATTGATATAATCATGTGATTTCTCCTTTTTAGCCTGTTGATGTGATGGATTACATTAATTGATTTTTGAAAGTTGAACCAGCCTTACATACCTGGGATAAATTCCACTTGTTCTTGGTGTATAATTCTTTTTATACATTGTTGGATTTATTTGCTAATTTTTTGTTGAGGATTTTTGCATCTATGTTCATGAGAGATACTGGTCTGTAGTTTTCTACACTCACACGTACACTCCTCCTTAGCAGTGAATTCATATTCCAATAGTGATTCAGCTTTTCCTGTAAAGGCTAACCATCAGTCTAGATAGGCTAGGTTATGCTGTGGTATCTAGATCCTGAGAACTCCATTGCTTCCAACACCAAATGCTTGTTTCATGTCATGTTCCATGTCCACTGTGGCCCAGCTGTGGTCTTTTCACCTCACCTTCATCAGAATTCCAGCCTGTTGGAGCAGCCTTTGTCTGGAGTGCTGCCAGTCATTACTACAGAGGAAGTAGCACCCATGAACCACATGTTGGCTTGTAGATATTCTGCTGGAGGTGGCCATGTCACTTCTCACATTTCATTGACCAAAGCAACTCCCCTTGCTGAGCCCGACTTCAATGGGGTAGTGTGATCCTGTTGAGCAAGGCAGAACCTATTTGGGTCTTTCTAGAGACATTTCATCCTTGGATCCATAATAATTGAACAGTGAACTGACTTCACAGCTGGTGTAGACCAAGATCATGTTCAGAGCATACATTTTAAAGATGTGACCCTTGCCCTTCATCCCTGTACAGCAAGAAGAATGTAACAATGAGACTTTAGCAGGCCTCAGGACCCTTGTCAACCTTGGAATATTCAACAGAGGCCACAGGTAGATCACAGGCTGCTTTCTTTTCAAGATTCTCTCTCTCCATGGGGCTTTCTCTCCAATCACTGAGCTCCATGCTTGACCTTGAGGTAAGTAGATAAAAATAAGGGAGAGCAGGTGACAGTTGGGCCAGAAGTTCTGCCATGTCCCCTCCCAGTCCATCTCTGTCTAACCCCCCTTGATTCTTTTCTATCATACGTTCATTTTTGGTTGCACTAATGTGGAAACTTAGAGCATGTAGTCTTAAGTGTAAGAGCTCTGTGTTTCTGCAATTTGTCCACATTGTTGTTCATCAGTGGCCTGGCCCTTTTCACTGGAAGCAGTGTCCACTGAATGGACGTACCACAACTTATCCTTCTCCTAGAGATGGACATATGGGCTGTTTCCAGTTTGGGGTCATAATGAATAAAGCTGCTATGAACCTTCTTCTACAAGTCTTTTTGTGGACATATATTTTTATTTCTCTTGGGTTAACATCTCAGGTTGGAATTGCTGGGTCATAGGGTAGGGGTATATTCATTTTTATAAGAAATTATCAAGCTTTCTTCAATGTTCTTGTACCATTTATGGTTCTACCAAAGATGTGTGAGAGTTCTTGTTGCTCTGTGTCCTTGCCAATGTTTGGAACTATTCACATTTACCTTTTTAAAAAATGTGCAAATCTTACGTTAGTTGATAGTCTTATACCCCTCCCACATCAAACCTATTTTTGGAGCCACCGACAAATGATCAAGTAGCCCATTTCAGTGTTCCTACCCCTGTCCACCGCAGTCTACTGGTAGGAGGCTGCATAGAGGTGATGTCACCAAGGGGCAGACCCTTAATGCAAATGGAGTGGGAGACAGGAAATTACAAGCTTGGGTCATCAGACTCTCACGGACAAAAGGAGCCAATTTTATGTTAAGGAAGGATCTTGTCCAGGTAAGTCTGGCTTTGGAGTCATCTCATCTGAATTTGGATCCTGAATCCTCCACTCACCAGCTGAGGGGTCTCTCTAATCTTCACAAGAGATTAGATAAGAGCATGGGTAATAATGTCTAGTGCATATGGACGACATGGGCTTAAATGAATCAATGATGACATAAGCTTAGTTCAGAGCCTGCACCTAGCAGGGCTCATTTGATGAAAGCTGCTGTTACCATCTCAATATAATTGTAGGTGGAGATTCCCACACACTCTGGCAAGGCTGGACTTACAGAGTGTCTGCACCCTACAATTCATGCCTAAATGCTCCTGGGAAAAATGGACCAGGCTGGGTGGTGCAGTGGAGAAAGCCCAGTGAGGGGGCGTGGCAGGGCACCTGGAGGCCTGGGTCCTGATGCTTGACTGCCACTGGTCTTTCTGTGGACCTCAGGCAAGCCAGGGGGCCAGAGGTGCTTCCACTGGGAAGTTGGAGTTGAACTAGATGATTTTTGAGAATTTTGAAAGTTTTAGGATAATAATATGAAACCCACTTGAGATATTTTGGGGCACTGAACTTTTATGCAGAGCCATCTTTTACTAGTGAAACCCTACCACATGTTGGATATCGAAGTGGTCGTCTTACATACATCAGCTAGTCATTCTTCATCATGGTACATGAAAGAGTTACTATCATCTCCATCTTAAGGCCATACATGGTGGAACCCAGGTCCTTCCAGTCCTTGCTCTGTGTTTCTCAGCTATTTATCCATCCTCGTCTCAGGAGGGATCTTGTGACCCACAGAAGGGAGTCCCCACTCAGTCCCTGAGCCTACTCAGCCGCTGTCCCCTCCCTGTGTCGTGCTCATGGACACCATGAAACATGACAGAGACAGAGGCCTGACAGTGTGGGACGTTTTCCTCCGTGGTGTCAGTGGGGGGTTGGGTCCCCAGGGCAGCTGCCCTACCCACCTTTGGCAGGAGCCTGAGTGACTTCCTGAGTTGATGCCCACTTCCTTTCTGAGGATTGCTGCACCACACCTCCCTTCCCGGCCACCTCGGCCCACCCATATCCTCTTTGGCCAGGCTTCCCGGGGCCAGTACCCTCCCAGGCCAGCAGGCTGAGGCTTCTCAGTGTCCACTCCTCTTCCGCTCCCCCTCACACCAGGACGAAGCGGCTAGAAGAAGTGGAGTTTTGTAGTTCACGCTCTTGTTTATTGAATGGGAAACAAAGGCTAAGGCAAGATGTGAAGAATGGGATCAAAGCGGGTCCTTGACAGCGAGTGGGCGGAAGTGTCTTGTAATCCTTGCCCTCACTCCCACTTCCTCCCCTCCAGCCTGCTCTTCCCTTATCCCAGAATCCTGATGGACATTCACCTTCTTTATTTGTTTCTCGTCCATTGCACTGATTCTCTCAGCAATTATGGACAAAATTTGCTTTGTACATTATTTAAATGTACACTTCTTTTCATGTCTGGTAAACAAGCAAATTTTCATTTTCTGAAGAGCAAGGATCACATTTCGCACTGCTTTGCTGATTTCGAGGTGACTCTCTGACCCTTCACTCCCCATCCCAATCACTTTACACAAATTTTTTGAGATTTCCTATGTACCTGTCTTTCTTTTCAAGGAATTTATAATCTAAAAAGGGAGCAAAAGAATCATTAAATAAGAAAAGACCTAATTAATATCTAATTAAAAGATCCCTGAATCCAAGTGCTACTGCTGTTGAGGACAAGGACTGGGTGAGAATTTAAGTAGGGAAGCCCCCTAGAAGGAGGTGGGAGCTGTATGGAACTTAGAGAATGGGTCAGATCTGGACGATTGCAGAAGAGGTGGGAGGTATTCCTACTTCCTTATGAAAGGAGTAATTAATAGAAGGCATCGGTTATGGCAGGAAATGGGGAGGCTCTGAAGATGTGTGAGAAGATAAGCAACATGATAAAATGATGTCGAATTTACAGAAGATTTATCTGGCCAGGACATGCAGGGTGGGTTGAGGCAGAATTAAGGAGGAGTTCCAGTGTCTGAAGGACAACTAGGCAGGTGTCTCTGTAATCCCGAGGTGAGTTGATGATGGTCTGAATTCTGCTGAATTCAGCCAGGCAGGAGGGAACAGAGTATGAAGGACTTCTAGAGCAGAATGACCCAGATCAGCCAGAGGAGGTGCAGGGCTGCCCGAAATGTTAGGATGAGGAGAACGGGGGGTCAGCCTTGGGCACAGGAAAGGGAGGTTGTAGAACAGAGGAAAGATGGAGAGTTGGGTTTGGAGTCTGGAGGGGAAAATGGGGCATCAGAACCTCCCTTCTCGCTCCCTCATCCTCCTTTCCTTCCTCTCTTTCATCCATCATTTTATGGAAATAACATGGAAGTTATAAGTTATCTTAGCCAAATTCTGGATGGTATTTCCATCACTTATTAATATTCCTCAGTAAAGTTCTTATCTTTCCCCCTTCTATTTTTGGGGCACTTTCCTCTAAATTCTGGGCTATGATTCTGTGATTAGCTAAAACAATTGTTGGCAGTCAGACAATGAGCAATGGGGAAGGTAAGAGAAATTGATTAGACTCTCAGTGTTTCTGTCCCCATTCACCAGGAATGTGGGTGACTGGCTAGGTTGCTTTGAGATGCTTTCTTTCTGCAGGGGATCCAGGGCTTCTGAGGTCGAAACACCTCGATGGAGACTGTCTCAGAGACCATAAGAAAAAGTGGAAAAAACAGGATTTTCTGAGTGACTACAGTGTAATAGACAACTGTAATCATCTCTTTGTCACATTATTTCTTGGAATATTGACCTTGGAATATTGACCTTGGAATCTGCCAACCAGCCATGGAAGAGGGGTGAGATGCATGGTGGAGCCGAGGGCTGACATCCCCAGTATGCACAGGGCAATCGCTCCATCCTTGCTTGAGAACCAACATTCTGTCTTTAAAGACATTCACTTATTTACCTAGTTTTTCCAAAAACAATGCATTTTGTTATACTTTACTAGCATATAAAATATAGATAAGCAAAAGATAAATGAGAAAATGCTCAGAAACCCATTACCCAAAACAATTATTGTTATCATTTTGTTCTGTTTCCTATACTTGTATACACACCCTTTCTCCCTCCAAAGTAGAAATCTGTCGTATAAACTTGTAGCCTATTTTTTCCCTTCAAAGTATGTTTTGATTACTTTTCCAGGCTATTAAATATACTTCTACAACAGACTTTTTAATGGCCACACATGTATAATGGTCCATTGCATGTGCATGCTGCAATCTATTTAACCAACTCCCTATTGTTGTGCCTTCAGGTTATTTCCAATATTTCACAACAAAACTGAAAACAACGATCTGATGAGCATTTTGGAATTGGGAGACAATCATCGTGGATCTCTGTGTTTCTGCTCATCTCGCTAGCATAAGCACCGACTGCCTTCTTTACAAGGAACTTGTACAGCAAGCAGGCTTGGAAGGCGTGCATCTCCCTGGGGAGCAAAGGACAGGCGTATTTATAAAGGACCTGACTCTCTAGCCTCGGGGTCCTCACCTGTAACACAGGCATGGGCACCTCTGTGCAGGTGTCACTGGCCCTCTGCATTGCCTACTGGAATGGGCTTGGGAACTGGCACGAGGAACTGTTGGTCATCTCAGCGAGAGGTGCTCTCATGTGAAACTCTTGTCTCTGACCCAGGAGTCTCGTGTCTTCTGCCAACATCCATGAAACCACGGCAGCTTCTCTAGTCAACTTGCCAGGAGAGTGACACCTCAGACTCTGCACAGTTCTTGACACTTAGTAGCTGTCTGAGGTTCCAGGATGGGTGAGAATAGCAAACGTGACATTAGCTCCCCACTGATGACCCTGTGTGTGATCTGCCATTCACTTGTGAAGACATTGAACTCTGACAGGGCCCCTGATATTCTACTTTTGGGCCAGGGCTCTCAGCCTAACCCACTGGAGCGTATTGATGGCCAGGGTCCTGCTTCTCTGCTCTCCTAGAGTCAAAAGAAGGTTCCCTCCCATTCCTGGTTAGTCATGGGGCACACCTGGGAGTCTGGCCACATCCCTGCAACTCCGCCAGGGGGACGGCCTCTGCAGCTGGAGGAAATGCATCAGCTCCCTGGCCTGCCCTCCGGCCCTCCCTTCCCCTGCCCTTTCCTGCCCCAGCTGCTCTCCAGTGGGTCCTGGACCCTCCCCTGGAGGCCCCACTCTCACCCTAAGGGCTCTGCTGAATGTGTTGGTCAGTGCACGGCAAAGGCCCTGGCCTTCCTGAGCTTTGCCAGGAAGATGCAGACCTCTGCTGGAAGCCATGCCAGAGCTGAGTCATTCACTCTGAGTCAGCATTTGCTGTTTCCTGGGAAAGGGTGACACTGCTGTGAGGAGGAGGGACACGTACTCTTGAGGATGGGGCATGTGTGTCCTTTTCCTTCAGGAGCTTCACACCTCCTGCTGCTCTCACTTCTGTGAAACACTGCAGAAGGGGGAGGGGCCTTTGTGTGGAGTGCCCTCCCCCCCACTCGGCAGAACCTGTCCCCTCCCACATGTCAGGGCCATGTAGACTCAACCCTGCCCTCAAGGAGCTTAGTCTCCACCAGGGCAGATGACACACCTGTGGCAGAGTTACCCAGAGCCTCGTTTTCATGTGGGGAAACTGAGGCTCAGAAGAGTCTGGCGACTTGCCCAGTCTCCTTCTACTCGTCTTGGAGGAGCTGGACCTTGGCCCTCATCTAAGATGACAGTTGTGACTCCCATCTCCTGTTCTCCATTCACCAGGACTGAGAGGAGCCCCGAGGGCTGGTTCCCAGCCAAGAAGGGGTTACGTGGCCCTTGTTGCGGGGCAGGAGCCAGGGCTCTGGGAAGAGCCGCCTTCCTCCGGGCGGCAGAGGCATTCCAAGCGCAGTGTTTTCTGTTCTAAATATGGATGAGGGAGACAGCTATTTTTAGGAAGCAAATGGTAGTGATTAGAGTTTTAAGAATCAAGTAGTCATTTAGTCATAAAAGCTGAACTCACATGCTACAGAAAAATAGTCTTTTCCTCTCGCCGATGATAGGGTTCCTTCAAGTGCAGTAATTGTTCATCTTTTTATGAATGCGCAGCAGACAGGGCACATGAATCGTCTCCACCCTGGGCTCCTTCGGGAATGACAAGAAGACGGATGGAGGTGCTCTGCGCCTCGTGAAAGATGGTGGTTAATCTGAGCCCATGGGTATAAACCCCCCTCGGAGGGACCCCACCTCTGTCCTATCGATCTGTAGGCGCATGAGGCTGCCTCTCTCTGTATCTGAAGAAGGGATAGTGTGTTTCTGCTCCTCTCACAAGAAATGTGCCAGAGGCCTCCCTGTCCATGTGCAGGCCGCTGATCTCAGGAGAACGCTATGTGCTAAATTGCAAGTCACAATCAAGGGCTGAGTGTTCAAGGGGGACCTTGGCAATTGCCAAAAAATCAAAGCTTAGGCTTCCGAATAAAAGCATCGGGAGAGCACCGCCGTTCACTGGAGTCGTAAGTCAAAAGAGAGCCGTGAAGAGGAGACGAAAGGAAAAACCATGCAGTTTAATTTGGGGAGCAGAGCCATGGGGTGTGCAGAGTCCTCTCTGGGGGTGATTCTGGGGGAGTGAGGAGGAGGTGCTGAGGGGTGTGGGGAGAGGACTGGGCTCTGAGTGCCCGCGGACGAAGGCAATGGGAGCGGTTCCGTAAATCGTTAGACACACAACACCATTGGCATTGAATTTATTTTAGATTCCTACCTGCTGGTGTCATCCTGAATGGATTTAATTCACTCTCCGGTATTGCCTACCAAACAGGTCCTGTATGTATAATGTATTTTCTCATCGCCAGCAAAACAGGATTCTTATAAATGATGTGCTGACAGTCATAAATAATTCAGGGGAAAATTAGACCATTTCAGTGGTTTTTTGCCTTAGGAACGGAGATTACCAAATCAGACTTGTGATGGCAGAGCTGGGATGATGCTGACTAAACAAAAGAATTCTGTAGTCGGGATTATGGCACAGAGTAGAGTCCAGAAAAGGGGTGTCGTCTTTCAAACAGGCTTGCATGAAGCTGAGCCCCAGCCCCACATTGTCTTCTGTTCCTGGGGCAGAGTCACAGTCACATCAGAGCATCTTAGGTTCCGCAGGCAGCATGGGGCAAGTGCCTGTCAACCATTTGAGAAACAACCTGTGGCTCAAGAGATGCTTGGCCTTAAGGAGAAAGGTCAGGGTTCGATCCCTCCACACGCTTCAGTGGTCTGGGGGACATGCACAGTCACAGAGGCAGCTAGGAGAGCAGAGGCGACTGTGCACCTGTGAGTATGACCACCCCCGCTTCTGAGAAGGGTGACTTCATTCTGAGAAGGAGCAGCTTTGTGGAAGAAAGGGGCCTGGAGGATTAGATGGGGGACAGGGAGAAGGATGGAGGCAGGCCGGCCACTGAGGAGGAGCCACAGGCAGAGGCCAGAGGAGCGGACCCAGAGAGAAAATTCCTGAGGGGACTTGGGATGGTCACCTAGAAAGTGAGAGGCCCCCTCCATGACCAACCCTCGACCAACTGAGAGGGCCCTCCATGCCCACACCTCTGGGTCATCTAAGAGCCCACCCCTCCACGCCCATACCTCCGGGCCTTCTGAGAGCCACCGCCTCCATAACCACCCCCTGGGTCATCTGAGAGTTCTCCCTCCATGCCCAAACCCCTGGGTCATCTGAGAGTTTCCCCTTCATGCCCACACCTCCAGGTCATCTGAGAGCACCCCCTCCATGCCCACACCCCTGGGTCATCTGAAAGTTCCCTCTTCATGCCCAAACCTCTGGGCCATCTGAGATCCCCTCCTTCATGTCCACACCCATAGGTCATCTGAGAGCCCCCTCCTTCATATCCATTCCCATGAGGCAGAGATTGACCAGACCCCGGCCAGACCCCGTTGTAAGCTGAGTGCCCCGTTCTGTGCAGGGCGGGGGTGGGGGTTCCCAGGGACCTCGGAACTGCATTTTTCTGGGAAAGATGAAGGAAGGGTAAGATGCTTTGACCAAGGGATGAATGTTGTAGAGAATCTGACCCAGCTGGGTGTGCAGATGCAGGTGTCCCATCCTGGGGTCCCCGCTCCCTCCTCACCCTCACCCCAACGTCCTGGGACACGTTTTAGGAATCCCTACACCATGTTTTGTGATAAGGACTCTTGTATGCTGTCAGATGATTTTATAACTCAACTAGATAATCTTATAACCCAACTAGACAATCTTATAACCCAATTAGATTGAAGACAGGGTCTCGGCCTTATCAGGACACAAAGAAATGCTCGGTAAAAGCCCCTAGGATTATGTGGTCTGTTTAATCCAGGCTCCCAGCCTGACATTTTTCTTTGGCTGCTGCCTAATTTCTTTGGGTTTCTAAAATGCCAGTTATTCCATTGCTGAGTTCTCTCATGTCTGAAAGGAATAGGCAGTGTGTTTTCAGCTGGCAGCGGGGGAAGGAGAACAATCCACAGTTGCTAATGGTGCTAAAAGTGTTGCCACTTCTGGTATTTTCAGGCCTGGATAGTCCAACTGTTCAAGACCTGGGTCGGCAGCGTCTCTCCTGGGTTGATGTGCTCCGGGTCTCCCCCAGCCACAGAGAGCACAGTGCTCACGGCCACGGCCAGGCTGAGCTTTCCCCGCTTGTTCCAAAACAAAGCAGGGTTTATGCAGTGAAGGCGACGACTCTCTCAAGGGAGAGCAGAGCTCTGGGAGAGGGCTCACCTCATCCCGCCTTTCTCTCAGGGTTCCCACATGACGGGTGTTCAGCCAGGCCCTGTCCCCTCCGTCTGCCTGGCAGACCCCGCCTAGGGCTCCATGTGCAGTCTCATCCCCTCTGACACCAGCCCAGCCCGTGGCTCCTCCCTTTAGGAGCGAAGAAGCACAGGAAGCCTCACTTTCCACGGTGTGCCTCTCACGAAGGTCAGTCATCACAGTTTAGTTACAGACACTCGTCCCCACAACTGGCTCAGTTCTCATCACCATGCTGTACTAACTGGATAATTGCATCACGTACAAACCTCGCTGCTGGCTCTTAGATCCACAGATCACCACGCAGACAACCTGCTCTTCGCCACAGTGGCCCATCCCAGCTCTTCTCATGATGTCTATGGGCGACAGCCACCGTGCACTCAGTTCACACAGACAGCAAAGTGCGTGGTGGTGTTTCCTCCCTGTCTCCCAGGGATAAAGCCACATGACAGTTTATAGAAATGAACCATCCAAAGGGGACGTTGGCCAGCCAGGAGGGAAGTGCAGCAGAGAAGGAAAAGTATCAAAACTGGAAGTGACATTCAGATGACTGTGGACGGGGTTACAGAAGGCACAGCCAACCACGGGGCATGGGCACCACCGCTGGAGACCCTGGGAACACAGTGGAGGCTGCGACAGGAAGAGCGAGGACAGTGGGCGTGAGGACAGGCTGAAGCCGTCCCTGAGGAGGCGGTGCCTGCAAACACTTCACACTGAAGGAACTTGAGGAGATATTTTGTGGCACGGAAAGGGCAAGGAATAGGATGCTGGGAGCTCACCCCAGCGTGGGAAAGAGGACACTGTCCCCAGAGCTCCTGTGTCGGCGGGAGGGAGGGTGTGAGGGCCCCTCCAGGGAGGACTCTGTCAGGAGACAGTCACCTCCTGGGCCCACGGTGCCCGCTTTTGAAGCTCCTATTCTCCTCATTTGATTGTGCTGCTCGTGCCTATAAAGGAAGTCTTTTTTTCTAATGTCTGTTTGATTCTTTGCGGGGGAAAGATAGGAGAGGAGAGCAGATGGAGTGATCAGGGTGAACGTTTTATCCCGAGGGAGGTGCCTGCTGAGACAAGGGAGGTCTGCGTCCCCACGGGCTGCCGTTCTGGGATGCCAGAGCAGAGGCCCGGCTGGGGAGTGACTGCCATTCCCTGGGGGTCTCTAGGTGTCGGGCACCTTGGACCTGCTTTTTCATTTCCCACAGGAGACCCTGCCATAGATGAATTGATGTCTCTATTTATCAGGGAAGGAACCTAGTTCTCAGGACGGTCAGCAGCCTCTCCTGAAATCTCTCAGCTGGTGGGAGGTGGACCCAAGCCTGACCCTCCAGGCAGAGAAGGTCTTCAATCACCACCTTCGCTGTGGAGAGAAGCCCCCATGCCTCACGTGGCGCCCCTGGGACAGGCCCCACTGTGAGAGAGGGGGCTGTTCTCTGAGGCCGGAGCCCCAGGGGATTCAATCAGCACACGGAACAGCTGGGAGCAGCAGCAGGTCCATCTCACAGCTCCACCTGACCCTGGATGCGGGAGGAGTGAGGGCCTGGGCTGGAAGAGGAAGGAGGCCCTCCCTGCCAAGGCCAGCTTCCCAAAGTGAACCTAAGCCAAGAGGAAGGGGGAACAGAGGGCGAATTTCAAAGGGAAGTCAGTGGTGTTCTCGAGCTGTCGACTCACAAGTGAGTGTTTAGGATTAGTTAAGGTTCCCAGAGCAAATCATTAGTTTCCCTGACCCTCCAACCGCACAGAGTGAACCTGAGCCCTTAACCAGAGCTGGGATCAGGCGGCACCTACAAATGCTGCAGAGGACGGACGACAGGCAGGCAGACTATTAAGTCAATACTTAACACAGTAAATTAAGAACCAGAGAGGCATAAGGAGGAAGACCCACCTCTCCTCTCCTGAGGGAACCCTGCACCAGCCTCTCGTGGGTCCTTCCAGCCACGTAAACATGTCAGCCTGTGCCACCCCAGCCCCAGCTCAGGAATCCAGCCAACCCCGCAGCCAAGGGGACAACTCAGACCATGGCTCCAGCAGGCGGTGGGCTAGAAAGACAAGCTCCAGAATGATCTGGTATAAAGTCAGAGCTGCAGAACCACAGCCACAGTGAGGTGTTTTATGTTGCAGCCTCCGAACTGGTTAAATGTTCATAAGGGTGAGATGCACCATCAGAGCGCCATCCACAAGACATTACAGACTGGATGAGGAGGGAACACGTGGCTCAGCATCAGTGTTCTGCCATTTATTAACAGGACCTTCTGGAAAGTCACCAAACCTGTTCAAGGCTCAGATTTCTATAAAATGTCACAAAATCGCACAGGGATTAAATGAGATGGTTTTTGCAAGCTTAGGCCCATGCCTGGATGAGAGCAGGTGCTCAATTCATACGATGATTATGTCCATTCAAGCTCATCTTGAAAGTGGGCTGCAGGTTGAAGAGCAGGGGAAGCTCTGACCTGGTGGGTGGGAAGCCTGTCTGGGGGCACCTAGGGCTGCTGCTGGGGTGCAGAGGCCTGACACAAGCCTGTAACACAAGTGAACGGGACTGTATGTCAAAAAAGGGTCTTTGTAGATGTGATGATGTTAAGGAACTCAATGAGATCATCGCAGGTAGGCCCTAAATCCAATGACTAGCGCCCTCATAGGAGATGGAAGGGGAGAGACTCAGACACGGGAGAAGCCACGTGAAGACGGAGGCAGAGATCGGGCGATTCGGCCACAAGTCAAGGGATGCGTGGAGCCCTGAGAAGCTGGAAGAGGTAGGGAGTGTCCTTCCCTGGAGCCTCTGAGGGAGCACGGCCCTGCTGCCCCCTTGATGTCAGACTTGGTCCCCAAGACTGTGAGACGATAGACTGCTGCTTGTTAAGCCGCCCAGTTGGGGGTCCTTCATCACGGCCCCCATGGAAGAACAAACCAGCAGATGAACACTGGGCGTGGGGTGGGGTGGGTGCATCAGGCTTTGGGGAGTGGCTAAGGGGCATCCAGGCAGATGGGCAGAGCGTGGGTCGATGCAATGGTGGTGGGAAGGCAGGCTGCAGGGTTGGCATTAGTAGGTCTGCAAAGCTTCAACTCCTGGCGCAGCTCTGGGGAGGACTCAGTGTCAACGCCTGGCAGCCATCTCCAGGCAGCAAGTCAAGCAAGGCATCGAGGCGGGGACCCAACCTGAGAGCTGGACCATTACAGAGTGACCTGGAGCTGTGTTACCTGGCCATGGGGTTTACCTGGTGAGGCGGGTTTACCTGGCCAAGTGGGTTAGGCTTCTTAAGTCTCTGTGACTAAGGCAGGACCCATCCTAGTCCACAACTGGGACAAATGTGCAGCCGGGAGAGCAGTGTGTCAGAGCGTTGGCCTGGAGCTGGGAAGGGCAGTGTCCAGGGCAAACCCGGGCTCCGATCTTCACTGCCCATGTGATTCTGGACAGGCCGCTTAGACTGTGTGAGCCTTTGTGTCCTTGTTCATTAAAATACACTCAGAGGTCGTTGTGACATTAAATACACTACGTGAACGTTGTGTTAGAGACACTCAGCAAATCCTGGTTAATCTGAAAGTAGTTGATTCTTTATGAAAGACTAGGAAATCAGGTGTGGGTTTAAAATATTGGTCCTGTCCAGACCTACGCTCCATCGCATCTGTCCTCCTCATGACGGCCCCCGTGCTGCACAAAACACAGAACAGAGTTACAGCTGGCTCGAGGCAGTCCCTTCCCCAGGCTGGATCACCACGGGGCCTAGAGGAAGCTAGAAAGTTCTGGGGAGTCGCCCTGAGCAGAGGCCTCCCCCACCGAAATGGGAAGAAGTGCAGAAGCACAGAAAAGAGGAGCTGGCAGGTCTGTGGACCACATTAAGCTTTTTGTGTTAGGAGCAGGGTTTCTGGAAGGACCTGTGTTGGCAGCGTGGGCTCTTCTGTCATTTTGTTATTTGTGGTGACGTATTTGTGGCCACCGAGCAGGACACAGTGAGAGACCTCTGTCACGCCGTAGTCACGTTTCACAAGGCTGGGACTGGAGGGATTCCAGCACGAGGACAGAGGAGGCCCACGTGCCCAGGGAATGCAGGACTGCCGAGGGAGGAGGAGCCTCTGCTTCAGAGCCACAGGCGGGTCTGGGAGGGGCACGCAGGTGCCACCAGCACCTATTTTGGGCAGCTGTGCAAGAGCTTGAGGCTAGAGGGGAGAGTGTGCAAGGAAGGCCCTGGCTTCATTCTGAGACTCCGATTCCACACGTCTCTAGAGAGGTAACTGGTTCTGGCTTACGTGAGAGAGTGCCATTGGATGCCTAGTGCCGAGCACCATGAGCATCGCCGGGTACCACCATGGAGAAAACTGCGTGGGGACCCCGTTAACACACAGGAACATTCTGTCTGTGGTCCCACCAGGGGCGAGCCTATACTGTGGGGCAGGAGCTCTCTCTCTCCAGGGTTATTGTTCTTTACATGAATTCTGTGGAAAATGATGTTCTTCTTCCAGTTTGTTAATGGCCTGCTTTCTGGAAGAACTGAGACTGTGACCCAGGCCTGGGCAGGGGGACATTGGAGGGGCATCTCCCAGGGTCAGAACCAGGCCCCTTGTCCCACAGTCAGTCCACTCCTCCGGATGAGCTTCTCGCACCCCAGCCCGTTCTCCAGTGACGTGAGGCAGGAGCAGGGCGGCACCAGAGAAAACACTTGGGAGCCTCGGAGCCACATAGACCCCGGCGAATTCCGTGACTCGACTGCTCTGCGAGAACTCGGTCAGTTCTTAACCCCTTGGGGACAGGGCCTGCTGAGGTGATGAAGGGGCCACGCCTTCAGGCTGAAGGCAGCAGCACACACCGGTCAGCCCCCTTATCCTCAGGCGTCCCCCCAGGATGTCCACGGGGTGTTTCTCTCTGGAAATGAGCTCCTGGAAGCCGGTGTTGGGCTGCCTGGCCACCCCTCCCTCAGTGCCCCCTGAGGCCTGCAGCTGGAGCCCTGGGGATCCGCCGCAGCTTTAGGGCTGGGCTGCCCTGTCCCGGAGGAGCAGCAGCCACGAGCGCGTGTGTGCCTGACCCCGTGGGCCCCGCACTGGCCACTGTGGCAGGAGCTCCCCACGGGGCTGCAGCGTGGTCTGAGGCTTTAGTGGCCATCCTACACCCCCACCCCACTTCTGTTTTCCACAGCGGCCACCCCTCCAAACATCTCCTGTTCTCCTACCTCCCCTCAATGTTGCTCCCCCGAGGCCCCGAGACCATGCGCTCGCAGGCCTCGCCCAGCACCCGGCAGAAGGCGGGCATTCCAGGGAGGCAAGTTCCTATGAGCCGGGGAGGAGCCCGGAGCCCCTGCCCACACTACAGAAAGGGCCGACGGCCACGAGAGCGCAGCGTGCCAAGGACAGGTTTCGGACGCTCCCCAAGAAGCAGCAGTTGGACCTGGTGCTTCCTCGTTCACCCGTGCCGAGAAAGGAAGGAGGGAAGCAGCGTTATCGTAATATTTTCACAGAGACGTACGGATGTGGAGGGATATAAAATGAAGAAGGTGTGTTTTTTCAGACCGTTTGATGTTAAAGGTTGCAATTAACTTTGTGAAGTCAGGGAAGCTGGAGCAGAGCACAGTGGAGACGTAGTAAGCTCTGTTTGGAACAGGAAAAGCCCGGCGTGATGGCAAGGCCGATAATGCAGAACAAGAAAATCTATTTCCTGCTCAGGACAATCGGCAGAGGTAGGAGTGTTGGAAACAACCACAATCTGAAGGCAGGAAAGTCATGATAAGAATACGAGGCGATGGGGGCAGAATTAATGTTTGAACCCAGAGAATGTCCACAGAGAATTGTGACGACGGGAAGTGTCCAGAAGGGGACCCACCAAGGGCTGAGATCAGGACGGATGAGAAAGGTGCAGCAGGGGCAAAGACATGGTGAGGCGAGGGTTGGGGCCAGCACAGCCTCTGTGGATCGCATGGAGCGTGCCAGGAGGGGGCAGAGGGGGCGGAGAGGGTACGGTGCCGCTGTCAGAACAAACACGGACAGGTCAAGGCTGGATCCAGGAGAAGAGGTCAGAAGAAGTCTCTCTTTCTGCCGTTTCTGAGAATGCTTAAGAAACCCTGGAAGACTTTGGAGCTTCCACTGAGATGCATGTTTGGAATGAAGAGGGAAAGATTTAGAGCAAAAATCATTACTCCTGGGTGGCTGTAGACATTCTGTCTGGGATTACACAGGATGGCAGAGTCGATAGTGTCCCAGAGCTCCTAGTGTGAACTGCAGACGCCCCTACCCCCAAAGGAGGTACTCGGCCAAGACCCTACAGGCACAAGACCTGGTTCTCCAGGGCCAGCCCTCTGCCCCGTCCACTCCAGATCTGGGCTCTGATCGAGGCCTAGGTGGTCTTCCCTGAGCCCGGCTCCTGGTGTGCCCCTCTCTGGCCATGAGTGTGGGCCGGGCCTGTGACTTGCTCCTGCCCTGAGGATGATGGGTCACTCAAGTTGGGTTATGTGAGGCTCTGCCTTGCCACACACTCACTCTCCTTGATGAGGTGAGCAGCCACGATGGTGGCTCTGCATGGCAAGGAGGTGTGGGCAGCCTCAAGGGCTGCAGGTGACTTCCGGGAGTCTCTAGCTCCAGCCAGCAGGGAGCCAGACCCCTCCATTTTACAGCTGAAAGGAAGTGAATCCTGCACACTTGTGTGGCCTGGAAGGGTCCTTCTGCACTCGTGCCTCCAAAGGAGACCACGGCCCAACGACACCATCACCGCAGCCTTGAGAGCAGAGGGCCCAGCTGAGCCCTGCCCAGAAACTGCGAGGCAATAAATGCAGGTTGTTTAAGCCACTAACTGTGTAGTAATGTCACACAGCTATGGAAAATGAATACAGGTGCCAAAAACCCATATTGTATAATGTGGGACATAAATCTCAATGTGGGACATCCTCCAAAGGACCCAAATTTCCTCAAATACCCATCATATTTCCGTCATTCTTGGATTTATGTAATCATTGTCAACATAGAGCTGAGCAAACATTACTGTTTGCAGAACGCTGTGAGGCAATATGATCTAAGAGGGTCCTCCAGTTCCCATAACAGGGGACCATACTCTCCATCCCTCATCCCATAGTCCCATGAGTTTCTAGACTTCAGTTTTATGGGCCTTCTGCCTAATCTCCCCAAACCTAATAGATCCACACTGAGTCGTTTTCTTTCTGGAGTGAAGAGTCCTCACCCTGGTCATCTGCCTTCCAAGCCAGTGCCCTCACTTCTCCTGTGGGCCTCCCGCGGCCACTGCCCTTCCTCAGGTAGATGTGCAGCTCTGCAGACCACATATCAGGGCCCTGTACCCAGAGCCATACAGTCCTGTTGATTCTAAATAGCCTGAGGGCTTGTCCATAGTCTGAAGAACGAGTCAATTCCGTTTACTCCAGTGCAGTGACCTTCCACTGACTACATGCTGTGGACCAGGAGCTGGGTTTGGTCCAGGGATAGAAGATGGACACAGGCTGGCTCTCACCTGAGGGAGCTCGGAGTTGGCTGGGGAGAAAGAGGACGGTGACGTGCAGTGGGGTGAAGGAAGACAGGTGTGTCGGCCCAGCCACTCCCCTCTGCGTCCAATCCAGCCTCCTTGCCCAATTCCATCTGTGACGCCCTGCTTCAGCCTGGCCCCGACTCCACTGTACACTTGAATGATGTTTCTTTTTTGGCTTCTCCTTTGAGAGACATTAAAGGTCTCCTCAAAGACCTCATTGCCAACCCCAATATTCCACTCAACTCTGTCCAGGGACTAAGGACTGAAGCTAATTGTAACCAGAGCATTTTTTGTTTTTTAAAGCAGGTCCACCTTCCCAGAACAATTCCCAACGGACAAAAATGTAGAAAGAATCAAAGCAAAGCTGAGCCTGGGGGGCCATCCTTTCGTCCGAAGGCCCAGGTACCGGGGTGCAGCCTGGGACGTCACGCAGAGCCGACAGCAATTGTGGAAACTGCCCAGAAAAGGGATCGCCTGGAAAAGACGCCCCACTGCATAAACACGGTGACATGCTAGGGCTCCACAGATACAGAAAAACTCAGTGCTTTCTGACGGCATCCAGCAACAGCCGTCTGGAGGGGACTGAGACTCAGGGGCCTGTGGGGGCACCACCGGCCTCGCCCCGGAGCCTGAGTGCAGTGGAGCCTCCTCCGGGGTGGCAGAGTGGCCCTTGATCGCAGGCATCGGCTTCTCTACCTGTCCCAGCCAAAACCAGAGCAGAGGGCCAAGTGTCGATGGCCCAGGCCCCCTGCGAATCCCTTGTTCCCCAAGTTCTGCTGAGTCCCCCAAACCACGGAGGAGCCGAGCGCACAGCAACCTCTCCCGGATCCTGGTCTTGGCTCGTGGCCGCTGGGGGCAGATACAAGCATCGGTCATTCCTGCCAGTGCGTGGGCCACAGCAACGTTTGAGGTGGGGCTGGCCCTTCGGCCTCACGCACACAATTGGAAAGGTGAAATTGAAGTTTCAGGGGGACGAGGCGAGCCAGGGTGAGGGCCTGATTTGGTGGTGGCTTCTGTGAGCCAAGGCGTTTGGTGGGGTGGCAGGGGACATGCGGGCAAGCTTGGAAACAGCCCCTCTGACCACAGGGTTGGGGGTTTGGGAGGGAAAGTGTGGAACTGGTGCTCAAGCAAGTGGAGATGGGCACGCAGGGGAGGCTGGGGGGCATTGTTGCCGGACACAAGCCTGGGTCGTCTGAAGTGTCGCCCTGCTGCCTCAGCACCAGCAGCAGAGAGCCAGCCAAGGCTGAGCCCCGCTGTGCCCTGAGCCACGGCCCCTCGCAGAAGGTTAGCCCTGGAAGCGGCCAGGGATCCGTGGCCACCCCCATCAGGCTGTGGTTCTGGCCTGGGTCCTGCCTCAGCCATCACCTTGCAGCCCGTCTCAGCTGCCTCCGGCCAGTGGGCTGGAGCAGAGCCATAATCAGGAACCCCTAGTGGGAGTCTCAGTAGTTCAGCCACCTCTCCCACCAGGCCCCAGCGCGGGTGTCCCTGCTCTGGTGTGGATCTAGCAGACGATGGACGCAGCACGAGGATTGTAGAGGGGCTCGGCCACAACTTGGTGCAACAGGCCCAGACGGTGGCCAAAAGGATGGAACGGGAGGCGCTAGAGCTCCCGGGGAGTGTGGGGTGGGGTAGAGCTGTGCCCAGCCCTGCTGTTGGAAGCCCCACAGGCGAGGGCTCCTGCAGAGGGGCAGCCTGTTCCTACGCTGCCCCACAGCTGCTGCCTCTCAAAGGTGAGGAGCCCACGGAGGGCCCAAAGGAGCAGCCACACAGGGGGACGAGGCCCCATCCGCTCCTGCCCACTGTTGCCCCCTGACCCGAAGCACTGTGTGAGGGCTGCAAGCGAGTGTCCCAGGGTCCCTGGGCTGGGGAGTCATTGTCTACCCTGGCAGACAGTCAGGACACCAGGTTTAGCATGTTGGGCGTGAGGGACATGCAAGGTCATCTTCACAGTGTGGAGTCATGCCTGGATTGGTTGGAGGGGACCCAAGCAGGGGAAGGACATCATTGTCCATTCTGTGGACATGGAGGAGGCAGTGACAGCTGCAAACTAATTCCTAGTTAACAAACTTGTTGTTTCAATAAATTCAGCAAATCAAAATGAAACACAACCAGAGAACAAACAGGGTGTTGAGTCCTCATGGACTTTCGTAGCAGTGGCACCTACCGTGGCCTGGTGGACGTGGCTTCAAGCAGCACCCTGAGTGCCTCTGTCCTTAAGGGAGGAGGCCCACAGCACACCATGGGGCGAGGGTCAAGGGCCGAGAGACCCAGTGGTGCCCTGTCAAGAGAAACCCTGCAGGGAGACGAGACCCCAATACAATAGTCCTGCACCCACTCCCGTGGCAGGACTGGCAAAAACAACTTACTGAAGGGATGGTAAGCCGTTTGCTCCAACTTCCACACATGACTTTCCCACTCTGGTCAAGCTGCTGCACTAGCACTGAGGTCCTTTCCAACCATCTGGCTTTAGCGTCCACAATTTGCGACCATTGCCTCCGATCCCTGGCACGTGTCGATTCCATGACCGGCAAGTCTGTCTGCGCTGTCCCCACAGGCGGTGGGGTATCTGGAGGCAGAACAGACCATGCACAAGGATCTACACAGGGCGCTTCCTGCAGGGTCGGGGGGGTCTCAGGCTCCGCTGACCAACAGTGATGTGCCGAGCGGCCAACTGACAGCTGCTCAGTGGGGGCACTGAACTGAGGTGAGCACAACACTGGAGGCCGTCAGTCCCACCTTTGCTTTCTCTGTGTCCTGGTGACTTCCTCCCTGGGACGCATGGATCTCACTGCCCCACTGGAGGGAGTGGTGGACACCCAACCATCTGAAACGTCCTCCCTCGCTGCGAAGCGCCCTTTTGCCCTGGAAGGGCTGGCGAGTGTTCTTGTTCTCAGCCTCCAGCGGAGGGATGGTGTGTGGCCTGGATGAGCAGGGCGAGGAAACACAGAACCAGGGTTCGTGTCGTTGAGAGGAAAAGGGAGCATGTGGCTCTGTTGTCCCCACTACGCGCACCCCATGGAAAGGTAAGGGCTGGGCCACAGGCCGGGACTCTGCATGGCTACTGTGGGTGGCCTAGGACAGCAGGCAAACATGATCACAGGCAGCTAGGGACACAGCAGGTGGCACAAGTGACATTCTTGTGACAAACTTGCTGCAAGGAAGGGCGACACCTCAGCAGCCCTCCCAGGCATCACCCAGAGGACAGGGTTTTGTCAGACGGTCCAAAGGGATCTCGCTAGCCCCAAATTCCCGACTATACCATTTACAAAATTAAATTCCACGGAAGGGAAAGGTCTGGGCAGGCAAAACAAGAATTCAAAAGCAACAGAAAAAGGAGAGTACTTCATAATCTTGGAGGTAGGAAACACCTTAAATAGCACAGAAAATTCAAAGGGCATAAGGGACAGATATCAATGGTGGGGCTGTGTAACCACAGACAGTCTGGCAGCATGACCGGTGGCCAAAGGGTTGGAACTGAGGGTTCATGCAGCCCCATCCCAAAAGCACCAGGACAGACAGATGGATGCCTCGCAGTCTGCAGTGAGCAAGGCAGGTTCCCAACAGGGTCCGAGGCGATTATTCAGAGACTCAGTCGAAATAGAAGTATTTTTAAAAATTACTCTATGAAAATGATGTTCAAACCTATTGTTACTAGAGAAAGATAAACGTCAACTTTATTATTAAAAGAGGAGGTAGAGAAAAATAAAAACCTATATATTAGCTGATTTTTTAATCAATTTACTTACTTTTAAACAAAATGCATTTTTCCCAATATAAACGTTGTCTATCTGCTTTAAATCAAATTTGGAAAATTACACTAAAATAGAAGACAAAAAAAGTAACATTTTCTTGTATCTCCAGCTGTTTCCTACGCATAGGGTTTGTTTGTTTTTAGTTTTCATAACTGCAGAATCCTGACTTCACTTAGTACCTGCTGTTGTGCGACGGGCTGTTTATCGTTTCACGCAACTTTTCTCTGCGGTTATAAGTCCCCTTTGGAATTGCCTTGAGTTCGCTGGGAAAATTTTTCCTCTTTACTGGTATAAAAAAAGTTTTATTCTTTTGAGGATGTTTTTCAATTTTGCAGACAGTTATTAAAAGCCAGCTCTGCAGAATTTATCCCAAACTTGACTTAAGACGAAATGTGACTAAAATGCATTTGCATATTAGTCTTTAATCCAAAAAAACAATTTCACCCACATGTTTGGGCACATCATGGATATACGCTTTTAAATCCTTTAAAAATATACAGTAAGATATTTTTAATATTCTAGAAAAATTATGTATGATCAATTTTCTTATCTAGGCTTCTTGGCTGAAATGTTCTTGCACTGGGTGAAGAATTAACAGTAGGTCCTAGTGTTGCTTTAAACAACTTAACTGCTATTATGATTATTGTTCGTAAATGCAAACCAGAGAATATCCACATGCGGGTACTCACCTCGGAGGGTGGATGCAGCAGGCGAATTTGGGGATGGCCAGGCACACCCATAAAACCTGTTAACCAACCTTTTCCTGAATCTGCACAATCCTTTCCAGTTTTCCCACAGATCAGAGAATTGCAGAGGAGTATTTGTTACAGGAGTGAGAACACATTAAATTGTTCATCATAATATTTTCATTCAAAAAGTTTTTGTCCCCCTGCTCCCCGCGTAGATTCAGCTCCTGATTTTGCTGGCCCCAGGTGCACACACCTGATTTCTCAGAAGCTCATTCAACAGAGACCACCTACTTGCTCTCGGGATGGACAATGTATGTGATGGGAACAAGACCTCGGTGTCAGCGTCCCTGGTGCTGGGGCACAGGCCACCACAGCGACTGCATCCATCCAGCCCAGGCACGGTGTTGTCCAGCCTGGTGAGGGTCCTGGGTGACCTGGGCTGATTGCACCATCTGGTTCTTATAGGTCCTGAGGTTTTTGGTTTGTCCCTGCTACTCCAGGATAGTCGTCTCTGTGACCTAGGCCCTGTGGGAGGGTGGTGGCCCGGTCCAGTGCCTGGCTCAATCCCTGTGTGACACATGTACCTGTTTATAGCTGATTTTTTTTTTTTGGTGAGGAAGGATGACCCTGACCTAACATCTGTTGCCAGTCTTCCTTTTTTCCCTTGAGGAAGATTGGCCCTGAGCTGACATCTGTGCCCGTCTTCCTCTATTTTGTATGTGGGACGCCACCACAGTATGGCTTGATGAGCGGTGCATACGTCCCCACCCTGAATCTGAAGCCGCGAACATCCAGGCCACAGAAGCAGAGAGCGTCAACTTAACCACTGTGTCACTGGGCTGGCCCCTAGAGCTGATTTTTATACCTCAGTTTTGAAATACTCCTTTTCATGAAACCATAGAAAATGGAAACAGGAATGAGGAGAGAATGGGCACTTCCTGTGTTTGAACGCTGCACGGATTTTAACAGTGAATGTGCCTGCTGCTGTGGAGCCTTCCTTAGTAAATCAAGAGGAGAAGCAGGATGGCAGGGTGTCCAGGATGGCCTCAGATCCACACAAGGGACCCTGAGGAGAAAGCACAGGGAGCGTGGGCAGCACCACTGGGTGCTGACGGGGACCCAGCCCCCCCGAGAGAAGCCTGTGAAAGGTCCCTGCAGGGACAGGCCACTGCGGCCCTCAGCTGTGATTGTCAGGATCCCAGAACCAGAGGGCCTGGCCAGCCTGGACGTGAGGGAGCTCTGGGGGCCCAGCGTGGTTGAGTCGCACCCTTGCATCTGGTCTCCTTACGGGATGTGTGCACCTCACGACGGTAACTGAGAAAACCCACCAGCTAATGGCCCGGCACGGGGAAATTGCAGACATTCGAGCCACGGCGGGGAGCACACGGACACACTTCGGAAGATGCTGGACCCTGTGGCTTCTCTTATTGAGGCCATGCTCTCGGCTGGGGCTTTGGGCTTGGCTGGGGCTCTTGCCCTCCTTCTGAGTAACTCCTGGGGCAAGGTTGGTGCTGATGTGGCCACATGTGGAACAAGCCTCGTTGTGGCTCCACACCGTTTTAGAACCTGCCGAGAAGAGGCCCAGAGTCTGTTTTTCCAAAATTCCCACAAGCTGACTCTCCAGTGCCAGGCCAGGCACTGTCTTGGGGCTGGCAGGGAAGGAACTTCCCTCCGCTCCTCTCCTTCCTCCTTGAGAGTCTCCTCTCCTGACTCAGGGTATGTTCCCGTCCGAGGCTTGGGGCTCAGACGCTCCTCCCATCCATCTCCACGCTGCCCCCTCAGCTCGTCAGCCAATGACTCCCATCAGTGTCCTACCCGCATCCCAGGTGTGTCTGTTCGTTAAGCTCAGGACCACATTCGCTGCTTCTCCATCCTCAGAAGTCGTTGTCCCTTGTCCATGAATTTCTCTGGGCTCCTCACTGTGGGGTCCCTCTGTCCATCACTCACAAGATCTGTCTCTTGTCTCTATTTCCCTCCAGAGTCCCTGTGCTGTCCCCTGCCAGGCCTTCGCCATCTTTTGCATCCGGCTCCAAGATGTTCTCTCGGAGTCCTCCCTGTAGCATCTCCTTCTTCGTGTCTCCACTGGCTCCCTTTACATCCTCTTTGTCTGACAAATCACCTCCATCTGGCCTCCCTGACTTCTGCAGACTCGCAGCTCCGGGCATTCTTGGAATTGTGGTGGCATTGTTTTCCCCTCAGCCCAGCGAGCCCCACATTTGTGCCATCAGGGTATCTGCCTGTGTCATTGCCCCAGCCTAGGGCATCCCCCACCCTGCCTGCCCGTGTTCTATCCCTGAGGTCTGGGTCCACTCCCAACTCTAGTGGAACCTCCCCTGATGGCTCACTTCCCTCTCACTCCGTCCTCTGAGCTCTGCCATGTTCAAGGCTCAGCTTGTACCATCGAACATTCACTTACGTATCAGCTGCCACTGCTCCCTCTCACTCACTGCATTTTCATCTTGTCTTTCCAACTAGACCAGACCCTAAGCTCCCTGAGGAAAGGAGTTCAGTATTTCCAATATTCCCAGAAGTTGTGGGAAAGCGTAATACGCCAATTAACAGAGTTGCCAACAATCTGTGGGAACGAGTCATTGATTGAGGTGCTGGACCCGTGTTCAGTCCTCTCGTCAGTGTACTGAGGAGAGGAAACACACATCTTGTGTGGTATCTCCAGGGGCACCCAGCAGACCCCGAAGCCTGTGGTGGGAATTTAATGGCACGGTCCCAGTGGAGAGGGTGCAGGGTTAAACTGGGGTTACTGGTTGCCTGTAGATTGTAAAGCTCCTTTCTTCCTAGAAGCTGAGACTCTGGATTGGTGTTGGGCCAAATCGTTCTCCTGAGAAGGTGATGGTGGCACTTCCTGGTCCACTTGCAAAGAGAAGCACAAGTCCTCGTCGTTATGGACAGTCTCATCCTCACTTCCCCCAACATGGGGCCCCTGCTCCCCCAATGCCGCTGCGTCTGCCCCTCTGTCCTGTCACTCCTGGTGTTATCTCTCACTCCTCATAGCTCCCTTTAATTGACTGGCCTCTTGCTCTCCATGAGTCACGTTCCTGCCCTCGGCCCTGGGCTGGGGCAGAGGCTGTGCTTTTTGTGGTTTTCTACGTGAAATGCACCCTCTATGATCTTCTGTAAATATAAATAATTAGTGTAAAGACAGTTGGAAACACTTAATTGAAAAATGCAAATGAGATTAATGGTATTGTCCGAGTTACCAACGATTTTTAAAACATTTTATCTAGGCAATATTCTATTTTCAGCAAACGGGAAGGTTAATCATGGCTGTGTCACTACAAGAGCCTCCTCCTGAGGTCTCGGGCCTGAGGCGGGAAAGTAGGTCACCCCAAATCTAACACAATGATTTTGCAAGAGGCCAGGAATGGAAAAATCCAAGTAACGTTCTAATCCAAATGTCTTGTATTCTTGGGTGAAAAAATGGTTTCATAAAAAGAGACCAGGAGAGGCTATTGAGTCATTACTCACTTCTTTTGTTCAACGTATATTTATTGAGTATTGTGTTGTGTCAGGCTCTGTGCAGGCATATGTGCACCAAACGGGACCCTGGCTCTGAGAAAATCGTGCTGTGATCGGGGAGACGGTGCAGAAAGGGAACAAAGGGAGAAAATAAACATTGTGTTAAAGGGGAACGATGAAAGAAATGGTGGGAGCCAAGAAGATGAAAAATGGACTCTAAGGAGGGATGGAGGACTGGCGTCTGGGGTTCAGAACGGGCTCTGGATGGACATAGAATTGGCTGGTGAGGGGAGGCAAGGTTGGAATGGGTGCCCAGGGCAGAGGAGGTCCATGCAGGGGGAAGGATGAAGGCTGGAGGCGGCTCATGCAGAGGAAGCTAGGTCCACAGTCAGGAAAGAATCTTGGGCAGCCAGGGGAACCTGCGCTTCTGGGTACTTCCATCAGCTCGTGCCCTCCTTCTAAACGGGTATCATGGTCTCATGTTTACATGCAGGGCCCCACGCACAGCCAACGGCCTCGAGGCTGTGTTTACCGTGACTGTTCGGATGCAGAACAGGAGTTGCCAGTGCCACCGTCCCCGGAATAGCCTCTTGGGCTCAGCGACGGGCTAAATCTGGCAGCCTATTTGGGTTGCCATCGCTCCTGGAAGAGCCACACAAACATGCTTTACTTTTACATATTCAACAGAGAAAGAAGTCAGGACACTTCCGGGAGACTGGCTGGTGCGCCACAGTTGGTTTTGGTCAACACCAGACCTTTAACTCATCTCAAGACCAAGAAGCATCCGCAGTCGATGCTCCAGCATTTACACTGACGAGAGGACTGAACACAAGTCCAGCACCTCAATCAATGACTCGTTCCCACAGATTGTTGGCAACTCTGTTAATTGGCGTATTACGCTTTCCCACAACTTCTGGGAATATTGGAAATACTGAACTCTTACCACATAGCTATTTTAAGGTGTGTAATTAACTGAAAATACTACATAATACAAGTAAACATTTAAGTCTGGGGACTTTCTGTGAACATCGAGGATTTCGGGGTACTCACTGCAAAATCTGTTTACAGTTCCTGGGACAATTTAAGTTCCATTTTCCTTCCTGGGTGACACGCGAGTCCTTAGGGATCATTCACTTCCAAGTTCAGACCCTCTTATTTCTAAAGTGCCACCTCCTGGTGAGTCTCAGAGGCTCCCAGAGAAGCTCTTTTTGCTTGGTCATCAATGGAAAGCCTCCACCCTTCTGCCGGCCTTCACCCCACCCCAAATTCTCATCACTCCACTCCCAGGAGGCCCCTTGCTGGGCGTCCCCTCCCACCTACTTACTGTCTGAGACCTGAACGCCTATCGGGTCTCCATCTTGTTTCTCCTTTCTCATTGTGGCTTTTTTCCAGTGGTTTCTACTGGGGCCCTGGTTTCAGTTACTCCTCCCAGGGCCATGTTGCCTAATGCAGTTCTCCACTCCTGGCTACTTCTGAGAGCACAACACTGTCCTGAGGAGATTAGTTACTAATGTCTATTATGCATTGGGGGTGGACCCCATGCCTGGTGGTCAAGTGCCAGGTGCCAGGGCCAGACCCAGCCCTGGGCCCTAGCTCCTCCCTCGAGGGTGGCCTGACTTGGCACTTTACCTCAGCAAGCGTCCATCTGCCCACCTGTGGAATGAGGAGATGACAGGAGCTGCCTCTCGGGCTCTTGAGGATCAAATGCGTTATCGTGTAAAATGCTTTCGACTGTGCTTGGCCCACAGCGCCTGTCAGGTCTTACTATCCAGGTAACCCAAAATGCCAAATGAGCAAACCTCACTGCAATCGGTGTTTTCAATCCACTAATTAATCCAGTAAACACTGGTTTGTCGCTTTTATGTGCCAGACGCAGTGGTGGGTGCATATGACACCAGCAGCGTCTGCTCCTGTTCTGTGGCGCAGGGTCAAAGGGACGAGGGAGGAGAGGCATTAACGGCGTAGAGGGTTGGCGTCGTCGAGAGGCTGGCATGTGTTCCAGGGCAGTCCTCTCAGATTATGTCAAAGGGTCAGCGTGGGAAGGACCTTCCCTCTTCTGAGCTTCCACGGGACCCCTCTCTGCTCTGTGACAAACCTCGCTGCACCCACCGAGGTTTGCATTTTCCTCCTGAATCAACCCAGAGAATTCTGTGGCCTTATATTGAGCTATATGATTCTTATCTCATTTAAGGTTTATTCTCTGGGAGTAAACCTCTTCTTTGCACAAGCCCTTAACCAGACAACGGCAGGCTGCCGACACACAGGATGGACGGCCATCCTGGCTTCCTCATGATGCTCTTGGTCCCAGACAACTGCCCCGTCCTAGAAATTCATAATCAGAAAACCTGTAAAACAGATGTGCTACATCAGATGGCCCACCCCAAACAGTTTCTGTCAAACATCCATGACACAAGCACCCTTTTTGCATGACATTGGTGCTACATCATTGACCTCTTCACAGGCCGACTGTCCACACTTGTAACAAATGTGCCTCCTCTGGGGCCTGACGGTTCCTCCGTCCACTGGGAACAGCCTGGAGGTGGAGGAAGCGCCTGCTCAGCTTGGGGGGGCCAGTCGTCCTGTTTGCAGATAGCCTGATGCTCCCGATGTTCCACAGGCTTTGTACGTGCTCTGTAGGCACACGTCTATATAAGTAGATGGTGAAGATGGAATTTAACTGTAAAGCAAACAGACCTATTGGCCTAATGACTGGAAAAGGGAGGGAGAGAGTTCGATAAAGGTGTTAAAAGCAACGACACCCATGAGACATACCTTGGCGGCGAGGCCCATCTCCCAGGGCACGGCTTCAGGGGCACTGCCCGGGAACCCAGGCTGGTCTTCGAGTCTGGCTGTCACCCTTGGTGCCTCGTGGGTGAGTTACTTACCTCTCTGCTTCTTCATCGGGCAAACAGAGAGAGAAATTATTCTATTTCATAGGGATGTTGGCAAGGTCGATGCGTGGCCTCCGTGAAGCCATAACACACGTTGCTCCTACAGCTGCTGGTCTTCAGGAGGTCTCTGTCTGACTCAGTGTACAGTCTGAGCATCGACGGTGAATTCTTGTCAGCTCCTCTTTCTCTGAAAGTATCTGCTTGTCTCAACCCCAGCGTTACGACACTTGTCCATCGTTAGCTGCTCCTGACAGCTCCAGTTCGGGCTTTTATTCAGAGAAGGACATAACCCAGGGTTCTGTGCCTGTCACAGGGTGTGGGCTGAGACGTGAGTGCAGGCGGGTGGCTGGGGTCCCAGCAGGCAGTGCCATTTTCTCTGACCTTTACATAGTTTCTTCTACTCCAGGGTCCAAGGGACTGTAGGTGTCAGGCCCCTGCGCTCTCTTGGGAGGACAGAGCAGGAGGCTTCAGCTCACCAGGGTCCCTCATGGGCAGTGCTGCAGGCACGAAGCTTCGTGAGGCCTGAGCTCCTGGAGGCAAAGCCACCAGCTTTCGGGGACACCAATGGTTCTGAGCCACCTCTGAGCGGGGAGCACTGCAGGCCTCTGGTACAAAGATGCTGCGTGATTCCAGGAGGTCGTGCTGCTTCTTGTAGAGCGCTGTCACTCTGGAGATGGCTAACAGCCTGTCCACTCAGTGGTCGCAGAGTTCAGGTAGGAAGGCAACCCGGGGAGCCTAAGCTTTGTGGTCACACAGCCTCACGAAGCTCGCCCGGGAACTCGAGGTGTGAGCTGGGAAAACACAGGCTTCGCAGAGCCGTGGCTCTCGTTGGCAAACGTGGGACAGTTTTACGGGCTAGGGGGACCACACAGAGAGCAGGCCCTAGGTAGAAAGTGCCGCTTTACAGCACTGCTGGCTCAGGTTCTGCAAAGCTCCCACGTTGACCAAAGTGCAGGTTTTATATTTTTGTTTACATTTCTACCACTTCAAAACCGGACTCTCCTCACCTCACAGTCTGCTAGGAAACAGCAGTGGCTGCTGCCCTCTGGCCCGGAGGCGGTGCCAGTGTTGGCCCTGGGGAGCCTCTCCCCACGAAGCCCTATCCATGCGACATCCTCTCTCCAACAGGGGTGAGGGCTGCGCTTGGGAAACGCAAGCTTCCGCAGCGAGTGGAACCTGCCAGGCTAAGGCAGCTGCTGCTGCTCCTCCCACTGCTGCTCCTCCTGCTTCTCCTCCTGCAATGCTGCTCCTCCTGCAGTGCTGCTCCTCCTGCTGTGCTGCTCCTCCTGCTGTGCTGCTCCTCCTGCAGTGCTGCTCCTCCTGCAGTGCTGCTCCTCCTGCAGTGCTGCT
The DNA here is from genome assembly GCF_057802395.1 of Ceratotherium simum simum. Classification (NCBI taxonomy): domain Eukaryota; kingdom Metazoa; phylum Chordata; class Mammalia; order Perissodactyla; family Rhinocerotidae; genus Ceratotherium; species Ceratotherium simum. The sequence continues at coordinate 540,615 of NC_141937.1, forward strand.
CCTCCTGCAGTGCTGCTCCTCCTGCTGTTCCCCCTGCTGTGCTGCTCCTCCTGCAATGCTGCTCCTCCTGCAGTGCTGCTCCTCCTGCAGTGCTGCTCCTCTTTCTGTTCCTCCTGCTGTGCTGCTCCTCCTGCAATGCTGCTCCTCCTGCTGTGCTGCTCCTCCTGCTGTGCTGCTCCTCCTGCAGTGCTGCTCCTCCTGCAGTGCTGCTCCTCCTGCTGTTCCCCCTGCTGTGCTGCTCCTCCTGCAGTGCTGCTCCTCCTGCTGTGCTGCTCCTCCTGCAGTGCTGCTCCTCCTGCTGTTCCCCCTGCTGTGCTGCTCCTCCTGCAATGCTGCTCCTCCTGCTGTGCTGCTCCTCCTGCAGTGCTGCTCCTCTTGCTGTTCCTCCTGCTGTGCTGCTCCTCCTGCAATGCTGCTCCTCCTGCTGTGCTGCTCCTCCTGCTGTGCTGCTCCTCCTGCAGTGCTGCTCCTCCTGCAGTGCTGCTCCTCCTGCTGTTTCTCCTGCTGTGCAGCTCCACCTGCAGTGCTGCTCCTCTTGCTGTTCCTCCTGCAGTGCTGCTCCTCCTGCAATGCTGCTCCTCCTGCTGTGCTGCTCCTCCTGCTGTGCTGCTCCTCCTGCTGTTCCTCCTGCTGTGCTGCTCCTCCTGCAATGCTGCTCCTCCTGCTGTTCCTCCTGCTGTGCAGCTCCACCTGCAGTGCTGCTCTTCCTGCTGTGCTGCTCCTCCTGCAGTGCTGCTCCTCCTGCTGTTCCTCCTGCTGTGCAGCTCCACCTGCAGTGCTGCTCTTCCTGCTGTGCTGCTCCACCTGCAGTGCTGCTCCTCTTGCTGTTCCTCCTGCTGTGCTGCTCCTCCTGCAATGCTGCTCCTCCTGCTGTGCTGCTCCTCCTGCAGTGCTGCTCCTCCTGCAGTGCTGCTCCTCTTGCTGTTCCTCCTGCAGTGCTGCTCCTCCTGCAATGCTGCTCCTCCTGCTGTGCTGCTCCTCCTGCTGTGCTGCTCCTCCTGCTGTTCCTCCTGCTGTGCTGCTCCTCCTGCTGCTCCACCTGCTGTGCTGCTCCTCCTGCTGTGCTGCTCCTCCTGCTGCTCCTCCTGCTGTGCTGCTCCTCCTGCTGCTCCACCTGCAGTGCTGCTCCTCCTGCTGTGCTGCTCCTCCTGCTGTGCTGCTCCTCCTGCTGTGCTGCTCCTCCTGCTGCTCCTCCTGCTGTGCTGCTCCTCCTGCTGTGCTGCTCCTCCTGCTGTGCTGCTCCTCCTGCTGCTCCTCCTGCCCTTCCCAGTCACCTACCCCTCTTCCTCTCCTTTCCTCCTCCTCCCACTCCCTCTCCCCTCAGCCCCCTCCTTTCCCTCCTTCCCCTCCTCTTCCTTCCTCTTCCTCCTTCCCCCTCCTCCCTCCGCCTTCCCCTCATCCCCCTCCCCCTCCTGCTCCTGCCACTGGAGCACCAAGCACCGAGGACCAGCACTGGGGAAAGGCTGGGACAAGGGGAAGGTAGAGTCCCTGTGCTGGAAGAACAAACTCTGTGGATCTGTCTGGCCCAGGGGTCAGGAGGTCACTGTGGGTGGGAGCAGCTCGGGCAGCAGATTGGAGCCCCCTGCCCCTCCAGCATCATTTAGACAAGCAAGCAGATGGCAGGTGTCAGCGGGGACAAAGAACCATCTGTGCAGCGAGGCTGCCCCACCATTCTCTCACAGGCGACTTCAAGAAAGCTGCGACTTGAGATGGCTCTGCCCCATGGCCAGCAGGCCCTCCTTGGACTTCTAAAGATGAGGCAGCCGCTGTGGGTGTCCTCCACCCGGAGGCCACCAGGCTGGGCTTGGGCCGCAGGGCACTGGTCTGCCATGCTCACAACAGGAGCCTTGTTTGCTCTGAGGGTGTGTCCATGCAGGTGGGGTGGCCTTGGATTAGAAGGTTGATGGAACTTGTCCTCTAAGTGGCTCCCCTCCCTCCCCTCCCTCCTCTCTCCTCCCTCCCTCTCCCTTCTCCTTCTTTCCCCCTCACTCCTTCCTTCCTTCTCCCTCTCCCTCTCTCTCTCTGTCAGGATGCCTGTTATCCTTTCCTGGGGACATCCCCATGTGTCCTTGGAAGGCAGCCTAAGCAGGAGTGTGGTGGCTCTGCCCCAATTCACCCCAGCCCCTGGCCTGCAGGGCTGTTCCTGGGGCTCAAGCCTCAGGCAGGTCGACATTTACCCCAAGGGAATGGGGTTGTGTCCACGGGCCAGGCAGCCCTTGAAGAGGCAGCAGAGGCGCTCGAAGATTGTCCTGGACGTTCTATCTGGGGCCAGCCCTAGGGGACCCACTGCCTTCCCATGTGGCATCTGGACTAGCTGTAGTTGAGGGAAGGCACCACCCAGGCTACTCCTCGGCCAGAGGTCCTGTCATCACTCAGGCTCTGGAGACACCACGGCAGCGCCAGGCGTCAGGTCACAGAGCTGTCCCTAACCAGTCCCCTGTGCCTCAACTCTGAAAGGAGCCCCCAGTTCTCTGGGCGTCCTCCCCACTCGCAGCCCTGTGTCACAAGACGCTGGCCCCAGGTCTCCATGGCCTCCGCTTTCCCTCCCCCCGAGCTGCCTCTGTGACGCTTACCAGCACCAGTGAGGAAGGACCACCGCGCATTTCAATCTCCTGCCGGTCGATATTCACGCAAAATACAACAAAAACCAGTTACTACAGAAATAAAATAAAAAAATAAAGATGTAAACAATACAAGTCCCCAATTTTATTATTATATTCAACAGACAAGAAATTGTGTTTCCAACAGTAAAATCAAACAGAAGTAAACTAGAAAAATAGAAAAGAATTCGCAGAAACTCCACACATTGTTTGTAGACAGGTGCATGTACAGGTGACCGTGTAGAGAATTCTTCTCACACTCAACTCTGTCACTCCACAATTGTAACTAAACAGAACAAGACGAGGGAAATGGCAGTTTCTGATTGCATGCCCATATGTGCTCAACTGCACAGTGTGTGTTAAAAGTTAGCATTTTCGTGGGACAAATGAGGTTGCTTTTTGCTTCTCTCTCTGGTTTGGGTTATGGTGATGACACACTGCTGGTGGGGATAAAGGACATCCAATGATTGTATGTTTGCTTTAATAACAGTCATAGTAGAGAAAACAAGCTCTTAAATAAGTTGATGGAATAGAAGGAGAGATTTTTAAAACAATTCCAGCCAGCCAGGATATTCACATTTAACTTTTATCTAAAAATGAAGCAATAAATGTTCAGTTTTCAAAATTGATCGCAATCCTTCATCAGACACCAGTCCCAACAATTTATATTCAAGTTACGGTGAAGTCTAAATTAACTGACAAGGAAAGAGAGGGGTCCCAGACTTCATGAACTTTAGGATTACAGTTGGGGTCGCATGTGGTGGTCCTGCTGTGTGAGGTCCCTTGCCAGCCCGCATCCCCGTGCCGTCCCCGCGGGTGTGAGGGCACCCGGGATCCAGAGGCACGCATGCGTGTGAGGCCTGGGGCTGCAGCGATGGAGACAGTGGTCAGCATCCTTTGTGCCCGCTCCTGCCTGCACCCACCTCCTTGGGCACTGGGGGCGACGCTCTGAGAAGCTCCTGCTAAGGAGAGAGGGGATGGAGGCAGCCCCTCACGTGCCCTTCTCTGCCCGCTCTCATTCCCCTGTTAGCCCTGCCGGGACTACGAAACTGGAGGAAGCAGGGCAGAGACCACCCATCTTTCCACCCTCTTGGATTCTTCAGCAAGGCTGGCCCCTGGGTGTGACTCACTCACAGGGCCGGCCTCTGGGCCTCAGTTTCCTCATCTCTAAGATGGGCGTGACCACCCAGACTTCAGGGCCACTGGAAGACTGAGCAGGGCAATGCAGGGCGAGCAGGGCTGGCCGGGTGCTGCTGAGAGTCGGGGGGCTTCTGCACCACCCCGGCCGTGAAGGGACCCCTGAAGTGGGGGCTGTGGGGACTAAAGTTCCGACGGTGCTTCTGGGGCCCTTCCTCCAGCAGCCCTGACTCAGGATGTCGGAGCAGAAGTGTGGCGGCCGCGCTCTGCTGCCGGCCTGTCCGCGTTCTCCCCTCGAGGCATCTTCTTGTCACTCAGGACGAGTGTTTTCTAAGTGTCTTCATGGAAATTTATGAGAGAATTTATTTCAAAACAGGAAATTGGGCTTTGTTTTCTCTTTAGAATAAGCCAGATCAAACTCCAAAATATTCCTGACTAGTCCAGGATTCAAAACCCAGGAGGTTTTGTCAATTCTAAAATAGTCCCAAAGTATTTTCTCAAAGGGAGTCATGAGAAACGGGACCAGCCAACTGAGGTAGGATGGAGAACCACCCACCTTTCACCCTTGAACCCTGGCCAGAAAAAACGAAACCAACAAACCACTTTTGAGGTTGGAGGAGTTTTCCGATTTATTTTGTTCTGGGAGTTTGTCTGTGGGTCTGGCCTCGGCCGGTCTGACCCCAGGCATCCCTGAAGGAGCAGGCAGCGCTCCGGGCGTCCGGGAGGCTGCTCCTGCAGCCAGCGGCCACCCCTCACTCCTCCCTGATTTCTTCTCACAGATCCTCCTAATTCTCAGCCCTCCACATCCACGCTTATTTCTTCCTCCTCCCTCCTCTCACTCTCTCTCTGGGAAGATGGAGATAACACATTATGGCCTGGATGCCAGGAGGTCCCGCTACAGGGCAGGACACCAGACCACTGGTTCGGACAGACCTCCATGCTGATGTCCATAGGACACAGTGGGGCACTTCCCACAGGAACTCCCCCTCACGTGTCTCCCAAGGGACATCTCCTGCCTTTGCCCTCAGAGCTGGAGGTGGCTCCAGAGAAAACAACCTGGCTTGACGAACTAGGCTGATCACTAAGAGACATTAATAACCGTCTAGATGTCTACGACTGTCTCAGGTTTCTGTATGTGTGTGTGCCCCAGGATGCATCTGTGTGTGGTGTGTGTAAACATGTGTGTGTTTAAATGTGTGTTATGTGTAAATGTGTGTTATATGTGGCACGTGTAAATGTGTGTTGTATGTGGTGTGTGTATAAATATGTGTGCTGTGTGTCATGTGTGTAAATGTATGTAGTGAGTAGGGTGTGATTTGTGTGTGTTTGGGGGGTTCTGTGGTGTGTGATGTGAGAATCAGGCTGTGAAGTGGGAAGTCCATGAAAGGCGTCAGGAGATGGAGGGGAGTCGTGTTTTAGAGGCCATCTGAGGCATTCTTCTTGAGATTCTAAAACACATTCCTTTTGTGTTAGACATTTGATCTCCAACAAAGATGGACCAGGGGACGGGATGGTCAAGGCATGCCCTGTCCTCCCTCCTCAGGGATTCCTTGAGTCTGCTGGGTCTTATTTCTGAGTCCACTACCAAAGGGCACTGACCATCACTGGTGTTCTATGTAAAGATGCTCTGAGTGGGGCCTGGGCCTTCCCAGACTGCCCACGTGGCCACTCAAAGAGTACCAACAGCCCTGGGAGGCCAGGCGGAGCTGAGCTGGAGAAGGAGCCGGATGTCAATTCCCACCGCTGCTCCTCCAAAGAGACATGCAAGTTTCCAACGCATGTGCTGCATTTCAATTTAGTATGATAGCTATTATTCTGCTAAATTAATACTAATTGCTTATAAGAAACACATTTTTTGATGTTTTTCTCTGCAAAAGATATATATCTAGTTACACAGTGGTCAGTCCTCAATAAATATATTTTTAATAACCAATTGGTCTTCATTGAACAATGCCTTAACAGGCCTTTTAAAACTAAATGAAAAGCACGTTTAGGAGATGCCACTGAAATGGTACCAGATCAGCATGTGGGGCTCCCGCTTCTCCCACATAGCTGGGTTCCTACAAGGCTGACTTGATGCCATGTTGATCTCAAAGCTGTGAAAAGGGGCCCCAAGCCGCTAATGGGAACGATAAGCACAGCTGTTACCTGGAGGACAGCAGCATGGCTGGTGGCATCAAGCTTCACGCACAATCATCTTCTGAGAACCACATGACAAAGAGACTCCCAACAAGGGAGGAAAGGAAGGTGCACTTGCTTGTAGGAGTTCCCTCCATTTCGCTCCCAATTCTTCATGTTCCTATGAATATTTTAATGCCCCTGCATTCCAGGCCCTACTCTGGGTGTGAGGAAAAATGGGTCCCAAGACCAACAAGGCCCAGCTTCCATGGAGGTCCTACATGAGGGGGACAAACAGACAGACAGGCTTGTGGATGCAATCCTGGGGGGAGGCGTGCTCTAAGAAAACAAAGCAAGGTGAGGGCGTGGACACGGCTTTTTTAATATGATATTCTTATTAAAGACCTCTCCACGAAAGGAAAGTTTGATCAAGACTTGAGTGGAGTAAGGGAGCAGGCCCAGCGAAGGTCTGCATAAGGAATTCTCCCAGCAGAGAAGAGAGCGAGTATAAGATCCCTGAGATGGGATGAGCCAGATTATGCTCCCCAATGGCAGGGCCAGGCAGCCTAGAGCAGAGTGCGTGAAGAAGGGAGGAGAGGAGCTGAGTTTGAGACCGGATGGGAGCCGAGCATGTGGAGCTTGTGTGAGCATGATGTAGACAGCTTCACTTTAAAGGTAGGAATTGATTACAAGATCTTTTACAACAGCTTATTGAGGTATAATTCACATACCATGCAATCCGCCCATTTAAAGTATATAAGTCAATGGTTTCCAGTATATTCAAAGAGTTGTGAAACCATCCCTGCAACCTAATTTTAGAAGTGTTTCATCATCCTTAGAAGAAACCCTGTACCTATTACCCATCACTCCCCATTTCCTCCCAAACCGCAGCCCTAGAGAATGAGAAGTCTATTTTCTGTGTCTATGGATTTTCATATTCTACACATTTTATACAGATGGAACCATATAATACATGGCCTTTGTGACTGGCTTCTCTCACTTAGTGTGATGTTTTCAGGGTTCACCTGTGTTGCATGTTGTAACCCGTATCAGCACTTCATTTCTTTTATTGACATACAAATTCCATTGTTTGGATATAGTTTATTTACCCATTCATCAGTTGATGGCCATTCGGGTTCTTTCCACTTTTTAACTGTTGTAAATAATGTGCTAACGTTGCTAATGATGCTGCATTTGAGTATATGTTTTTGTGCAGATGTGCATTTTCATTTCTCTTGGGTATATATGTGCAAGCGGAATTTCTGGGTCACTGGTAACTCTACATTTTGACTTTGAGAAGCTGCAAGGCTGTTATGATAGGGTTTTAAGCAGGGGTATAATGTGGTTCGATTTGCAGTCTTTTTAAACAAGCACCATGGATTCTGTGTGTAGGAATCTAGATTGGGCATGGCAACGAACAGTTTATTTCTGCTCTATCATGTCTGAGAATGTCCCCTTAGCTGAGAAGACTCAATGGATAATGGTTGGAATTATCTGAAGGTTTCCCCATTCATAAGTCCAGGCCTGTCTGGAGTGACTCAGAGTCCTGGCTCAGCTGGGCTGTTCTCTGGAGCGCCTGCACAAGGGATCTCTGTGTGGTTTGGCTTCCTCACAACATGGTGGCCTTGGGCTGCTTGGACTTCTGACATAGTGGCTTGAGGCTCCCAGAGTCAGTCTTCCCTGATTTATGTTTTTTAAAGTGCACTCAGGGTGGTGTGCTGAGAATAGAGCGCAGAGGGTATGTAGGAAGACAAAGGACCAGGCAGCCAATGGTAGGGTGGAAGCTGTGGAAAGGGTGAGAAGTCAGAGGAGTTGGGATCTAATCTGAAGGCAGAGCCAGCAGGTCAGCTCATGGATTACACGTAGAACATGAGGGACAGAGAGGAGTCTGGTTGAATCTTAGGCTTGGGGCACCAACAAATGGGTGCGTATTGGCATTTTCTGTTAACTGAGATGGGAATGTTTGAGGAAATAGGATTGGGAGCAGGACTGAGGTAGACGCCACCTGAGAAACTAGAAGAAGAGAAAGTTAAATCCACAGGAGGCAGAACAAATAGATAATGAAGACAAGAGCAGAAATAAGTCAAATTGAAAGACAAAAAATATTAGATAAAACCAATAATCCCCAAAGACGGTTATTCAAAAGGATCAGTAAACTTGGTTAACCTCTGTCAGACTAACCAGTGACAAAAGAGAGAAGACACAACCACCAACACCAGGAATGACAAAGGAGACATCATTACAGATGCCACAGTCAGGGAAAGGGCAATAAGGGAAAATTACGAGCAACTCAATATTAGACAAGGTAAATCTCAAAGCAAAAAATATTACCTGGGATAAAGATGCCAATAAATTTATTGAATCAATGAATTCAACAACATAGTGGAAATGGACAAATTCCTTGAAAGACACAAGCTACAAAACCTCATTCAAAAAGAAATAGATAGCATGAATAGTCTTATATCTACTAAGGAAATTAAATCTGTAATTAAAAACCTCCCACAAAGAAAACTCCAGGCCCCTAGATGGCTTCACTGGTGAATTTTTCCAAACATTTAAGGAATTCTGCAAATTCTACACAAACTCTCCCAGAAAATTGAAGTGGAGGATATACTTCCCAACTTATTCTATGAGGGTAGCATTACTCTGATGCCAAAACTAGACAAGGATATTATAAAAACATAAAACAGTACATCCAAATCCTTCATTAACATAGATGCAAAATTCTTAACAAAATTTTATAAAATCAAACCTAATAAAATGTAAGAATGATAATATATTATGACCAAGTGAGGTTTATCTCAGGAATGCAAGGTTGATTTAATCAAGATTAATCAGTGTAATTCACCACTTTAAAAATTAAAAAGGAAAAAGAATATGATCATCTCAATGGGTGTGGGAAAAGCATTTGAAGAACTCCAACATCTATTCCTGATAAAAATAGTCAGCAACAGGTAAACGGCATCTATGAAAATCCTACAGGTGATGACATACTTAATCATAAAGACTAAATGTTTTCCCCCTAAGATCAGAACAAGGCTAGAATGTCCACTCTCATCACTGCTACCCAATGTTGTTCTAGAGGTTCTAGCCTGTGCAAGATGGCAAGAAAAAGAAATAAAGGCATCCAAGTTGAATAAGATAAAGTAAAACTGTTTTTATTTGTCAGGGTCATGATTGTCTATGTAGAAAATCTGAGGAAATCTACAAAAAGCTATTAGAACAAATAAAGGAGTTTGTAAAGTTTTCAGGATAAAAAACCAATATCTAAAACTCAATTTTATTTCCATGTATTTGCAAGAAGTGATTAGAAATTTAAATTTAAAGCACAATATCATTTACAACAGCATAAAATGCAAAATGCTTACGGGTAAATCTGACAAAAGATGTGAAAGATGGATACAATGAAAAATGACAAAACATAGCTGAGAAAAATTGAAGATATTCTAAACAAATGGAGAGATATATTGTGTTCATGGGTCAGAAGACTCAATTGTCCTCAAATTGATTTATAGATTAAATGAAACCCATAATGAGATCTCAGCAGGCTTTTTTCTAAAAAATGACACTCTGATCCTAAAAGTCACATGGAAATGCAAAGGGCCTAGAACAATCAAAATAACTTTGGAAAAAAAGAAAGAAACTGGAGGACTCCTATGACCCAGTTTTAAGGCCTACACTGATAAATAAGCCAATTGATTTTGGACAAAGTTGCAAAAACATTTCGATGGAGAAAAGATAGTCTTGTCAACAAAAGATGCTGGAAAAATCAGATATCCATATTTGAAAAATGAACTTCAGTCTAATACCTTGCTCATAAATGAACTCAAAATGGATCAAAGACCTAAATGTATACCTAAAACTACAGAAATTCTAGAAGAAAACATAGGAGAAAATTCTGTGACCTTAGGTAAAGATTTCTTAGATACAACGTCGGAAACATGACTCATAAATGAAAAAAATGATCAGTTGGAGTTCATCAAGTTAAAACTTCTGCTCTGTGAAAAACACCATCAAGAAAACGAAAAAATAAGCTCCAAACTGGGAGAAAATATCTACAAATCACAGATTTGATGAAAACCTTGTGTAAAGAACATATAAAAAAATGTACAACTCAACACTCAATTAGAAGAAAACAAACAGCCCAATAAAATTAGCCAAAATATTTGAACAGACACATCATCAAAGAAGATATAAAAATGTCAAAGAAGCATATAACAAGATGCCCAGCATCATTGGTCGTTATGGAAATGAAATTAAAACCACATGTGACACGACAGCCCGTGTTAGAACAGCTAAAATGAGAGATGACCACACCAAGTGTGGATGAGGACCCGAGGAACCTCAGAGGGGATCACAAAGTGAAACAAACACTTTGGAAAAATTTTATCAGTGTCTTAAAAAGTTAGACATGTGCCTCTCATATGACCCAGCCATTTCACTTTTAGATATTTACCCAAGAGAAATTACAGTGTATAAAAAGATCTGTACACAAATGATGACAGCAACTTCATTTGCAACAGCTAAACTGAAATGGCTCAGATGTCCATCAACAGGCCATGGATAGACAAATGGTGGTTCATCCACACAAGGGAATTCCACTCAGTGTACACGGGAATCAACCATTGATGCACAGGACAACACGGATGCGTCTCGGAACACTTATGCCAGGGGAAAGGAATCAGAGAAAATAGTGCACACTGTCTGATCCCACTGACATAAAATTCCATGAAATGCAAACTAATTTATACTGGCAGGAAGTAGATGGGTGGTTGCCTGGGATGGAGTGTGTGGGGGAAGAGGGCAAGATGGAGATATTAAAAAGGGAAACTTTTGTGGGTAATGAGCATGTTCAATTTCTTGATTGTGATGACAGATTCGTAGATATAGACATCTGTCAAAACTCATTGAATTTTATACTTTAAATATGTCTGGCTTATCGGATGTCATGTTAAACTTCAATAAAGCTGCTTTATAAAATGAAGATCATGAAACTGAGGCTCAGAGAGTTTGAGCCACTTGCTAAAAGTCACACAGCAAGCACGTGGAGGAGCAGCTCACACTTGAACACGATGAGTGAAATCCAGACGGCCTTAGTCCAGCCTCTTTCCTCCATACTGTCCTGCCCAAGCTGGTTGCAACTGGTCATGGAGCTTCTAAACCCCCATGAGATCCAGGAATTAAGCAAGCTCCAGAAAATAATCCTCAGATTTGCTGTAGCACTCACCTCAGCCCTCGTCGCTGTGTCTGGGCCGCACCTGGGTTCCCTCCGTGGGGTCCACCGTGGGCCAATCTGCAGAGGGAAACCTCACAGACAGCATCCCCGGGTGGGGCAGAACCGGGGCCCACAATACCTCAATGCCGCTGATGAGCAGGGCCTCCTCGGGGGGTCCAAGCGGCCGTGAAATAGGAAACCGTTCCAGGGCTTCCCTTGGAGGTCACAGAGTACCCAGGGCTGTGTCAGTCCCCCACGGCTGCCGTAACAAATGTCACACACCAGGCCGCTACAACAACAGGAATTTATTCTCTCACAGTTCAGGAGGCCAGGTCTGGGATCAGGCCAGGTCTGTCGCTGGGAGAGAATCTGCTCCACACCCTCTGCTGGGCTTCTGGCCATTGCCTGCGATCGTGTTGTCTTGGGCCTGTAGCTGTGTGTCTTGGCCTCTGTTCTGTTGTCACCCGGCTCCTCCCCGTGTCTCTATGTCTCCTCCCTTCTTATAAGGACATCGGACATTGGATCAGGGTCCACCTACTGCAGCATGACCTCATCTTGACTAACTACATCCACACAACCTTATTTACACATAAGGCCACATGCTGCGGTTCTGGGGCACTGTCCTCGGAGAGTGACTAGCAGGATACAAAGCCTGGCCTTGGGATGGGTCCCAGCATCGTCTGGGGCCACACATCACAGTGTGGGCTTTGCCTGGGTGGGTCAGGGCCAAGAGGATGGTCAGACTGAGCCTGCCCCTCGGGTACGGCATGTGATGCGCTGAGGCAGTTTCTCCCCTCACACCCCCCAGCTCGGGTCTGGTTTCCATTCCCAGGGCCAGAGCTCCCAATGGTGGCCTCTTTGTTTGCCATAGGGGGTGGAGGTGGTGCACAGGATGTGTCCTCAGGGAAAACAAATGCTTCCATGCTGGCAAAGAGCTTCAGAGCCATAAGAGAAAATGGATTAGCCAGCACCGCGGGCTCTGATGCGCTTCGTGCTAATGTGCGTCTGCAACCTCATTCATGGAAATGACGTCTGAACGAGGCTTTCCCATTTCCAAATGGTCCTCTGCCTAGACACAAATCATGCTGGCAGAGGGACGCCTTCAGCTGAGATGAACTATGGCTCCTGGACGTTCTCAAGGTCACAGGCTGCAGGAAATGCCTTCCTGGGTGCAGGTCCCCAAGCTTCGTTAACGAAGACTTGTCAGGTGTTGTCCTTCATGGGGCCAGTGGTGGCGCCCAGCAGTGGGGCGTTTAGTTGGAGTCAAGATGAGAGCCGCCCGGGGAGGGGAGGCCGCTGTTTAAGGGCTGGGTCACTGGGGTTGCCCCTCAGCCTCCATTGGGCCATTGGTCTCAGCCTGACCGTGTCCTTTCCTCGCGTGCACAGTGGTCAGTCCACTCACATGGCCCTCGGCCCGACGGGAGAAGTGGCTAGTGCAGAACAGCAGACCCGTGTGCACTGAGGGAGACCTTGTGTGATAAAGATCCCTTGGATGCACAGCGGAGGGTTTAGGGTCAAATGGAAGAGTCTCCTGTCTGTGACGTCCCAGACAAGTGCGGGTGTCAGGAGTCTGAGGAGATTTCAGCCCAATCTTCTCAGAGGGGCCCCGGACCACTTCATACGCCTGGCGGGAAGTCACCCTACCGAGTGTTGTCCGTGTGTGTCCAGGGGGAGAAGGGGCTGCTCCTCGTGGAAGCTGCGCACACCCAGAGCGACGGGACTGCAGGCCCGAGCACCAAGAGCATGGAGCGGAGAGGAGGTGCACTGTCTTTGACCTCACCTGGGCTTCCGAGGGGACGCGGACATCACGAGGCCCCGAGGCCCTGGCCGCCCCCCCAGCCCCAGGCCTGGCGCTCCATCTGTGAACCTCCTCCTAGTCCTGTGATGCGGTCCCTGTGCCCTCACATAGAGCTAGGGAGGTGGGTGTGGCCGGCCTGTGGGCCTGACTGGGATACGGCTGTTGGGATGGAGGACTGTGTAGGACTGTGGGGGGGTGGGGGGGGCCCTGCTTGCAGATTCAGGTTTTGGTGGGACCTTGGGGGTTAACCAACTCAGTGTTAATACAGTGACCTCCACGTGCCCTGGCAAATCACACTCCACCAGACCTCAGGGGACACAGCTCCCTGAGAGCCATCCTTCCTGGAGGTCTCATGGGTGAGGCTGGAGCCCCGGCGGTCCTTGCCCTGTGCTGAGCAGAGGGGTCAAAACCCAGGGTCCTCAGGGCTCCTTCTTCCCCCCCTTGCAGCTTGAGGCCGCCAACCCCCTTCCCAATGCAGCCCCATTAACTGCGGGGTTTATCGCTCCTCCTGTTCACTCTTGAATGTCCCAGGGGGCCAGCCCAGCTCGGACAGCTGACGTCAGGTCAGCCTGCGTCTCCACTGATCAGCTTTCCAATCTGTTCAATGGGGGACCCCGCTGAGAGGCCACAGACACTGGAAACACTTCCCGTGCCCCAGAATTTCCAACCAACGTGGGGCCAGGAGGAAGGAGGAGTCGCCTCGTAAAGGAGGCCCAGCTGGAGATCAGAGTCAGAACCAGGTCCTGCCTGCCCCGGAGCATCCTGCTGATCACAGCTCGGGACCCGAGGCTCCTTGTTCTTGAGCCCAGGCCTCTTCCTCCACATCTGCCAACCTCCATGCACTTATGTGCAAAATGGGTAATTACAACTCACTTCAAACCTGGGTGACACCCCAAGGGAAGCTGGGACACACAGTAGGTGCTCACACCGCAGGTGTCGTCCTGCCTCCCTTTGTTGCAGGTGTGTCTGGGGTCCCCAGAGGAAGCTGCTCCGGGCTTGGCACTGCCTGACCCCACGGCCACCCCGCAGCATGACCTGCTCAGTTGAGGCCGATGGGGGGTTAACAGCCCCTGACTTGGAAAAACACAGAGGCACTGAGGCCGGGCGAGGGGCAAGACGGAAGCCAACAAGCACATTAGCAGCTGCCGGAGGAGGATCTTTTCCCATCAGTTAGAAGTGATGACACCCAGATAATGGCCTCAGATGGAAATAGAGCCCAGCGGGGGACCCTCGCTGCCCTCTTCTGTCCCTGACACTTAGAGACCCTCCTCGTCCCAGTGCTCCGCTGGGTCCTCACAGCAGACGCTATTTACCCTGGGTTCTGGGGGGTGGGTGTGACAGCTCGTTTCACAGGTGGGAACTGTCTTTTGGCAGCACCAACATTGGCCTGAGTCCACTCTGTGCTCTCAGCCCGGCTCTGGATGCCCCTGCACAAGTGGGGGCCCCTCCAGCCGCCCTTCTGTGTAAGCCCTGATGGCCTCCAGAGGTGTCTAGAAAAGACCTGAGGTCCTGCAGGAGGGGCAGCAACTCTGCATGGCTCCTGGGTGGTCCTGGTGGTGACGGCTCCTCCCAGTTGGTTCCAAATGCTCACGTGTTAGGACACCACAGCCAGCATCCCCTACGGACCTGAAAACAAGGCAGAGACCTAGAGAGGCTCAGCTGTAAACACACTCACGCACACTCAGACACACACTCGTGCACATACATGCACACTCAGACACATGCACACACACCCAGGACTAGGAAGCTGGAGGCACACTCACTCTAGACCGTCAGGCACAGGAGCACGCCCACGAACGTTTATTCTGCGGATGAACGAACGACGAACGGCCCCTGAACCCCTCATGTCCAGGAGGGTGAGCACCTGGAACAGACTGCAGGGCTCGACGTGTCCTGGGCTGCCTCCCTAGGCCTTGTCATGTTGGAAGCCGAGCCAGGAGCTGGGGCTGCACTGCCCAGAGGTCTGGATCAGGCACCGGCCCTCCTGGCCCTTCCTGAGGCTCCAATTTTTCAGAGAGGTGAGAGGCGCTGCCATCCTGAGGCAGCTCCGTAGAAGGTCTGGGTGGGGAAATTTCCCATCTAAACCCAGTGGTGCTGCTTGGTGAACAACTCTCACATGGTCCAGTCTTTGCTCCATTTCCTCAGCTCTGCAGGCTCTCAGGGGGCTCGGCCTGCACCACCCTCTCGCCCAGCCAGGCCTGAGCCCCTGATCTGCTCCCACTGCAGACCTTCCTCAGGAACTGGCTTGGGGCCTGGAGGGCAGGAGACACTCAGAGTGCCCCCGAGTGGGGCCAGTCAGGAGGCTCCGGAGGGGACAGGCTCCGGGGCTAGCTATCCCCACCTGCTGTCTGCCATGCAGCCGCAGAAGCAGGGAGCTCCCCTCCCTGCTCTCAGCTGCAGTGGGCAGGGCCTTGTGTTCCCAAGGGGAGAGGGGCCCACCCGAGGTTTGCATCAGGCCTGTTGATACAGTCAGACACTGGGGAGAAGGACCGGAAGAGAGGTGAGAGGGAATAGCAGGGACTCTGGGAGATGGCGTCCTTCACTCCACAAATGCCATGGAATGGGAGGACTCAGAATCTCAGATGCTGCCTGTTCTCCACTGCCCCACGGGGCCTCCCAGAGGGGTCTCCTCTAAGGGACCCCTCACCTGGCTCCTCTCTCACACCGCCACCCTGCCTGTCCCACTCCTCATACCTCTTCCCAGGATCTCCTCAGGGTTCCTCTCTCCAAGGAAGTTCCTGGGGCTTAGTTTTCACAAGGTGAGTGTGTGGTTCTGAGCCCTGTGTTCTGACACCGCTGGGCTGCAGGGCTGAGAATCAGCGCACCTGCTCCCCTGTGCCCGCTGAGCCCAGGCCGGGGCTCATCACAGGGGATGGAGGACGGCGGGAGCTCTGCGCACTGCCTGTCTCGGAGGAACAGGGTCCTTCGTGTGCAGAGAAGGGGCTGCTGGGGCCCCAGGGCTGTGCACCGGGAGGGCCGAGGCCTGGGCTGCCTGCCTGTGACCTTGCCGTGGCCCTCCAGTCAGGCACCCACCGCTCCCCACGAAACCCACCCCTGAGGGGCACCCCGAGGCCGCTGAGACTCCCCAGGAGGGAGAGAGAGGCCACGGGGTCCCAGGCCATGGCGTGCGGAGGAGCAAGGGCGGCCGTGGGGCTGGTTTCGGTGTGGGCGGGGCCCCCGTGAGCCCAGACCCCCTGGTTGTTTGTGCAGCTGTGGCAGCCATCAGCCAGAGCGGGTGCTGGGATCACAGGGCCCACCTGTAGGCCGAGGACAGACAGTAAAACTTGCACGGGGCACCTGCCTCCCGCTCAGCAGCCCCTCCTGTGGGCCCTTCAAACCCCCCCCATCCCCCGCACCACGAGGCAGGATGAGCTGGCTGTTGTGAAGCGGGTGGGGGCACCTTCCCGCTCAGCTTCCCATCCGGGGGCGGAGCTCCAGCAGGAAGATCACTCAGGTCCCTCGGGCCCCAGCCCTCGGCCCGCTGTCATCGCCTGGCAGATTTACGAGGGTTGGTGCCAACGGCTCTAAAGGGCAGCAGAAGAGGGAGTAATTCCCTGCAAGAGAGGGACAGGGCTGACTACACGTCCAGGAGGGAGAGGGCCAGCACTCGGGTCGCTCCAACTGTCCCGCCCACCAAGCCTCATTTTCTTCCTGGGCCTTTGTCCTGGGGATGCTGCTGTGGGCTGTGGGCCTCCCAGGCCCGAGGTCAGCAGTGGCTGCCCCGCTGAGCCCCTCTGTCTGTCCCCACAGGTGTCCGCACGGCTTTCCAGGAAGTCTGTGCTGCTCCCTGGCCAGAGTAGCACAGACAGTTTCAGCCATACCACCACGTCTCCTGTATCTTGACCAACATTTCTTCCATCTGTTGGTCACCTCTCTGCTCTCTCTTCCTCCTCCCCCTCAGAGGGGGGGGCCTGGCTCTCAGAAGACCCAACCACCCTCAGCAGTTGGAGTGGGTCGTCTGGAATGGTCTGGGCAGCTTCTTGCAGGATGCTCTTGTGCTGTGGACATTGTTCTGTCCTCCGTTGTATGGATGCACTGGACTCTGTCTCCTGGCCCCATGGAGATACATCAGGTTGTCCCCAGTTAGCTTTTCGGTGTTACCAGACGGGGCTCGGTGGATGCCGTCATTCACGTGTCTCCGGGCAATTGTCATGGCCTGTTGTAGATGTGCTAGGTCAGAGGGCACGTGCTCTTTCAGGTTTTGATGAGCATCGTCAGACATCCCCCAGGAGGTGCACCTCCACCTGTCACCGTGGCCTTCCAACCAGTGGACAGGACAGAGCCCCCTCGTGTCCTTGGGCCATCTTGGGGAGGTTGTGACAGCCCAGGGGCCAGCAGTCAGAGAATGGGAGGGGCTGACAACACTGACGTGTGGCCAAAAATCTGCAGAATCTCTTTAGGGCCTTAGAAACCCCGAGTGGGAGAGTCGATGTGGAGCTCAGTGGACGAGAAGATCCTCAAGACTGGCTCAAGCACCTCTTCCTGAGACCATCTCTCCCCAGAACAGAATAAAGATGGGGGCACACCTCGGATCACTGAATCAAGGCCACTGCCCAGCGAAGTATGACCGTGAAAGACTGGGATTGGGGCGTCTAGAGAGCACAGCGGGTCCTGCTGCCCAGAAGCCCCCTGTGAGCCGGCCTCCTGCAGACGCCCAGTCATTGGAGGCTAATACAGCTGAACAGCACCCCTGCCCCCAGGAGGACCTGGCCCAGTGACCCAGCTCTGACCACTTGTTGCAAATGGAAATGTGGAGATGGAAGCGATATCGACCATGTGAGTAATGGCAAGAGTTTCCACCTCACCGGGACTGGGGCTCGGGCAGAAATGGAGCTTGAATGACAGGACATGGAGGGAGAGAGAAAGAGTGTGAGCTGGGTTTGGGTTAATGAGAGGGAGAGTCTGTCCACGGACTGCCATGGGGTCTGCACGCCCCTGTTCATTTGGGGGAGGAAGCAACCTCTTTCCACTCGGTTTCTTACGCCAACAGTGCAGACAGGTGACCTTAAAGCTCGAGGTTGTCATCTTAGCATCAAGGATTGTAGATGAGCAGGGCTGTGCTCCTACGTCGGCAGCGTTTTATGCATCTGTCTGCGGACAGGTACTGATCTGCACCTGCGTCCACAGGACCGGGAATGCAGGGGCGAGGCCTTCATCAGAGTCACAGCTGCAGGAACACAGGGCGGCGGCCTCAGCGGAGCAGGGGAGCACTTTCAGGGATGGGGGAGGAGTGGCATGAAGCCGGCACTGACTGTGTAGGACGGGCAGGCTGGGAAAAGGTAAGAGCCCCTCAAGTGGGAAATGTCCCAGCAAAGGGCAGGACAAACAGACGAGAAACCCTGAAATGACCCACTGCCCTCGGCTGGGGAGTATGAAATGAGCATGCGGGGGTCCAGGGGACAGGGCCGGGGACTACTGACCTCAGGGGCCGGGTCCTAAGCCCCGCTGACCCGAGCTTTGCCCTGAGGGGAGTCAGGAACCAGGGAGACATTTTGCCTGGGTGAACTGTGTGATTCGTGTTGACTTTTAGGGGGCTTGCCCATCCCTCCTGAGAGTGGAGAAGGGACCCCAGGGACAGCTGCTGTGTGCATGGGGGTCACGGGGCAGGGCCAGGCTCCAGGGTGGGACGACATTTGGAGGGGGTGTCTCCGGCATCCAGGCCTGAACCTCCAGGTGGATAGGGTCCTGGGGAGGAGATCTGCTCTCGGGGAAGGAGAGGGCTTGGACTCAGGACTCCGGCACGGGGGAACTCGGGAGTGGATCTGGAGGGACCAGTTGGCGATCCTGGCAGAGAACAGGGAAGGCTGGGCCGAGGCGTGGATGTAGATGTGCTTCCACAGCTGAGGAAAAGCCAGCAGGGCCAGAAGGTCTCATCTCTCTCAGAAGGACAGTGGGGACCCTCGGGGAGGTCACACCTACCTGATGTCCCCAAGTATGACCAACAACAGTGAGGACGATCTTGATGGCCACACCCACATGCCTGTCCCATGTGGCCACAGCAGAAGGTTCGAAGAATTTTGGATTCGATGGGAAGTTTGGATATCTGGCTGGGGCACCAGAAGACTGGTTTCTCACCCACATTCCATGTGCTTATAGTTTGCAAGCAGGTTACATTCGCCAGGTCAGGGTGCATTTCCTTTGTAGGATGAATAAGTGAGGAAGCATCTTTGTACACACAGTTGGGCTGTCAATTGGCCGAGACAGTTTGGCTCTTGGGTTGGGACCTTAGGTCGCAGGAAGACTCAGCTGGAAACAGGATAGGTTTGGTAAATCTCACACTAGTTACAAGAGGAGGCTCCTCCTGTCTCTCAGGAGAAAGGGTCACTGAGTAGGTAATGAGGGAGTTCACGTCTTCCCATATAATAAAGTCTCATACATTCAACACCACCAGTTGATAAGCAGCCGTATTTAGGGACCGGAGGGCATTCCCTAGACCAGCAACACTCCTTGCCAAACAAAGCTTGGGTCTCATACCAAGAAAAGAGATGAAGGACAACCTCTCAAGCTCAAGTTCTGAGAGGACTGTATCATTTTGCACTGGACTTTGTCTGTTGGATAGTGAAATGCGCATCACAGTCTCACAGGAGCAGGCGCTGAGACCATCTTCTTCCCACTGGACACATTGAGGATGATGAGCCAACGCTGTCTCCCCTCCCCCAGCCTGCGCTGCTGACCACACTGTCCTCCAGCCACCCTTTGAGACAACAGTCCCCGCAGCCCTGACAGTCACCCAGAGGACAAACGGCTGGAGGAAGAAATCTGTGGAATCAAGGAGACCATCTGTTGGGGTGTGGGGAGAAGTGGGGAGAGCAGGAAGGTAGAGGCACAGCAAATGGCAGAGAGGAAGGAAAAGGCACGAGATCAGCCTGATGAAGGAGCCGTCGCCTCCCGTGGTCCAGTGCCCCCGGGTCGCATGGTGGGTGACAGCCAGGCACGCGTCCAGCATGTAGTGACAAAGAGCCTGCCAGCCACCTCTGGCCTCTCCAGTCTGAGGCCACCAGCCATGTCTTGGTGCCACACACACCACACAGGGGTAGAAGGAAGATGTGGGTTGTCTGACAGATGTTGAAAGCAAAGCAACCTTCAGGACATTGCAGACGGGCTTGTGGTCCACGTGGCTTCAATGGGCCAAATCCTTGTCAGATTTCTTTCCTCCCTTCAAGCTGGGAGGTGCATCTGATTGAAAGTCTCTTTGGAGAGGGAAAGGACTTGTTTTTCATGGAAGTATGACCTCTAGAATAGGAAAGAGTGCCAAGAATTCCCCAAATGAGCTTTTATGCTTCCATTTAAAGTGGAGGATAGGTGCCAGCCCCGTGGTGCAAGCGGTTAGTGCGCGCGCTCTGCTGCAGCGGCCCAGGGTTCGCCGGTTCGGATCCCGGGCGCACACTGACGCACTGCTTGGCAAGCCATGCTGTGGCGGCGTCCCATATAGGGTGGAGGAAGATGGGCACGGGTGTTAGCCCAGGGCCAGTCTTCCTCGGCAAAAAAAGGAGGATTGGCAGCTGTTAGCACAGGGCTGATCTTCCTCACAAAAAATAAATAAATAAAATAAAATGGAGGATAATTCATGCTGGACAGTGAGAAGCATTAATTATTAATAGACTTATTCATCAGAGCCGCTTAAAAACAGCTCGGAGCCAGCAGCCTTTACAATGTTAAACTCTGCCCTTATCACCTGGGCACCATTTGAGAGGTGGAGTTTCAGCCTCCAAGGCTGATAAAATGTCACTTAACCAGGATGCCCATGGTATCTTCATGGCATTTGTCACATGACAGTCAGATCTGTGAGCAGCCAGAGGCCCGCAGGCCTCCTCTCCTAGTCTTTGCCACGCCCTTGTGCACTGAATAATGGGCACTCTGTTGTTTCACTTATTTTGTGGGGAAATGGAAGACCAGCAGGGATAGTGCTTGCCAGGTCTGAGGGACAAGCTGGTCCAGAGACCCCGTCCTCCTGCATTGTGCTCTATGGTCCTGTTTCTATCACTGACTTGCTTTGGGATGTGGATAAATTAACGTGTCTCTCTGAACGTCAGTGACCTCACCTGGATAACAGAATGGCAATACCATGTTTGGTGACCTCACCCATTTTCAGTATGGTGTATGGGGTATTGGGTATTGGGTGCCTTGAAAATAAAGGTGGAGCGTGAGTGTGTTTGTGTTCTGTGCACACATGGATGCAGGAAGTGGTGCTGTTGTGGCCATTGTTACCACAAGTTTCATAGTTAACCAGGTGATGACATTGGCTCCCAACTCTGCCATTTGGTAACTGGGATCAGGTAGATTGTCCTACAGGCCCTGAGCCTCAATATTCTCAGCTGTACAATGGAAATGATAGCACCTTCTTCATGGGGTGAAATAACAATGTAACTCCAACTTGTCACAATAAATATGTGTTCACTATGTTGTAGCCTATTGTTTTGCAAGACTGCTGAAATCTTAGAATGGCATAGAATAGAAATGAGGTGCTATTCTCAGGTTTTAAACAATATTTTCTAATATTTAGAATATTTTCTATATACTCTAGATAGGTCCAGAAAAAATATCTTCTAATACTAGAATAATGATTTTTCTAACATAATAGAATAAGTAGTAGTCTAATCTAATACCCAGAGAGAAGAACTGCTTGTATTGTGTATTTAATCCTCAAAGATTGAGTTGGGAACAATCTGAGTCTATCTTTAATCCAAAGTGAAGATTAATTAGTGTTTTCATACCGTCTCTAAGAAACAAATGGCAGGGCATCTGGACAAATCTTGATTATTAAGAAGGGATCCTCCGGGCCCCACCCCTGACTCTGTTTCCTCTGCTGTCTGCCCTCAGATATGTTGTCCCCCAGCTGCGTTCCAAGGAAATGAGGAGAAAGGAGAGAAGTCGCTATTTCAATTGGCCATTCTGACAGCTAATTTGCAGCACGCGTGTCTGCGGCCACAGTCACAGCAAAGACTGGGTCTGTGATCCTGCGTGAATTTCTGCTCTCCCGCCTGTCCCATCCCTGCTCCAGCTCCAGAGACGGTTCTGGGCTCCCTGTTGGGAACAGAGCTGGGTCCCCGGAAGCTCGGGGTCAGGATGTTTTTGTTTTGGGCCAGTTTCCTGAGAAAATGCATCGGTTAGCAGGAGGTCCCCTTCTCCAACAGAAAGAACCAAGAAAATACTCTCTGTTTGGACCTGGTTGATTTGGAGAAGAATGAAGTGTGTTTTAGAGGAAGACCTCATTTTGATTTTGAATGTAGCCAACAACTGATTATATGGATGAAAATAGTCTTTATGGATTATTTATCCACAGTAAAATTTACATGGGTGTTCTTCCAGCATCGCTGGGCTGGGTCTGCTCAGGGGATGAAAATTCATTTTAGTAACAGCCCCAGGCAAATACAGTCGAGATGATAAACCTGCTGCCACCGTGGATCACTAACGCCCTCTCGTTGTGATCACCTGCTCTGGGTTCCGTGTCCCCTCCTGTCAGTGCGGATGTAGCTGCTGCCAGGTTTGGAACGTTCTTCCTTTCCTTGGTTCTGAAACACTCACGGTGTGCTTGCCCCTGTATTTATGATGTTCCTGGGGAGGATGTGCGAAATGTGAGGTTCTGGGTGCGGAATCGGGAGGAGACAGGACGCGGCCTTCCCGAGGCTCCTTGTCCTATTGTGCAGTCTGACTTGAGTGCGATCCTCCCAGGGAGGCTCGGCAAGACCTGCCGGAGAGTCGGGGTGCCTCCCAGAGCTGCAGCAAGAGTGGGAAGTGGCTTTCGTCACAAGCAAATAGACCAAACCCACGGATGTGATTCTGTCCTCCATTCCCCTTGTCCCCACACCTTCAAGACCCCACCCTTGCCCTCCAGCCACATCCCACAGCCAAGTGTTATCCCCATCCCTCTATTCAGAGGCATTAAAAGTTGAAATGGAAAGAGAAAACCCACACCAGTTGGACGCAGTCTGCAAATGATGGAGGTCAAGTCTTCATTCTCCGTGACTGGCGCCTGCGCTTCGCCCTCCGTCCCAGTCTGGCCGCTGGCCCTTCCTGACTCACTTGTGCTGGTGGGATGGGGATCTTGGGTACAGCCTCCTGTGTCCTGACTGCAGAGGGCTCCTGCTCTAGGACGGACAAGGGAACCCCCTGAGACTTGTCAGGAGCCACGTAGGGACAGCTAATCACAGTTCTCAGGCAGTGAAAAGCCGGGTCTCACTCATTTTTCAACAAGGCGGAGAACATAAACAATGTACTCTGTGACAGTGTCCTAAGGTCCCAGGGAGAAAGCCACGTTTTCATGCGATTTACCGT
Source organism: Ceratotherium simum simum (assembly GCF_057802395.1). Taxonomy (NCBI): domain Eukaryota; kingdom Metazoa; phylum Chordata; class Mammalia; order Perissodactyla; family Rhinocerotidae; genus Ceratotherium; species Ceratotherium simum. Next base: position 563,758 of record NC_141937.1, read on the forward strand.
CAGGCTTCATGAATGCTGTTGACATGCAGCTCCTGGGACTGTCTGGACGCGCCCTAAAACCACTGCCCCTGATTCGTTTTAAGCTGAGGACCACTGATGACACAGGCTTATTAAAGGCAACACTGAGAGGGTATGTGAATTGATGAATGGTGATTTGATTCATTAATCAATTAATTTTACAGCCAGGAAACTGGATTTCCATATAATCTGGCTCTTCTCTAAGAGGCAGACGTCCTGGCAAAGCTGTGGTGACTCACGGGGCTCAAGGAGGACATCTAGGATTTGAAGACCAGACGAGCCAAAGAAGTCTCCTCACAGCAATGATCTGCGATCTCCCTTGGAGAGACGAGGGGGTGGAGGAGCCGGAAAGAGAAGTCATTTGGGCATTTTTGAAGGACTGCTTTGAAGAGCCAAGGATGGGAAGAGAAGAAGAGAGACACTGAGAGAGAGACAGAGAGAGAGACAGACAGAGATAGAGAGAGACAGAGACAGAAAGAGACAGAGAGACAGAGAGAGACCGGGGCTGGGAGAGCTGTTAGGATGCCCCGCTCAGGGTAAAGAAGAAAGAAAAAAGGAAAGAAAAAAAGTTGGGAGAAAAGTAAAGAGAATTGGGGAAGAAGAGGAGTAAACACTACTTTTGTTTCAAGTCCTTGAAAGAACAGGAATTCCCAGGAGTGATTCTTCAGGTTGACTAATTTCCAAGCCAATTCTTTTGTTAAAGTTAAGTTGGTTTTCTGATACTACCAAATACAAAGAAACAGGAATAATTTTTAGTCCTATTCTTAATTGAAAATCATCTGTTTAGACATTTCCACTTCTGGCCATGATGAAGCAGCAAAGACTGGGGGTACTGTCCCGTGAACAACCGTCAGCCGTGGGCAGCTCCCTGACGGCAGGTGGGATAGGAGGGACAGCTGCCCACAGCCGCCTGGAGGTCACACTGTGGGGGGAAGAGTTTCAGAGACAGAGGTCAGAGTTTGGGTCTCAAGACTGCACAAGACAAGACACCCCCAAAACCAAAATGTTCCAGCCCCAAATGTCAGTAATGCTGAGTCTGAGAAACCCTGACCTAAATTGGTGCAGATCTTTTACTCCTAATTCTCTATCACATTCTGACATGCGTCAAAGTCGTGCCAACGCCCCTGTGCCTGTCCACACAGGCCCCCGGTGCTGGATTCCAAGTTGAAAGATAAGCATCTTTCGGGAACATGTTCCCTAGGGACGGACACTGTTCCAGGTCTGGAGGAAAAACCGGCTGTTATAACTATCTATACATTGTAATACAGTAATTGGTAGATATTTTAAGGAATTTCCAAGGGTAATTTTGACCCTGTGCGATTATTACCCATGATAACCTGGTACCTGACTCCCTCATCAACAAGACAGTCAGGAGTCAGTCGGCAGCATTTATTAAGCACCCGGGGCATACCTGGGAGCCTCCACAGGTGCCTGGAAGGTGTGAGGGGACTATCCCCTCAGGGACCTCTGAGTCCAGTCTGTACAGAACAGGCTGAGGTACCTCGGAAGCAGAGGATGACAGTGGGGGTGTGGACGGGGCAGGCGGTGGACGAGAGGTGGGATCGGAGCAGGGGGGCCGGAAGAGAGCTCCTGGTCAGCGTGGGAGGAGGCGGTGCCCAGTGGACATGGAGCGGCCTGGAGGTGCAGGTGCAGGAGCCCTGGGCCCCGGGCCCCGGGCCCCCGGCCCCCCCCTCCATCCTGCAGCCGCTTCCGAGCTGCTCTGCCCAGGACTCAACCAAATCTGAGTGCCTGGCCCTCGTGGGGCTGCTGCTTTCCTTCTGTTTCAGACTGTTTCTCGGAACTAATGCAAACACAGGCCATTTGCATGGCACATGCTGTCCTGAGGGGCCGTCTGTGATGGGGCAGTGAAGTGGGAGCCATTTGAAGACCCTCTGGCCTTCCCTCCAGAGTGCTGCTTTCAGGACCAAAACAAACAGACCAGTAAGAAGGGCGACCTCACTCGCGCATGGGAACTGGCGCCTGCTGGTCTGCTGGGAATCGACTGAGCGGAGGGCAGACTTGTGTCGCTCAGGGAGGGTGGCTTCCAGACTCCCAGAAGAGCCGAGGGAGAGGCCAGACCCCGTCACCCACATGGCCCAGAGAAGCAGGGAGCCTGTCTCCTTGTCAGGGTGGGGAGAGGCCTGGGGGAAAGGACACAGATGGCTGTGCTGCAGCCCAGCATCCACCAGGCCTCAGGAGCTTTTAGAGAGTCACCTGTTCTTGATGGGAGACGGCAAACTGTGGACAGTGGACAGAGGCTCTTAGTCTCGTGCCCCTGCCCACCCCTGGGGCCTCGGCAGGTGCCGTGTTTAGCAGGACTGGGGCCCAAGGGAGGCCCCTCTTCACTGGCATCCCTGACCACAAGGGCTGAGGAATGCCGGTCAGACCTCCACATGAGTGACTGCCCCCTTGTCACACTGTGCCCCTCGGGGGAGTTGCAAAGTGCAGCCTCCTTGGGCCAGAGCATCTGCATAATCCCTTGGAGAGAGTGGTCTCTGCTCCCCCGCGTGTTTATTTACTTATTCATTCCTTTATTTAGGGCAGCATGGACTCACATACATTCATCTTGGACTTTGGGTTGCAAAGTTGGCTTTGTAGACATCCCCTGTCCTCCCTGTTCTTTGGTTGCTGCCCGTGGTCGCCCTGGAGACCCCTCACCTCTTCAGTACCTGGGTCCTGTCCTCCATCTCACTGAGCACACCCCAGTGCAGGTACTGCATGTCTCCACTGAGCCTGCTCACAGCTGCCCTCAGCCACCTGGAGCACAGCAAGCCGCCTGTCTGACAGCGGTCAGAGCAGGAGTCGGTGCAACGGAGGGCAGAGGAGCTGCAGGCCCCACTCACAGACACCCCGAATGAGACGGGGCCCGCAGGACGACGGTCCCTGCGTGGCTGGGCCTGACCTGACAGTGGTTCATTGTCCTGGGTTGTGTGGATGGGAACCAAAGGCTGAACTGACTGTGCCTGCCTTCCCAGATTTTGGCCTTTTCTGCATGCTGACCACTGCAGGGGAAGCAGCGTTCAAACCTCCAGAGCTGGGCCAAACTGAACTCGGCGAGGTCACGGACGAGCTCGCGTGCCTGTGCCTGTCAGAGGGCCACCCCGTGGGCACCTCGGGCACCCAGGGCAGCTGCCAGTCTACTCAGCGACTGAGTCCCAGTGGTGAGGAGTGGGTGGGCTTGGGCTTGGTCAGCAGCACGTGTTTGGTTGGTGTGAGCCCAGTTTCCTGGAGGCCCAGGTGTGCAGGAACGGGATGGCGGGGCAGGGACATGTCTTGCTCAGATCCAGCCCCACTGTTGCTCTGGCCCCTCAGGTTGTGTTCTGGGTATTTTGTCTTGAGAGCTCGAGAACTCGTGAACAAATTCAGTAGGCAGAGAGAACACCATGTTCACCCAGTGGCCGGTCGGTCTGTTTCTCAGGCCCACACAGACCTAAGGGGCCAGAACCTCCAGGGCAGGCCCAGGGCACCTGCACTTTCAACCAGATGATTCTGGTCATCGCAGGCGTGGGAAACGCTCATTTACAGAAGGAACACCTTGATTCAGAGAAGCAAAGCAAGAGGGTAAAACCCTCAATCCCACCACCCAAGGATGGAGGATGTGCACCGAGTCTTGGTGACTGTGGGCTGTGATCGTGAGCTCAGAGAAACGTGTTTCTGCGCACACCCACGAGGTCGCCAAGCTGCTGTGATTCTAAGGCTTTCCAGATGCACAAAGCAACCTCTCCCACCCAGTTGAGAAGCTCGGTGCCCACAGGGGTCTGGAGCCTTTAGTACGAGGCATGAATCGTGTTTGTCACACGATCTAGAAGTTCCCTCCTCGAATAGGATGGGAACCCACCAAGACAATCTGCTCTCTGGGTTCCAAGAAAATCCAACACCAGTCACCTGTTCCTGGGTATAAATCCGACTGTCTGAGCCGCGACTTCTTCTTGTGATTCAAGCCTCTCCTCTCCAGCAAACTCCCTGCCCATTTACAGGGAAGAACAGATGCAAAAAAGGAAACACAGACACTCCAAGGGAATTCTCGGGAAGCCGAACCAGACCAAAGATGTTTGCAGAGTCCCTGGAAGCTGCCGCCTTTTGATGACAATGAGGAGTGTGATACGGCCCTACGATCCTCCTCTCCTAGCATTGGGGTCCAGAAGTGAGAGAGGATGAAGCTGGCGTGCAGGGGAGACGCTCTGATATAGAAGAGTTCTCTGCTTGGATCAGATTCATTCTAAGAATCCGTGATTCCATGGATTGGTTCTGCATTCCTTTTATGAAGAAATAGTTTAAAGTCACTGTAATGGGGGTCATTTATGAAGCACTTTCCAAGTACTAGGTACTGGGTTAGTCTCTGTGAGTGCCTCCCTTCCAGTCCTCAGCACGACCAGCCCTGCAGGCCCCATTCTGCAGGGGAGGAATGGAGCTCACAGACGCAGCAATAGCCCAGGTTCACTCGGCCGTTTGGATGCCGACTCAGAAGCACTGTGTCTGTACCACCCACGTTGGGGGTCCCTGGTTTCCTTGTCCTTGATGCCAGGCACCCCATCCTGAGTGGAGCTGACCAGGGGAGTGGTCAGGCCCATGTGGGTCTCCTGCGGATACCACATATTCCTTGGGCCCCTGATGGTGACGAAATCACCATTATGCCAGCTGAGTCACACGGGCAGAGAAGACAGCCTCGTGGTTTTTTCATCTTCTGGGAAGGAGGGGCTATCTGGGCTCTCGGGGCTCCTGCTCCTTCCCCAGGTCTGTGGGTACAAGCAGAAAGCTCCCTCTGGCACCTGCTGCCCACTGTCCTCCCTCCAGGACCCCCACCGCACCCATGCCCCAGCCTAGTGAGGCCCCAGCCCCTCCTGAAGCTCTGGCTGTAGCTCTTCTGTTGTCTAAGAGGGCAGGGTTATGGCCCTGCCTAGACGGGGCTAATGCAGTCAGTTGGCATTGGCCAGGGGCCCACCGTGAACTCAGTGCGTAAGTCTGGGGAGGGGTACTGACGTGCTGGCAGGATGGCTGACACCACAGTTCTGCACGTAATCCCAGCAGCCAAATTCAGGCAGCCCTTGATGGGGCCAGGTGCTAACCACTCATACACACTAGCTCGTGCCCCACAGCACCTCTGAATAAACATTGCCAGTGACATGGCCCTTGATGGAGAGGAAACCGAGGCCCCGGGGGCAGCGTCCTGAGCCTTGAGTGACGGCAGGTGGGGTTTGGGCTCTGGGGTCTGTGCACCTGACCGCTTTGCTATTCTGCCTCTACATGCACATCCCGTTTGCAGAGCTCTCCCGAAAGTCAAGCGAGCGTGGGGTCGCCTTCTCCTCTGTGACAGCTCTGGTGCGCGTACACCCTCAAGGCCCAGGGGAGCCTCACGGAGCTGTGTCTTCAACAGAGATACCCTCAAAGGAAAGAGCAAACTTCTAAAGCCATCCGGGAATCTCCACCTGTCACAATTCAGCCCAACTCAGGCCGTTAGGGAGGAAATCGTGTCACTGCTTCAGTGAAATAAAGTTGGTGAGTTACAGGCAATCTTGCTAGCAGACACTTTGAGAAACGATTGAAACCATGTTTGTCATCAGACAGGCCCTGCAGAGGGCCGTTTTAAAAGATGGCCAGAAATTTAGAGCAGAAATGACAATTCTTATCATTTCTCTTCCCTTTAGGGACAAGAGTCCCGAGGTTAATAAAGGGGGGGTGTCTTCATCCTCTGCTGGGGGTGACTGGAACCCGTCTCTGGGAAGCAGTCGGTCACACTTACCCCAAACACGGAAAGGTGCACAGACTTTTCGTCCAGTGGATTCCCTCCTAGAACAGGGGTCGGCAGGATGTGAGAAAATCAGCAAGTTTGCAGACAAAAATTTGGCTTCGTGATGTTCATTGTAATGTGCTTTATAATAGGGAAAAATCTGAAACAAGAACAAGAAATATTTAAATAAATCATGGCACACTGACATGGTGAAATCCCATCGAGTCATTAAAGCGTCGTGAAGTGGCCTGAGAAGAGACTCGAGGAGCTAGAGTGGGACTGCCTGGGCTCACATGCAGTCCCACCACTTAACTCTGTGTGACCCGAGGCCAGGCACATAACCTCTCTGCGCCACAGCCCCTCACAGCCAAGCAGGACAGTGACGGCACCTGCGGAGGTCGTGGTTGTTCAATAAATAGGAAGCACTTAGGACGTGTCTGACTCACACCATGTGCTGTTATTGCCAATTGCGATGAAAATCAGTTCATGAGGTTACATGTGCAAGTTTATGTTTTTAAAGATCACACACGTGCATTAGAAGACCATATATATGAGATCATACAGACAGACAGACAGATAGACGGATAGAGACAAAGTCTGTAGATACAGCAAGTGTCTGGACACATATTTCCAGTCATTACTTCTGAGTGGTAAGGTTATGGGAGTGTTTTTAATTCTCTTCTTTATTGATCTGTATCTTTTCGTTTTTCTGCAATGAACATGCAGTGCTTTTGCAATAATAAAAAACCAAAATTGGTTATTGTGAAAAACGTAAACTCTACATTCAGACTGACCTCCATGCCAGGATCCAACACTCCTTTCAGGAAATCCTTTCCCAGAATTCCAGAATTTCATCGGGGGTCTGCAGAGTTTCCTCTTCCTCTGTGGTGCCTCGAGCATTAGTCCCCGACTTGCTCATGTTGGTCAGAATCTCCAGTTAACAATTCTTCCCCTTGAGTCACTTTAATAGTTTTAAGCAAACTTTAAAAAGGTGGGTTTTCCCTTCATTTTTTTCTCTTGTTTCTTTTCCGTTTTTCTTCCCTCCCTCTCTCCCTCCCTTTCAACTACATGCAGTTGTTTTTTTTTTTTTTTTTTGATCATAAAATCATGATGGGAAAGGGCTACATAGAACATTTCTTTCTCTGATCTTGCAACAGGGGGACAATGATGAGTAAATACACACTACATTTCCAGGACAGAATGGGTGAATCATATATTTGTAACGGCAACTTTTGCAAGATCCCAAACTGGAAACGTTACATTGTCAGCCACGATTTGCTTATCGTTTTGCGGCCATCTGTGAAACCGTGTAATGGGGCTTCCCACTGTTGGAATTCTCCTTACTTCCAGCCATTGTGTGCACTGCAGCCAGACCACCTCCTCAAAGACTAGACTTGCCTACCAAGCATGTCCTGCTCCGGGCCTTCCCTCGGATGCCCTGTGCTGTGGCCCCAGCCTGTTCCTTATGGGCCCCTGGAGCTTTCCTGAAATGACGAAAGCCTCTGTCCTGGGAATTTTGTGAGTAACCTTTCCTTCTTCCATGGGAACGTGTCACCGAGGCAGGACCTGACCAATCCCATTCGGCCCTCAGACACTCCGTGACAGTGTTTTCCTCCACCCCTAGCATTAGGCCTCTCAACCCATTTATCTATGTTTTCACCTGTCCATAAGCAGATCTGACCTTGCACCCCGATTTTTCTCTGCTTGGGTCTCCTGGCTTGTTACCAAGGCTGATCAACATCTTCTCCATCTGCTGCCTGGCTGATCATCCTCATTTTCTTCCTCATATTCCGGCCTCCGTAGTTGCCTCAAGGACCTAGAGGAGTCCCATTTCCCAAAAAGAGTCACCCTCCACCACCCCAGCCCAGGTGGCTGGAGGGAAAATCAGCCAGCTGGACATTAACTACTCCTTGAAGTGCTGGTTTAACCTGCACGTTCTGTCCCAAGTGTCTAGTCTGGACTGTTCTGGGCAGAGCTTAAATGATCAGAGTGTCCCTGGTATTTCTGTAACTCCCCTGGCTCCAGCCATGAGGGGCGGCCACGATCCACCATGGTGAAGAAGCTCCATTTGTGTATTTCCTCCTGGTCATTACCCCCACCTCATCCCTCACTTCACCCAGCCACCCCACCTCACCCCACCTCACCTCACCCCACCTCACCCCATATCACCTCACCCCATCTCACCTCACCCCACTTCACTTCACCTCACCTACCCCACCTCACCTCACCCCACCCCACTCCACCTCACCCTACCTCACCCCACCTCACCTCACCTTACCCCAATTCATCTCACTTCACTCCTACCTCACCTCAGCTTTCCTCACCCCACCTCTCCTCACCTCACCCCACCCTACTTTACTCCACCTCACCTCACCCCACTTCACCTCACCTCATGCACCCCACTCACCTCACCTCACCCATCTCACCTCACTCCACCTCACCTCACCTCACATACCCCACATCACCCCACTTACCTCACCCCACCTCACCTCACCTTACCCCACTCCACCTCACCCTACCTCACCCCGCCTCACCTCACCTTACCCCAACTCATCTCACTTCACTCCCACCTTACCTCAGGCTTTCTCACTCCACCTCACCCCACCTCACCCGATCTCACACCACTCCACCTCACTTCACCCCCACATTCCAGCGTGAAGCCTACACTCTAGCCTGATGGGTCTCCTTATGTCTTGAGTCCCTCACTCCACACTCCTTTCTCCTTCCAAAAATAACCACCCCCTCCCTTACCTCTATGGCCTACTGCCATAATACAGGTCAGATCAATGCTCATCTTTCCTGAAGATGTTAGCCCCCTTGTCTCTCCTATTCTGACTTACTCAAATAGCCCTTGATTACATGTTGGTCTAATAAGTTTTCTAATTTCTTGTTGCACCTAACTCTCATCTGCCACTGAGATCATGAGCCACTCGAGGAGGAACATGCCTCATGGGTTTCTGTCCATCTACCGTGCCAGCTCTAGGGGTCAGAAGAAGGTTTGGGAATCAGACAGGATCTCTTCCCTGTGGGATCTAATCCCATAAGGGCTATTATGGGCTGAATTGTGTTCCCCAAATTCATATGTGGGGGTCCTATCTCCCAGGACCTCAGAACATGACTGTCTTTGGAGATGGGGTCTTTAGAGAGGTAATTAAGGTTAAGTCTGCTCATTAAGGTGTGCCCTAACCCAATGTACTGGTGCCTTTTTAAGAAGAGGAGATGAGGACACAGACATGCACAGAGGGACGACCATGTGAGGACATAAGGAGAAGACGGCAGTGTACACGCCAAGGAGAGAGGCCTCAGGAGGAACCAGCCCTGCCCACACCTGGATCTCGGACTTCCACCCTCCAGAACTGAGAGAAATAAACATCTGTTGTTGAAAGTGCCCAGTGTGTGGTATTTGTCATGGTGGCCACGCTGACTCATACAAGGGGCACCGTGTTTCTCTTGGTGGAGGAGGGAGGGCTTGGGGACACAGAGGAGAACAGAGCCTTCTTGTTTGGACGTTTTGCTCCTTTGAAAAACAGGAGGGATTTCTATTAAGTTGTTTTCTTACCTCTCGCTCTCTCTATCATCTAGGAGGACGGAGAAGGGAGAGAGGAACGCAGACAAAGTTGTGTCTGTATTCCACCTTCACCACGCACTGTAGCAAGTCCAACCCTCGGAGCCTCAATCTCTTCAACTGTAAAATGGAGATGACAGTGATTATCTTACTAAAAATAAGCAAGGATCAGTGAAAAAATGTGTACAAAGTGCCTGAAATAAAGCCCCAGGAAATATTAGCTCCCTCCCTTTCCGCTAAGCACTTTGGCAAGTACACCACTTAAAATCATAATGGAGAAGAACATTCTCTGATGGAAAGTTAAATTGGGGATGGACCGGAAGCTCTTGTTAGCTTGGATCTGGCCAAAGCCAGAGTACTCGAGGGTGTCCTGTCACCTCCCCACAGATCTCCCCTTTCTGCCCTGTCTACGGTCCAGAGGAGGACTTGTCTACCGCCAGGTGACCATTCACCCTGGTCTGCCCAGAACAATCTTGGTGTAGACCTGTTTTCTGTAGCTGGAGATGAGATAGAAATTGTGCATCACCAACACACACTTAGGTCTGCAGGATCACCAGGATGAGCTTAAATCCACATGGCACGAACTTAACATGAAGAGGGAATATGGTTCCATTTCACAGGCTCATAGCAGAACCTTGCTCAGAGTGTCCACGACCAGCCAGTGCCATGTTGAAAGTTGTGTCTGGGTCTTGCACAAGTGGCTCTGCCTCCTGTCATAGCAAAGTGTAAGAACCTAAGCTCTGGGCACTGGGCCAGCAAAACCAAGGGTACGGACTGGACTGCTTTCTCTCTTGCTGTCCTCGGGATTCAGGCTCCAGGGAGCTCAGCTCGACAGACCAGAGAGAGCAACCCAGCCGGACGCTTGGAACTGGGCAGCCAGCCTCAGCCAGTCATGCCGTTGTGGTTTTTTTGTCACCAAGAGTTCCCGGGTTTGTTTAGTGCTGGGAGCAGGGAGCTGCCGGCCCAGTGTTACATGAATTCCTTGCATGGTGCTTGCTTCCCAGCTGTGCTCGGGGCTCCTTTCTGCTACGCCAGCAGGAAGGGAAGAACCCTCACCATGTCAGAGGGAAACTAGGGGTCTGGAGGCCCCAGCAGCAGGCTGGTCTGAAGGAAACATTCAGGGCCCAGGAAGGAGAGAGAGAGGAGAGGTGGAACGTGGGCTCTCTGGAACGTGGGCTCCATGGAATGTGGGGCTCCATAGAATGGGGGCTCCATGGAACATGGGATCCATGGAAGGTGGGGCTCCAAGGAATATGAGGATCCCTGGAATGTGGGCTTCTTGGAACACGGGGTCCATGGAATGTAGCCAGCCCTCCCTCTTGGCACCAGCGTCCACTTTTCAGGCAGGGATACACACCTGGCATAGACGGTGGCCTCCAACTTGGCTGTAGGTAGGACCATAGGTATTTCTCTCACTTGTTGTGCAACCCGCTTCCTTACCTGAATCCGCCTGGGAAGAGGCTCCTTGGGCCTCCCCTCACCTTTTCCCCCAGCCCTGGCAGCACAGTGGCCGCCTCAGCTCGGAGGGCTCCAGCACAAAGGGCTTGACTGAGCAATGTCCCCGTCTAGCCTCAGGGCCTCTCCTTCCCAGTACAACCTACACCAGGGGCTGGGGGTGGCTTTCTCATCCTGAAATGAGGGCAGGGCTACCATTCATCACTGTTTTCTGGGGAAACAGGCTGGTATTTCTCGAGCTTCTTGTAGGCCCATATCTAGTGTTATGCACTTCATAGTTAACTTCGGCATCACTGTGCGAGGACATCATCACTTGCATTTTCTTTGGGGAGATGCAAGAGCTGTCCTTGGAGAGAAGGATTCTGACCTGGGAGCCGCTGCTCCTGTCCCTCCACTGCAGGTCTGGGTTGAATCCATTCTTGCCTACCCAGTGTGTTCTTGTCCACATGGGAGATGGCCAACCTGATTCGAATGGGGCGTTCAGTCATAAAGGAGGCTGGTGAGCTCACAACCAGGCGCTGCCAGGACCAGTCATGGTGAGGACCTTTCCTTTTGCGGCTTTGCTGAGAGAGGGGCAGCGCCTTCTTATGGAGGGCCATCTACACCCAATTTCTGCGTCGATACCACCACCTCCCGCGGGCCAACAAGTCTGCCCTGGCCCAGGCATGTGCGGTCACACAAGGCTGCAGACGGTCTTCAGAGCAGGGCCGTCAATACGTGTGCAGTGTTATCTGGGGAAAATATGGGCAGCTGGAGAATGAAAACAAGCAAAACATTTGGCTGTCCTGAGTCTGTGAGTGTCAGCCCATGAGGCCTGAAGCACTCCTTCCTTCAGAGATGCTTCACGGGGGCTCTGGGGGTCGTAGGTCGCAGCCACAGAGCCAAGGGAAGCCCACACTCCAACTTGACCATCGGCATCTTTCTTTACCTGTTACCCCCATGACAGCTTTTCAGAGAGCCGGCTGATTCGACACAAGGGCTATAAAGGAAACCAGCGTGCACGTCACGATACCTGTGACAGGAGGTCAGCTGAGAAGACACACTTAGGGAATAGCTCTCTAACCTCGCCGTGCAGGAACGTGGTGGGAACAACCGTCACCAAGAGATCAGCGTCAGCACCACCAGCGATCAGCCATATGGACGTCATGAGCCCCATGACACACGCACAAGGACACAACACTGTTTCTGTGGCGTTTTCGCCAAGAATGAACATCCTCAGTCCAATCACAAGAAAACAGCAGACAGACCCAAACGAGGGATAGTCCATGAAATAGATGATCAACACTCTTCCAAAGGGTCTGGGTTGTGAAATGTAAGGAGAGGCTGAGGGACCATCAAAGGCTGAGGGAGGCCAGATGCAGAGTGGGGTCCTGGGGGCTGCAGCGTGGAAACGGACAGGAGTGGAGAAACGGGGAAGTTTAGTTAATAACGTGATACCAGTCTCGATTTCCTGCTCCTGGCAGCTGTGCTTTGGCCATGTAAGATGCCCACACTATGGACAGCTGGATGTGGGGTAAAGGGAAATGCTCTGTGTCATTGTTGTGACTCTTCTCCAAGATGGAAATTAGCTCAAACTAAAAAGATTTTTTTTTTAAAAAAGACATGTCTCGCATCATTCAAAACAGTTTGCACATCAACTAGAAATCAAAAGATACACACATGACCCCCACCCGGATAGGGTAGGATGGGAAGCAGACTCCCTGCCCTTTTAAATGTTAACCTGATGCATGAAAGACTAAATTTACAAAGCACGGATTCAAGTGCTTACTTCCCGACTCAACTCTGTTCACACGAGTGACCCACAGAGCTTTTGGGTCTGTGGATCCCCAGGATGGGGATGAAGCATCCATATTTTTGTCAAATTCCCAAGGTGACTCAAGGGAGCAGAGCATCTATCCTATAAAATATGCCTTAACACTTCAGAGAATTCACTGAAGAATTAAAATATGACTGTAATTTCAAGGTGGTGATGTACAGACACACGTCCAGGAATGCAACTATTATGGAAAATGCCACCAGGCCAGAGATGAACGGGAGCTTCAACTCCAAGGCACACTGAGGGACCAGACACTGAGAGCCTGTGTGGCCCACACTCATGTAGGTTTGGTGGTGTTGGGTTTCCTGGTATTCAGCAAGGAGCCTGCCATCCAAGGCCCACCTTTGAGATGTGTCTACACACTCGCTTTCTTTAGTTCTTATACCCGTGAACAGCTGTCCTTCACAGCTGGATTCGAGAAATAGCAACTGTCCATGAGCTGAACCCAATGCTCGATTCAACTCCTCGCTCCCCTGCATAGCGTCTTCATGGCAGGAGACACTCCTGACCCTGCCTCCTGGAAAGACCCTTCTCCTTTGGCTTCTGTGAAACTGTCTCTCTTGGTTTCTCTTCCCCTCAGAACTTTGGGGTTCCCTGTCCACTGACACCCCCCACCCTGGGGTCCCAGCTCAGGCCCCCTTCTCTTCTCACTGCATGGTCTCGGGCACCCCCATCCCTTCTGGTGTTTTTATCAGCATGATGACATCTCATGTCTCCCTCCCCACCCCACACCTGTCTACACACCAGAGCATTTGGGACGTCAGCTTGACTTGCCTGAAGCAGAGCCCATTCAGATGCTCCTAGTGCCTCCTCCCCACTCAGGGACGGCACCAGCATCCATCCAGTCACCCACAACAGACCACTGGGGCCGCTGTGGGCCCCTGTGTCACCCTCAGCCCTCACATCAGCACAGGAATCAAACTCCCTCCTCTCCCCTTATGGAGCCCTCACGGCTGAGCCCTGCCCTGTGTCCTCTGCCACGCCCTAAACAAGGCCCCCTTCCTCTCCTTCCTCCTCCAACAACCCCCGGCTGCAGCCACAGTGGCCTTTGAAAGGGCTTTTTACCCTCTGTCCCTAGTCTAAGGCATCAGGACCTCCCTTTGTACCCAAGACACAGCCCGAAGTCTTCAGTGCGGCTGCAAGACCCTCCACAGACCTGCCTCCTCGCCTTCCAGCCTCGGATCACGCCCGCACTCCCCACCCTGCGTCTCAACACCTGACTCTTGTCCCCTCCATGAGCCCTCAGCTCCCTGAGGCAGGGACCCCATCTTGTTTACTGTTACCCTTCAGGGCCTGACACAGAGGAGGGGTTTGACACTGACTTTTCTCCTTTCAGGAAAAGCTTCCAAACAGAGACATGAAGAGCTCCGGCTTCTGCGTTTTGAGCTGGCACGGGCTGAGCTGAACTCCTAGTTGGGACACAAGTCCCTGGGAGGCCACGTGCACATGCCTGGCTCCCCAGGGAAGTTCCCGGCAGTGCGAGCTCTCAGAGGACCGGAGATGAGGTGACCTGAGGGTCATCCCTCAGGATCCCTGGTGGGCCGGCACTGAGAGCACCCTCAGAGGGACGCGCTGGCTTCCAGTTCATGGAGGGACAGTCTGACCTCATTTGTCACCTTCCGTGACAGTGACAAAGTGGCAGGAAGCAGCTTCTTGGTGGCTATTGGGGGAGGACCAGCTGTTTCATGTAACCACAAAGGTGCCAAACTGTGGGTCATGTTTTTGGAATAGAATATTTTAATTGAGATATTTAGCTAAGATAAACAAGACTTTTCATAACGCCTCATTTGCTGGAAAGTTAGGAGATTGAAAAGCTTTGGAGGATGGGGCAAGGAGAGAAATCACAAACTGAGACGAAACCCCAGGCAGGAACTGGACGGAGCGGGTGTGGAGAGAAAGCAGCTTCCCTCTGTGAGGTCCTCTTACCCACGGAGCTGGGGCAGCATCCTGCAACTTCTGCGTCTGGAGCCCGGAGTGTCCTCCCACCTGCAGGCTCCGCAGCAGGTAGCAAAGGTCAAGAGGGTTTGACCCTGAAGAGCTGAAAGCTGACCCGCATCAAGCCCGTCGGAGGGAAGGTGGCGGAGGGAGCAGAGGGTGCCGGCAAGCGGGGTTCCTGCTGGAGCTGCCTGAGATGTGAATGTTCTGCAGCTGGCGGACAGGGTGGAGGCCAACAGGGCGGAATTTGAAGAACTCCGAGAAGGCTCCTCAGGTTCCTCCCTCACCTCACTCTGAATGCCCGAACTTTACTTGAGAGTTATGTTCTAATAAAAATCAAGACTTGTTTCCCTGGAGGTGTTTGTAAATCCCCAGGAGTTGAGGAAGGAGACTGATGTACCCTACATGTGCTAAGGGGGTCAAGGTGCTGAAAAGAGATAAAGACGACTTTTCAGTCTCCACTTAAAAATCAAGAAATAACCATTTTAAAAATATTATTTTCCTTTTTAAGGGGCCAGTTTGAGAACCTCCAAGTGCAGAGGTTCTTTGGGATCGGATGAGTGTGTGTGGTTTGGTCACTCTGGAGTTCTTTGTGCAGGGGGCTACCATGGCCACAGGGTCATCTTCACCTTTATTTAGTTTTAAACAGTTTCTATGATAGTCACGTATTACTTAATTTAAATCCATAGTGGTTATTTAGGAAGCATAAGGAAAGCTGAAGAGTATTAAAAAAAACTTGTAGCAATTCTGCAAATGAGCCTCAGGGTCATCATTTACCAAAATCCTTGTACGACACACATGTCAGAATACCTCTTCTCCCTCAAGATCCAATGAAAGAAAAGGAAAATACAATAATAGTTGCTGTTGTCATCAATTCTGCTTTTCATTTATCGTTAATACACGTTCTCACACCATCTATATTGTTTGCAAAGAAGAGCTTCCAATAGTGTCTCAAAGGTCCTTGTGTCATTTGGGAACAAAATATGAATATGATTGATAGAGAAGCAGATCTGCTGGGCTTTCTAAAGCCCGAAAAATACAAATTCTAAACTTTGGATCATAAAAGTTATTCGAGGGCATATTACATGAAAATGAGTCCATATTTTATATACACTCATTCCCCAAATTAAATACAGCACAATAATTTACTTTAAATTTATTGATGAATCATGGGGTTTTTTTGCATTATTAATTGAAAACAAAGGAAAATTTACACTACTTGCTAAATGAAGAACTCATCCGAATCTGATTTAAGGTCGTGTTTAAATGAAGTTTATAATACATACTTTACAGAAAAACTTAAAGAAATTATTTATTACTTAAGACTTGTTTTCATATACCACTCAAAATTGGTGGAATTTCGTAATAAATCCCAGGAGACTATATACCAGTATGAAGAGTCCACGAGTAAAAAAGAGGGGCCCGCCAGGTTGGAGCCTGGACACCAAGAATCAAACAGCAAGTGCCTTTGGCAGAGGTAGTGAGTGAAACCCCTCTGATCTGGGGATGTGTTTGCAGCTGTGACACTAATTGGACATGTTTGTTAAAAGTTGAATCTCTTCCCAATAGACTGGAGGTCGTTGAGGGCAGGCCAGGCCTCCCTGTTAGCCCAGCCTCGTCTCCCTTCTCTGTCCAGCAGCACCGCTGAGCCACTGACAGTAACGTGCTGTCGGGTGTTGGTTTGTTTGGAAACGTGGTCCCGCCCTTGGAAATTTACAAACACCTTTCCTCTCCAATTCCATTTTGATTCACTGAAATTATTTGCCTGGGGTGCAAATGATTCCGAGGCCACATTAGTGCTAAGAGGGACCAGAGTGGGAGGGTGAGATGGGGCAACAGCAGGGCCATGTGTTTGCCGTGGTGGAAAGTTCTGGACGGAGGAACAAGGGGCTGCTTCTAGGCCCACCTCTGCCAAGAATTTGGTCTGTAGTCTTGGGGGATAGGATGGGTCTCGAGTCCCCTGTCTGTAAACTGGGGGATGAGAGGGGAGCTCTGAGGACCTTTGGATCCCCCGCATCCTGCAGTCCCCGTGGAGCATCTCCACCTCCTTCCTCTCACCCTACATTCAGTGTGCACGTGTGGGGCTGACACGTCACCTGGTTTACTCCCGGAAAGGTGTTTCCACAGCACTTCAAGCAGCTGGTTCCTGGTCAGAGCTCCTTTGAGGTTTGTTTCCTGTCATATCCCTTTGTCATTTGCGGGGCTGAGACCTTCAGGGGTGATGCCCTGGGAGACTTTCCACCTTCCCAAGGAGGCTCCCTCTTTCCCTGCAAGGAGGCCATGTCGATGGTGGTTTGAAAGGCTGTCAGCTCTTTCTTCAACTATCTTTTAACATGTTGTTTCAGTCCACGTTTTAACCACCTTTCTGTTTGGGGTTCTTCATTGGTTCTCTAAGAAGATGGAAGCTTTCTCTCCAGCACACCTCCCTCCTTTCTGAGCCTTCAGCAAAATCGCCTTTAATGTCCATATTTCTAACAAGCATCTCAAAACTCTTCCAGCCTCTGCCCATGACCCAGTTCCAGCTGCTTCCACGTGGTTAGGTATTTGTTACAGCAGCACTCCGCTTCTTGGTACCAGATCTGTCTTAGTGAGCTCAGGCCGCTGTAAAAAATACCACAGGCGGGGGGCTCACACAACAGACATGTGTTCTCTCATGGTCTGGAGGCTGCTAGTAGAGATCAGGATGTCAGCGTGGGTGGGTCCTGGTGAGGGCCCACTTCCTGGTTTGTAGACAGCCATCTTCTTGTTGTATCTACCATGGCCTTTCCTTGGCGTGGGCGTGGAGGGAGACACCCTCTTAGTATAAGGCACCAGCCTATCAGATTAGGACCCCACCCTGGTGGCCTCATTTAACCTTCATTATCTCTGCATTGGTCAGGGTCCTCCAGGGAAACAGAACCAATAGAACATACACAGATGTATAGAAAGAGATTCAACATGAGGGGTTGTCTCCCATGATCATGGAAGCTAAGGAGCCCCATGATCTGCCATCTGAAAGCAGGAGGCCCAGGAGAGGCAGTGGTGCAAGTGCCAGTCCCATTCTGAAGGCCAGAGACCCAGAGCACTCAATCACAGGGCAGGACAGAGAGACGGCTCCTCATTGGCTGAGCTGTGGTGTTTCTCATTGGCTGAGCTATGGCATCTTCCATTGGCTGGGCTGTTGCTGGGCAGGAAGAAAATCTGCCTCTCTCCTGCTGGGGCAGTAAGTAGTAGCTGACTTCCTGTGGGAGGAGAAAGGTCCCTCTCTTCCTGTTTGTGGTACGTGAGGGCTGAGAGCTCCCCCTACAGGCCCTGCTGACTCCAACTTAAGTGCAGGTTTCTTTTATTAATTTTCACACTAGGATGGTCTAAAAAAGAAGGGGTTGTTTGGTTGAGATGTTTTCTTTAGAGAAAATAAACTCAGGGACGCCCCCAACACATATTCTAGATGCAGAGCCTCTAGGGCAGCCACAGCCCCACCTGTGGCCAGGCTTTCCAGGCATCTGAGCCGATGGCTGTCCCATCCCATCGGAAACACCACTGTGGCTGCTGGTCCCCTCCCCCTCCAGCAGGGCCAGCTGCATGGAGGCGAGCAGCCGGGCTGCTGTAAATATTTACTGGACTGTGCAGGCTGCATGATTTGAGGCTGTTGCCACATCAGAAAACAAGCTAGCAAATGAGCTGGCATGTTCCCAAAATTTAAGCACCGAGGCAGGCCCAGAGTGTGGGGCTCTGGTAGAAGAGGCCATCTCTGGCCCCTGCTTCCTGGCTGCAGGGAGGGGAGGACAGAGGGAGAGAGACAGAGAGACAAGAGCATTTGTCCCTCCTCCACCTTTCTGTGGCCTACTCAGGCCCTCAGCTGATTGAGTGAGGCCCACCATATTGGGGAGTGTGATCTGCTTCACTCAATCCACTGATTCAAATGCTTGTCTCTTCCAGAAACACCTTCACAGACACACCCAGAAATCACGCTTCATAGCCATCTGGGCATCCTTTGGCTCTGTCACTTTGACACATAAAATTAACCACCACACCTCCTGAAGTGCTATCTCCAAATCCATCACGTTGAGGGCTAGGGCTCCAACATGTGAATTTGGGGGGACACAAACGTTCGGTCCAAACATGCATTTTAAACTCATTTCATATTTCCCCATCCACATTGTCCCTACTGGCAAGTTTTCATCAGAATAGTTAGTGGAGATGGCACCCCCAGTCCGTGCCCCCCTTGGAATAGGCCGGGCCCACTGTTGGCCCAGTAGAGGGTGGCAGGTGCTGAAGTGCTTGAGGCCCTGGTCTCTTAAGAGAATAAGCATTCCTCCTGTGATCTTTTCTTACCGGCTTGTTTTCTTGGTTAAGCCTTTATTTATACAGGGGACAAGTGATTTCAAATCAGTTAGGGAGGCTGGCATTCTCGACACTTCACTGTACACTCAGATATTTACATGGAAAACCAAAGATCAGCAGACAAGGAAACACCTCTGAACCTACAACGTTGGAGACCAGGAACTGTCGCCCTGTCAGATCAGCCCACACTGCAAACCACGGCTGCTCATGGGAAATGGCCGCGTTTCTTAGGCTGCACTCCCCGTCAGGCATGTAGTGTGGCCGTCACACGGTGGCTGGGCTCCTGACATGGGGGGAGCCCCGTGTGGAGCCGTGGTGGCACGTGAGCAGGCCGCTTTTTATTAATTCAGTGCTGATGTTTTCTTCACTCTTTGCAGTTACCAAAGCAGTTTTATATACATTTTCTCTCTTATTTGTCCCCACATCCTGGTGAAATATGTTATTTTTATCCCTATCAAACAGTTGCAGAAAAGAGGCTCAGAAGTTTTATCCCAAATCATACAGTTAAACAGCAGCCTTGTCTGTGGGGCAACGCTGTGATGTTCCATTATGCCATATTGACACGCAAAACAATTATCCTCAGGTTTAGCTAGAGTACTTAAGAGGTCAGTGTTTACTTTCCTTTTCCCCAAATTTTTAAATTGTGGTAAAACACATACAACATGAAATTTACCATCTGAGCCATTTTCAAGTGCACAGTTCAGTGGCATTAAGCACATTCACATTGTTCTGCGACCATCTCCACCACCCATCTCCAGAACTCTTTCTGAGTTGGTTGGTTTTGCACAACTACATACAGGATTTGTAGAAAAGGCAGCAGAGACACTGTCAGCTGGTGCACAGGATTGGCATCCAGGCACGTGGTGGCCTTCTGCACTGTGGCCCCACCTTGCCTGGGGAGGATTTCACCAACTTCTCAGTTCATCTTGAGACCCAGGTGACGATGTGCAGAGGTGGCCTTCAGGTGGAGGGACTGTGAGGCCCTGGCAGGATTGGGGAGGGCTCATGACCTTACTGATGTCTGCTGTGGGCCGGGGCGGGAGGGGGGTGTTGGCACATCTGCCCTGTATCTGCTGGTCCTGGGCGGACCCTTCCAATGGGGCCCGAAAGCAGCTGCCTCCCACCTCCAGGACAGTCTGATCCACCCGCACAAAGGGAGTGAAGCCACGAAGACTTTGACAGGGGCCATCACCCACGGCGTCACCATCTGCGGGAGAGGCTCAGCCTCATACGGCATCAGGGTGAGCTTGGGGCGGAATGTGGGTGCTGAGCCTCTTCTACGCCAAATGGTGGGGCTCTCCTCCCCGCTTCCCTGAGGGCCACCTGCCTTCTGCACGCACCTTCTGTCCCTCAGCCCTCAGGAACACGAGACACTTCTATTAGCCGCATCCTAGGGACAGGCTGTGTCCAGCATGTCCTCCTCCCTTCCTCCTCCCACAAACCCACATGTAGTCCCTAAAACACTCCTGGTTCTCACAAATCTCCACTTGGGGCTTTCTCAGGAAGAGGCCATGATGAAGAGCCCGGCAATCTATGCCAGCTGGAGACCATAGACTTCAAGTTAGGACTAGTGCTGAAATGTTCATTTCAGGTGTAACTGCTCGGCCTACGGGAACCTGGAGCTGGCAGCACTATCACCACAGCTGCTGCAGAGCCTGAGGAGGAAGGGGCAGAATTTTGGGAGTCAAGGGGTGGTAGGAAGTGCCACGTCCTGGAACCCGCCAGCCCCTAGCTCACCACAGCGCTGGGGAGACGTCCAGGAGTGGCTGGCATTGGTGGAGACTCACCTCTACCCGAAGAGGACAGACCCAGCAGCTCCCAGCAAGAAAATGCCCAGCTACCAGCAAGCCCCAGGCCCACCTGTGGGGCAGAGTGGCCCCAAGTTCGGGCTTGGAGTTTGGTGCAGAGGATGCAGAAAAAACAATCAGGAGTGTCCAGACGCCTCTCCAGGGGGAGCCTTGCCGTGAGCACGAGGCCAGTGCCTAGCTGGTTCTGGAGGTCAGGTCGGCGCAGCGAGCTGACTCGAGGTCGCCAAGTGTCCCCACCCCCCCCCAGGGGTTGGGCTGGCCTTAGAGCCTAGGGTGGCCAGAGTCTGGACTCAGGTCAGCTGGCCACTTGGGAGCCGCTAGCCCAGGGCTGCAAATCCTCTGGACTTAGAGCAGGAACTCCCATTTGGAGGCAGGAAACTTCAGTCTGTCTCCCCGCCTGTGAGCCACGTGGTCTGAACACCCATGTCCTCGTCTGTCTGGTGGGAAGAAAAATGCCCGCCGTGATTAGGCACATCGTCGCTCAAGGGTCCATCTCTGAAGTAAAGAGACTCCACCAGAAGCTCCTGGTAAACACTGAATTTTACACTTGGGTCAAACAATACAAACCATTAAATTGTCAATGTTCAACGACTGTGATCTACAAAATGACAATTTTGTGTGGTCGACTATTATTAATGTTATTTTGTAAAATACAAAGACAGGAGAAGCACTGACGTCTGTAGGAGGGCCCCTCCCGCAGGTGCCAACGCAAGTCTGCCCCCCATGCAACCACTTTGCCCAATTGGCTCACACAGGTGGGGGTCCGTGCCAGGGGTGTCCTTGAGCTCCGGCTGGGGACTGGTGTCTTTCTGTCCCTCAGCCATGACCCTGCACTGCGTTTGCTGCTGCAGAGTGGCCTTGCTGTGTTGGGTGCACATGTGCTGTGGTGCACATGTTCCTGGCTGACTGGCCAAACAGAGCAGCGGCCATCTGTTGGTTTAGGAAGATTTAGACACCAACAGTCTGAGTCTGCTCTGGACGATCACACGTTCGTACCCAGCAGTTTTTGGAGAAATGCTGACATGGGGCCAGATGTGAAGCTTTCAAGCAAATACCTGCAGTATTTCCTTGCTCATCCGCTTCATTCTTCCACCAGCTGGGACCTGTGGATGGAGCCTTCAGCTCCACCTCTGAGAAGGTGGTGGGACAGGAGGGGTCCTGGGCAGAGCAGAGACACAAGGCAGGCAGGGCGGGGGCAGCCTGCAGCCAGACAACAGGCCCCTTCTCTGTCCTCTGAGCCATTGACCACCTGCAGGGGCCATCCACAAGTCGTATCTGATTGCCCTTCAAGTCACAGCCTAGTTGCCAACTGTACCAGAAAGGCTTCCCTGATCCCCTCCTCAGGGCTCTGTGTGGCCTCCACTCCCCCATTATCCCACTGGAAGGTAAGCTCTGAGGGTGCAGAAGTTCTCCACGCGTCCTCAGCAGCCAGCACTGCTCACAGTAAGTGCTCCATAAATATGTGGTGGACGGATAGACAGACATATGGCTGGGGGGGTGGACACAGGGATGGATAAACGGATGTATGGAAGGATAGATGGACGTATGGGTGGTAGGTGGACGTGTGGATCGGCAGGTGGTGAAAAAGACAAGATGTGGTGGATTTCATTTGTGCTGGCCCAGAGACGGCACAGTCAAGGGGCTGTGCTGAAAACCATCGTGGCCACATTTACTGTCCCCTCCAGCACATTTGAAGTGAAGAAACACACTTCCTATGCAGTCTGTCAGTCTCCAGTCCTGTGGCATGCAGATGACTCATTACAGGGTGTGCAGAACCAGTCTCAGATTTCGCACCACTTATACCTTTCAGATTCACTACAGACGTAATTATTTCCACACATCTTCCCACAAAACCTGTGCAATGTTCCTATTTTGTTGTCTGAAGACTGAGCTCCAAAGAGACTTGACTCTCTTTCTCATATCGGGGTAGCCTGCAAGCAGACAAGGGGAAAGCCTCACACTCAGCCTTGGTGTGTGGGAACCTGGGTCTGTACGTCTGACACATTCACACGGCCCCCACATGGGGTGGTGACGCGGCACCTCCATGCAGCCCGTAGCCCGCACCCTCTCCACCCATTCATGCTCTCAGGCTCATCTCCCCAGAGCGCACAATCCCGTTGGACCCATGTGTGCCCACCACAGGCAGCAGCAATGCACTGAGGGCTCTGAACTCTCTGCCTGACATTTGGCTGGATGACAGTGGGAGAGGCCAGGTGCTGTGGGAGGAAGCCCTTGTACCCTCTGGACTCTGCTCTTCCAGGACAGAGATGGTCCTGCCCCACGCCAAGCAGGGCCTTCATTGGGTGGGAGTGGGTTAGGGGCAGCGGTGCCCTTGGCCAGGGCCTAATGCTAATGAAGGGCCTCAAATTTTGATTCAGTGTTTTCTCCAAATGTGGTTTTACTGACTATCACAAATATACACTAACACCATCAAGAGACAACGTTTTTCTTCTCTACTTTTCTGTAAATGTCCATGCTTTTAGAAATGTGTCTCATTATCAGACCATACTGCCAATAAAATAGTATGAATTGATACGTTTATAAATCTTACAATCATCTTGTGAATATCGTAATTATATATAAAACCATTAATTTGCCAAGTGCAAATATTTAAAATATATAATAACTTTAAAAAATCCTGTTTAGGTGCTTCATTTCTTACTCTACCAGGAAGATCAACAGAAACACACACTCGGCCACACGGAACTGGAAATGGCCCAGACTGCTCTTAATTTCTGGAAGATTTTCCCAGTGTCCCTCACAGTACCATGTTTTGCCTACAACAGGTTTTTATATTTGCTTCATTGACGAGGAAAGGAAGGAAGGAGGGAGGGAGGGAGGGAGGAAGTCAATTCAAGGATCTCAAATTCTGACTTCACAGCCACTGTGAAATTTTAGATTGGGCTCTTAATTGTCCTTTGTCTCATTTCCTCATCTGTGAAGGGGTCAGGGCCATTAGCTCAATTGGTTGCAGCCAGTTCTTGTTTAATCTTCCTACAGGGCCTTTGGGGAAGGTGGGTCCCGCAGTAATTCAGGGCATGGGCTCTGGGGTCAGACAGAGCTGAATGAGCTGTCTGACCTCCATCAGTGCCCACCCCTTCCCTAAGCCCCCACTCCCTCACCTGTAAATTGAGAATAATGAGTCCAGCCTCACAGACTTCGGAGGGATTTGCTGAGGGAATGGGGAGTAGTCAGCCCAGCTCTGCCCTGTGGCTCAACTGTAGCTATTATCACCAAAGAGTAATGCATATGAAAATTCTTTGTAAGTGTAAACACGTGTTCCTATAGAAGTGTTGATTGCACTTCAATACTGGACCTTAATCCTCAAGCAGCGCACTGTCTTTAAGGGAAAAACGCTTCTGTGCATTTACCAGAGCCTCCCTTCATCCCCCTGCAGGCATCTGCTCTCAGGCACCGGTGATGTTGTTGAAGGTACTCTGAGTCCTGCTGGAGGACCGGCCCCAGGATGTCGCACTGTGGCCAGCGGGAGGCCATTCTGGCTGGAGCTCCTGGCACATGAAGAGCAGATGCAAGTGGACTGTGAATGGTGGACTTGGGCCACAGGGCAATGAGGGTCTTGAAAGCTCCAGGGAGAGAAGATGATGTGAGAGAGGAGAATGGAGGAGAGCTGGGACAAGCATGAGGCAGTGAACCAGCATGATGTGGAGACGGCTACCCTGGCCTCCCAGCAGAAGCAAACCTCTGAGCCCATGGTTTCCCTCCCAGCAGTGCCCAGTGTGTGTCCACTCATACGGGCCTCTGCTGGCTGAAGTCACCTGCCTGGATGCCTGCTTCCTAGAGAGCCAGGAGAAAGGGCCATAGTTCTAGCTTCACATTCCTTCTCAGAGATGCTTCTTGAAAGGAGATCCTTTTGAGAAGTGAGTTTGCCTCAAGGAAGGCGCAGGACTCAGGTCCCTATCTGAATGGGGACGTGTCTGGGGAGCATGAGCCACAGACACTTTGTGCTTGATGACTGTGACAAGTGATTGATCTGGGCCTGGGGTCCTAGCAAATATGGACACAGGGCTTGGACCAAATGGCCAATAAACAAGTCTGCAGTTCCTCTCTCCTCATCTCATAGAGTGTCTTCCCTCCGACTTGTCCCACACGTGGTAGATGCATGGACGCATCAACCACTGGACACCTGGGAGCCCACTGGTCTTCTCTCTCTTGCTGACATCACATCCTTGACATTGACAGATGAGCATCGGCTGGGAGCCAGCTCTGGGCAGGAGGGCTCAGGGGTCCTACCCTGTGGAGATCATAGTCTAGAAAGAAGCTAAATATAAAACAAATAACCGCACACCCAAATACGTAATTGCACACTGCCCTAAGTGTTGTGAAGGCGAAGTATAGGGTATTACAACAGGAGGACTTAATTTAGGTTTGGTGTTGGGCAAGGCCTTTGCACAGAGAGATATTTACAGAGACCTGAGGGCTGGTAAGAGTTCGGTGGAGAACTGAGGGCTGAATGTCCCAGGCTGAGGGACGGTCATGTGGAAGGGCCTTGAAGCAGGAGTAACTTTGAGAATTGTGACTCAGGCCCAATGGGATTCAGATATGGTCTGAGGAAGCGCAGCAGGCCCACAAGGCTGGGATGTTCTTACCTGTCGGTTGGCCGGAGTGGCAGCAAACCTGGTGGTGAGGGAAGTGGGGGCTGGTACCCAAGAGCTGGCAGCACTGGCAGGAGGGAGGGTCTTCTCTTAGGGTGAGCATGGTGGAGGTCAGAGTGCCCTCTGACTGGAAGGACTCTGTGGTCACAGCCCATGTCCAACCAACCCTCGAGGCTCTGGGCTTTGGTGTTCTCAGTGCACACCATCATCCTGAGGGTCACCTAGTCCTGCCCCTCTGTCTCCTCATCTTCAGCCTCACTACCCCACGGCTGGTGTCAGTCACACGTCACCCCTGGACTCAACTCTCCAGCACCTTCCTGTCTTGTTGCCTCACACGATATTTCAGATATTTCACTGCTGTCAGAAGGCGCTTCTCACTTGAACCCAGTCGTACTTCTTCTCAACTGAAATGCCCTTCAGTGGCACCCCATGGGCCTCAGGTCTAAAGGGAAGTCCCATGAAGTCCTTCGAGACCTGTCTGCACCTCTGCTCAGCCTCTCCCACTCACCACTCACCACATGGAGCTGCCTTCAGCCACATGGATCTCTCACCGTCACCGAATGCCAGACCCTCTCTCGCCCTTTGCCTTTGCACACACTCTCTCCTTCTGGAAACCCCTCCCCTGCACTCTCTCACCCTCAGGATGCACCTCTCTTCTGGGCCTGGGAGCTGGGTTCCTGGGTGCCCACCCTCTCTTTCCATTGGGACCTAATGCCTGTGAACTTCTCAGGAACTGAGGCATTGGTCATATCCGGCCACACCCGTGCAAGTTCACTTGCCTGCCTCTCCCACTGGCCTGTGAGTTCCTTTGAGGCCTGGGAGGTAACAACCTGCAGCTTCGTCTGGGTTACCTGGACCCATCACAACACCCGAGCTATGGGTTGTCGTTAGTGCCATGGAGTCAATTCTGACTCCTAGGGACCCCATGTAGAGCACAGCGGGAACCCTGACTAGTCTTTTTGCTCCATCCTTCCGGCGCTCTATCAGACAAAGCTCCAGTGCTATTAATAGAGTTTTCATGGCCAATTTTTCCTGAAGTGGGTGCCAGGTCCTTCTTCCTAGTCTGTCTTAGTCTGGAAGCTCTGCTGAAACCTGTCCACCAAGGGTGACCCTGCTGGTATTTGCAATACTGGTGGTATAGCTTTCAGTGTCACAGCAACATGCAGCTTCCACAATATGGCAGCCGACAGAGAGGTGGTGTGGTTTCCTGACCGAGTGGTGAGAGCACTGAACCTTAACCACTAGACCACCAGGGTGGCTTTGAGCAATGGGAGGGATCTCAAAAAAAAACAGAATTTTAGATGAAAAAATTACTTTCTCTTCCTCTCTGTGTCTGTAGGGAAACCAAGAGGCATTCTTATGAGTTACAATGTCAGGACTTAGTGATGCCAGAATATGTGGTGTACAGCACAAGCAGCTAAGTGGAGGTAATCTGAGGAAAACAGGGCACTGGGTCTCTGGGGGAATTTTCTAAAAACCCAAAATTAGTATATGGGAAATGGTTGCCATTTCAAGGAATGATGAGATTTCTTTTTGGCAACATTGGTCTTTCAAACTTCCACACTTGGCAATAAGCTTTGCACAGAACAATGACAAGCAAACCTCAAATTATGCTGGCTTTGCTCGGTTGGACAGAGACCTAGGCCAGGTTTCTAACGGCACTTATTAAGGAAGAAGCCCTTTACTTCTAGGTTTGCCATGATCTAATTAACTTTTTTTTCAGGACAAGAATTTTTTTATAACTAATACTTACTGCACATTTACTACACACCAAGCAATGTCCTAAGAGATTTGCACGCACAGTCTTGTTTAATTCTAGCAAGGCTGTGGCATATGTACTTCCTTTCTCACAATTTTACATGAGAAAACTGACCACAGAGAAGTCAACTAACTTGCCTGAGGTCACGTGGTTGGTAAATACTAGAGCCAGAATTCACACTCAGGTGGTCTTATCCATAATTAGCCACAATTCTATGCTGTCGTATTTTCTGTCAGTTTCTATTGGGGTTTGATTTTCAACTATGGTCCAACTATTTTAAAAAAATGGATTACATGTGGTTCTTCTCCTTATGTCCAGAAATATAGTCCCTTGGTAGGAGGGGTGGCTCGCCCCACTTCTCTCATGGCCTCACGGAGCTTTCACGGGGGAGTTGAAGTCATCTGCTGCAGCTCTCAGCTCCTAATATCTTCCACAGGGTTTTGAGAAGGAGGAGATGGCAGGCACTGTCTGTCACCTGTGGAGAAGGGTCACAGGAGCCACAGCCCACCCTTCTTTCTCATCCTAGTCCACTTCCATTCTGGCACTTTCCCAAGTCCCTGGGCACAAGACTGGGAGCCTCAGGCAACACCTATCCTAGGCCATTTCTGACCAGCAGCGTGTATTTCCTTTCAGAAGACGTCAGAGACACACTTATGATCCTGAGGCTC
This sequence comes from Ceratotherium simum simum, assembly GCF_057802395.1. NCBI lineage: Eukaryota > Metazoa > Chordata > Mammalia > Perissodactyla > Rhinocerotidae > Ceratotherium > Ceratotherium simum. The sequence continues at coordinate 591,446 of NC_141937.1, forward strand.
TACTCAGATCCTCTCTGCACTTCTGACCATGTCAGAAATACTGAGGGAGGAGACTCTCTCATCCTCCACAGTTACTCAGGGAGGAGAAGCCATCCTCCTCCACTGTTACTCAGGGAGGAGAAGCCATCCCCTTCCACTGTTACTCAGGGAGGAGAAGCCATCCTCCTCCACAGTTACTCAGGGAGGAGAAGCCATCCTCCTCCACTGTTACTCAGGGAGGAGAAGCCATCGTCTTCCACTGTTACTCAGGGAGAAGAATCTCTCCTCCACAGTTATAGGAGGCAGAGAATGTTCTCCTCCTCCACAGTTACCGAGATACAAGAATCTGTCCTTCCTAGCCTGAGGAGGGCTCACTGAGGTAGACAAATGTCAGCAGTTCCCTCCCGCTATTTGTGGCCCGGGCAGGTAATGCTCTAAGATGTGTTACTGTGTCCTGTGAGCGCCCATCAGACATGCTCGTCCCGTCCCCGTGGGTGTGGATGATGTCATCACCAGCGAGGACACAGGGCTGCTCCTGGCTCAGCCCTTTCTGCAGGGCGGGTCCTCTCACTTCCTGGCCTTATTGCCTATTCTTCTAGTAGCAAGCTGCTGTCATATGCCACATTAATTCTATCCTTTTCTCTCCATTTTTGGGCTGACAAGAGCACCCACTGTAGTGTTCACCATGTAAAAGAACAAGTAAACCAGAGTTCTCTTCCTTTTCCACCTCAAGGTGTTGCCTGGTCATTGGGATTCGGCCTCTTCTCTTGCCAGTTGGCAGGACCAGTGTGTTGTTTGTCTCTCTGCCAGCAGCAAATTAGGAACGTCCTTTGGGGAGACGTGCGTGGAAGGGAGCAGCTTCCTCCATCAGAGAAGCTTCCAGTGCAGCCAGAGGACCTCGCCCATGGCCCTGTGACCTCTCCCTTTGGCTATGGCTTCCGTGTGTCCTTGAGAACAGGTCCCCCGTCCGCCTGGAGTGGGCAGAGAAGGCCAGCCCTCACTGGGGGAATATGCAGGCCCAGCGGTTGGCCAGCTGTCCTAAAGGGCAAGGCGTGGGGTTAATGGAATGGACCGGGAGTTTTCTTTCCCTCGGACACTCTTGTAGGCTGATGGCACCTTGGCACACAGTCGGAGACCCTGGATTTCAGATCAGTCTGGGAGGCACCCGGCAGAGGTCTTGGCCAGTTCAGCCCCTCTCGTGCTCCTCTGCTGCAGTTATTGCTTCTGTAATGAACAACTAATCATGTAAATTGCTGGATAATACTGCTCCTCCGTGAAGGTTGGAGTTTGTCTGTCTCACTCAGCGCTGCCTTTCCAGGGCCTGGTGCAGGACTTGTTGAGGGAAGGGATCCCTTCCAGCTCTCTGCCTGCTGCCTCTTCTTCTTCTCTCCCCCTCCATCTCTCCTCCCTTCCTTCCCCCTCCCCTTCCTCCCTCCCTCTGTCTCTCCCTTCTCCCCTCCTTTCCTCCTTCCCTCCCTCCTTCCTCCCCCTCCCTGTATCCCTCCCCACCTCCTCCCTCTCCCCCTCTCCTCCCTCTGGCCTCCCCACCCTCCTTCCTCCCCTCCATCTATCCCCTCTCCCCTTTCTCCCCTCCCTCCTCTCCTCCTCCCTTTCCTCCCTCCCCTCTCCTCTTCCTCTCCCTCCTCCCTCCCTCTCCCAACCTCTTTCCTCTCCTCCCTCATTTCTCCCCTCCCTCCCTCCCTCCCTGCTTGGTGCCTGTCCTAGTTAGTAGAGCTGGAGGGAGGACCAGTAACTAAACAGCTGACAAGGACCAAAGATGAGCTGTCAGTGGAAGCAGAGGCTGTAAGGGGCCCACAGCAGGGCGTCCAAGTCCTCCATGGAGGAGGGGACGTCAGAATAGACCCTGGGAAGAGATGACCTGAAACCATGCCCACAGGGAGAGGCTGGACCTCAGAGAGGTTGCTCAACTTCCTTCAGTGAGTCCAGCGCCTCCCCTCAGGGCCTCCTGCACTGCTGCCTTTGCTGGCTTAGCCTCTGTGAGCTCTAGACAATGACCAGGCTGAATTCCTAGGCAGGAGAATCTAAATCCCTGAAGAGAAAATGTGGAGAAGCCAGCAACTCAGGAAACTCGGAAGTGGGCCTGCTGACTTCCAAGAGGGCACAGCTCCCAGAAGAAAGCATCGAAACCTGCATTTTACTTCTTTTTAATCGGATACAGTTAGCTTCGTTATGCAAAGGCAGTGCATGCATATTGATAAAACATTAGAAGAAAGAAATGTGCAGAATTAGGGAAGAGAGCTCCACTGCACACCGCCAGCATCGGGGTGCATGTTCTTGCAACGTCTTCAGGGGTGTGTGCTGAAACCACGTAGGGTTGCACCTTCCATCCTGCAGTGAGATACGGATTTTCACTTGGTGATGTATCATCAACGGCTTTATAGCTACACATCTAGAATAAATTTTAGAATGCAAAGAACCACTTATATTCCATAAAAATCTACACAACACGGGTGGGACAGGTTACGTTCACTCTTCGCTCCTCCCAAGCAATAGAGGCGTCAGGAGGGAAGTCACGTGTGTGTGTCTTATTTATGCATTCATTAATATTTATTGAGTAATTATTAGATAGCAAGCACTGTTAATACATCTCTGAATAAGAATGACAAAGTTCTTGTGCTCATCAAGTTTACATTCTAGTGGGTAGGAATTTGGCCACTGTTTGGACATAGAACACAGACTACAAGGAAGAGAAATATATTTGGTGCCAAAATATTTTTACTTACAGATGACTTCTGAAATATCATTGAAAAAATTCGTACCTTCCATTGCAACTGAATGTTTGTAAGCCTTAAAATGTTGTACTCTGATTTACTTGTTTTCATCTAAAAGAAAGTGGCATGTTAATCCGGTTTAAAATAAATTTTTCTTATGGTCTGAATTCAATGCATTAACACAGATTTAATTTGAAAAACCTTAGTTCTGTATCTAATCCAAGTTCAGAGATCAAAGCAACAATCAAGACGGGGTTGTGTGGAGCCAGTTTTAACTAAAATGGACTGTTCACCTGGGGAATGGGTTGGGAACAGAAGCCTCCCTGTAGACGTTGGTGTTTGATTGGAGCTTGAGATTCAGGGAAACTGAAGAGGTTCCTACCATTCTAAGGAGGCCGTTCTGACTCCCAGGACTCCAGAAGTTTCTTTCATTTTACTAGAAATTTAGTAAATATAGGGGCAAACTGTTCTTTGCTGCCCAGCCCTAATTCCCTATTACCGGCATCCGTCTTTCTCAGTGACCGTCTGTATCCGGGAACAGCAATTTTCTAAAATCCCCTAGCTCAGTCACTGTCTTCCTGCAGACTCGTACCAGCTGTGACTTTTCTCTTGAGAGTCTACTGACTCAGCGAATGAAACTCTCAACATTCCAACGAGCTAAAAATGTCAACGGCCATATCCTTCTCCAAATGGGAGATCTGACAAGATTTGGGTGACACTTCATAAGGGACACAGTGGTGGTCTGATTATGGAGGTGCCATGAATACCATACTTGAGGGTCCCCATATCTGTAGTCTTAACATCTTGTGTTTCCTTCAAGGGGTTCTAAGAAGGCGACGCTGAGAACCTGACCCCTTACACTCTTTGCAGCCACACTCCTCAAAGGAGCAAGCAGGCAGGCCTGGGAACAAGACATCGTCTAAGAAATTGCTTGTCTGCTGTGTCCGTCGTGTTCGGAGGAGGCCTGCTGTCCTAAAACTGTGCCGAGAGCAGAATAACGTGTGTCCGGCTTGGAGCAGACCTGAAAGTCGTGGGGCTGGCTCTCTTGTGTTTCATATACATTTCTGGGCACACGGCCTCCATGGTTTTAACCAACCCCAGACCCTCCCGAGATTACACACCAGAGCTGCCAGGTGCGTCTGGTTCTGCCACCTCGGAGCATCTTGTGGACCACGTTCTGCTTCTCCTGGTGTCTCCTAAACCCGCTCTGTGCCCCTCGGTTCACCAGTCATCTTCATGCGGGTCTGTGCGTCTCTTGACAGTGAGGCCACACAGTTTAAATTAGCATTTTCCTACCATCATCTGCATGGCACACACATTAGGAGATAAAAAAGGCCGAGGGAAAACACAGACTCTGCGTCGTGCTGAAGCTTAATAACCAGTAATCAGGAGAAGGACGGAGATCATATGGGCTCATTATCTCCTTAAGGAGCAGGGTCAGCAGGGCTGGGGAGGGAGTTAGACGTCTGCTGGTATAGAGACATCATCTGAGAAATTCCTAGGGTAATGGGGGTGAAAAATTCCAAACAGCATCTATTTTGAGCATCAACTCTTGCTGCCTGGTTACAAGCCAGAGCGAAGCTCTTCAGGATGCTTCTCTAAGAGGAAGAAAACAGACAAACAACATCGTCCATCCAGGAACAAGGAGGCATCCGGAATAGGCCCCAGGTGGTGGCCCTTTGTCATGCTAATACCCAGCAGCTCTATAGGTTCTCACCTGAGGCTCCCCCATTAGAGATGCCAACCTGGGGTATCCCAGGTGACTGGGATCATGACGTGGGTGCTGAGGCTCCTTACAACACCTGGCATGTTGACTTGGCTGTGACAATCTGCTCGTCACACTCATAAGATTTTAATCTCTAAAATCGGAGCACAGGGTGTGCACGACTGGTGGTTTTCCTCTGGGATCCCCCGTCCTCACAGCGTGTTGACGCTCTCAGCCTTTGTCTCTGAGCCTCAGAACAAGCCTCTCCTGGGGCTGCCTCTCCCCGGAGACCAGGCATTGGTGGGTGAGGGCAGAGAGCACTTCCTTCCCTGCTGTCTCCAAAATGTGGCCCTGGACATCTTTGGAGCCTGAGGAAATGGTCATATCTTGTGAAAACAGGGCCTGAGAAACAAGAGGACGTGCCAGCCTCGCTGCAAGCCCTTTCTTCAAAGGCTGGTTTTGCAGCCTGTGTCTGTCCAGGGAGGGCGGTTGCAGGCATCTGGTGTCGCAGCAAGACATTTTTGCCAGCTCTGGTGAAATTTCAGCCTCCCCTCACGCCAGGAAAGCCCCTCAGGACAATGCTGGCGGCTCTTATCGGCTCACAGGCTGGTTCCGTGGCTCTTCACTAACCCACCAGCTCTAGTCCAGGGTTTTCTGCCAGCACTATTGACCCAGGAGTAGGGTCATTGTTGGGCAGGGTCCTCCCGGGCACGTGGGGTGTTGAGCAGCACCTGTGACACCTGGAAATATCTCCAGACACTGGCAAATGCCCCCAGGGGTCAAAATTCCCCTGTTGAGACTGCTGGCCCAGTCCCATGTGTGGATTCTGTTTTCTCTGAGGTCATGTACAAACTGATGGAGCTTCCTGCAGAAACAGAAGTGGAAATCTAGTCAGGACCAGCTACGTAATTTGCAGAGCCCAGTGAAAAATGGAAACGCAGGGGTCCTTGTTGGAAAGTTGTTAAGAATTCCAAGACAGTGGCAGCTGAGTGGTAGACCAGACGCGGGTCCTGCTGAGTGCCGGGCCCTGTGTGACGCTGCCCTGAATCGAGTGTAACGCCCCGAAAACAGCGAGTCACAAACATGGCAGAGCTCTTTCTCCTTCCTTGACTCAGAGATCTACAGTAATGATTTAAACGAACTCTTTCAGACTTGGTGGAACGCCAGGCCGGCCTGGGCCCTGCGGTGGCCCCTCTCCTCTGAGCGCCCTGTGTGCTGTGTGGTTCTGTCATGGGGAGCCCCTGAGTTCTTCCCCACAGACCTGGCCCCATGGCTCTGGGCCTAGGAAAAGCGGCCGACAGGAGAGGTGCTGCAGCCAGCAAGCTTTGCCGCAGCCCCAGGAGGCCGTGTCCCCAGGGCCTAAGGAAGCACTCCTGCCACCTGGCTCTCGCCTGCTCCGGGAGCACCAGCTCAGCGAGGCCAGGAGCAGAGAGCAGCAGGCACCACGGTGTCCACGGTCCTTCCACGCAGAGCAGAGGGCAAACTCAGTGCCATGAGAAAGGGAAAGGGCCTTGAGAGCTTCAGAGACCCTCCCAGTTCTGGTCTAGGTCAAAGGTCGGCGAAGCCAACAGGTCCTCCCAGGGCCTCCCTTGGGCAGAAATGGGGCTGAAAGATGAAAACGAGAGTCACTAGAACAGAGCAGCCAGAGGACATCATCGTGGAGGCAGACACAGGACTTGATTGGAGGCCACATGACCTCAGAGTTGGAGAGGGGAACCACCATGAGCCCACACAGAGGCCGCCAGACCATCCTGCATGGGGTCACTACTCTGGGGGAAGAGAATCAATTGTCCACCATCCGGAGTCACAGTTCATGGAGAAACCAGGGGCGGCCTGCCAGTCCCCACAGATGGCAGAGTCCAGGCCTGGTGTCTGCAAGGCCAGCTGGAGCAGAGTGTCCACAAGGGAGGCTGCCAGGAGGGACACTGGTGGCCACCCAGAGTGCAGGACGCAGGGCCCACCAGCATCAGCAGCCACAGCACAGGACAAGCACAGCTGCCACTCTGAAGGCACCTGGGATTTGCGACATGCATGCCACTGCCACACTGCCGGGCTTGGCCCTCCTGCCCCTTGAATCTACTGTGACAAATGTGAGACAGGCAGAGGGCACGCCTGTGGTCTGGGGGCCCCACAGTGGTTACTGCTGTGGGATGGAGTCCTTGCCTGGTGACAAGGTGCATGCAGGAAGGACCTGCGCCATCCTCCAGCTCCCCTCACAGACCTCCATCTCCTCACCTCTGGGAGTGGTCGTGGGAGAGCCGAGCGGTGGCAAGGGAGCATTCAGCAGGGATACCAACAGGACTAAGGAAGGACGATAGGACGTTCCCAGACTACCAGAGTTTGGCTGTCTACACTGCAATCCTGGTTGTCAAGCGAGTTACCTAGTGATGCTACCCCTTTACTTCCTCATGGGTGCGTCTAAATCGATAATGAAGTTGTTTCTCACTGAAACTCACAGCGTGGATCGAATGCGGGAGGTGGTGAGACGGGGTCCACAGGGGCTGCAGTGGGTGCACCTGCTGGGATGTGCTCGGCACATCCTGACTTGATGGGTGCTCCCGTGCTGAGCAGTTTGGGAGCCCAGGCAGCAGGCGTGTCACCAGCAGATCTTCCCAGACCTCAGGGTGTCAGCCTGGAGGGGGAATCCCTGACTGACTTTTATTCTTAAGTGCAGTGATTCAAAATACACCTTTTAAAATGTAAATGCTCACTGGGCTCTGCTCAGGGGCCACGTCTTTGCTTTTTCATGCGTTTTAAGGCCCTGAAACAGCCAGACTTTCTCTCGGCCGCTTCAGAACACGAGATGGTGATTTTTACCATCTTTGGGTAGAACACAAAGTTTAAACTAGATGTACAAAAATAGTAGTAGTAGGGGGCCGGCTGGGTGGCACAAGCAGTTAGGTGCACGTGCTCCGCTGCAGCAGCCCGGGGTTCGCTGGTTCGGATCCTGGGCGCGCACCGACGCACCGCTTGTTGGGCCGTACTGTGGCGGCGTCCCATATGGAGTGGAGGAAGATGGGCATGGATGTTAGCCCACAGCCAGTCTTCCTCAGCAAAAAGAGGAGGATTGGCAGATGTTGGCTCAGGGCCGATCTTCCTCACCAAAAAAAAAAAAAAATACTAGTAGTGGGAATATGTTCTGTCTTGTAAAAATTAAGACTTTATTTAGTCACACAGGGCACAGTGAGGAAAGCTGAGAAATCACTTAGCTTTTCGAAACAGAGAAAGGGCCACGCTTGTTCCTCCTTTGAATGCATTTTTTGTCTTTTTTTTTTTTTAAAGACTTTATGACTTTTCTTTCTGTAGTATTCTCCTGTTGTATCATAAGTAGACACTGTAGAAAATCTTAGAAAATACAGAAAGCAGAACACAAAATTCAGAATGGCCACAAGCCCAGGTAACTGCTTTGGTGTGTTGCTCTCCTCCTTCCACCTTTTCCGAGGTGAATGTGAGATCATGCTCTGTCTGTAGCTTTGTGTTCTCATGTTGCAGATCCAGAGTTCAACATACAGAAGATTAACGGCAGACTTTTGTTCTAGAGCAGCAGTAGGCTCCGAGCTCAGGCAGCATATCTACCAGACACTGAACTTCCTGGACGTCTCTAGGCCTTGTTTCCCTTTTCCCAAGTTCACATTTTTAATTTTCAATTAAATACTTAAACAGAATACAGTGCCAGCCCATCATTTCATATGTCACAAATCAGAATGTGCTTTATCCCGCAGGAGGAGCACAGATGTTCCCTCGGCCCTCGGAAGGCAAGGGTTTGCTCGGTCATGTGCATAAGCCGCATCAGAAGCAGGGAGATGAGAACTCTGGAGAACAAACCGTTCCCAACGCTTGAGAAACATGCGTCCAGACCATAAACGTGCTCCTTATAAACTGCTCTTTCGTAGGCGTTAAATCCCCCTTCAATCCTGCAGTCAGATCGTCCATTCAAGGCCACAGCTTCGGCCTTGTCTGTTATAGCGTGCATCTAAAGCTGAGTTAGTTCTGCTGTCAGGATTCTCCACCATCTGCATCTTCTATCCACTGCAGAATGAACGATTCTGTCTCCTCCCCTTCTGGGTGCCCTGACCCAGGACAAGCGCCTGACAAGAAATAAGTCCTGAAAAAGTATTTGATCAATGAGTGAATAAAATTAAGTGAATCTTTCAAAAAAAGGTTTTTATACACTTAAGACAAACTATTTCCCCTCCATTTATGTACAGTAATGAGAAATGACACGTAACTCAATTTCTGACGGACCTAACTCCCACGTGACACTCGGCATCCACTCTCCGACCTCACTCGCTCGCTCATTAGAAAGCGTCTACCAATTGCCTGCTGTGGCCACGTGTGCCTTCACAGATGGACGGCGAAATGTGCATCAGACGGAAACGTGGAGGACCTGGGCTTTTCCAAGTATGTAACAGCTGGTTCTAGGTGGAGGCCTTCGTCAAGGGACATCAGCGGTTACTGAACACCTCCCAGGGGCTGAGCAACAAGACACCAAAGACGTGAAAGTACAAAGCCAAGATCCCTGCTCTTGAGGGTCTCTATCTCCTGAGGAGACCTCACAGAAGCCACACAATGGTGAGTGCTGGCATGGCCTTCCTTGGGTGGACTATCTGGTGCTCTGCCCCAGAGTGCAACCGCTGATTAAGGCCTCCTGGCATAGCCTGGCTGACGAAAGTTATTCTTGTGGTGCTGAGGAACTGGAAGAGTAGGGCAGAAGAAGAAACCCAAGTCCACATGGCGTCCACTGCCCTGTGAATTAACCTTTCCAGAATTCCAGCCCTGTTTGGTTCAGGGGTCCCTCCTGCTCGGGTCCTCAACCATGATCCATTCTCATCCAGTTAAAGTAACTCCAGCCAAGAAGTGTCCTTGTTCCTGGAAAATTCTGCCCCCCTCCCAGACCCTCAAGGGCTGAGGACGATGTGAACGTTCAGAGACATCAACACGTCACCATAATGTCTAACTCACTCAAGGAGTAGGGTAAATCTTCAAAAGTCCCTTTGTTCCCGCATGGCTAAGTTTGGAAACATGTTTTGAGCCAGTCGCGTAGAGACGGTTAACCAAGAGAGGTTCTGTGGAGGTAATTTTGAGCTGGCTGTTTATCAGTTAGAAATACTGTTACCCCCAGTGGATGAAATGGAGCAGAACTTGGAGGCGAAGTGATGGTCAGCCAGCCCATAAATTCACAATCCATTATACCTGAAAACATAGATTTCAGAGAAAGGATCAGTGTTTTATTTATTAATACACCTGCTTGCTTATCTTTTTTAAATTGTGGGTTCCTTGAAGGCAAGAATGATTTTTCATTATACAACCCACACTTAGTAATTTTTTTATTGTGGTAAAAGAATGCATTACATAAAATTTACCATCTTAACCATTTCTAAATGTACAGTTCAGTCATGTTAAGAACAGTCACATTGTTGTGTAACCATCACCACTATCCATCTCCAGAACGTTTTCATCTTGAAAAACTGAAACTCTGTCCCCGTTAAACAACAACTCTCCATTCCTCCTCTCCTCAGCCCCCGGCACCCACCATTCCACTTTCTGTTTCTATGAGTTTGCTTACTCTAGGTACCTCATATGTGTGGAATCATACAGTATTTGTTTTTTTGTGACTGGCTTATTTCACTCAGCATAATGTCCTCAAAGTTTGTCCATGCTGTAGCATATTCCTTCCATTTTAATATTGCTGAATACTATTCCACTGTATATACATACCATATTTGGCTTATCCATTTATCTGTCAATGGACACTTGGGTTGCTTCCATGTTTTAGCAATTGTGAATAATGTTGCAATGAACATGGGTGTACAAATATCTTTTTGAGACTCTGCTTTCATTTCTTTTGGGTATATACCCAGCAGTGAAATTGCTGAATCACATAGTAATTCTATGCTTAATTTTGAGAAACCACCATACTGTTTTCCATAGTACCTGCACCATTTTACAGTCCCACCTGGAGCACACAATTCCAGTTCCTCCACATCCTCTCCAACACGTGTTATTTTCCGAGTTTTTTCATAGTAACCATCCTAACAGGTGTGAGGTGGTATCTCATTGTGGGTTTGGTTTGCGTTTCCCTAATGACTTGAGCATCTTTTCATGTGCTTGTTTGCCATTTGTATATAATCTTTGGAGAAACGTCTATTTAGGTCCTTTGCCCATTTTTAAATAAAGTTATTTGGGTTTTTGTTGCTGCTTTGTAGGAGTTCTTTATACATTCTGGATGTTAACCCTTTATCAGATATATGATTTGCAGATATTTTCTCCCATTCTGAAGGTTGCCCTTCACCCTGTTGATAGTATCCTTTGATGCACAAAACTTTTTAATTTTGATGAAGTTCAATGTACCTATTTTTAACTTTATTTTTTTTTGCAGGTAAATAGTCACTCTGAGCTAACATCTGTTGCCAATCTTCCTGTTTTTTTTTCCTCCCCAAAGCCCAAGTATATGGTTGTATATTCCAGTTGTAAGTCCTTCTAGTTCTTCTATGTGAGCTGCCACCATAGCATGGCTACTGACAGACGAGTGGTATGGGTCAGGAACCTAACCTAGGCCACTGAAGCCGTGAGAGCCCCGAACTTTAACCGCTAGGCCATCAGGGCTGGCTCTATCTGTTTTTAACTTTTGTTGTCTGTGCTTTTGGTGTCATATCCAGGAAATTCTTGCCAAATCCAATGTCTTTTACTCTGTTTTCTTCTAGGAGTTTTATATTTTTGAATCTTATATTTAGGTCTTTGATCCATTTGAGCTAATTTTTGTATGTGGCATAATGTAAGGACCTAACTTCATTCTTTTTTTTTTTTTTTTTTTTGGTGAGGAAGATGCACTCTGAGCTAACATCTGTTGCCAATCTTCCTCTTTTTTTTGCTTGAGGAAGATTAGCCCTGAGCTAACATCTGTGCCAATTTTCCTCTTTTTATTGTGGGTCACTGCCACAGCATGGCTTGACGAGTGGTGTAGGTCCACCCCTGGGATCCAAACCCTCAAACCCGGGCTGCCGAAGTGGAGTGTGCTGGACTCAACCACTATACCATGGGGCTGGCCCCCCAACTTCATTCTTTTGCATGTGGATATCCAGTTTTCCCACAACTGTCTGTTGAAGAGACTGTCCTTTCCCATTGAGTGGTCTTGGCACTCTTGTCAAAGATCATTTGACCATATATGTGAGGGTTTATTTCTGGGCTCTTCATTCTAATCCCTGGGTATATTTGTCTCTCTCCATGCCAACACCACACTGTGTTTGATAACTGTAGCTGTGTAATATGTTTTGAAATCAGGAAGTATGAGACCAATTTTGTTCTTTGTTTTCCAGATTGTTTTGGCTCTTTGGGATTCCTTGAGACTCCATATGAATTTTAGGATTTTTTTTTTTTTTTTTTTTTTACAAAAAATACCATTGGGATTTTGATAGAGATTGCAATAAATCTATAGATTGCTTTGAGTGGTATAGACATTTTAACAATGTTAATTCTTCCAATCCACGTACACAGATGTCTTTCCATTTATGTAGGTCATCTTTACTTTCTTTCAGCAATGTTTTTTAGTTCTCAGTGTACAAGTCTTTCACCTCCTTGGCTAAGTTTATTCCTAAGTATTTTATTCCTTTTTGATGATATTGTAAATGGATATTTTTCTTTAATTCCTTTCAGATTGTTAGTTTAGAGACACAACTTATTTTTGTGTGTTGATTTTATATCCTGCAACTTGGCTAAATGCATTAATTAGTTCCAATGGTTTTGTTTGTTTGTTTGTTTCTGTGGGACAAGAATGCAATAATTTTTAAACAAACATAACACTTACAGTGGTCCGATTGGAAATAATAGTAGATAACATTTATTGAACACTTATGTACTGAGCACTTTCACATCATTTCTAGTCTGATTTTATATATAAAAACTTCCTTTTGGGCCAGCCCAGTGGCATAGTGGCTAAGTTCGCATGCTCCGCTTTAGCAACCCTGGGTTCATGGGTTTGGATCCCGGGCGTAGACCTACACTGCTCATCAAGCCGTGCCGTGGCATCATCCCACATACAAAATAGAGGAAGATTGGCACAGATGTTAGCTTGGCAACAATCTTCCTCACCAAAAAACAAGAGAACACAAGATAAAAACCTTCCTTTCTTCTCAGATAGACATTATCTCTTTAAATGCCCCAATAGCCTGCAAAAGAGCTTGTTTCCTCTGTTTTACAAAGGAGAAGACGAGGCTCACAGGTTAGAGGAGTAGGCACCAGGTGTCAGAGGTCCACAGACTTTTCTGCCTGTGCAGCCCATGCTCTTTGAATTAGACCTCACTGAATAAATGAATCATGACACGCACCCTTTCTTGGGTCTTTTGTTGTTGTTCTGTTTTTGTTGTGATTCTTTTGATTTATACAGAACCCTTCAACACATCTTTAACCACCATCTGGAGCTTTAATTTAAAAGTGTTTAAAAAGGCCTTTCAAATTATTTTGTCTGTAACCCCAAAGGGACTCCAAAGGATCGATTGATGCTTCATCTGTTTTTAATACTGTAACATAAATAAGAGTTACCGTACTTGATCACAGCACACAAGGCCGACTCAAAGAAGAATTACTTACAGGCTCTGTAAACCAGCAGGGAGCCGCGCACCACCTAACAGAACCTACATTCAGGTTTGAGGCTCGGTGGTCTGTCAGGGCCATGGAAGACAGTGCTGCCATGCAAGACCCTGGATATGCCCTTGGTCCCCAGAGAGGCTCTGCTCCGCTGGCCAAGGAAGGTCCTGAGGAAAGGCTGGACTAGAGAGATTCTTGAACGAATAAGTCTTTCCTTCAGGAGTTGTTATATCTGACCCTCCAGCAGAGCCTGGAGTGCCTGCCCGGAGTGCCCCCTTTGCTCCTGTATTAACCTCCACATGAGCTGGGACTGAATTGAGGCTTGGGCTCATGCTGGCCGCTGGACCCTCTGCTGAGGAGGAGACACCGGTTTTTCTTCTTAGTCTCCTGCCACGTCTGAAGGACAGAGGCTGTTGTCCTGGAGGGATTGTGGCTCTGCTTTTCAGGGTGTATGCATCTTCCGTCGGCATGCTGGCTGAGCCCCCCGACCCTCAGCACAGCTGCATTGGCCCTGGGCTACCCCACAGAGCTTCCCTTCTTTCAGGTGGTGGTGAGGGGGCAGGAGATGTCTGGAGGCTTCTGCCTGACAAGGGACATCAGCTCAGCTCCTCACAGGGACCCTGTTGGAACAGGAGGACACCAGTAGAGGCTTTGTCACATGTTCCCGTGTTCAGGGACCCTGTTGGAACAGGAGGACACCAGTAGAGGCTTTGTCACATGTTCCCGTGTTGACGCAACTATGGTCACTCACAAAATTCTCACACACTGGTGACAAAACCATTTTCTCCATCTCAACAGCCCTGTCAGGACGTGGGGTTTGGCCTTAAAGACTCAGTTCCCTAGAAGTGGCCTAGCTGAGGGCGCTGCCGGGTCAGTGGGAGCAATGGGAGCCGAGGGAAGAGATGCCATCACGGGGTGGGGGAGGTTCCCCAAGGACGTGAGGCCGGGAGAGAGCAGCCCTGTCACCCCTGACACACCCCACCTATCCTTCTGAGACGCACTCCTTCTGCTTAACTGGAGAAGGAAGGCAGCAGCCATCACCAAAGGATGGAAGGACGGACTTTGGACCAAGCAGTGACCAGAGCCACACCCTCAGGCTGGATGGGTCTGAACCTTTCACTGCCCTGACCCCAGACGCCTTCCTACATGTCTCAGGATGGGCTAAGTTCCTTGCGTATAAGCAAATGTGGGACCATGACCAGGAGGAAGGAGCGGCCTTGGAGGACAGCATACTCTACATTTATAAGAGAAATTTTGCTGCTCTCATTCTCCCCCCAGCTTGCCCTGGGCTAACGGGGGCTGGAGACCCTCTGCCCACACAAGGCAGGCCTACCTGGCCCAGCAGTCCAGGTGGGCGAGAGGCCTTCTGGACCAGCCGGCTGAGGCCCCTGGTGGGGTGCTCTCCTCCTCCCAGGCCTTGGTTTCATTTCTACAGGGTGAAGTCGTCAGTTCATCATCGGAGGGAAAAGAGGTCACTTCCCTTTCCCTGCCCAGCCAGGCCCGGCCGAGGAAACACTCTGACTTTTGCAAAGTGGGAAGTCCATGCAGGCAGCTCTGCAAACCCAGCGTGGTCCCTGATAGATCTGTGGATGCGTTTCAACTCCTCCCCTCTGGCTGGTTCATGACGCAGGGGAGGGACCCCCGATGCCATCAGGAGGTTCTCTGTGCGGCTTTCCGTGAAGGCCGATGGTTGAAAGGCCTCATTGGGTTGGCCTCCCTGGGCCTTTGGGACCCACCTACAGAGTCTGACCTTCTCTTCGCTGTGGGAGAGTAAACTAAACACCAGCATTTTGGGTAAACTCCCAGAACTCATTCCTTCCTGTTTTTCCTGGATCCCTGGCGATGTGCGGGATCAATTTTCTGTGGCTTTCTCTGGGGGAACACAGGCAGGGGAATGGTCAGCAGGAGAAGCCATCTCTCTCGCTCTGTGTATCCTTGCTCCCTGCACCCCCAGGGTGTGTTACACACGTGGACACAGGCTGCCTCTGAAGTCTATTGTGGGACACAATGTTTGCCCCAAATGATGTCTGCAAAGTAACACCCTGTGTCTCAAGATACCCTGGTTGCATGAACTTCAAGGCGAAAAACAAAACTATTTAGAAACAAGCAGAGCCTAGGAAATATCTGTAAAAGGAGAGGAGCACTTCAGGAATCCGTGTGTGTGCCTGGGCGTGTCTTCCTCCCCAGTGTGGGGAGCAACAAGTGGGTGTGTGGCCGAGGAGGAGCAGCAAGGCAGTTGCCAGGCAGGATCTGTCCTCCCCTGCAGCTGCCCGGTCCTCGCAGGGGCAGCCCAGGTGTAAAGCCGCCAGCTCTTCTGGTTGAAAGTGTGGCTACTCACCTGTGGTTGGCAGAATAGCAGACCCCAAGACATCCATGTCCTGAACCTGTGAATGTGCCACCTGCAAAAGGACCCTGCAGGTGTGACCAGGGCAAGGATCTCGGGATGGGAGAGTATTCCAGGTTCCTCCAGAAGGCCCAACGTGATCGCAGGGTCCCTAAAAGTGGAAGAGGGAAACAGGAGAGAGGAGCAGAGAGCAAGCCGTGTGAGTAGGACTCAGCCCGATGCTGCTGGCTCTGAGGACAGAGGAGGGGGCCACGAGCCAAGGAGCGCAGCCTCCAGGAGCCAGGAAAGGCCAGAGAACAGACACGATTCTCTTCTGGAGCCTCCAGAAGGAACCAGCCCTCTGACACCTTGATTTTAGCTCCAAAAGACCCTATTTGGAATTTTGAGGGCCAGATTGTAAGGAAATAAATTTGTGTTGTTTTAAACCACTAAGTTTATGCTAATTTGTTACAGCAGCCAGAGGAAACGAACACACCAGGTGAGCCAGTGCTCACCACACTCAAGGCCTTTGAGGAAATGACCCGCACCCTCTCCTCTGGTCTCTAACCAAGAAGCCCTGGGGCAGAGGGGGCAAGGACTTTCCAGGTCAGGGCTCCCACCTCCATGGGTGGCTCTGGGGGAGCTCAGGGGACCTCGTGGTCCCAGAAGTTCTAGGGCAATAAGAGCTGACATTGATGAAGAGCTGGGAGCCAAATGCTTTGATGGATTATCTCGTGGATCGTCATGACAGCCTCAAACTGTTACTATTAATCCATTTTATCGATAAAACTGAGGCTCAGAAAGACTAACTTTCCAGCATTCACATAACAAATAGCGAAACAGAGACCTGAGCCCAGGCATTTCCTAGCTACACGTGAGGCCTCCTTCCTCTCCAGAGGGAGGGAGGAAGTCAGCCTACGGCTTCCCTGCAGCCAGCGTGTGAGGATCAGCCGGAACCTTGAGGAATGGGAGGGTATCTGGGGAGTGACACACTGTCTGGGGGCTGGGACAGGCCAATTCATGCTGCAAGGATGGGCAGGTTCAAGCAGGTGCCCAGGGGGAGGCTGGGAGCTGGTGTTGGGTGGATCCCGCAGACGGGGCAGCGGAAGATTGTGAGGGGAAGGGGCTGGAGCTGAGTGAATGAATGAATGAGTGAATGAGTGAGTGAGCGAATGCCAGCCCATTTGTGCTGGTCAGAAATTTCGCTTTAAGATACAGCAGAATATTTCTGTTGCGTTAATTTTGAAGGGCATCTCACACCCCTGCAAGCTGCTGGACCTTGGTGATGCTGAGAGACTGGCCTCGGGAGCTCTGTCCTCCCTCACTCCCACTCCCAGGGGCCTTCTCCGTCTCCCTCACCCTCCACATCCTACACTACATCCAAGCTTCGTCTTCCTCCAAATTCCCCTCTTACAGTCATCTGCTCTTCTCCTTCTCGGTATCTGTCTGTCTCTCTCTGTCTCTCTGTCTCTCTTTCTCTGTGTGTGTGTGTGTCTCTGTCTCTCTCTCTATCTCTTCATCTCTCTGTCTCTCTTCTGGGAAGCAGGTCAGGTCCACATGCCCAGCCGCCTGCTGAGAGATTATCCCCCGCGAGTGTCCCTTGGGTGTCCCCTCCCCCCAGCCTTCTCCTTCTGCTGAGTCCCTGTCCCCATGTCACCCCAAATCGTTCCCCTGAAACCACAAAGGATCCAACCAGATACTCACAGCACCTCTCACCCACACACTCCTGTGTCCTCATCACCAGCTCAGCCCAGGGTCTCCTCTCTTCTCACGGGGTCACCACCTCAGCCGCCACCATCACCCAACTGCCCATCATCACCTGACCGCTCCACCCCCACAGCCTTGCCCCAAGAGCCCCCAGGGGACTCTCCTGCCACCTCCTGCTCACAGGGCCCAGAGCCCCCCAGATTCTTTGGGGGGAAGTCGGGGCCTGGCCAGCTTTGTGTTCAGGGCTCCGAGGGTCTGGTTCTTCCCTTGACCCCAAATCACCTGAGTCCCCAGGCCTTCCTCATGGTGGAGGTGAAGCTGGGTGCCTCCTGGGGGTCCAGCCCCACTCACCCTCCTCTCTGCTGAGTCCTCAGCTCCCCCTTGGAGCACCTGACAGCAGACCCTCCACCTGGTCAACTCTTCCCACCTGCTGGCCGCCCGTGCCTGTCACCATGCAGCCTGGGCTGACGCGACGCGCATCCTGTCACCTCTGGAGGCTCTTGGTTTTGCTCTGTGGCCATCACAGCCAGCTCTTTACATGTGGGTCCTGCCCCCCGGACAGACTGTCAAGGTTCGTCCTCATTGACTCCTCCCTCCCTCCCTCATCCAACAGGGCCCCTGGCCCCTCCAGGTGTCCCAGGGCCACAAGTAAAGCCCCTCGAGGAAGCCCCTTCTGTGGAGAGAGGAAACCCCACTGCAAGGAGCCTGGGGCTCCAGGGCCCACGGGGGACACTGCTCTTCCAGCCCAGTGGGGTGGGCAGTGGATTTGAACCCAGTGGGACAGGGGTGGACGCTCCAGCAGAGAGGGGACACCGAGGGCTCGGGGAGCAGTGGGAGGTGGCTGGTTGGTGTCTGCCGAGAGCGCCTGCTGGACTGTCCCCAGAGGCGACTCCCGCTCCTCCCTGACACTGGGCCTGCGCCTCCCAGCCCCTCATGGAGCTGAATCAGTGTCTGTGAGCGGCCGCGGGCCCTGCCTGCTGTGTGGGCAGGTGACTTGGATGGAAGGCCTGGCGCATGCACAGAGCAGAGCCCACGTGACCGGGCAGCAGGGCCGGGGCCTCAGTAACAAACGCTGACTCAGAGGCCGAACCCCAAAGAAACGGGCTTCCTGGCCACGTCCTCTCCCACGTCCTCGAGATCAAAGACGCTTTTGTGGTCACCTCTCCTGCCAAATCTGCCCACTGCTATGGAGACGCAGCCTCGGGCTCCTCTAGCCCAACTGCCGAGGGAATCACGCGAGAGTCCACTAAAGGCCACTCTTGGAGCAACGCAGGCAGCCAGCTCCATGTCGCTGGAGCGATTGGCGTCCTCCTCAAAGGTGCCCCACGGCCCCCTGCAGGGTCTCCGAGCATCGGGGTGGCAGGTGTGTAACTGGGACAGGGGTCCGTCCATCATTTCCCACCTGCCGATGTTCCAGGCTGAGCAAAACTGAGCTCCTGGGCGGGCAGCCTCTCCTGGAAAACTCTCCACCCCCTGTCTGTCCCCTCCCACCCTTCCATCCCTCCCCTCCTGATGCTGCAGCAAGTCCCAGGGGCATGCAGGCCAGAGGAGGGGTGCAGGCTGGGAAGGAGGTATCGTAAGCCCCCAAGTGGATGGAGCGTGGCTGTGACAGCTGTTGGAGAAGCGCCCAGACCCTGGTGTATTTTCAAGTGGAGCCTAAGGGGTTGCCGATGGGTGGGAGGTGGGCAGCGGGCAGAGGAGGACTCTGGGCTCTCAGCAGGAGGAGGGAGTGGGAGCACTGAGGTCAGCTGGGAGGGTTGGGTGGGGTGCCTGTGGTTAGAGATGAGCACATGACGCCGCATGGATGTCAGGGGCAGCTGCCACGCAGGTCCGGGGCAGAAAGAGCTGTGGCTGCAGACAGAGCAGGCTCTCGGCACGTGGCTGGTCTGCAGGGGTGAGAGCACCATCGGCAAGAAGGACAGGGTGCCCACAAGACCGTGCCTCTCGCTTGCAACTCCTCCCCACATCCTCCACCCACCAAATCCCTCACCTTTCATGCCCAACTCAAGCCCAGCCTCCAACAGCCCCTTTGAACCCCAGGGCAGATGTCCATTTGTCACAAAGTGTCCCCCACACTGTGGCACATGAGGTCACCGTCCATCGGCTCTCTGTGGCCCAGGTATGGCCATCAATAGGCTGTCAGCCCCGCATGGACGCAGACCTCTGTGGTGGCTTCCCTGAGCCCTGGAGGCCTGGAGCCCTGGAGCAGGAGGCTCGGGCTTCACGCGGACACATGGTCTGAGGTAATTCTTCAACAATCCTTCAAGCTCCTTCTCAGAGACACAGAACTCAGCGAGATTCACGGCCTCGTCCAGGTGGCTGAGCTGGGTGAGAACCGGGGCATCTTCCTCTAGATCAGTGCTTTATAGAGATGATATCTTGCTCTACACAAAGGTCCATTCTTTTTTTTTTTTTTTTTGAGGAAGATTGGCCATGCGCTAACATCTGTTGTCAATCTTCCATCTTTTTTCTTTTTTCTTCCCAAAGCCCCAGTACATAGCTGTGTATCATACATGCAGAGTTGTAGCTCTTCTATATGGGTCGCTGCCTCAGCATGGCTTGATGAACAGTGAGTAGGTCTGCGCCCAGGATCCAAACCGGCGTACCCCGGGCCGCTGAAGCAGAGTGCTCGAGCTTAAGCGCTATGCTACCAGGCCGGCCTCTAGATCAGTGCTTTTTATTACGGCTCCAGTGGAGAGACCTCGGTTTGCTGGGGTGGCACTGCCCCGTGCAGCCTCATGAAACCCCAGGCCTGGCCCTCTGATCCCGGACGGACAGAGCCAGTCACTCGATACTTCCCCATTTCACAGAGGACTGAATGGAGCTGTGAAGGAAGTGACTTATGTCCTTCTCGCCCTGATGCTCCCTGGAAAGGGCACCAGATCTTGTGCTTAGAGCTCCGGGCCCCCACAGCCCCCTGACGTCTGAGGCCTGATCCTAGAGGGAGCTTGCGTGTCCCCTTCCCTCATGTCCTTCCCAGAAGGAGAGCGTGGACTTTTCTGGCTGTGCCAATGTCCCGGGACTCAAATCCAGAGCTGTCAGGCTGGCAGCGGCCTTGGAAAGGCATAGGCCTCTCAGCCTTGGCATGGCCCTAACAGCTCAGGGTCCCTGCACAGGGACAGATGATCTAGCGCAACCCGGGTTCCTGGGAATGAACCCCAAATGCCATACACTGGGGAGCCCCCCAGAGGCCAGAAGGATGGAAGGCAGGACGCCACGCTGCAGCTTTCTGAGGCATCTCCTCAGTGGAGCCCCTGCTCAGCTGCTGCAGCCCCTTGTCCAGCCCACTGGCTGCAGGCCGCGCCCCCCACCGCCCAGCCCCCCGCCGCCAGTCGCAGCTGCAGCCTTTGATCTTGATCCCTCCTGGACTCAGCCTCCACTTGCAGCAGCTTCCTCCTGGTGTCGTGTTCCCCGGGCGGTCAGTTGCTGTGTGCTCGCTCCTTCAGGGTGCCAGGGGCCCTTTGAGTGACGACAACACATGGGTGGACGTACCAACGTCTGACCCCAGGGGGTCCTGCTTTACCCTCCTCCCTCAGGCTGATGGCTTCCACAGAGGTGGCCACAATTCACCAGCTGTCGCCCCTGCCCACTGGCCACTCACTTTCAAATACCTGCATGTCCTCCTTGTCTCCTGGGGCAGAGCAGGCTCTGCAGCCCCAGCTCCAAAATGGTGCCGACTGACGTGGAAAAGGCAGTGTGAGCTGCTTGGCCGGGCTACGTGTGCAAGGCTCAGGCCTGGGCTCGGCTCTGCTTCCCTCCGGGCCTCTCCCTCGTCCAGCTCAGCACCTAGTGAACTTGCCTCAGAGACCATGAAGTTGTGGAGAGCGCAGGTCCACCTGGATAGGAATGAAGGCAGGCTGGGTGCACCTGAAAAGGGGAAGTTGCCGCCTGTCAGCAGCCAGTACCTTAGCAACGTTCAGAAACGTCCACGGCCCCAGGACGAAGCAGAGAACATCCAGACATCTCCCTTCCTCTGTCTTTCTGTTTCCTTCTGTGTCTCACAGGAAACTCGGCCAGAAACCTCAGCCTGCTCTGCCCTTTATCTTGTAGGGACACTGCTCTTGGCTTGTCCGTAGGCCAGCGCACGGCAAGGAGGGTGTTCTACAGGTAGGCATTGCCAGCCGGGCGCCTGTGTGTGTACACACATGTGTCTGTGTATGTGTGCATGCCCCTGTGTGTGTGCGCGTGCATGCATGTGCGTCCATGTGACAGGGGACAAAGGCTGAGCCCCAACCTAATGGGCCAATGGTTGCTCGGCAAGGCCTGTCCTCATGCAGAGAGTGGACCCAATGCTGACAAAGTTTCTCAAGAATGGAATCTAGAATTTTATCTGAAGCAGCCTGAGGTTTTAATGCTGGCCGGTAATTCAAATTAGAAAATATACATGTCCTGCTAAACCAGACGTGTACAGGCAGGATCCGCGTGTCTAGTAGAGCCCCAGTCTGCATGTCATTCCTCAGGAAATGGGCCCTAGGACCCGAACACCCTCGACACACACTTGCACATCCATGTGGAGCAGGACACCGTCAAGTTAATCGGATGCAGAATAGTCCAGAATCTGCACCATAGTTTATTTAGCTATTTCTCTATTCATGGATTTTTGAGTTGTTTTCATTTCTTTCTTGTTACAAACAATGCTGCAAAGGGCATTATCACCCGCAAATTGTGGAGAGAGGTAAAGGGAAGGTGTGGAGGGGGCCTAGGACTCAGCTGGGATTGGGAGGCTGTGTCCAGACTCAGCCTCCCAAGGACAATGGCCCCTTGTCCCAGCAGGAGTCAGAGCTTCTCTGGCGCCCCACGTGTTCTTAGGTGCTGAAGACACAACACCCTTTCCAGAATACTCCCACGCATGTCAAGACCCTGACTGCCCCCTAAGAAGGGAGGTCAGCAGGGGCTGGGCCCCTGGAGACAAATGCCCAGGGCCCGAACAGTAGGACGCCTGACCCAGGGACAACGAGATCCAGCCTGTCTGCAGGTTTTCTCTTTCCACTTGCTGTGTTTCCCCAGTAAAGCCTGTATTTTTGTTAGATGGTCTGTGTGATATCCTGGACCTTGTCTGAGGCTGTGTGGGACGTGGTCCCTCAGGAAAGCAGAACAACTGAGGGAGACGTGGAACCAGGATTCTGTTTTCAGTGCTGGGCTGCACCCAGTCGGGACCCAAGCAGAGATCTCTGGATACGTGGGCTGGCAGCCAGCTGGGCAGCGTTCAGAAAGAAATGATGCAAATGGGGAGAGTAAGGACAAGCCAGAACCATCCTGAGCCCAGCATCTCGGGACCTCCAGGAAGGCCATGGAAGAGCTGGATGCAGGGCCGGAGAGCTGGGAGACCCAGCATCCACCCGGCAGGTGAGCCAATGTCAGGGCCGGCAGGGAGCTGCACACCTGCCCCTAGCCTCACCTCCACACTGGGCGTGGACGGCCTCCCACTTCTGCGTCTGGATCCCATCCACACGCCTTCCCCAGGACTCAGGACGAGGTGGGAAAGAGCGTTTTGGGAAACAGCCCAGTGTAGCTGAGTTGACACAGTGCAAATCCACTGGAGATGGTGACCACAGACGCCCCTCTTGCACAACAGGAAGCTTCGTGCGGATGGGCAGGAGATTTTACAGTAGATTCTTAGAAATCAAATTGCTCAACCAGAGTTAATGGACCTTGATTTGTTAATAAACACGGCCGTGCTTCCTCCTGAAGGAGTCCTGTGGTCTGTGCCCACCAGCGATGCACGAGGACCGTCCTCCACAGCCACGGCCGGTTCCACCCATCCTTTCATCTGCCGACCTCACGGGTCAGTCGCTCCCTTACTGCCCTGCTAATGGGCGTCTCCCAGAACAAATGGGTCGGCAGCTGAAATCATTTAGTCAGGAGATGACTATTCATGGGCTTGCCCTGGTCCCGGGTCTGGAGCCTCCTTATGTTGTGAGTTTCTGTGGCACGAGGCTGGCCATCCTTCGTCTGTTGCCTGAGTCACGAGTATTTCCTACTGGTTTCCATTCTCTTCTCTCTGACGGTACATGTTGTCTCAGAAAGTGTTGTTGTTTTAATATCAGGCTTTGGCTGTGGCTTCAGGATTTCATGCACAGCTTAGACAGTTTTTTTCAACCCCAGTTATAAAAATAGGGTTGTATTTTCTTCCACTGCATTTTTACATTTTCTAATAGAAAGAACAGTGTAGTGAGCCCATGCACCCATCCTCTGGCTTCAGAAATTATCAATTCCAGGAACAGGATTCAGAATGAAGCAGAATAGCCTGTGATATGACTGAAGACAGAGGCTCTCCTGAGAAAACACGTGAAGCAGAGAAAAGAGAAACCCTCATCTATTCCTTCCTCTCACTTTACGTGGAAGCAAATCCCAAACGTCACAGCATTTCTTCCAGAAGTAAGTCCATATGGACCTCAAAAACATAAAACTCTTTAAAAAAAAAAACCCGTAACCACAATACCATTATCATGCCTTATAAGTCGCCGGTCATTACTCTCCACCGTCGACTCCTCCGTCGGGCTGGGCAGCCCCACTGCTTCACAGACGCCCTGCCTTTCGTGGGCACTCCAGTCACAATCCAAGTAAGGTCTGAGCCCCTAATCTCTCCTACCTGATGAGTCCCTCCTGGTGTCCTTTTTCTCCAGTCATTTGTGGTGACAGACGGCTGTGTGGCCCACATGTCCGCTGTGGTCCCTCTTCCGTAGGTGGGCAGCAGCCTCTGGAGACACAGGCAAATTCGGGTTTGATCCCTCTGGCCGATTTCTGCCAGAGGGCATGCAGCACCTGCTGGTCTGCCTTTCTTTGGGATGTCATCAGCCATTGACGACGTGGCCTGGATCCATTAATTGATCAGCGATCGAAGGTAGTAGTCTTTTAACTCCATAGTTGTCGTTCCTGGTTTAGTTATTAGCTGGAAAACTCACCTAAAGAGAAACTTCCCCTCATCTATTTCGCCCTAGTGGTAGAGTTCATCTAAGAAAGACAAGTTTAACACTTTGTTCTTTCCCTTTATTTATTGTTAAACATAAAAGAAAATTTAGTTCAATGGCATCCTCCAAGAATAACCAATTATGTATGTTTTTTTCCTTACAGATTTTAAAGAACTCCTTTAGAAGAGATATTGCGTATAAAGGAAATCTTCTCTAATATATTTATGAATTTTATTTGTGTTGATCATATTATCATGTTTACTAACGGTGTTTCGTGAGTGTTGGTTTGTTCAGAATATCAAATGACAGTGATCAGAAGGCACAGACCACATTTTCAGTATTATTGTGAGCTCACGGATTTCAGCACATTTGCTGTGTTTGATCCATGGGAGTCACCGTCCCTGTGGGTGTTCAGTCCCATGTGGGGCAGTGGCAGCCCTTTTGAATTGTTTCCCAGTCCCAAAGAGACCCCAATAGCCTAACAGCTGGTCCGACACATATGAGGCTGTCCTCGTGCAGCCGCTACATCAGACCTGGATCAGCTGTTTCCTCGGGTGCTCGTCTTCCAGGCTGAGAGTCGGTCATTTGTGTGTTTCGGTCTTTAGACATCTGGGATCCAGTTTCGTGTACGGTGTGAGGAGGGATCCACCGGATCTGCCACACGCTTGGTGGGAAAAGGACAGGAAATGCCCACAGTGAGAGAGGAGGGGCTGCTTCTGCTCAGTGTCGGTGTTGCTGCCTCTGGGGCACCATCTGGAGCTTGGACAGGACAGGACAGCTGTGGGGCTGGCAGGGGAGGAGCAGCAGCTGAGCAAGGAGGGTCTTGGGGCACCCCTTACCCCAGCAAACACACGGTGATCAGACCTGAGATCTAGAGACGCCCATGGCCATTCCTGGGGCTGCAGATGCCGCCGCCAGGCAAACACACAAATTATGTGCAAACTAGAAACCGTGTCAGTCATTTTCTCATCAGTAAGAGTCAGCCGGGCAGCCTCTTTCTGACGTGCTGAGATTTGATGAATGACAGAGGGCTTGGGGCAAGCCAGCCGACCATGGGTCCCACATCCTGACATGGCCACTTTCTGGGTGAGAGGCACAGTCATCTAGACCCTTGTCTTTGTCCCGAGGCCGCAGGTGAGTGTGACAGAAGGTGAGATTTCTGGATCCTGCCCGTCATGCCCCCACTTGCTCAGGGAGCGCTTCCGTGCTGTCTCACATGAAACGCTGCAGGATTTTTCCTTTTAAATCGTTTTTCCTAAAGATCTAGCTGTAGTTAAAGGGATCCAGCAGCAGCTAGATGGAACTGCTATTTCAGGAAGAATCTCCATGGGTTCTTCAAGAATTTAAATTTCCATTAATTAACCAAAGTACTTGCTATCTCTCAAAAAGGAGTAGGAATTAATTAATCCTTTAATACCAGTGGGACAAATGAAGGAAGGCTTTGAAAGGGAAGCTATTTTACATCTTCAACCATCATTGCTTCATGCTGAATTTTTGAACAGTTTTTTTTCTGTGCTGTCCTCAACTTTAATGACTACTAAAAGTGGGGCTGTGTCAAACATTGAGTTCATTTACTCAGCCAATGTTTACCGAGTTCCCACTATTTTTTCACACTTCTTGACATTCCATAAAGAGCCATGACTGGGAAGGTGGCCTGTGATGGGCAGCTGGGACCTTGGGGCACCCCTGGGCCTCCTCGTGTCGGCAGTCCTGTCTGCTGGGCGCCATCCTCCACTGG
This sequence comes from Ceratotherium simum simum, assembly GCF_057802395.1. NCBI lineage: Eukaryota > Metazoa > Chordata > Mammalia > Perissodactyla > Rhinocerotidae > Ceratotherium > Ceratotherium simum. The sequence goes on from NC_141937.1 coordinate 617,124, forward strand.
CCTCGCTAGATATCAAACGCCTCTGTGGAGACCATCCCGTGGTTTCCTGCAGCCCCAGGGGAGAAAGTCCATACTCCGAGGCCTGGCAGCCTCCTCAGCAGCGAGCCGCACAGCCACATGGAAGGCATAGCCTCCACGGCGCTTCCTTCTGCTTTAAAGGCCTCCCTTCCGAGATGCTTGTTCCTCAGCTCCAGCATCTCTCCTTCCTGCAGCCCCAGCTACGCCCAGCCCCACAGCTCCTCGGGGCACACCCCGTCCGGGATTCGTCACACTAGTCGGAAGCAATGGTTGTGTTTCCCCTGCCACTCAGCTCTGGAGGCGGGGATTATTTCTGATTCATCTTCCTGTTGATTCCTAGTCCCAGATCAGAGCCTGTTGCAGAGCAGGAGTTTTTAAAAGTTCTCCAAGTGAAGGAAGGGGGGAAGCGGGGGAGGGAGGCCTGGGGCTCGTCTGACGTCTCCCATCCACTGCAGGATGTGCAACACGACTTTCTGGGAACATGTGACTCCCCTGAGTCCGAGTCCCGCTCACAATCCTCCCATGCACCATAGTCTGCAGAATTGGACGCCCACGCAGTCCCAGACGCCACATGCCAAAGAGCACAGGCACTGTCTTCCTTTTCTGAAGGAAAGCTTTGCGCCAGCACCAGAAGGGAGAGGAGAAGGAGAAGCTGGCCTGGGGGAAAGTGGGGTCGGGGAGGGGTGAGGCGCCGTCCTCCAGACCCCGATGCCCGGCTGACCCTCCCGCCTCATGTCCACATGTCCCTGGGTGTTCTCTCACTTTGTGCCGTAACTATTACTGTCACACTGATTTCCTCAGTTTCCCAGCCCTTCACTGGGTCATCAGGGAGGGTGCGCCGTGGGGACTCACGGTCTGTTGGACACATGCGTTCACTCATCAGGCAACGCTGGACCCCCTCGCTCACCACCGGGCGCCTGTGTCCCTCACCTGACAGCTGCTCTCATGGCACAATGAGTTCTGCAGCCTCATGGGGGCGCTCCTCGTGGGCTTCAGGAAAGTGACAAAGACGCCCATGAGCAGGTGGCTGTGTGACAAGTTCCACTCCAGACCCCAAGAGCTCTGTGGATACGGGCTCCTCATCCCTCAGACAGCCCCAGTGGGACACAGGGAGCCTGCGCCCCCACTTCACAGATGGGGAAACCAAGGCGCAGAGGGTACAGTGGCTGCCAGGTGCTCAGGAACCAGCAGCCTGGCCACCTGATGGGCCTCCCGTGTCTGTCCTTGTAGGGACACACCAGAGAACCCATGAACTCTCAGTTTCCACCAAAATGCTCATTTGGCCCGTCCTGACGCCTTTGTCACTGAAGGTCCTGGGGGCAGAAGGCCGGTTCCCACAGGTCGTGGCAGGAGCACTCAGTGGGCACCGATCCGTGGCCGAGGAGTCAGGATGCGGCCTCCTATGAGAACTGCCCGACTAGCCACTGCCGAGTGTTTCTCTCCAGCCAGGGCGCCTCCTAAACCCATCTCTTTCTTCTACCGCAGACCAGCAGTTTCCAAAAGGAAAAAGGTGAAGATCCTTAAAATTTCCCATTGAAGATCAAATTCCAGGATCCTTGAGACCCAAGGGCCGAGGTTTTGCTGGCGTCAGCCCCGGGGCAAGAGGCTCGCTCCCTGGACTTCCTCCTGACTCGGAGGAGCACTTCCGCCCTGGTGTCTCTCAGGTCCATGGACAGATCAGAGTTCCCGCCGGCAGTGAACACCCTGGGGGATCGGGGGAGAGAACAGCAAGTTAGAGCCCTGCCCTCAGCAAGGCAAGGAGCCTGGGCCCAGACACCCGGTCTGGCACAGCTCTCGGAGCACGAGGAGCCCGTGCGGGTAGCGGGCAGGTCTTTACTGTCCCTGGGTCCTCTGTCAGAACTCGCTTTTCCTCGGGTTGAGGTGGACTTTGGGCTAATCTGTGGAGGAAATGGAAAAGCCACGTGGGTGCAGAAGCTCCGGGGAGCACGGGCTTCCCAAGTCTCCCATCCCTGGAGCTGTGTAAGGGTCTGTGGCTGGGGGCATAGGGGTTCTGCTCAAAGAATGCCAGGTCCCCCTACAGAGCTCACACCTCCCTTCTGACCCTGCGGGGAGGTGTGTCAGCTTCCCGGGCACAACCCAGCTCTCCTCTTTTAGCTTAAAATTCTTCACTGCACAGCCAAGCCAGAAGTGAGGAGTGGGATGCAGAGGAGAGAACGGCCACATCACCCAGTGTCTACAGAGAGACCCTAAGACCCTAAGACCCTAAGAAAGTGAGTGTGACCTTCTCCTGCAGGTGTACAGACCAAACTCACCCAGAAAGGTACCTGACATGAAGATGCTCAAACATATGAGTCAGATGCATGGACATCAGTGCAAACTGATGTGTGTGTCTGTGTGTAGATAGATACACGTGTGTGCTTGTGTGTAGATAGATATATATACACATGCGTGTGTGTGAGAGGGCATGCGTGTGTGTGCAAGTGTGCATCATGCCCACTGAATGTGCATGGGCATAAATCCAGGGGCTGAAGGGCACATTTGCATCCTGAGCCCCATTAGACAAAACGACCGGATCTGTGTGCTCTGTTCGCTCTCCTGTCCCTGGAGAAGTGTCTGGTGCTCACTGCCCACTTGAGAGAAGGTCTGGGCATCACTGCCACGCTCTTAGGAGGCTGTGTGCCAGCATCCGCCAGAATTACCTCAAATCTGAGGCCTGAGCACGCTGCCCGGGGCGGTTCCACTGGACCGGGACGCAGAATGTTGAGGTTAGTGAAACAGGCCTGAGCTCTATGGAAGGGTCACAGCATGGCTTTGGGGGCAGGCACTGACCCTGGGAGGCTGCCCCTTCCTGCTCAGGCCCCTCCCAAGCTCCCCTCTGCTCCTCCCTTCCTCTCCCCTCCAACTGTGGGTGAGGGTCAGACCTGGAGACTCTGCAGAGTCGCTGGACACGCCCACCTCCAGAGCTGTCCCCTGAGCACACTTTTGTTGCTTGGTTTATGTCACAAGAGTATCCAACTATTCTGCATCTCCCAGCACTGGCTGTGGCTGTGGTGGCGGGTGTGCTCCAGTGTGTAGACCGTGTAGACACAGCTACCAGCCTCCCCAGAAGCCCCGAGAGTGAGAAGGCATCATGCGCCAGACCCATGGGTGGAACGTTGGCTTAAGGAGCAGCAGGTGCAAACTCGGGGTGCACTTGTGTTCTGCGTGGCCTGCGGTGACTGGGAGTCCCCCTTGGGGGTGGACACCTGGCTGTGATGGTGCCAGGGCAGACGAGCACTTGAGTCCTAAGTCGGGCTTGTTGTCTATAGGGACACACCTGGGCTGGGTAATGCCATGGCCCCCTGTGCCCTTCATCTGGCCGCCAGCTGCCTGAGACTGCTCTGGCTTTCGGGAACAATGGCCTCGCCTGCTTTCCCACACAGGCTGCCTCCAGGACCTCATTGTCACACGCTGGCCAGAGGAGTTTGTCACCTGGACCGTCCCCCGAGGTGTTGGCACTGCAGAGCCTGAGAGAGCAGCCGCCCTGCACGTGCAGCCCTCTGAACCCTGAGACAGAATCCAGAGAGGAGGCTCCTTGCAAAGGGCCATGGGAAGCCGACTCATCTCTGGTTACCAAAACCTTAATTACCCTCAGAAGGCACGAGTGCTATGTGTCTATTTCTGATCCAGAGCGTGTTCTCTTATTGTCTCATAATTAAAAACATCGACTTCTTTCCAGAAGGCAAAGACACCCCAGATTCATCTCTTTTTCTTCTTAAAATATCCTTTTCTTTGAGGATAGAAACCTAAGACCCAGGTGGGGAGACAGCTCTCACCTGTGGGTCTCCACGCTGGGCAGCTGGGCTGACCCTCCTGCAGGGTGGCCTTTGTCTCGTGCTTTCTTCAACATAAAGCAAATTGTGTGACAAAGACAGTGGGTTGAATGGCCACAGCAACCTGCTTGCAGCCACAGGCTCTGGGACAGAATAGGGAAAGCAGCTGAGCACAGGTACCACGCCACCCCTGCTCCTGGCAGCATGGCCGCCTGGCCTGGACAGGACACCGGGCCCACGGCCTGGGTGCTCATGTGTGAAACCACGGTCACACCAGACCTCCCTTCGCAAAGGAGCTGTGAGGAGTCAATGAGATGAAGTGGACTTAGGACACGGCCCCAAACAGTAGCTGTTGATGCAGGGAAGGTGGCCGACAAGTGAGGACACCCAGAGAGCACCTGGAGACACATCTGAGGCCACAAGACACTTGGGGCTCTAGGCACCACGGGGAAGCCCTGCTCACACAACATCCCGTGAGTCCAGAGGTAGCCCCTGCTGGAGGGCAGCGCTGGGGTTGAATGAGGTAACGTCCGAGCTTCCGGCATTTAGCCAACGGTCATTATATTCATTATCAGTTTATTGTGTTTTCCATTATCTGATCATCGTGCTGGGGACTGTGTCATGGCTGTATTAGATGATGAAAAATTAAAATAGATTAAAAGAAATTATGACCCAGTCAAGGAGTCAAAAGGAAGGCAAATGTAAAAGCATAATATTAGTGATGTCCAACACATGAACAGCCAACGCTCCCGAATCCAAAGGTCCCAGGATGCCACTTGACTATTCACAAGCCGGTGTCTGAGGCTCCAGGAGAGAAGGGAGACCCCCCACAGCTGACAGGCGATGCTGCCTCCAGCTGACATCTGCAGCCTCCACCCAGCACCGCCGTCGCGGCTCGCACACCTTCCTGCAACCTGTCCCCACCGGCTCTGAGGTCTTGTCCACAGGCCCGTCATTCACCGCATACTCCCTCCCTGACGCCGCCACTCGAGGAACTGGGCTGCTCCTCTGCCTCTCACGAGTGAGCTGGTGGTCTCAAACGGACAGGACAGGAGGAAAGGTCCAGGCGGGGCCTCAGGGCTCCTGGGGGGGAACGGGCTCCCCACACAGCTGTTGAGTTTGCCCCCGAGATTCGAGTTCCTGTGTTTGTTGCATGTGGCTTCACTAAATCACTTCTTTTTAATTTTGTCCATCAGGAAGACATTGGCTTCAGAAGGAGCAAGGGCGGGGTTCTTCAGAGAGAGAAGAAGGGAGCCCTTGGGAGATGAGCCAGGACACAGAACAGTAAAGGAAATGGTCACACTTGTTACACAAGCATCGCTGACCGTCAGACAGACGGGCCGCCCATGCTGACGGGTCTGCAGTGAGAAGCCGTCTAAGAGAGAGAGGTGTTACCGAGCCCAGCTGTTGTTTTCTCCATTACTTCAAAATGAGTTACTTGAGTCAATTCTTTACTGTCTCCATGTTATCCTGCAAGCCGGAGATGGACGTGACTCCAGGGACCTGCAGACCTTCGGGATGAGATGAGAAGAGACCACACCCTCTCAGGGCCGCCTCCCAGGCAGCCATTCCCGGGGAACACGAGCTACGGGACTAGACGGCTCTAATCATCTATCAGTCTTTTCATTAATTAAACCCGTGTTTGTTGAGTATCTGCCATGAGCTGGGAGTGGAGAGCAGTGTCCTGGGTCTGCAGGAGCACAGGGGTCTCAACCTCACACTGCCCGGCAGGCCTCGCTGGGCAGGCTCCGTCTCACTTATCCAGCCCATGATGGACAAGCACCTGAGGCGTGGGAGACAAACACACGGACACTGGGAGCTCCCTTGGCTGGGACAGCCTGAAGTGATCTTGACAGGAGGACCCAAGACCTCACAGGAGCTTGTGCTGCCCAAGGAGGCCAGTACCACACTGCAGACCACAAATGCCACAAATTGAAAACAGGACGTGACAGCCAAGTGCAGTTCTGGATGCCCCAGAGACAGAGGCCTGGGACCGCAGTTGGAGCCCAGCCGAGGCGCCAGCTGGATGCTGGCTCTGTGTGGGTGTGGACGCGCCCATCGCCAGCCCACCACCTATTCTGTTAATAAAGCGTTATTGGCACAGGCTCACTCCTGCACCTGTGTGTTCTCTCCGTGGCTCTTTCAACGATGGTGGAGTTGAGAGCTGCGACAGAGACCAGGTGGTCCAAAAAGCCACAAGTGCTTGCTCCATGGCCCCAGAGAGGAAAAGCAAGTGGAGCCTGAGAAGACAAGCGGGGACACCAGCCCAGATACGGTGACCACACACCAGTGGTGTGGACGTGAGGATCCTGGGTCAGTACAACCAGCATCAGGACGACCCTGCAGAACAGCCACACCCGGTCGAGGCCACCTCTACATGCTGGAAAAAAAGAAATCTCTAAAATTCTGTTCGTTCACCAAAATACAAACAAACAAAAAGACCCAAAGAGTCAGAACAGTGACTCTTCTGATAAGATGATGCATCTAGTTAATTCACTTGGCTTTTCCTGTGTTTCCAGGATCCAGCCCACATCATGAGCACCCACTGTTTTCAGGGATAAGTGGAGCAGCAGTCAACGGTGGAGCATGTGCACAGGCAGCAGGAAGGGGGGTCCTGGGTCCCCAAGGCCCGTGGCCTGGTGTCCACAACGCCGACAGCAACCAGGATGCAGGCTGGGCTCAGGGCCCCCGTGACTCTGGAGGCTTTTCCTAGGCGGGAGGCAGGGTTGTACATACCTTTGCTGGCCCTGGGAGGGAACTGGTGGACGAGGTGAGGCAGGCAGCCTCATGACACCTTTAAAAAAAGGGGCTCATTCATCACCCTGCAAACCCCCCGGAGAGTGTGCGTTGACAGGCTGAGCTGATCCAACCTGAGACACATAATCACCCACAAATGGAATGTGCTGGAAAGAAACACATCCCAGCTCTGAGCTCACGCTGCGAGAGCCTCCTGCAACCCTGAGCCTCACCCGCCCTCACTGCTCCCACCTCCTCCAGGGGGCTGGTGGATGGGGCTGGGAGAGGGGGCTCCCCAGCCTCTGCTGCCTGGCTGGCCTCCTGCCAGTCTGCCCTCCACAATCCCACCAGCTGGGGTCCTTGGTGATGCACTAGGGCAGCCCTCGGCCCATGACGCCCACTATCCTGCCCAGAGAGAGAAACTCCCAGAGACAGTGCTTCAGGGAAATGCAGGTGTCCAGTGACCAGCAGCCTGAAATTCTAATGTGGGATCTTTTATGTTTGTCTGTGGGGAACACGCTGATAAGGAAACAGGAGCAGTGAGACTAGGTGCTCTTTTGAGGGACTGGGTCTTGGGGACAGGACAGTGGATGGAGGGGGCGAGTGGCGTGAGGAGGAGGAAAGTCGAAGGAACAGGTGGGAAGAGTGGTGGAGCCTCTTCCGTCCTTCCTTCTTTCTGGAGGGGATCCTTCCTCAGGACTCCATCCTCAAACCCACCCCGACTCGGTCACTGGAGCTCCAAATGCGGCGATGCTGAGTCCATCATCTGTGCAGGCGGCAGCCAAGGCTCCAGGATCCCAAAGGAGGCTTCGAGCTGCCACAAACCGATGGCTTCCAGTCTGGATAGAGACAGAATAGATCCCGAGGATCGGCCAGGAGCTGGAGGTCCTGGGAGAGGAGAACAGGGGCCACAGCTGACCTGGCCTTGGGGTAGTGTGTAGACAGGGGGGCACGTCCCTGCAGAGGCATGGAGGCTGGCGTGTGAGGTGACGGTATCCACAAACCTGGGAGGTCTGGGGAGAAGTCAGATGCCCTGACAGCCACTAGGAGTCTTGGGGTTCCTCCTGGGGGAGAACACCCAGACGTCTCCCCTTCAGTCACGGGCCCCTTGTAATGGGAGGGGTGCAGACCATGACAGTGGCTCCCACGCTCACTCAGGGGCCAAGGGGGGGCGCAGGGGTCAACTACAAGTAGGACGGCATTTAGGGCTCCAGACACCCTCTGTGAGAACTTGGCAAGCAGCAGCCCAGCAGAGGTCCTGAGACCCCCAGCCCCGGGCTCTTCCCCCAGTTCCAGCTCCTCCCTCCCAGTCCTGCGGCCTCCTGAGCAGGCTCCTAAGGAGAGGCGTGCCAGCATGCAGGGCTGAGGGGTGGGGCAGCCTCCTCCGAGGCACTGACTGACCACACACCCACCTGGCAGCCCTCTGAGCACCATGCTCTTGGCCTTGGCTCCCGGCAGAGTGAACACGATGCTGGACCGAGTGCTCATTCAGGAGTCACTCTGAAATTAGGGGTTTTCCATGCCCCTCACCCCACCCATTCCACTGTTGCCCCCACAGGGCTCTGCGTCATGGGAATGCGCCCCACACCCATGGCAGGCGCTTGGGTCCTCCAGGGCCCAGACCTCAGGGCCCAGATGGAGCCAGGGCCTCCTCATGGGAAGTCCCAGGTCCCAGTCCCATGCCTGCCACATGCAGACCGCCCACTCCATCCTCAGCTCTGCAGACTCAAAGTCACTCCCACGGCTCTGTCCTGGTCACATGCTCCAGAATGCCCTGGAAGGCACTGACCACCCAGGCTCAGGCTCAGAGGGATGGGCCTCAGGCTGAGTCTCACCATCCCCAGCAGACATCTAGGACTCTGTGTGGGGTTCCACATGGCTGGGAGACTTCACAGGGCCAGCACATGGGCACTTGCCTCCCACATCCTCTGCATCCAGCATTCTCCTCCCGGCCCCACAAGTGCCTGTGTCCAACTACCCCTGGGTCAGGAGCTAACACAGGTGTTTCTCGTTTGGATCCAGGGATTGTGACAGCATTTCTTGGGACGCAGGCTGCGGCAGCGTTTCTTGTTGGGACGCAGGCTGCGGCAGCGTTTCTTGTTGGGACGCAGGCTGCGGCAGCGTTTCTTGTTGGGACGCAGGCTGCGGCAGCGTTTCTTGTTGGGACGCAGGCTGAGGCAGCGTTTCTTGTTGGGATCCAGGCTGAGGCAGCGTTTCTTGTTGGGATCCAGGCTGTGGCAGCATTTCTTCTTTGGGTCCAGGCTGTGACAGGTGTTTTGTTGGGGTCCCGGCCACCAGATTGTTGCTAGCAGGCCATGTGCCTCTGTGCCCTCCCCAGCTTCCCTCTGGCAGCCTTGTCACACGCACGCAAGCCCAGCCTGAGCACTGTCTAGTCTGCTTGGCCTCAGACTTTGCAAACAGATGCTCCTACTCTGTGCAGACTTCTGGAAATTATTTTCCAATCCTTTTATGAGTATTCGACATGGACATATCGTGTGTACCTCCAGGCCATGCCTGTGAGGACAGGCCTCTCCTTTCACAGCAGATCTGCTTCCTCCTGGTGCTCAGTGCATCCCCACTGAAGAATGCTGGGGAGAGGTGGCCTTTCTCCCTGGAGCCCAGTGCTGGTATCAGTGCCATCCTGTCCCGATGGTTGAGGAGGATGGCTACTCCGAACGAGGAGCCAGATGCCGGGCGGGCAGCAGTAGAAGGAGCATGAAGCATCGTTGGGGAAGGTCCAACTCAGAACAGAGTGGAAGCCACTCACCAACCTGGACATGTCCTGGCCACTCTGCCAGCCCGAGCCTTCAGGCCAGACCCACCTCAGAAGGGCATGACTGTCCTACCAGACTGTGTGGGCCGGATGAGGGGCTGGGCACAGACAGTCCTAATTAAGAGCGAGCGGAGCAGGAGGGCTCCTGATGATGCCGCCTGGCGCCGTTAGAGAGGGTGGCAAGTTGGCTGTCCAGCATCACGCTGGAGCCTGTTAATGAGCCCCCTGATTAGAGGGAGGTGGTAGGAGCCCCAGACTGAGGGTCACAGGGAGTGCGAGGCCACATGTCAACTCCAACATTGTCTCCTTGAGCCCCTCCAAGCCTTCAGGTACAGTAAGGAGTTGGGGAACAGGGCGCAAGCAGCCCATTAATCACTCAACACAGCCGCCCGAGAAGCAGGCAGATGGCTTTGAACAACAAAACTTCATTAATTAGAGGGAGGCCTCCACGTTCCCACAGAGGAGGGGCCATGTGGGAAGGAAGGGGCAGCTGGCCTTTCTTTCAGAAGTTACCACATTTAGGGGCAGGATGAGCGGCGGAACTCGAGGGTAACGTTCTCCAGAACTCTCCAGATCTGTCCTCCAATGAGACACAAAGCGTCAGGAGCAACAGCTGTGTGAAATAGAGGCTGTCTATGGGCCCGAGGGTCTTCTCCCGAGGTCCTCCTGCCCAGGGGAGGAAAGGACTCCGGAGGCAAGGGGAAGGCGGCCTTGCGGTGTCTCTCCAGAGCAGGTAGGCCAGTGTATCAAGCCCTCGGCCTCGAGTGTCTGGGCAGCGAACACCAGCCAAGGCAGCTAGAAAGAGAGCCACCCTAAGAGCAGCCAGGTGCTCGAGGACCCCCCAAGTTCAACCCCCAGGACAATTGGGTAGCAGGTTTGCATTTGTTTGCAGACAAGCTGTTCTCATTCAGGCTGACAGAAATGCTCAGAAACACCAGCTGAAATCCAGGAGGAGGGTCCAGGTCTTGGTGAGACCCCTCTTCCCACCAGCACATAATTAATCACCCCGCCCCCACTGAACAGCCACACAGAATGGCCCCTGCCCCACCGTCTGTGCAGAGAAGCCAGCCTGTCCTCATTTATGCTGGGCTGCAGCCTGATTTATGAGAACCTGCTGTGGCTCCTTAGGGCAGCCTGTAGAGGCGTCGCGTAAACCACGGCCAAACCACCAACCAGCACAGCAAGGCGGAACGATGGCTGCGGACCTCATGGTTTCAGCTCCACTTCATGACCCCCTCCTCTGCAGAAAACGGGTGCCTTCAGACACAGTCGCACCCGGGCTTTCAGACTCTCCAGGTGCCAACAAAGATCCTGTTCAGAACTTCTCCGCAAAGACTGTGGGGAGGCGATGGTGGTGGTGCCTGTGCCCAGGATTATTCACGTACAGTCGTGCACACATCATGATGTTTTGATCAACAACAGGCCATGTGTACGACAGTGGTCCCATAAGATTAGCACCATACAGCCTAGGTGTATAGTAGGCTATACCATCTGGGTTTGTGTAAGGGCACTCTATGATGTTCCCACAACGACGAAATCCCTAACCATGCATCTCTCATACGTGTCCCCATCACTAAGGGGCACACGACTGCCCCGCCACACTCTTCCACTTCCACGGTTCCTTTTGGCTCAGGTCTGCACTGCCCAGCAGATCAGCACCAGGAGGCCCACACACCCTGCTGCCAGGATGCTCGGGAAGGAAGAGGAAGGAGAGATGGGGAGGAAGGGAGACAGGGACACTGGGGCACAGAGGGAGCCGAGAGAAAGCATGATGAAACAGACTGAGGCTTCAACAGAGAAAGGCAGATTGAGAGGAAAACCAACGAGAGTGAAAGAGTGAGCCATCCACTAGCCAAGACCAATGGTCCCGTGGTCAGCAGGTCTGGCCCTGGCCAGCTCGGACTAGGTGACCCTGGCCAGGAGTCCACATACCCTGGACATGATGCTCTCAGTTATTTCACAGGAACCAGGCAGCTGCAGTCTCTCATTTCAACTGATTGTTAGCAGGAAAATGTAATTTATGGAGAGAATTTCCTGAAGGCTGAAAAAAAGAAGTAAAAATGTTTAGATCCATTGTTGGCGAGTGAGCAGACACTCACCTGGAATGGAGAATCAGTAACTCAGACACTGATTCGAAACCTGTCAAATGAACTCAACACAACCTCCTCTTTTCCACTCTCAACAGAAAACAGAGAAGGGAATCCAAAGTGACTTGGTCATGGGGGGCTCAGCCCTCTCCCCACCAACCACATGGAGCCTCTGATGGTCAGGCCCCTGGGAGAGCCACAGCAGTGACTTTGAGCTTTGCAGCTCACAGACTCCTGGGGTCCCTTTTGTCCACCTCTTGTTCATCCAGAAACTTCCCCTCGTCATTTACAGCCCTGCACAGGCATGATCCCCCCACAGCACAGGTGTTCCCGAAACCCTGTTTCCTCCTCATCCACATCATTAACCTCCATCTCCTGTATTATTGGTCTTTGGCTGTACACAATAAAAACAACTCTAGATACCAAAGTGGAAGAGAATTTGTTGGCTGGACGTTGGTGGTCACAGGACAGATAGGAAGGCTGGGAGAGGGAGTGCCTCAGAAGCCCCAGAGAGCCAGGAGGTCCCATGGTGGGAAGAGGCTGGATGCTATCTCCATTCAAAGGGCAAGGAGACTACAGCCTCCTGTGGGCCCAGAGAGGGTCACGTTCCACTGTTGACTGTGGACACAGGAGGCAGAGGGAGACTCTAAGGGGAGTAGCTACTGGGGTACTGTGGCTTCTCTGGGGGAAGGCGGGCCCCCAAATTTACTGTCCTTCCAAGACTGCAGCCAATGAGCAAGAGATAACATCCCCCAAAGGAAGTAATGGGTGCTGCTAAAGGAGAAGAATGGATAATAGATGATTAGATGAATTTTTTAAAATGTTCACTGCCCTCCTCTGAACTACTTCTGTCCCGTGTACAAACCCTTTCTGCACATCTCCCACTGTATTTTAATCATCATTCACATGTCCATCTTCCCTAGTAAATGTGAGCTTTGAGGGCTGCTCCATGACTTATTTTTCTTTCTATCACGACATGGAGAAAATATGCAATCTTCTTTGAAGAAAAGCAGATGTTTATAGATACAAACCCATCAGATTCTCTAAAGATTCATTGTAATGTGTTTACTCTCAAGTTCAAGTTCACCTGATGAAGGAACGATGTGTAGAACACACATAGAAATAGCCTCAAGCTAAGGAGAGGGGAGCATTTAGTCCCTTTCCACCAGAAATTCTTTATGCATCTGTGATTATAAATAATTTGCATTCAATTATGAGTTTCTCCTTCTCCCTATGCATCATTATGTTAACACTGAAGTAAAAATAATAATTCCTGATCTCATAGGGTCATGTGGACATTAGTTGAGACAATGCACATGATGTCAGAGCCTCAATGCTGGCTGTTACAACCATGTGCTGGTGTGTTTGGTTGGGTCTGAGACTTGGCATAATATAATGTACGGCCTTTGAAAAGAAGAGATATTCAGTTGGGTCTCTACATCTTTAAAGAATTGATGTGTGACCATCAGCTCTCTTCTTGAGCTTTTACATGAGAAGGGCAGCAGGAGGCTGCTTCTTTCCCACAAATGACGAAGGGGCGAAGCTTCTGGGAGCCATCACACTGCAGTTCTGTCATCCCTTCATCCCTTCATCCCTTCATCATGTCATCCCTTCACCCCTTCATCATGTCATCCCTTCATCCCTTCATCCCTTCATCATGTCATCCCTTCATCCCTTCATCATGTCATCCCTTCATCCCTTCATCATGTCATCCCTTCATCCCTTCATCCCTTCATCCCTTCATCCCTTCATCATGTCATCCCTTCATCCCTTCATCATGTCATCCCTTCATCATGTCATCCCTTCATCCCTTCATCATGTCATCCCTTCATCCCTTCATCCCTTCATCATGTCATCCCTTCATCCCTTCATCATGTCATCCCTTCATCCCTTCATCCCTTCATCATGTCATCCCTTCATCCCTTCATCATGTCATCCCTTCATCCTTTCATCATGTCATCCCTTCATCCCTTCATCATGTCATCCCTTCATCCCTTCATCATGTCATCCCTTCATTCCTTCATCATGTCATCCCTTCATGCCTTCATCCCTTCATCCCTTCATCATGTCATCCCTTCATCCCTTCATCCCTTCATCATCCCTTTGTTCCTGCATTTGTTCATTCCTTCATCCGTTCCCTCATCAACTGCAAGCACCAGGAAAGGCACTGGATACACAGTGGGAATAGCATTGACCTGGGCTGCCCTGCAGAGCTTTGGATCCAATGGGTGAGATAGAAATTTGGCAAATAAAACAAGCGAATCCATTACTAAACCGTGTGGCTAACAGCACAGAAGTAGAATGTTGTGAGGTGGGGGCAGGAAGCAGAGAAAGCCTTATCTGAGTCGGGGCCAGGACCCTCCTCAGAGCTGACATGTACGTGAGAAATCTCTGGGTGGGGAGGACGGATCCAGTGCATGGCTCCCAGAGTGCCAGGTGGGGATGTGCAGCCAGGCTGGAGATGTCACACCGCAGCCCGCTTGGCCCTCAGGGAGTCTGGATTTTGTTCTAAATGCAAGGAGCAGCTACACAGAAGGGAGAGCCATGCCGGCATTTACTTCTAGGAACTATGACTTGTTGCACATGGATAGTGGGCTGTAGGAGGGAAGACAGGAAGCAGGGAGCTTGGGAAGACTCCTCAAGGACAGTCTGGAGAAAGGCCAGGGCCTCTGGGAAAGGCAGAGCCATGGAGAGAGAAGCAGCAGGCTTCGGGGCGTGTCTTGGAAGTAGAACTCGCAGAGCTGGTGCGGGATTAAAGATGGGACTGGTGGGCCTGACAGAGAGACCGAGGGTAGAAGGCAGGTCCACTAGGACTCCTAGGCTCCTCACTTGAAAATCGGATCATGGGGTTGCCACTGGCTGAGTGAGGAAGAACCCCAAGCATAAATAGTCTTACGTGATCACCATAAAGCGTCACGGGACCCCTCTTTACTGAGAGATTTACAGAACATGAGGAGCCACACAACCAGCAAACAGTGGGGCTGGGACCCTGGGTCGGATCTGCCCAGCTCCAGAACGGAGGCCGACTCCTCCATCAGCTCTCCAGAGGGACCACTGTTCTCCATGAAGCAGAGAACAATTGTCACTCATCCGAACTTTCCCAGGTGGCATAGAAATCCCCGTCTGTACTCTCACCCATGGAGCGAATCTCAACAATTGCCTTCACTCCACTCATATTTATAAGTGTCCATCGTGGTGCCAGATTCAGGCCCTGAAAGACGAATAAAATTCAGCTCTATCCTCTGGACGCTCGTGATGGAGTCAGGGTCACATAGACATGGCCAGGTGCCCACCAAGCTCAGCTACATCCTCCCGTTTGGGGGCAACAGAGGGCTTTGATGAGAAATGCGTGTCATCAAAGGATGACAACAGCACTGAACCCCTGAGAATCCCATTTATTTGCCTCCATCCACACGTGCGTGCTCTCATACACATGTACATAAGTGTACATGCGTGTCTGTGCTCCTGCATGCTGAGGGAGTTGGAATCCTCTTTCCTTCCTCCGGCTGGATGACTATATCAGCCATATGTACTTAGAAAACTTGGAAAGTTAAAATGTGTGTGTGTTTGTGTAAAATAAACCAAGACCCCACCTCACCTTTCCCCTCAAAACCCCAATTGTTAGTATTTTGGTCTGGACAATTCAGAGAAGGGAATTTAGAAGATGCACAAAACCATTCTTGACTCCGTCGTCACCTAGATGTGACGAGGACCCTTGGGGATCGCAGCGTGAACAGAATTGGAGTTCTTGTGCCCAAGCCTCCCATTTAGCAGATGGGTAAACTGAGGCTCCAAGAAGCTCGGGGCCCTGCTGTGGGTCTCACAGCACGCCGTGGAGACGGTAGAGAGACTGGGTCCTGTGGCTCCCAGAGATGTCTGTCTTCTGCACCATGTTCACAAAAGGCAGCTTCTTTTCCAGATGGCCCAGCCCACAGAGCGTCCACACAGAACACATCATTGTCCCACACGGATTCACTGTGACATGTTGAAGACAGTTTCTATTCCTCAATCTTTATGTAAAATTATCAGAATGAAAGCAGCCACAGCCATGAGTAGTGAATTTAATGGCTTCCATGTTCTATCCTGAGAAATGCTTTTAAATTAAAAATAGTCCGTACTGTTAACTATTTAAAACAAAATGTAATTGGATGTTTTAGGAGAAAATGGCAGGCAGAAAAATGAGCAGCACCTTCATGTGTAGCAGACACTGTGTACACACGACTTCTCAATGCTGGAGCAGTTTGTGGGACACACTGTTTCTTCAGATGAGAAAACTCAACACGGAGAGGGCCGGCACTCAGCCCGAGGCTGCACAGCCCGTACACGATGAGTCAGGATCGGCCCAGGCTCTGGGCTGTGGCAGCTCCTTCTGTTCCACAGCATTTCCCCCCTGAGCAGTCACCAGCCTGGTTGTTCTCAACCACAGGATTTCCCTTGACTAATTCTGAGTGGCAAGTAAAATCTCTCTAGGAGACTAGCTTCTTTCTCAATCTCAGAAGCCAAAGGTTTTCCAAAATGGCTGTAATTGACTAAAACTTTCTGTCTTTTTTTAGTGAATAGTGATTTCAGTTACTTTCCAGGAGCTGGGATATTGCTCTAAGTTTTTCATCTTTGGATTCTAGTGCACCTAAGTCCACACCTTCCAATTGTGTGTAAAGAACAAACAGCAGTAATGATAAATGCCATATGCCACAAAACCTGAAATGGTAGCGAAACAGATTTCAAGGTAGAAGAGATGATTTGCCATCACTGGGCATTTCCAGTATTGATATAAAAGGCTTTTACATACTATAGTGGAACTTCCAATTTTATGTGCTGGGATTTGGGAGAATTCAATATGGTTCCCAAGGGTCCAGGAACTGCAGCGAGATGAAATGAGCAGAGACAGTGTGCCCAGCTTCATTACAGACTCGGGGAAAGAGCCTCTCTGCGTGGAGACTGTAAATAAGTCAGATGCAGAGCAGGTAAAGGTGGGTCAAAAGAAATCAACCCAGCACACTGTCTGGTCCCACAGGCGCTGGGGCTCAGCCCGTCCATCTGTGGGTCTCGGGGAGGCTGCTGTCCACAGGGACCACTCATTCACAAGTGCTGTCCAAGGGACAATGTGCAGTGGTCGAGACGAGTGCATCCACAGACAGCGGCTCAGCCCACTATTCTTTGTCCTCCCTTCCGAAAGACTCACTGAGAACAGATGGGCAGGTGACAGCATGACCCACCTTCCCCGCATGGGTCTCTCTCCATCTTATGTGTCGCTGTTGGCTGTGACCCACCTCCCCACCCATACGCTGTCCTGCCTTGGGCCCCTCTGCTGCCCCTCCACTCTGCTCATCTCACTGACTGCCCGCATGTTCAGCCTGGGTCTCTGGCCCCTTTCTGTCCTCCAAAAGGCAAAACTGTCTACTCCTCAAAGTTACTCTACTTTTTAACTGTTGACTTTCACTCAGGCCAACTCTGAACAGCATTCAAGCAGAGTCTGCAGGTCCCATTGCCCATCCCGACACTGACAGAAAGAGGAGCTGCTCAAATCCCTGCAAAGTTCATCTTGTGTTCGTGCCTCCATCACCTGAGAAATGCCCATACGTTTCATCCCAAACAGAGACGTGAAGACTTCCCATGGGCTCTTGTTCTGTACAGCCTCATCAAGGTGCAACTGATGAATAATAAACACACGTGGTTCAAGTCTAGAGTTTCACCAGCATGACGCATGTACACACCCGTGAAACCACCACCACAATCAAAATAGCCCAACTTTCCATCACCTCGAGTCTCTTCCTGCCCCTCAAGGCCCATATGGGGTGGAAAATCCGCTTCCAGCCTCGCTCACAGTGTTGCCCGCCAGCCTTGGGTCCTCACTATGTGGGCCTGTCTAAGGCCACCCCAGTGTCCTCATGATGGCAGCTGGGGACCCAAGAGAAACAGTCAGAGGACGATCCAAGCAGAAGCTGCAGTCTTGTCTAACCAACTTCCAGAAGGGACATCCCACCTGTGCCCCTGGGAGTCATCAGCCCAGGTTCAGGTACCTGAGATGATTTCTTCCATCATGTGAACTTTGACCAAGTTTGCTGATGATGGAGCTCAAGAGGACCTCCCATGGAAGCACCCGAGAGAGAAGAAGGAACTGGAAGCCTGTTTTACCTGCTGTACGTGGAGGGCAGCCGGACGGGTCATCCTCACAGCCCACACTGAGCCAGGCTCTCCATGCCACACAGGGGGCGCTACCGTGCACGGAGGAAACGTCCCCTCCCGGGTCCTCAGGTGCCATCCTTTGCTCACTCAGACCCAGACCCATCTCCAGCATGTTTGAGGACAAGCAACGTCCCAGCCCATCGAGGGCACTCTGAAACAAGAACTGACCAGGCTGATGTGTTCCTCTCCTCGTGCCTCCTTGGCCACTGAGAACTTGCTTTGTCTTACACAGAAAACTGATTTCCTAGTGCGAGTTCAAGGCACAGGGGCTCTGGGGTGGTCTCTGCGCCTTCTCCAGGAGGAAGCCTGTGCTGACTGAGGCCTAGTTCTGAAACCTGGCATCTCTGGAAGGTCTTGTTTTCCTCCTGCCTTTGCAGGACCTCAGAATTCCTCCCCAGCCCTGCCCTTCCAGCCTGGTCCTGGAAGAGTTATGGGAGAGGAGGAGAGACGTGGAGATGGGAAGGGAGGACAGTGGTCTCCTCCCTGTCGGGGGACTCTCGGCAATTAGAGAGTGAGGGTCTTCGGGTTTAGGATCTCGCCTTGATTCTGAGCCTGTGTTCTGTACTTGCCCCATTTTCGGGCTGGCTCCATGGTCCCTGCCCTCAACTGCAAGCCCCAGGCAGGCAGGGCCATCCCTGTCACCCATGTCTTTGGTGCTCACTGGGTGCCTGTGGTGACCATGGTCAGGCAGTGGGTGGGTGTCTGATAGCTTTTTAAGGAGCCTTGCGGAAGGTCTGTGTATTTTTGCAGGGAGGAGAGGGTGGAAGGAAGCATTGTTTCCCTCCTACAACAGGCTCCTGTCTGGGGCTCGGACTTCGGGTGGAGCCTCTGGTCTGCAGCGCTCTGCAGGCAGTGAGCCGAGGCCCGCCCGGGGGAAGGAAGACCCGGACACGGCGCACGGCTGGCACCGCCCACATCCCCCAAACCCAGGCCTCACGGCTCAGAGGACAATTGGCCCGGCCTCAGCCTTTCTCGGGCCTCCTGACTCTTGTGTCCCCCGGCCCCGCCCTGCACGGTGCTGACCATCAGGACGGGCCTTCCCAGGCTCTGTCTGCTGTCGTTCCAATCTCAGTCCCTACGTTCATTCACAGGGAAAACGGTTGGCCCACAGCGGCCCGGTCACCGCACAGAACCACTCACACGTCCAGGTGTACGGTGTCACGCATCTCAAAGGGGCCAAGTCCTTCCACGCAGAGGGTCCAACTCTCCTGTGCCAGGCTGGCTTATTGTTTCCTAACTCCTAAAAATGACTCCCTCCAAAACTGCCTTTTCAGAAATGGTCAGAAGAGAGGAGACCGCGGAGAGCCAGTGGGAGCAGCTGAAGCCCCAGGGCATCACCGAGGGGAGTCGGTCCTCAGGGGTACGACCTCCGGAAATCTACCGGCCTTTAAGACTCTGACAAACTCAAGGACATCAGCCGAGCCCAGCACACCTAGGCGGCATGGGCGGGAGGGAGTCACCAATCAGCGGAGCCCAGAGAGAACAGTCTCAGAGAAAGAAACGGGTTCTGGGGAAGGAATGGATGAAGGGCAGCTAGAGCCTCAGCCAGGCCGGCGTCGTGAGGAGGGTGGAGTCCAGGGTCCTCGGGTCTGAGGGGAGATGGTGTCGTCAGGACGGCTGAGTTTAGGCCCCCAGGTCTGAGCCAGTCAACTTCTCCAAGACAGCCTGGGGCCAAGTTACAGGTGCTGCTTCTGCGTGTGGCCCTCACAGCGTTAAGTGACACTGAGTCAGAGCCACTGGTCTCCGTTTTCACAGGGCTGCTTTGTCTGCTTTCCCTGGAAAGCACAGCCGACTCTGTCCAGCACCTGTAGGTTTCTGCTTGGTGGGAACATGCCAGGGAACTGACCCCTAGGAACTCTCCCATGATAGCGTCATGGCCTCCTGCTGCGTGAGAGGCTGGGAGACTCAGGGTTTCCCACCCAAGGTCAACCCCTCTTAGTGACGAATCACCTTTCCAGACCAAGGCGTTTCCCTCCTTCTGCCTGCTGAGCCCTGTGTTCATGGGAGCACTGACGGGCAGAGCCTTGATGAGGAGGTGGGGGGACCCAGGACTCCCCCAGCTGCTGTGACCTGTGACCTTTCTTCAGCCTCTTGGAGAGGGTGGCTGACATGCTGCTGTGAGTTTTCCCTGAGCAGAGCCCACCGTGTGGAAGGACAGCGAGTTCCCCTCCAGCCCACACGGCTCAGCTGCCTCAAGCTCATGGGCACTGCCAGAACCACGACCGATTTCCTGTGGAAGCTCATGAAGGTCCTGGAAGTGACCATGTGCAGCAGGAACCCACCTTGACCACCACCCAGGAAGGATGATGGCGGAATGGGTGCTGTTTAAGAAAATCACCCTCAGACTGGAAACCAGTGTCATGGTCTGGCACTTTAAACAAGCCTAGTGTTGACACCTAACACCTTCGATTACATGGCTCCTCTCCAGAATTCGGGAGCTGAGTCTCATGAGTTCTGTCCTCATTCTTCACTCTCTGTCTAACAGAGGGACACAGGTCCTGTGATCACAAATGAGGAAATGAGGGCTCAGAAGTCGTGGAGAGTCAGACTCCATGATGAGCTCAGCCGCAGGGATGCAGGAGCTTTGTGGCCAGGGGTCACTCATGTCATAACCATGATAACGGTAGTGATCAGAACAACTGTTTATCTTTGTGCTGCAGGTTACAGGTTGCACTTCGACAGATGTTTCTTCCTGTGATGGTTACAGTTTGCCCATGAGGTAGAAAGACCAGGAATTATTGAGTCGACAACCCCACCACATCTCCCAGGTGCCTCCCTCCCTCCCTTCCCCCATTCTCCTCTGGCAACACCCACCCACAGAGCTCAGGAGAGGATGTCTGAGGAGAAATCTTAAATGCTCCTTCTTCTGGAAGAACCTTCTAGAACTTGACTGTCCAATATGGTAACCACCAGCCACATGAAGATATTTAAATGTAAATTAGTTAAATAAATTAATGTTTCATTTAATTTAATTAAAACTCTGCTCCTCAGTTGCACTGTCTGCATTTTCAGTGTTATGTGGCCTGTGGTTTTCGTACTGGACAAGGCAGAGAAGTGTTTCCGTCAGAGGGGAAAGTTCTATTGTCAACGCTCTTCCAGGAGCACTGGGCACAGGATTTCTCTTGTGATTCACCCTGGCTAATAATCCCGCATGTGTGCACATACACAGATGACAGGCATGCATGTGCACACACTCATGCACACACTCAAGGGCACACACGTGCACACATGGGCACGCATACTCACATGCACACTTATGCACACATACTCATGGTCACATACATGCACATGCGCATGCACACACACACACACACACACACACACACACAGCTTAAGCAGCCATGATGGAGGTGGGTGCTGAGTGTGGTACTCAGACAACTTGTGGAACTGAATTTAGGAAATGGTATCTCCAGGAGGAAAATGCTTCTGCTCCAGAGAGAAGTAATGTGTATGTTTGAAATGGAGGTGGGTGGAGGAGTTGGTGTGAGAAAACAGAATTTAGTTCCAAGATGGGAAAGGCTTCATTGAGCTTCATTCTGTCTACCGAGTACCTACCAAGGGTTGACACCATTCTGGGCATTGGAGATACCAAGGTAGACAAGAGAGAAGCAGCCCTGCTCGTATGGAGTCACTTCCTTTAGGAGGGACCCCAGGAAGCTCCAAGACATGAGCCAAAAGATACCCAAGGTGCCTGAGGTGATCACGCTGGAACCCCACAGGCAAATTTCAAGTGGAGCAGGGCACTGGGGCCTTGGTTCAGCACTTGGTCGAGCTGCTTCCCTCAGCCATCTATAGACAGCATCCCCCCCAGAAACGTTCCAGACACAGCTGTAGTGAGCAATCATGATGCATGAGCACTGCATCAAGGGGAACAGGCCTTCGGGTATCCCCCATCATGCAACACAGAAACAAGACATTCTGAGATGTCCCCAGTCTACCAGCTTCAATTAGAGAAGTGACTGAAGATCTGACACCCGGGGCAGAGGCTTAGGCCTGCATTTCATGACATCTCGTAACTGAAGCAGAACGTTTCATCTCTTCACCAAGCTGGCTCAACATCGTAGGGCAGGCAGAGCTGACTGGGCCGAGAGTAAGGACCACTGATTCTGGATCCATTAGGGTTCTTTTGTGGCAAGCAACTTAATTAAGCAAAATGGATTTGATTGGAGGGCTATGGAGGAGGGGATCTGGGAATGAACGGAAGGACAGACTGGAGAGGACAGAAAGCAGGTGTCTCTCAGTCCCCGAGCATGGCTCCTGACGGTCTGGCCAGGCAGCCAGCACTGCAGGGAACTTGTGTGGTGCTGCCAATTCTCGGGAGAGCAAATCGTAATGGCCTAACTAGCTGCCATCGACCCTTGGCTAGGATGGCCCAGGCCACCCTGCTTGACTGTCCATGATGGGAGAGGCAACTCTCCAAAAGTAGTCCAGGTGCTGCCAGGAAAATGGTGACGGATCTGTGCCTCTGAAAACCAACCACCTTTGCCTGGCCCAGCTCTCCTGCTGCATTCACAGTCTTCCTATCACCGACTCATCGGGGCCCTCCCCTACGACTATCAAACAGACCAGATAAACCCTGAGGTTTCTCCACCTCAACCATCTGTGGGAGGAAAAACACCTAGTATTTAAAAACTGAAAGGGACAATGAAACATTTTTTATTCAAGCTTGCTTTTGAAAGCAAATTTCAGAAAAGCGTGTGGTGAGAACAACACAGAAACGAATGATAGGCTTCCTCCTACTTTCTCTCCGTCCTTCCTCTGGAAGGAGGCATGGCCCCTTCGTCACTCATGGGTCAGCTGTCACACACCCTCTGCTCTCTCCTCTGGGCAGGCGTCACCACCAGTGGTGAGAGGGTGACCTGAAGGCTCCTCAGAGCCACAGGAAGGCACCGTTTGTCACTGACATTCTGGAATTACTAAGCCTCCTAGAGAAAGCTATTACTTTTTTTTTTTTTTTTTTTTTTTTTAACTTAGCACAAGTCGAATGAACTGGATTTCTTGTCATGGTTAATTATTTCTCTCTGTTTCCTGCTTACCAATTGACTCTGTCTGCCATCAAATCCTAAGTTAATTCTGATTATTTAGGGGAGTGCTAACAGGATTTCTATTGCTCCTAATATCAAACCAATCATTTGAAATTCAAAAGTGTGCAGACTTCTTTAAGAGTGTTCGTCTGGGCCTTTTCAGAACCTTATTTGAAGTGAGTACTCAATAAACTTTTGCCAAATTGATTTAATTTGAATTATCTTTAATTAAGCTACATTAATAGTGTTTTAGGACGTACACAGATGTATCCAATTAAACTGCTCTGAAACATCCTTCCATTTAGCAGATGTTCTCAGAGGCTCTGGGAGCCCAAGGGCTCGCGCGCCAGCTCGAGCAGGCCGACTATGAGCGGAGTCTTTTGTTCGGAGTCTCCACCTCAGAGTCCTCTCTCCCTTTTGCTTTTGTGCGCGCTCCTCACAGAGTGGAACACAGAGCTTTGTCCCGTGGACTCATGATTCCACCAGGCTTGGGTGATCCGCTCAGAACGGTCTATAGGTTGACATACAGAGGCTGTATCTTGAATTTTCCCCCAAGGTTAGAGAGGTTAGTCAAGGATTGGGCTTGAAAGTTAAGTATCTGTCACTCTCTCCAAGTGGCTGTCTCACGTGGTGTTTAGTCACCCACTGCATTGGATGGGGACTGCAGCATGGACCTCCCCTGCGCCTCTAGTGCCATGGAGTCCCCTGACCTGGAGGCTTGTCTGGGCTGAGGATGCCTGGGCCAGACCTCCGGAGGCCTGGTCCGCCTAGCTTCATGTGGCTGCAAAGGAGGCCAGGACGCTAACTCTGCCCCTTCCTGCCATACGCCAGCCTGACTTGCTCCTCTCCTCTTTTGTACTCAACATTTTCACAGAAACGTCTTTTCTGAGACTCTGTGCTGCTGTTTCCCTTTTCTCCTGGAGCATTTGATGTTCTGCAGTCTCTAAACAGCTCTGTGGATCTAAGGGGCTTTTTGTCTTGAAGGCTGCCCAAGGGGTTTATCATGCACATTAGCTCGTTAGACCATGTCGTATAGTGTCATCCAGCCCCGCGGTAGTGTTTACTGGGCACCAGCGCAGAGCAGACTCTGAAGGGGAGGAGAGAGGAGGAGCACGGAGAGGCAAGGGAAGGATCAGAGATCTAGAGATGCTCAGGTACCAGAGCATGGAGGCAGGAAAGGACTAACCACGCAGATGTGAAGCTTGCGCCAAAAACATACTAATGGCTGCAAGGCCATCTCTACTGAACTCTATCCTGACCCTGACAATTCATCGCTTTCTGGAGCTCTCATATTTAGAGAGGGAACATTTCTCCCCCTAGATCTGACTTCAAAGGTTGTCTTTGTTGTCAGTTGATCTGTTTCTTGAGTTGGAAATCTTAGACAGCTAAGTGTGCGATGCCTCTTCTTCCAGCGGGAAATAGCCCATCTGTGGGTGAGTCAGAAACAGAGGGGGATATTCTTGAACATCTCTTATGCACTGGTACTTTCACACTTTGGTTTAATCTTCTGAACAACTCTCAGGGGAGGAGTTTTTCCTCCAGTTTGCAGAGGAGGAGGCCCGGCACAGTCAGGTGTCAATAATTGCAGACACCACAGTTAATGGGCAGCAAATCTGAGGGTTGACCCAGGTATGAAAAAAAAAATTAATTTATTGAGGTGAGATTCGTATAATATGAAATTAACCATGTTAAAGTGAACAATTCTGGAGCATCTGATACATCCACCATGTTGTACAACCACCATCTCTACTTAGTTCCAAAACATTTCCATCACCCCAAAGTAAAACTCCATGCCCAGTAATCAGTTTCTCCTCATCCTCCAACTCCCTCCAGCCCCTGGCAACCACTTATCTACTTTCTCTCTATAGATTTGCCTATTCTAGACATTTCATATAAATGGAATCATACAAAGTGTGGTCGTTTGTGACGGGCTTCTGTCACTGATCATAGTGTTTTCAAGGTTCATCCATGTTGTAGTATGTGTCAATGCTTCACTCCTTTTTATGGCTGAATAATATTCCACTGTGTGGATATACTATGTTTTCTTTATCCATTCATCCAGGAATGGGCATTGGATTGTGTCTCAGTTGGCTCTAGCTGCATAACAAATCACCACAGACAAAAACCACTACAGTTTGGAGGCTGTAAGTCCAAGATCGAGGTGCTGACAGATTTGGTTTTTGGTGAGGGCCTCTTCCTGTCATGTAGACTCTGCCTTCTTGTGTGCTCACATGGCCTTTCCTCCATGTGTGTGCACATGGAGAGAGAGAGTTCTCTCTTCCTCTTCTTTAAGAGCACTAATGCCATCATGAGGGTCCCACCCTCATGACTTCATCTACACATAATCACCTCCCAAAGGCCCCAGCTCCAAATACCATCACATGGGGGTTATGGCTTCAACATATGAATTTGGGGGGTACAGATTCAGCCCATAACATTCCGCCCCTGTCCCCCAAATTCATGTCCTTCTCATATGCAAAATGCATTCATTCTATCCCAACAGCTCCAAAAGTCATTCCTCATTCCAGCATCATCTCTAAGTCCAAAGTCTCATCTAAATCATGTGAGACAGAGGTACAATTCATACTGAGGCAAATTCCTCTCCAGCTGCGAACCTGTGGAATCAGACAACTTATGTGCTCTTAAAGTATCATGGTGGGCAGGCCTGGGATACACATTCCCATTCCAAAAGGGAGAAAGCAGAGGAAGGAAGGAGGGACTGGTCTCAGGCAAGTACAAACTTAGCAAGGCACATTCCATTCCATCTAAAAGCCTGAGAATGATCCTCTTTGGTTCCCTGCTCTGCCCTCCCTCCTGACCAACTGGGGTGGCAGGCTTGCCACCCTGGCTCTACCAGGCAGGGGTCTTCATGCACATCTAAGACCCTACAGGATGGGGTTGAATCCTCAAGGCTCTGGGCAGCTACCACCTGGTCTGTTGAAAAGGAGGCAATGGCCCTCTCCTTTGAAACAGAGGTGGGAGCACTGGTCATCTCTGATTCCCCTTCCAAGTCATTCTTCCTTGTCTTGAAGAACAGCACATGTTCACAGTTGACCTACACTATGGTCCCATCCTGAAGGGTTTAAGAAGTCCAAGGGCCTTCCTTAATTTCAGCCCATCTCTGTCCCCTTCAGTTCAAACTGGCAGTTCCTGTTGGTGTGGCTGGTTAGGTCCAGGGTCACACTAATCTCACACTGAAGACCCACACTAATCTCCTTATCAAGGGGTTGTTCAGCCACATCCTCGATGCCCTCTGGATAGAGTGAGAATTTTCCAAATCTTTAAATTCTAGCTTCTGCTTGCTTAACAATTCCTTCTTCAGTTCACCTCTCTCTTCTTGTGTTTTACTATAAGCAGTCACAGGAACCAAGCCACTCCAACACTTTGCTTAGAAATCTTCTAGCTCAATGTCCAATTTCATTGCTTACCAGTTCCACCATCCACAAAACACTAGAAGAGGAACACAATTCAGCCAAGTTCTTTACCACTTAACAACAAGGACAGCCTTTTCTCTGTCGCCCAATAACACATTCCTCATGTCCCTCTGAAGCCTCACCAGAATGGCCTTTACCATCCATACCAGCACTCTGCTCATGATTCTTCATGTATTCCGTGAGAAGATGGACACTTTCTCTACAGCTCTGCTCTCTTCTTTCTGAGCCCTCCCCAGAATCTCCTTTAACAGTCTCTTCACAGCAATCCTGGCTGTTTCTAGCATGCACCTCAAAACTCTTCCAGCCTCTGTCCATTACCCTGGTCCAAAGCCACATGCACATTTCTAGGTATCTGTTACGTGAGCACCTCACTTCCAGCACTAATTTCTGTATTAGTCAGGGTTCTCCAGAGAAACAGTAGGGTATATATTTATTTAATAAATATAATTTATTATAAGGAACCAGCTTATGTGATTACAGAAGCTGAGAAGTCCCAAGATCTGCTGTCTGCAAGCTGGATACCCAGGAGAGCCAATGGTGCAAATTCCAGTCTGCGACCGAAGGCATGAGAACCAGGAGAACCAAGTGTGTAAGTTCCAGTCCAAGGACAGAACTGCTGTCCCAGCTACAGTAGCTGGGCATAGAAAGAAAACTCCCTTCCTCATGTGTTGTCCTCTTCAGGCCCTCAGTGGATGAGAAGAAGCCCCCCACTGGGGAGGGCAATCTGTTTACTCAGTCTACTGATTCAAATGCTTATCTCATCCAGAAACCCTCACAGGCACATCCAGAAATATTTGGCCAAATGTTTGGCCCAGCCCTTTTGATCTAGTGGTTAAGATCTGGAGCTCTCACCGCCACCGCCCACGTTTGTTTCCTAGTCAGGGAACCTCACCACCCATCTGTCAGTTGTCATACTGTGGTGGCTGTCATGCTGAAAGTTATGCCATCGGGCTTTCCAATACCTGCAGGGCCACCCATGGTGGACAGGTTCCAGCAGAGCTTCCAGAATAAGACAGACAAGGAAGAAGGAACTGGCCACCCACTTCCAAAAAGTTGGCCATGAAAACCTTGTGAATAACTACAGAGCATTGCGTGATATAGTGTGGAAGGTGAGAGGGTGGCACAAAAAGACCAGGCAGGGTTCTGCTCTGCCGTCCACAGGTCACTGGGAGTCAAGATCCGCTCGACAGCACTAACCAAGTGAGTGTGGAGTAGTATTTTACTGAGTTTTAGTTTAAATTTCCCTAATCACTAATCATGTTAAGCATCTTTTCATGTGCTTATTTTAATTGGTTTAGCTTCTTCAGCGAAGTGTCTATTAAAATCTTTCTATTCGTTTTTTTAAAAGGTATGTTTGTCTTACTAGTGAGTAGCGAGAGTTCTTCACATATCATAGATACAATCCTTCTTTTTTAAATATGTATTTTTCAAATATTTTCTACCAATTTTTTTTCTTATATTTCCTTAATTGTGTCTTTCAAAGAACAATACCTTTAAATTTCGATGAAGACACATTTATTGATAGTTTCTTTCATTATCGTGCTTTTGGTGACATACCTGAGAAATCTTTGCATAAATTGAGGTCACAAGGATTTTTTTCCCCTTTTCTTCTAGAAGTTTTATATGTTTAGCTCTTACATTTAAGTCTTTCACACATTTTTAGTTGATTTTTGTGATGGTATGAGGGAAGGGGCTAAGTTTATTTCCTTGCATATGGCTCTCCAGTTATCCCATTGTTGAAAAGACTATTCTTCCCTACTGAATTGCATTAGTGTCATTGTTTAAAATCAATTGATCATGAATGTAAGTGTGACTTCTGGGCTTTCTGTTCTGCCCATTTGACAGAATAGAAATGTCAATTATGTTTATCTTTATACTAATACTGATTACAAGAGCTTTACAGCAATTTTTAAAACCAGGTAGTGTAAGTCCTACTTTTTTTTTTTTTCCCAAAATGTTTTGGCTAATCTAGATTTTTCTCATTTTCATACAAATTTTAGGATCACATCAATTTCTATAAAAAGACTTGCTGAGATTTTAAAAAGGATTGCATTGAATCTATAGATCAATTTGTAGAACTGCCATCTTTAACAATGGTGAGTCTTCCATGAACATGGAATGTCTTCCTTTATACTCACATCTTCTTTAATTTTCCTTAGTGATGTTTTGTAGCTTTCAGGACATAGGTCTTGCACTTCTTTTGTTATATTTCTTCTGTCTTTGTATTTTATTCTTATTAATATTTTTGTTGATGGGATTGTTTTTAATTTCATTTTTGAATTTTTCAATTGTTATATTCAAATAAAACTGATTTTTGTTTATTGATCTTGTATACTGATTTTCGTATATTAATCTTGTATCCTGCAACCTTGCTAAACCCATTTATTAATTTTAGTAGTTTTTCTTTTGTTTTGTTTTGGTGGATGCTTTAGTGTTTTCCTACGTACAGGATTGTGTCATATGTGTTTCCTTGTCTGTAAAATGGGTGTCACAGAGCTTCTTCACGGAAGTGTGTGCAGGTTGTCATGCAGTACCTGAAGCATCTGTCAGGCGGTATGCCTCTGGCAAATGCAGGTGATAGTAGTGATAGGGTAATTTCCAAAAGCATGCTGCATCCTCTTTTGAAAGAAAATAAAATCTATGCAACAAATACCCCTCTTCACCTCAGCTGCTAGAATATCCATCAGCTCCTCTGCACCTCCTGGTACCACCTCTTCTCTCTGTTCCTTTGAAAGATCTCCATCAGGTCTTTCTTCCTTATGGTCTTGCTTTATTTCTCTAAAAGATAAAACCCTCTGGAAAGCCTTTCGGGGAAGGTGAGTTGGAAATCCTTTAAGTGCTCTTATTTATTTCTTGCCTCCAACCAGGGCGCTTCCAGCAGGAAGATAGGCACAGGGGCGGCCCTGACTCACCTCCCTCTGCCTGGCCCTCCACCCCTCTGGGCAGTCACTGTCCCCACAGCTGCATCCCTCCCTGTGCCATCCCCACAGCCCACATCCCTCCCTGTGCCATCCCCACAGCCCACATCCCTCCCTGTGCCATCCTCACAGCCCGCATCCCTTCCTGTGCTGTCCCTGCAGCATTCCTCCCTGTGCCATCCCCACAGCCCTCCTCCCTCCCTGTGCCATCCCTGCAGCATTGTTCTCTGTGTGGCCCCTTATGCAATTCCATGTGGTCCCTCCCTACATCATCTGCGAGCCAAGGCCATTCCAGAGAGAGCTGTGCTGGAGAGACTCTAGGCTGTAAATCACATCCCGCCCTGCCCTGTCCGGCCTCTGCTCTGCTTCCTCTGGAGGCACAGGGTGCTGGCTTATGAGGCACTTCTGGTCATCACAGGCCATGATTTGCAGACTTGTCCTGCTTTCTTCTCCCGACATGGTCACCTTACAGGAGCCGGGCCCTCTGGGTCATGCCCAGTAGCCTCCACCTACTTCCTGCTTCCTCTGTGGTCCCAGCCCCACCTCCCTCACTTTTTTTTGGTTTTCCTTTGGAAAAATAAATCAGGTAGATGTGTCCGGAAAAGACATCTCCAGCTGAGTGTCTTGGGGCAGACTCTCCCACAAAACCAATTTGCTCCCTGGGGACGGGCCACGTGAATGCTGCCCCTGAGTGAGTTAGGGTGGCAGGCCTCCAAACAACAGTAACTGGACCCCCATGGGGGAGGCAGACCCGTGGGGGAGTGATGGAAGCCAGCCTCAGCTCCGGCTCTGGTCCCCGCGTCTTGCACACCACTTCAGGACCACCATGGATGAGAGGCAGGAGACCCTCCACATGGCTTCATGCCATCGTCAAATGCGGCCTGGCATGGCTTGTCCAGGGCCTCAGCCACTTGCCCACTCTGTACCCTGGTGTTAGGGGTCAACTGTGACCCACCTGACTCAAATGTTGAAGTCCTAACCTTTGTACCTCAGTATATGACCTTATTTGGAAATAGGGTCTTGCAGACATAATTAAAGTGAGGTCATACTGGAGTAGGGTGGGCCCTGATCCATTATGATTGTGTCCATGTGAAAAAGGGAAATTTGGACACAGACACGTGTACAGGGAGAAGCAGGTGAACATTATAGTCATACTGCCCCCCAGCCAAGGAGCTTCCAGAAGCTGGAGGGAGGTAGGAGGATCCTGCCCCGGAGCCTCTGGAGGGAGGCAGCCCTGCCCACACCTTGATCTCGGTCTTCCAGCCTCAAAACCATGAGAGAATAAACTCTGCTGTTTAAGCCCTGGTACTGCAGTGCTTCGTCTCAGCAACCAGAGGAAATGACCAGCTTGGCAAGTTACTTAATTTCTCCAGGCAGAAGTGTCCTTTTTCATAAAATGGGGATAGCCTTGGATGTTGTAGGGATTAAATGAGATAAAAGAACAACATAAGGCATTTAGCATAGTGAGAACACAAGTGCGTAATTACTGTGTGTGTGCGAGTGTGAAGTGTGTGCACAGACAGCACAGAATCCCCTCACACTCACAGAGGAAGGGAAAGTATTGGATGGAGACATAGCAACCCTCGGTTCATGTGTGGAAGTGACTCTGAAGTATGATTTGTCCCCACATTTCTCTTATAGGACGACATGGTGGCAAAGAGACTTGCATTGGTGTCTTCGAATCTCTCGACAGATGTCTGTCTCTGTTACGGCGAAGACAAAAAGACGTCCACGCCTGCCCCCTGGATTCAGACCTGCCCGGCGCCCTGCTGGGCTGGAAGGGCAGCGTCCCCCATCGACCCCGGACCCCCAGGCTCTTTGCCATAGCCCTGGAGCCCAGAGCCCGAGGGGACGCCTTCCTGAGTGCCAGCAGACGACACTGCCTCCAGGGGTCTCAGGGCGCCTGCCCCCAGCCACACACAGTGCAAAGCAGGGGCCAGACCTCAGGCCCCAGCTGCCCCCGGGCCGAGCAGAAGGGGAGTTTCACCCCAGTATCTAGGCTAACGTGGCCTGGACCATTGCCTCAAACCATCTCAGGCCAGGGCCCTGGAGTGTGGCTGGGCCAAGTGGATGCAGAGCAAGTTGGAGAAATAAACAGGATTCATCCAAAAAATAGGCTGGGCTGGCATCCTGGACCATGAGCCCCCAGGACTGCAGGCACATGGAGCCACTCAGGAGAGGGGTCCAGATGGGGGAGAGACCCAAGATGCAGGACAAGACCAGCACCCCCTAGTCTGAAGTGTGGAGAGAAAGTGCGGGGAAGAAAGCACAGGAGAATTAAAAACCCAGAGCGTCCTGCCAAATACTGAATTCTCCCTCACTTGTTTCTCTGCTCCATCTATCAATAGTTGCCATGAAAGACTCTGGGGTGAAAAGACAGATGAGACCGATAGATAAATAAACAAGGGCCCCAGCTCATCTCCTGGGGAGGCCAGGCCGACAGACCACTGTGTGATGGGGCGAGAGCAGAGGGGCCGTCCACTGTGCCGGGTCAGACGTCTCGGCCCCTGTGGCCTTGACGCAGTCCACACCCCTGTCCGCTCATGGCAGCCACTGCCAAGGACCCTGGAGTCCCTCCTGCCTTCTGCTCTCTGTCGGGAGAACTTCGGAGACTGTGTGCGTCCAGGGAAGGGAGGCCTGTGGGGTGTGGGTGCCCTCCTCTGCAGGCCTCTCAGATGGACCCTCCTCCGCCTGCTGGTGTTGGGAGAAGCCGCCTCCACTCACCAGGCCAGGACATGCCACTATTCTCTTCCTGGGAGGCCACTCCATCTCCATCAGCGTGTTCGAGAGACATTGCCAAGGCAAGGAGGGGCCACTCCCCTGCTGAGTCAGCAAGGCGCCCTCATTTCCAGAAGCCTTCTCTTCTCACTCTCAGCCCCAAGTCGCACCCATCACAGACGCGCTGTCGTCTTGGCCTAATGCCGGTGATTCATCCCCTGACTGGCTCTGTCTGAGCCTCCTTGTCCAGCATCTTCACATCAGGAACATCAGTCTTGGGTTTTTGTGACAGTTACTCTCATTATAGATGAATACGTTTGTCTTGTGTGTATTTTAGTTCCCTGGGTGGTTGCGTGGGAATCGGTTGGCAAGAATGGACCTCCTGGCCTGAAAGCTGACGGCAGAACCCCAGATGGAGGAGAGTTCTCCAGGTAAGAAATGCCATGTTTTCTCCCAAAAAACAGCGCCAGCCTGGAGCCCATGTTGCCTCCAGGGCTTAGTGTCTATGTGGACTTAAGAGCCATCCAGACCCCACAAGGAGGGAATCTCAGGGACATGTGTGTGTCCTGTGGGGACAGGAGGGCGGTGACGCCGACGCATGACAGTCCACTTCTAGTGGATGTATTGGTTTACCCCGGCACCAACACAGGCACCACAGCGGATGTTAACTTTATCCAGGGAATAACCGTCCTTCCAGGTAGCGCCCAGCAGGGCAGGGAGTGATGGAATCGTTATTTAGTCCCCCCAGGCCAGCGCAAAGGCTGCTCAGACCTGGCTCGGTTTTTTCTCACGTGACCTGGTCTAGAAAACACATCTCGCCCAGAGGGACTTGAGAAGGATGTGCGATCAGACCGCGCGGGTCCAACGGACACCGCCCCGCCTCCCTCCTCACCCCTCCCTGCAGATGTGCTGCTCCCCACACAGTTTGTGGTGCCTCCTGGAATCTCCCTCCCCGAGCACCCTCTCCTCCCCTCCCAGCAGAAAGCAGGCAGAGGAGCAAACCAGAGGCTTGGGCTTCCTGGTGCACGACCACTGACCTGCTCACGCACTCTGCTCCTCTGTCACGTGGTCACCTAGAACCGCTACTCGCTGCCCCCACCCTTCACTACGTCTGGAAGGACTCGCGTGGTTGTCAAGGGCACTCGTTCTTGAGGATGCACCCTGAAGAGAACCATCAGACGCCCAGGTTCTCACGCTCGGCCCCAGCCCTACAGGGACATGAGGAGCTAAGCCTGCCCAGTGACCCCTCAGCTCTGGGCCCGGGGGGCCGTGTGCAAAGCCCAAGCATTAGCTTCGAGGCCCCACAGACCTGCTCCAATCCTACCTCCCCCACTTACCCGCTGCAGGCCGTCCACGGCGCACTGGCCATCCCTGAGCCTCTGTCTTCCCGTCTACAAAACAGGCCGTCCATGAGATTCCCCCCACAGGCCTGCAAGGCACCGAGCCTCCGGCCAGGACCCAAGGAAGCCGGGGCCGCTCTGTCTGTGCCCGCCGTCTGCTGTGCTGCCCAGAGGAGCATGCCCGGGAGGATCCCACACCGCGCATTCTCCCTACCGGGGACGCCTACACCCCTGCGCAGACAGACACGCCCTCAGGCCTGGAGGAACAGGTCAATTCCTGGCCTGTGAGGACCCAGGCAGGAGGGGCCAGCGGTGACCTGTGGGCTCAGGGGGCGTGCAGGTGGAGAGCCCTTGTCATTGTGTCCCTTGGAAGTGCAGGAGCTGGCCCTTCCCAGAGGGCACTCTCCCCAGTGACCCGGGGAGTGGGGCCACCAGAGGGAGGCCACAAGGCCCAGGACGAAGGGACGGCAGGGAAGGCCTCTCCGGGCAGGGATGTCAGAAAGTGCAGGCCCTGCACTCGCAGATGGTTCCTGGTGACTGGGACATTTTCCTGCTGAGTGCAGTGGGGAGGGAGCCAGGCGGTGCCGGCCAAACCCTGACCTGGGTCATGGCTTTGTCACCTCATTGTCACCTGTGTGACCTGGAGACTGTATAAGTGCTGCCTCAGTTTCCTCATCTGTCTAATGTGGACAATGAATGAAGACAACGCCTAGGTGCAGGGCCTCGGGAAGGGTGACCTGCCCATCCAGGGGAGCCTTGTCTAGAACGCCGGGTCTGAGCAGCCGAACTTTTCACACCCACGCTGGCAGCTGGGGGCCGGGTGAGGACGACACTCGGGGTGACGTCAAATAGGAGCCGAAGATGCAGGAACAAGACCGATTCTCAACGTGAGCTGAGGGTTGTTCTGATTTTGGGGGATGTTCTCACATGGATATTGAGTCAGGATCTGTGGCATTTTTGACAAATGAGGAACAGTCTGCAGAATGGCATTGGGGAAAGGCCAGTCTGAGCGATGGGGAAGTCGGCCTCCTTAGAGGAGAGGGGCATCTACCTGGTGTGGGAGGGGCTGTGCTGCAGAGCCCCGCCCCCTTGCAGGCTTGCTCCTTCCCCTAGCAGAGCCGGGATCCCACGTGAGAGGGTCAGGCTGGCTCTGAGGGATCTTCGGGACAGGCCTAGGAGGGTGTCTTGCCAACAAAGAGGGACTTGCTCCCATTTGTGCCGGCATTTGATGATTGGAATGTAAGGGAGAACACACTGGGCAGGACAGAGCAGAAACTGTGATGACAGCCACGAACGTCTGCCCCGGGGCCCCGAGCCTCTGAGCCTGATAGGGCCATGCTGCACCCGAGCCTCAGAGCCCAGTAGGGCCATGCTGCACCCGAGCCTCTGAGCCCAGTAGGGCTGCGCTGCCAGCTCCTATCCCAGGAGCTTGGATTTCTTTTCATGCCAAATGCCCAGCTTCTCCCTCCTCTCTCCTCCCCTATCCTTTACACACCAACCCGGCAGGTGACACCAGGGTGGGGTGACCCACTGTAGGGGCAGGTGACACCAGAGCAGGGGACCTGTCCCCAGAGTGGTCTGTTGCTTCTTGTCTTCACCTGTCAGCCCCCAAATTGCAGTCCATGGAGGAATTCCAGGTCCAGCCTTCCAGGTTCAGAACGTCCTTTTCAGTTATTTCCATTTTCCTGGCTTGTGGGTTTTAGGCCCCCATTCTCCCTGCCTGCACCTGTCTTCACGCTCCATGTGTGACACTTAGCCCAGCTCCTGGTGAGGTGGGTCCACTGTTTCCACGTGGAGATCCCTGTATCTCCACATGGGTTTCCAGAAACAGTGTCATGCTCCTGAGTGACCTCCACATAAAGTCAGTCTGGGGCGTCCACCTGTGCAATTCCAGCCTCAATCACATCTCTGATTCTCTGCTGTCTCTGAGTCCTCGTCACACATACACAGGTGCTGCTCTTAGTGCAGAGGATGTGGACGGGCAGGTGACCGGGATAAAGGAGCAGGGTTGAGGACTCATCTGTGTGCCCCGAGGGCATGCCAGAGGTGGTCTGGACTGAGGGACGAGCTGTGCTCTCCTTAGAGAGGATGGCAAAGTATAGGTGTCCTTGACTCCCAGAAGATACAACCGAATCCAGGGGACACGGTCTGCATGGTATTTATGGCTCAAATCAGACATTTTTAAATGTTCAGCCTACTCCTTCGTTGGTTCATTAGATCAGTATGTACACAGAAAGTGGGTGTGCAAATCAGAGTAGGTGGCTGAGCCAGGGCCGACGGGCCTTCTTCACTCCATGCTTGGGCTCTCTTGCTGGGGACCCAGCTTAGTCTCAGTTTCCGGGAGGCTGGTCCTGGAAGGACCGGGGTCCAGAAGGTGGTCGCCCAGCTGGCTGGCTGCTGCTGCAACCAAGCAGCCTTGTCATTAAGGAAGTCTCACATCCTGTCCTCCCTTCCTGCCCCATAAACTCATCTGCTCAGTGTCGTTTGGCAGATTTGCTGCTCAGCGGGAGGGGCTGACCGCAGAGTTGCCAGCAGAGTGGTCAGCACGCCCGCCTCCCACTGTGTTGGGGAGATGGTGGTGGCCCACATGAGGCCTGCAGGGCTAAGCCGGAGACCTGTCCACTCTCGACAGTCAGGCTGTACCTCACCACCCACTTCATCTGCGCGGGGTCAGATGGCCTGCTGGACCCAGACCCAGACCCAGACCCAGACCCAGCCCCTGCGTCTCTGCCTGGCTGGTGCTGACGGAGCTTTATTTCCCTCAACAAAACACCTGACTCCGCAGAGGAAGACAGGTGAGAGGAAGACCATGAGTTTGTGCTGTTGTATGGACAACTTGGACTTGGCCATAGCAAAGCCAAAGACTGTCCCCTCCCCTCCTCCCTCGTATCGCCGACGTCCGCAACCTTCCAGATTCATCAAGAGAAAAAGTTGCCTCAAGATTATTTCTTCTGAATAATATGTTCCTTGCAACGGAGTTGTGTGCAACGTGCGCGTGAGAGCGGTGGGTGTGCTTGTGTTCACACCCATCACGTCCCAGAAACAAAGAAACAATTACCTCTACCATATTGATTACCGTGTTCAGACATATCAGAAATTTACTGTTATGGTCATTATGTTTCGAGGGGTTAACCTTCCACATATATCTGAATTTATTTAATAATTCACGTACGAGGTTCTCTCTGGGGCGTGGCACTAAAACAGAGCCCCATGCCATCAGTGCTTGTGACTTCGAAGGTGGTGGTGGACTCCTCTCCAGCGAGGAAATGAGATTTCCCTTCCACTCAGCTCTCTTGTCACGTCTGTGTGACACAGCGATGCCCCACAGTTATGAGGCAGAGTCATTTCATAAAAGGGATTAATAGTGACTGTGAACAATAGCAGCAGCTATAAAAACGCCTGCCAAGACAAACACTGTTAGGATTATCAGAGTTTTTGCTGGAGGGCAAAGCCTGATTACCAGATGGGGCTAGAAGGAAATGGCCCTGCCCGCCCCGCTCCCCCAGCCCCGGTCATCGTCCACCCTGCAGCAGAGTGCTCGCGCTTTCTCGCTACTCCCAAATGTCTGGAACGTACTCCTTGCCACTGCTGAAGCAAGGTCACCATTCATCAGGGCAGAGGAAGCCCCCGAAGGCAGCACATTCCAAGTGGAACCACATGGGATAAGGTTAACTTGGGCTCTGAACCCCACGTTCCCCAAAGAGGAGAAACACAGAGCAGAGGGGGGTGAGGGGAAGGTCAGGAAACTCATGCTCATGCTTACACATGGCCCCCCAGCTCCCTTTCTGGGGTCTTCCCTTCCTGGAGACAGCATCAGGCCACCTCATTTTTCTCTAGGCTGATGAGAGACCGCCGTCTCAGTGAGCTCAGGCCACCATAACAGACACCACAGGCCAAGCGGCTTCAATAGACATTTATTCTCACAGTTCTGGGGGCTGGAGTCCAAGATCAAGGTGCCAGCAGGGTTGGGTCCTGGTGAGGCCTGGTTTCTGCCTTCCGACGGCTGCCTTCTTGTCCTCACACGGCAGAGAGGGAGCAAGCTCTCTGGAGTATCTTCTTAGAAGGACACTAATCCCATCCAGGGGGCCACCCTCATGACCTCATCTAGACTGCCATAGATGGAATGTTTGCATCCCAGAAGTTGAAGCCCTAAACCCACTGCATTAGGAGGTGGGGCTTTGGGGTGATGAGGTAGTGAGGGTGAAGCCCTGATAATGGGATTGGTGCTCTTATGACAAGCTCCCTGCCCCTTCCACATGTGAGAACACAGGGAGAAGATGGCATCTGTGAACCAGGATGGGGCTCTCACCAGACTCCAGATGCACCAGCACCTTGACCTCAGACTTCCAGCCTCCAGGACTGTGAGAAATAAATTCCTGTTGTTTATAAGCCACCCGGTCTGTAGTGTTCTGCATTTTGTCATAGCAGCCCGAAGGGACTACGACACAAACCTCATTACCCCCCAAATCCCCGTCTCCAAATACCATCACATTGGGGCTTATGGCTTCAACCTATGAATTTTGGGGGACACAATTCAGTCCATAGCAGCCACACACCAGAGGCTTCCTTTTAAAGTCTCATCTGGTTAAACCACGGGCTCTTCTGGCACACTGTCGTGGACCCGATGGAGTGCGTGGTCCACAGACAGCCAGGATGGCAAAGTTTCCCTGAGAACAGTGGGTTATCACAGCCTCCACTGCCCATGGGGCAGGGTGTGCTCACTTTCTCCTGGTACTGTGCTTCCTCCAGTGTCCCCACTCCCACAGTTTACTTGCAAAGTGGAGGGTTTAGGGGTGGTATCTTTATTTTCAGTCAGAGCAGAAGGTAAAGCACATGAGGAATTAAACATAGGCCCGTTTAACAGGAGCAGGTGTATGAGGTCATCAGGTTGTTGCTGCTAAACAACGGCGGTGTACCTTGGAAACGAGGATGAACTTCCCAGATTCTGCACCTGCTGCGGCTCGCCCCGCCACTGCCTGGGGCCTGCACCACAGACCTACTCCAGCATGTGTCCTCCTACCCGCCAAACTGCCTTCGGAGAATGAGGTTGTATAATGAACCCAGAGGACCGCAGGGAGAGCTCAGGGGTACACTTCAGAATTAATGGAATGTTCTACTGGGTCATTCATTCACTCGTTCAACAAAACACGTGAGTGTTTTGGAGAAATGCCTCATGCCGGGAGTTCAGATCTGTCTGAGTGTTTTCTATTTTGGGTAGGTTCCTGAGCATCTCTTCCACATCTCACACAAGTTGCTTTCAGGATAAAGTTCCCGGAGTTGATGGGAAATGACAGCCCAGGCAAACTCCAAAAGTCCAGGGGAAAAAAATCCATAAGAACATGAACATCCTCCTTGGGGTTTTAGGCCAGAAGTTTCTACACCATAAAATTTCAACCCCAAATAACACCATTGTTATTAAAAATAAGAGTCACCATCTACAAATCTCAGACCTTCAGTCCTTCTGGGTCATTTTGTCTCTGGCTGACGTCCTACTTGGAGCCCAAGCCGAGAGCCCAACCATGTGAGCGTGTCTACTCAGCCGGGAAGCAGTTCTGTCTGGAACTCTGAGCCCTGCAGGCAAAGCATGGGGCTGTCATCATGAGGGGTCTCGGGAGACCCCTCCGTGAGTGGGCAAGGTGGCTACGGAGTGATGGTCAGCGAGGCACAAGAGGATCATAAAGAGAAGGAGGCCCCACATCTATTACAGAGAAAACAGACAACATCGTCATCTAAACATGTTGCCCACTATGACAACTTGAAGTAAAAAAAATGTTGCAGAGAATCTTGTGTCTCACAAAGGAGGGAATTGGTGAAAAATAGTCTGTATTAGAACAATATTTTATAAAGAAAGACAGTAGAGTTGGAGTTAAAATAAAAATATCAATATAAACACACAATCTGAGAAAGAAGTAATGTCTTTTTCTGATTTTTCTTTCCAGTGCAGAGGCCTCCACGAGACCTCACGTGAGATAATACAATGCACAGCCCCGGCTCTCGGATGTTAGCCCCCAACGCGTTGTCCTCTGAAGCCAGCAGGGCTTCTCAGAGAGTAGCTGAGCCAATGTCTGGGTGCAGAGAAAATCAATGTGAGCCTGAAAGAGCAAGTCGTTCAAGAAAGTAAGAAAGTTTTAAAAGAAGCTTGGAGTGGAGCTGGAAGATGACAACGTCCAG
Organism: Ceratotherium simum simum; assembly: GCF_057802395.1. Taxonomy (NCBI): domain Eukaryota; kingdom Metazoa; phylum Chordata; class Mammalia; order Perissodactyla; family Rhinocerotidae; genus Ceratotherium; species Ceratotherium simum. The sequence goes on from NC_141937.1 coordinate 656,302, forward strand.
CTGGAAAGGGCATCCACCGGCCAGTCATGCTCATGTGGACACCACAGGAAGAACGGGTGTGCCGCAAAAAGCCACGCATGTCTACAAGTGTCAAAAGGAGCAACTGAGCAATGTGACAAGGAGTTTCAGGTGATTTTTACCAAGAACGGTGTATATCGATTGACCCAAACAGGCATGTGGGTCCACACCTACCGATGTTCCATCAGCACAAAATCTGGTTCAGAAGGTTGCAAACCCTGTCAGGTCCAAATGTGTGGTGAGAGTTCTAGAGAGACCAAAAAGAAAGCCAGCTCGTGGGATCCAGGGCCCTGGAGGGGCATCAGGAAGGGGCCGGGCTAATGGTGCCCACCCAGGGCCATCATCCCACCAGGAGCTCCGGCCCATCCTGGTCTCAGATATCCCACCTTGGTCTTGAATTCCTGTCTGACCTGAGACTCTGACCACAAACTCCACGTGCATGACCTGGTGACCTGAGATGCAATCCTGCTGCCTCCAGTCAGAAGGGTACATCCCTTATGGGGTCAGTGGCATCAGGAAGGAACAAAGCCAGGTAGAGAGCCCACGCAAAGCATTACTGATCTTATTGTCAGCCAGCTGGGTGTGTGGCCACAAGCTTTGTCATCATAAGAGCTTCGATATTTTTATTTGTGAATTCATTTGAAACATTTATGTGCATCTGCAGTGATAAACTTGTGATTTTAAGATAGTACTTATGGTTAGCTAATTAAATTTTTAATCATGTTTAAATTTTTCAGGCAGTGATTCTCAACGAGGGGTGATTTTTGCCCTCACCCCCAGGGAACACTTGGCCATGTCTAGGGACATATTTTACTGATAGTGTTTCTGGCATCTAGTGGATGGAGGCCAGGGATGCTGCGAAGTACCCCCCACTGGACAGGACAGCCCCCTAGCATAGAATTATCCCCTCAAAATGTCAATAGTACTGTAATTGAGAAACTAATTTAAGGAAATCAGCTTTATTAAATCAAGCAGTTTACAAATATTGTTTAATTAGTTGGAAAGATTTTGTTAGCTAGAGTTATAAGTTTTCTTTATTAGGTGTTTGAAGTATCTAAGAAAATCAGATATGTCAAATTTATAATGATGGTCAGAAATGTAACATCTGAGGAAATTTACTCAACCAACTGATATAAAATATTTGTTTGCATTTTATTGGCAAAATTCATAGCTGAAAAGTAAACAAAGAACCAGAGATATAAAATATAAAAATTACTATAGTCGTAAATTTTTTTAAAAAGTGTAAGTTACACTTATAGGCTTAAGAAAAATTCTGTTTTAAAATTTACACTGTTGGGGGCCAGCCCCGTGGCTTAGCGGTTAAGTGCGAGTGCTCCGTTGCAGGCAGACGGGATTCGGATCCGGCGCGCACTGATGCACCGCTTGTCAGGCCATGCTGAGGCAGTGTCCCGCATACAGCAAGTAGCAGGATGTGCAACTATAACATACAACTATCTACTGGGGCTTTGGGGAGAAAAAGGGGAAAAAAAAGGAGGAGGATTGTCAATAGACGTTAGCTCAGGGCCGGTCTTCCTCAGCAAAAAGAGGAGGATTGGCATGGATGTTAGCTCAGGGCTGATCTTCGTCACAAAAAAAAAAAAAAATTTACACTGTTGATGAATTAAGTGGCAACTATAATAAAGACATCCTGTGAGAGAATGGACAGGACCGCAGAGCTGGGAGAGGGTATTTTCTTCATGGTAGATTTGTGCAGCTCTGACACTAGAGAGTGAAGGTGACATCCGGGCTGCTCTGAAAGCTCTTGTAGGAGTTAAATAAGGTGACAGCTAACATTTTGAACACACAGCAGGTGCCCAATGAATGTCACCAATGGTGATTCTTAGTCTTCTGTAGGAAGCCTGAGGGAGACAGCAGCCCCCAGAGAGGGTCCAGACACAGTGCTGGGGGACACCCTCTCAGAAAGCTAGGAAGACGTCCTGAGGACTGAGCAAGGCAATGAAGTTTGGATTCTTCCCAGTCTTGTGACCAACAACCCCATCCAGAGATGGGGATTCCTGGAGAACTTCAACCTTGCTTCCAGATATTGCTCCAACTCCAAAACCAGGAGTCATTGTCCTGATTTCAGGCTTAAGGACAATAAGGCGCACTGATTTTTTTCAGTCACTTTGCTGGAGGGAAGTAGCCAGCTCACAGAGGCAGATTTGGCTCTATTCCTGAATTCCTTCCCCTGTGCCAGGCTGTGTAAGAATAGGGGAGGGTCAAAGGTCAACCACTCTGGCTCTTTTAAGCAGGTCAGAAAAACCTGGGATCTCACAAGAGCCTTAGGACAGATGCCACATGGCCACTATTGGCCATCCCATTCTCACTGTTGACCATCCATCCTCACTTCTGGCCATCTGTCTTCACTGTTGACCATCGATCTTCACTGTTGAACACTCCATTCTCACTACTGACCACCCGAGCCTCACTATCAACCATTCATCCTCACTATTGACCACACTATGCTCACTTTGACTACCAGCCTCGCTGTTGACCACCTCAACTTCTTGGGACCCTCTGACACCACTGACTCCTGGTTCTGCTTCTGAGCCCCTCAGATCTTTCTTCTTCACCTCATGCATGGGCACTCCTTTGCTTTAGCCATGCCTGACACCTTCTCTCTCAAGAACTACCCCTTTCAAAATGGGCTCAGCATCTTTCACCCTGAATGAGCTCCAATTCCTGAGTTCGCTATCTCGATCAGTGGTGCTTACCACCATGTACCAAATCCCCTGTTGGAGGGAATCATTTTCAAATTCTGCCTCTCCTCTCCCCCACTCACAACACAGCTGATAAGAGAGGGTGGAACAGGACCAGGAACAGCGCTGAGAAGACTGCAGATTGAGAGAAGAGCCTCACAGCACTGCCAGTTATGAAGAAAGAGGCGGCAGAAAGAATGTAGGGATGTATGAGCCCTTGTAAATCTCACTTAACCTTCCTGAAATGCAGGCCCATCATCCACAAAGTAAAGCTGAAAATTTCTTCCCGCCTTATTGTGCTGTTCCACCCTCTCTTCTCTAACATCTTCAACCGACAAAACATGATGAACACGAACTTTCAAAAGAGCACCTACCAAGGGAATTGCTTTTTCCTCCTACATGTAAACTGCTTGCAGATTCACTCAGGACCGCAATCCATTGGGCTGGTAAATTAGATGTTGAGGATCACTCGTTGGGAATGTTATTTATTAACATTCTAATTTGCCAGGGAAACGTTTAGGAAGTACATGGAATGGTAAATTCAAGAAGCCTGGGATTCTCCTGTCCATGTTGTTGCTATGAACCATCATTAATAAACATTTGTTAACCATCAACAAGGAGCAAAAGTAAGTTGTGATGTTGGCAATTGACAGCACAAAATTGCCTCTAACTAATTCATGAATTTACGAGGAAGATTTGGACAAATTACCATGGTTTGGGATGCAAGGGAATGAGCCTCAACCCTGTGTCAGAACATGGCCCTGGCTGCCTGTGCTGCAGCCACCAAGCCCACCCCCAGTGACAAGATGAGGAAGAAGGACATGGGCTTGTGGGGCAGCTTTCTCCGCTGTCGCCTGGGAAGCAGGTATGATTCTCTGGCTTTTCTTCCAAGAGTCACACAAGAATCATGGGAACCGTTGCCCTTTAAGGTAAACACAAAGACTCTTCGTTGCCTAAAGGATGACGCAGCACCCAAGACGCTGCTCCACCCGGTTTCTGCTCAACCATTGGCCCCACGGGCCACCCACACGTACTCCAGGCTCCATCCTCTTGTCATTTCCTAAAAATTCATCTTTAAGTGGGCGTCTTTAATCCTACCCAAGATGCAAGAGTAACGAACACTGCACATCTATACACATATGTAGCAAAAAAATGCTAAAATGCCGCGCAAGAATCCCCTCCTGGAGTTTACACCTTTGAATGTGGCAGTCATCTGTGACTCGTTTCCAAATGATAGAATATGACAAAGGCTATGGGATGTCACTTCCATGACTATGTTACATGAAAGTGTGCAACCAATGGAATATGGCAAAGGGGATGGGATGTCACCTCTGCGATTATGAATTATAATGTCTATCTTGCTAAAATATTCTCTTCTTTGCTGGTTTTAATGAAATCAGCCAAGACAGGGAGACCCACGTGGCGAGGAATTGGAAGGCAGCCTCTTGTCAACAACCAGTCTGAGGCCCTCAGTCCGACATCTCTCAAGGACTGGAATCCTGCCATAAGCTCCAAGAGCTGCCAGATGAGAGCCGGGACCAAGCCGACCATTGACGGCAGCCCTGCAGATGACCCAGCTGATCCAGGATCAGATTCCTGACCCACGGACATGAGGAGAGGATGACGTATCTGAACTGTGATATAGTTGGGCAGCAACAGATAACCAGTGCAGTGTGGGTAGCAGTTCTGCCCTTCACAGAGGTGCCACAGGCTCTGCACGTGTTTCAGAAATAGCGTTAACCCCTCCTTTGGAATTGGCTCAGGGCCTATGGCACTTTTCCTTTAAGTTTTCTCCCACTCTTGAGCACATATTTCATTTTTCTAAACATCCTCAGTCACTGAGAACCAGACACAGGGAGTAAGGGTGTCCTGTGCTCTGTTAATGGATGCTGAGTCCCGTGTCTATAGAAGAGTCACCCACAGGTGTGAGGGACCCTGCTTTCAGTGGGAGGTAGTGCGACAGGCCCGTTCTTGGATGGGCCCTTGTGACTCAGAGATGTGGAGCCCTAAAACCCAGTTTGACCACAGGCAAGATGTGACGATAGAATATGAGAAGCAGGCGGTGTTTTGAAGCTGACACTGGTTCTGAGGAAGCTGATCTCCCACTGCAGGAGAGCCACATGAACCATTTCTGAGCATCTGACATTTAAGTGAAGCTGGAGCACAGCAGATGCCCAAGAAATGCCACCTTGTGGGGTAAATAAGTGAATTCCAGAAACGTTTTGGTCGTCATTGGATCAAACAAATGACTTTCCAAAAACGGTATTTTGAAAGGTACACATTTGAACATCTGACTTTATAAATGTTTAAGATAATCTCATTACTTTAGCCACTTCAGCTAAACAATGACTTAATGAGCACCTATGATGTGACTGAAATTGACCACCAGTGGGGACAGATGAGGGTTGAGCTGTGCTGCGTCCCCTTTAGGAGTGTGTGTTCTCTAGAAGTGTGTGTGTGTGAATGTGTGCATGTAAGCATGTGTTTGTGTGAGTGCGTCTGTGACTGTGTGTGCATGTGTGTGTATGTGGTGAGTGAGTATGACTGTATATGTGTGTGGACGAGTGTGTGCATGTGCATGAGTGTGTGAGAGTATATATGTGTGAGTGTTTGTGTGTGTGTTATGTGTGTGGGTGAGTGTGTGTGCATGTGTTTATGTGATTGCATGTCTGTGAGAGTGTGTGGATTTGTGTGCATGTGAGTGTATATGTGGCTGAGTATGAGTGATTGTATATGTTGGCTCTAGTCGTAGCTGTCACCGGCATCATCACTGTGTCTCTTTCCCAGAGCCCCGGGGCCTCCCAAGGCATTTCCACATCAGGCCAGTTCAGGCTTTGATCCTCTTGGGACAGCAGTGAGCCAGGGAGGGCTAGAGATCACAGGGGCCACTAAGAGGCAAGATGGGTGCTTCGGGGAGCTCAGGGTCTGAGAATCCTTCCAACAAGGGACAGCTGCATGGGACAGGAGGCCAGGTGGAAAGACTGTGGGTGCTGTGGTCAGACCAAGCTGCCCTCGAATCCCTGCTCCCTCCCCTCAGAACTGTGTGACCTGGCCCTCAAGGTGCCTGACTTACTTGTGACTCAGTTCCTCAAATTGTGAGGTTGTTTGTCCTCAATAGCACTTTGGAGAGACACTATCGAACAGCACAGCTTGGCTTCAATTCCACCTCTACTACTAGGTACATGGTTGTGGCCTATCTGAACTTAGGTGTCAACAACTGAAATGGAAGCCATAAACAAGATCTTTGCCATAGGGTTACAGGAGGACTAGATGAGATAGTCCATGTAACGTGTTCAACATAAAGCCTAATGCAAATGTCAGAACTGCTACCCTTGATGATGGCAATGATGTGATGACGGTGATGGTGATGAGGGTGAGGATGATGGTGATTCTGATGGTGGTGATAGTGATGATGGTGATGGTACTGCTGCTGCTGCTTATGGTTATGATGGAGATGGTGGTGGTGACAGTGGTGATGATGATGGTTATGGTGATGTTAGTGATGGTGGTGATGATGGTGTTCATGATGATGGAGATGGTGGTGGTGAAGGTGATGATGATGGTGGTGATGGTGATGATGATGATGGTGGTGATGGTAATGATGACATAAAGCTCTTTTAATTGGTCTCCCCTACCCAGCTCCTTTCACATGTGGTTTCCCCAGTTGCCCTGTGGTGCCCAGCACCCGGGGCTCGTGGCACACTGGGGCACTCACATCTGTGGACATCTCCCAGTGCCCAGGTGTGCCTGCCCTCCCAGTAGAGTTGTGCTCACCAGGAGTCACATGTGTGTTTGTCCCAAACCAGTCTCTGCCTATTGCAATTATGTGAGTTAACTATTACATGTCAGACTCTTCGGAGGCACTAAATATTTTTGGATTAACAAATTACACACAACATTCTATATGAATGTAAAAAGGAAATAGAACGGTTTCCATGAGAGCTACCATAGATGTTTTTGAATGACCTTTTGAAAGTGAGTGTGTAAAAATAATTGTCAAATCAGATGTGGGCAAGGAGCCCGTGAGCCAGGGGGGCCCTCAGCTCAGGTTGTGTCACCAGCGTCCTGTGTCCTCAACCCACTTTATAAAAGTGAAGCTGGAGTCCCAGTTAGGGCATTGGCAGTGGTCTGTGCAGGGAAAATGCCACGAGGCTCCAAGAACAACAAGAGTACTGACCCTCTCTTAAAAGATTTGAAAATAGCATTCAAGTTTTCAGAGAAATTAAAATGTTACACAATGTGTAAGAGTTTCCTTAAAACTTGAACTGACTTTTTCAACTAACAGAACAACCAAAGACCCGTCATCGTGTTGGACAAACGACTTCCTCCCCAGTGTTAACTGACCAGAATCAAATCCCAGTCAAAGAAGTGGCTGTGCAGGTGGCCGGGACGTCCTGGGGGCCAGCCCAGTGATGCAGCCACCTGAGCCGAAGAAGCACCGCTGGGGAGAGTAATTTCCTGACCCCTGAGCTGCACTGGGTGAGCACCGCGTCCTGGGAGCACTCTTGGGTCACATGTCCACAGCACTTCCTCTTTGCTGAGTCTCTGGAAAGCGCTTTCTTCCTCCTTCCCAGGCGGCGTCGCTGGGAACGGGCACTACGGGAGAGGAGCATGACCGATGACCCTTGGTAACAGATTAAACAAATGTGTAAAAATTAGCTGTAAAGTAAACTTCCTGGGCCCATTCTGAGCCCCCCACGCCTCTCCCTCCCTTCTTCCTTCCTGCACACCACCACCCCCTCCTGCAGCATCACTGTCCATGATGGGCCCGCTCATCCAGAGCAAGGCCGGGACCAGGACGAGTGCCCTGCTGCTGCTTCCTGCCAGAGCCGCTGTGCCCGGAGGCTTCCCGACGGGCCCTGGGGCCCCATGACCTCCCACAGACCTGCCTCTCTGCCTCCTAAGTGTGACACCTGCTCACGGGGTATGAGCTTTCTAAGCCTCAGTTTCCCCTTCTGCAAACAGGGCTGTGAGCCTTGCTCCCTTGCAGGGCTCCTCTGAGATGATGCTGGACTCGCCCCAAGCAGGGCTGGGCACACAGCGGCCGTGGTCAGTGCCAGCTGTCGCTGTCTCCTCCCTCACCGTGCAGAGCTCTGCGACACTGTCCGTTGGGGAGGCTCTCATGGGACAGGCTTGGAAAACCACACAGGCATTCGAGTGCCCGGAGCCGCTCGCTGTGGCTCCCACGTTCTCCAGGCTCTGGCATGAGAAACCATCACCGGCCTCTTTCTCCACTGTGGTTATAGCTTGTCAGGTGCTCTGCTCCCACCTCACATAAATTCCCAATTTAATTCTTACACCAGGCCTCAGAGGGAAACAACACGAGCTTTATTCTATCACAGCTTCACTAGAGCCAGAAAGTGGTACCTTTGGGATTAGGACCCAGCTCCAGCTCGAGGCTGTTTCCATAACCGTTGCCAGCTGAAACTGGCACTGATGAATGGCCCATCTTTTTGTTTTTGTTTATTTATTTATTTTTAATTGAGGTATAATTGACCTGTAACACTTTGGTTTCAAGAGTACGATGTAATGATCAATATTTGTATATATTGTGAAATATTCCCCACAGTAAGTCTAGTTAACATGAATACCCCATCTCTAAGCAGTGATAAATTTACCATCAAATTGTCCAGCTGGCAAATGGCAGTCAAAGCCTTCTTGCTGGTCTTAGCCCCCAAATTTCCATGGGCTTACTTAATTCAGGGGGGATACTGACTGCCCAGGGCTCGACCCTGGGGAAATGGAGTCCGTTCCAGAACTCACTAAACAGACAGCACCTCGGCACCGCTGTTCATACATGGCAGGTGTCCCTGCAGTCCCAGGGGCTTTCCAGGTGTGAACGGGTCACTCGTTCCTTCTTCCCTTTGATATCGAGGGAGAGTTCCCAGGGGAGGGAGTCTTCCAGGGGGCTATAAATTTGACGTTGCAGAGGAAAGTCCTAGCCGGAGGACCCGTGACCCATGAAATTAGAAGCTCTCATCTGAGAGTTCTCCTCCCTGACTTTGCAGTGGGATTCCTCTTCCCAGGGTCTGGAGGAAATGCACACTGTGGACACCAGGCTTTTCCCTTCTTCTTCCCACCTGACACTTCCCCTGCTTGGGACAGTCATACCAAATGGAATCGTGTCCCCCATCTGCATTTCTAAAGTGTGTGTGTGAGTGCAGGCCCAGAGGCCTAATGCACACCCACGCTCTGAATGCATGTTCATTACATCCTAAAATCCATGGAAGACAATAGTGATCCTATGACCAGAGCAGTTCCCCTTCCAGAATAAGATAACCCCCGAAATGCATATGTTAACTTATTGATTCATTTATACAGCCCCACTCATTTGGCACCTCCCATGTGTGAGGCACTGCAGTTGGCAATGGGCATATGGAGATGAGGGAGACATGGTCCCTGCCTGGCAATTGTTTGTGATCCAAAGACCATCGTAGGTCACAACCACCCAACTTCCACCTACGTGCTAAGTGCAGTTCACAACATTGAATTGATTTCTTTTGTAACCAAGCGTGACAAACCTCAGTGAAGGTATGTGCTCCTTCTTAAACCACTGGGCAGAGCTACCTGCCAAAAACTCTGCAAAGTCAGCTGATTCAAAGACATGAGCACGCGGCAGCAAACCTTTGCACACAACATTGTTTCCATGATTTGTGTGGATGGACACTCAAGTGATTGGTGAAGTTTTTGAATGTCCGTCCACATACATGGCCTCTCGTGGGCTAGGACAAAGGTTTTTGATGACAGCTATCAACTCTGATAACAAAAGCCAGAAACAGAATAGCTGGTAGGAAAAAATATAGAAGTTTTATCCAGTCCATGCCAAGTTACATTATTTCAAGGAGGATCTAGTTTTGGGTCTGCCCACATTCTGTGACATTCTTGCTTGATTTTATGTCAAAATAGTTCCTTTTCTGGATCTTATGTATGAATTAAAATGTCAGTGATTTTTCAAAGTATTCTGTTGGCACCGTTCCCATCTTGGTAATTGGGGAATTCCAACAATAAGAACAAAAATGTTTACCTTGTAGTCAATGTTTAGTTACTGAAGCCAAACTTACAATTTTAAAATCCCAAGTTCATTCTCTTCTTAAAGCAGGAAATGATGCAATTCCGTTCAAAAAAACAAATGTTGAGTTTGCCTTGTCTTCTCGACACTGCTGCTGTGGGATGCAGAGGAAAGAAATGAGCCTAGAATTTAATAGGAGGGTAGAAATAGAATACGTTCATTCAAACATACCACAGGCTTGGTCAGTTGTGATGGACCAGGAGGAAGTAGACACGTGATGTGTGTGTGAAGGAGAGATTCCTCCGTGGTCTTGTGTCCTCCAGCCCGTTTGTGCCTTTCCAAAGGCAGAGTCAGTGAGACGACAGGTGTTGGGGAAAATAATTAGTATTTTTAGAAGCATACTACTTAAACAGGACTCCAGATCCCTGAACACACATATCATCCACATGTACAAACACATGTTCAACAGCCATGACTCGCTGCACACCAAATGGAAGAAACAGACTAAAATTGCTCTTTCAGTGGTTTGCTTCCTAAACTGGATCAATGTTTCTAATTGCGAAAGATACTTACTTATATAATATAGATCTGTATGTACACATGCACATGCGTGCACACATGCACACGTTCACGTGGTTTCCCTCACATGCTCTGATCTCTCATTCTCCCAGTCTTCTCACACACACCATTTGGTGTCTAGAATCTTCTCCAACCTCGACATTTCTCTGGCTGTTGATTGCACTTTTCTTCAGATCCCACAGCGAGCATGATCTCCTCAGGGAATCCAGTGTGGAGTTAGACCTCTCTGGCTCTGATGGCTCACAGTGCAATGCGTCATCACTAGAACATGTGGTTTTCATTGTGGTTGGCTTCTCTGTCCCTCCCACCAGGCCACCTGCCCCGGACAGAGCAGGATTCTTTCATCTCAGGGTCCTTCCAGTGTTTATTCCAAGTACACGTCTAATAAGATGGGCGAGTGTCTGGGCCATCACTCTGTACGATCAACAATGGTCAGACTCTGACCACAGAGTCTTCCAGAATCCTCCCAACAGCCTGGTCAGAAAGACGTCACCTCACAGGCCCAGAGAGTTTAGTCACTTGTCACGCAGAGGCCACATCCAAATTGGTCTCCTTCCACAGCTCTGGCGAAGTCCACTGTCCACTCTTTCTCCTGGCGAACGACTGAGCCTTGTGCCATCGTGTCTGCCTCATGGCGATCGTGAAGACAAAGGAGACACGTGCGTGGAATCACCTCACAAACTGCACACTATTAACCAACATCAGCTGGTGAGTGTAACGGGCACAGAACACTCATTCTGTAGTAACTGACGGCTTAGGTTTTTATTTAACCCTACCCTCTGACAACACCAGCCTGAATCTGAACACCAAACGGCAACATGAACTCGAGGACTTTTTATGTTCTGGCACATGGTGGGGGCACGCTAAGCATTGCCAGGCGTTAACACCTGCTGCCCTCCCTGGTCCACGAGCCAGGACAACCCTGCTGGCCTGTGTAAGAGAGGTTCGAATGCAATCTACCTCTCAAGAGTCCACACAGACACATCTCATGCATGCACACACGCACACATGTGCACATCCACACATGCCATGCACACATACATGTGTATGCACACATGTGTACAACACACCACAGTGCTCATATGCTCACATGCACACGCGTGTGTTCAGGCATGTCCTGCACTCAGGCACACACATTACAGATGTATACACATGTGTGTATACATGCACACATACACATGTGTACACATCACACGTGTGTATACACGTGTGTGTGCACAGGCACACATGAGACACACCATACACGTGTGCACTCACATGCACACATCATTCATGTAAACGTGCACACACATGTCATACACGCACACCATCACAAATGCACACACACAACTCCTTCTCCATCCTCTCTTGCTCCTTTTTGATTTTTGCTTCTTTCCCTTTTATCTTGTCTCAGGGACAACTCTGAATGTTTTCTCTGGGGACCTTGACCATGGTTCTTCTCAATGTGGACTTTAAGGTCAGCTGGTAGGGCTCATTAAGACATGGAGAGAATGTTATGTTAAGGTCAGTCGGGGATAATCCCCACTGTGTGACCAGCCCATGAAATGTGGGCCATCCCAGGGAAATGGACACTGGCCACTTCATTTCATGGCTGTTTCTGTCTCAGGAGATGCGGTTTAAATCCTAGGTTTTATTTGTTTTTTTGAAACTTCGTTCTGAAGAGGAGTAAAGAGGAGGTGACTTTCATGAGTTAAGAATTTGTTCCTGTTCTAATTTCAAGTCGTCTACACCCCGAACTTTGAAAAGTGATAATGAACTATGAGGGAAGTTACCAATTCCTGGACTTCCTCCTTTCTTCTAAAGTCTTGTTATGACTCACAGGCCCCACAATGTCAGGCAAACCCATTATCTCTCAGATTGCTATTTATCTCCCATCCTCCCTGCTTTGTGCGAGGCCTACGGCTTTATCTCAACTTCACAGGGACTGACCTGGCTGACTCCTGTTGGAACAAACCGTGGTGACTTTCCAAACTCGGCATAAATGTTCACATGTGAGGCAAGGAAGGAAAATGCGGCCATGCCAGGGTTTCACGATGACTGTGCCCTGTAAGTGTGCAGAGCCAGGCTGACCAGAAAGTTCAGCACGTGAACACACGTGGAAAATGCCACCGCTTACTTGCTGACACTTTGATTCCTGGCCTTGCTGGTGTGACACGTCCATTTATGGCTGATATCTGGGGAACAAGACTGAGTTGCCATTAACAACATTGATCACAGGAGGAAAGATTGGAAAAACCAGGAAGGAAGATAGGATCTCTTAACTGAAATCCATAATATCCATTTTCCATAAGGTCCGCAGGCATAGATAGAGATGAGCTCAAACCAAAGCTTTTTGGTTAACTAAAAGAAAAGCAGTCTATTCTTGTGGAGGCAACACTGGATATTTACTTAGAGTTGTGGCCAATGCCAGTCTATTCCTTATTAACTGTGCATCTTTAGATGTGTCATTTAATCTCTCCGTGTACAAATAGGGTACAGAGCTACCTGTTTAACTAACAGGGCCATGGAGGGCGCCAAATGGAATCACGCACACATACTAATGAGCAGGTCCCTCACAATGCTTGCATCTGGAAAAATTGATCAAGACTTAACCCTGCACATTATTGATAACAATATCAGCTATAAACTCTCTGGCTTAGAAATAGATATTAAGCAATAACACCTCCAACAGATTAATATCTTTCCTTATTCCTTTGAGCCTTTTGGTGATAAAAATAAATAAAAATTGCATTCTTATTTAGCATCTGGATTAAATAACCCTCATTTTTGCTAAGTGTTCAGCGGTTGTTTTCAACACTAATAAACTAATAATGTACAGAAAATGGAATTTTAAAAATTTACAACACTAGAAAGACCTAATAAAATGTAGTGGCAGCTTCACTTTTTGGTACATGAAGCATTGATATAAGTATACCTGGATGGTGCAGAAAGGCAGTAATTTAGGAGTTCCCCAGCATGTGGTCAAATGAAGGCCAGGAAAACAGTTTCCATTGAACAGCAGTTTCTCTCAAAGGCCAAGAAGACCTAGAGCCGCACCACACTCGGCCGCCTTCCTACACCAGGCAGGTGAGGCGCCAGAGGAGCGGGGGTGTCGCATCCCGGAAACAGTGGGCGTGGATGTGCTTCAAGATAATTCAGGAAGGGGGAGATACCGGTGAAGATGGAATGAGATTGGCCATAAATTGATAAATTTTAAAGTTGTGTGGTGGACACATGTGGGTTTACTCTACTATTCTCTCTATCTTTGTATATATTTGAAATTTTCCTTAATACAAAGTTTAAGAAATGAAGAAAGTCCATACAGAAAGTTCTGAAAGAGTAACGTTTAAGAGTTTCTCCTGCCTTCCTATTACTTTTTGCCCTGAAATCTATGAGGTTTCTGCAATCGACCATGAAACCCTCTCAAGAGAAAGTTGGAATCATTATCCTCTCTTGAGGGCGGACCTAGAGCAAATCAACATGAAACGTCCTTCCCAGGCTTTATCTCGGCAGTCTCTTCTCTCAGCATTTTGGAGACCCTAGGTCTGCTCCAAAGGATCTGCGTACAGGAGTCGTTCTCAGGGCCAGTGAGTCTCGGTGTGCAACTGTAAAGTGGCCTCTTTGGTAAGGAAAGAGGCGAGGATGCCCACTGGCACTGCTTTCAACCAAAACCACACCAGAGCCCCAGCAAGCACAGGAAGATCAAGAGAAAAGCCTTAAGAGTTGGAAGGAGAAAAGCAAATATTCATTTCTTGCAGAGGATTTGATCATCTGTATAAAAACACCAAAGATGACAGAAAAGTTATTAGAAATGTTAAGAGTTTAGCAAGGCGTCCGCTCCGCAGTCAACATACAAAAACAAATTGTGTCCACAGTACCGACAAGTTAGAAAACATGACTGTGAAAAAGATCATTTACAATGGCCACAAAAACTGTTACCCAGAAAGACATGTAAAAAGGCTGTGCAAATCCCAGATGCAGAAAATTATGTAATTTTATTAAAAGACATAAAAGAAAACCAAAACAAATTGAGGGATAGCTCATATTTGTAAATAGAAAAACTCAATATTGTAAAGAAGACAGTTTTCTTAAATCAATCTGTAGATTCAATGCAGTTCTGATCATAATTCCAGTGAGATTTTTCATGAAAGGTAGAAAAATAATTCCACAATTCATTTGGAAGAGCAAAGTGCCAAATACACTTAAGCACATCACCAGGGTGGAAGGTGCTCTGGGTTTGAGTCAAAGAGCTTGTGACGTGTGATTGGTACTTCACAAGACCTCAGACCATGGTCCATCTGGGACCTTGAATCTTCTCTCCTGTCCCGCTGTCCCAGTGGGCCATCAAGTCAGAAGTCCCCTCAATTTCCTTCTCAGGAGACCTCTGTTCCAGCCCACCTGCTCCACCATTGATCACCATGCCACTGGTGGATTTTGTTCTTGTTTGGAGGGCGGGGCTCTTGGAGGGAGAAATTCTCTGCTGTTCTCCACGGTTTCTCCCTAGCTGGGTTGTCAGGGTGTGGTACAGAGGCCTCTGTGGAATGAGGTGCTGTATAATTTAGGGGCTACCACACAGGCAAGATGGTTCTGAATTCCACGGAGTTTTCCATGTGTCTGCGACTTCCAGCCAGCAAGACCCCTGACAAGCAGGAGCCCCCGTCGCGCAGTCAGACAATACTTAGCAAAAGCACAGCAATTGTGGAGTTTAACGGCCCACGTTTTCAGAGAAGAAAACCAAGTTTTACGAAATGCAGTCAACCGATCTCTACAAACACCTGCTTTGCACAAGATTTGGGGCCAGAGGAGTCTGTGACAATGTCCCTGTGTCCTGAGCCCTTTGGCCTGCCCTTTGCAGCCCAGCCCTCCACCTGCCCCAAGCGCCACCACTGTTTCTTCCCTGTCCTCCAACATAGGGCTCCAGGCGCAAGTGCATGTGGGTCCCCAAATCCGCTGGGCGGTTTCTCCCACTTCCTCCGTTCCTCCCTAACCTGGTGATGGATGCTCAACCCCTCTCCTCGCTTCCCCACCCTGTCCAGTGAGGAAACAAGGTCAAACCTGGAAAGTGGCTTTGCCTCTCGCATTCTGTCTAAGCCGTCACCGTCCTCTCAGTCAAGCAGGCCTTCAATTTTGGCCTCGATTTTCCTCAAAGGGACTAAGGTGATGGAGGAGCCGTTAGGCCCAGGTGTCCTCAGTTTCCCTCTGAAACACCCTTGTGACCCATCCTTCTGGCTTCCTTGGCCCCAGCCCAGCCTGTCAGGTCATCAGCCCAGAATCCACAACAATCCTCCTCACCCCTGTTTTCCTAACCTGCCCCCCACCACACCCGCAGACCCCAAGGTCTCCCTTAGAACCAAGGTGAAGTTCCCACTGCTTAACTTGGCCTCCCAGAGCCCCCAGGGTCCCACCCAATGCCCCTCTCCTACACTCTTCCCCCAAAGCCTTCAACAGCTGGGATCACGGTCCCCTAACAGACATCTCCACCCACATCTCTCTTCAGCGTGGCCTCCAAACTCATCAGGTCACATGGAGGCCCTTGAGGACAAAACTAGGAAAGTCTCCTTTAGTTTGACAGTGTGTGGGCATGTGTGTGTTGTGGTGTAGAAGTATGTGTAGGTACCACACATGCTTGTGTGCATACGAGCGTGCACGTGTGTGTGGATGTGGTATAAGCATGTGTACATATATATGCATGTGTCGTGTGTGTGATGTGCATGTGTGTGACATGTGTGCATGGTGTGTACACATGCACATGTGAGCACATGTGGTGTGTGCACACTGTGCCAGTGTGGCTGTGGTCTATTCCTCTTAAGAACTGAACTGATGACCATTCCACCACAGCCCACTAGCCCTCTCCAGGGCAGGAAGGAGACCAGCACCTTCGGGGGCCGACTCTCGCTGGGCACAAGAGCATCATGTTGTTGTGCTTTGTCCTCACAAGAACTGCAGATGAGGAACCCAAGACTTGTGGAGGTGAGCACATGAAGTTCACCTGGCTGGTGACAGACCCAGGACTTACAGCCACATCTGCGCTCCTCGAGTCCTTGATCCGCCGCTGCGTCTCAGCATCTTGCAGGATTGTCCACGAGCCCACGCTGACGGCACCTTCGCCGCAAGGAGCTGGTGAGACTTCACTTCACACCTGGGTTTGCTCTGCAGAGGAAGTGCTTCTGGAATCACGGCCTCAGGCCTCGTACTGCAGCAGAAACCTGGTAACTCTGGGTCAAAAGTAGCCGAGTGGGAACACAATCTGTTCAGCAGGCCTCCAGCCAGAGACACCAGGGAGTCCCAGCAGTTGGGTGTACCCTCAGGACGAGGACAAGGACGAGGGCTCTGTCCCAGATGAGGCTGCCATTCTGGAGTAAGACAGCCTGGAGGGAAGGTAGGACCTCGGGCATCAAAATCAAGACAGCAGCATCCTCAGACCTGGGCGCACCCTCGGCGCCCAGGAGCAGCAAACCTGAGCCGTGTTGTCCCGCACTCACACGTGCCCATCCCTGCTGGGGTGAGGTTTTAGGAATGAGAAAGAGCCCGGAACCTGAACCCGCGAGGTGGCTGCTCTGAGGAGGCTCCCCGACCCCTGCATCAGACCGCGGGTATGTGTGAGCATCGTAGGTGCCCAGTCCCCACCCTGGACCCACTGAACCCGAATTCCAGCCAGCCCAGGAGTCCGCATGTGTAATCCCATCTCCAGGGGATTTTCGCAGGAGCTGATGTTTGAGAACACAGCTGGGAGGGAAGAAGAGGGCGTGTGGCCTGGCCGTGGGCAGAGGAGGGCTGCAGACCCCGCACAGCCAGGGAAGGGACAGACTCATCTTTGATCAGGAAAAGGAGCTGTGTGCTACTGGTGTCTGCATTGCTCGGAGAGGTCGTCCTGGGAGAAACGAGGCTGTCCGGCCCGGGCGTCCACCGAGGACGGGCAACCAGATCCCGTCCCTCCACCTGGCGTGTGGCCTGCAGAGCGCCCACCGCTCGGACACTAGCCATGAGTCTCGAGAGGCCTGTTCTTGCCGCAGTTCCTGAAGGCAAGGCACAGTTACCCCTGAGAGCCTTGGAGACAGAATTAGCTTCCTCCAGGATGAGCCGACCCGCCTGTCTCTCCTGCACAAGGAAATAGGCTCCAGGGCCCCCACCCCACCACGTGTGCCTGCTAGAGGAGGACTGACCCTCCCGTCCGTCCACACATGACACAGCTCCGTCTGTGGCCCTGGGTCACCTGGGACTTTAGCAGGGGAGACTAGGGGTTCCTGTCTCTGAAGGAGTTGGGCTGGCTCCACCGGCACCCGGAGACTCTCTATGGCCTTTCCTCCCTCCCACACGCCCTGCAGCAGGAGACAGCGTCTCTGAACCAGCAGGGGCCGCTTGCTCCTTCCAGTGAGACCCCAGCTCTGCAGAGCTGCATTTGCAAGGGCCCGAGAGAGTCAGCTTGGAGCAGGGCTGGGGGGACCCAGTAAGACCTTCTGTGACGGGTGGGGGACCCCGATGGACCAGGCCCCACGTGTGGTCCTGAGAACGTACCCAAGAACTCCTGGCTCCTGGCTTGGCCAGAAAGTCGTCTGCTCTGTCTGCAGTTTCCACCGAGAAAGGCTTCTCTGAACACCGACTGCGCCCTGAGCCTCCCTCTCTTCCCGGCTCAGGAGTGGAAGGGAGGCCAGCGAGCAGGTTCGTGGCTGTAGGGTCGGGAGCCGTTGACAACACCCTCTGCATAGCTGAGTGGGAAAACCCATTTCTCAGGCAGAAATCATTCCATGAGGCATTTTGTAAAATGAAAAGTCCTGGAACCAGCCGACCTAGATGCTAATGTGGCTCAACCGCCTTCTAGCCGTTAAATCAGGCAAATTATTCTCTCCCTGGAAACCTCAGCTCCCTCTCCTGTAAAATGCTGATGAACAACAATAACCCTGTAGGACATTTTCCTTTGTTAAAAGATCAGCTTTCTCCCTGTCCAACCTGCACCCGAGCGCCCAGCGCCTCCGGTGCATCCCCTGTTTTCTGAGGGGCTCTGCTCCAGGGCCACCACAATTGATTTTGAAGTAGTAAGCAAGTCACCTTTCCGTAGTTCTTTTTTCCCTTCGTTAAATGACAAATTCTAATAATTAATATCTTCATCGTGCATCATGTTTCCAAGCTACTCACAGGAGCCCATATGTGCTTTTCCTGACCAAAACCTAAATTCGACAATTCCTTGTGTGTAGGTTGGTTTCATATCTGTCTCTCCAACTGGACCCTCAGTTCTGGGAGGAAAGGAGCTGTCTGTCTGACCACAACCTTCCAACACCTAGGAAAGTTCCCTGCCCCCGGAAAGGGCCGAGTCTCTGAACCAGCAGCTGAGTGTGAGGGTGCACGGGCCTGCACAGCCCAGAAACCGTGAGCTCGGTGCCCAGCAGGCCTGCCTTGTTCTCGTGGTTCTGAGCCTGGTCTCCAGAAGGAATGGGCTCGACGGGGTGTGGTGGGAAACAAATCCATCTTTTCCCATTAAAGTCTCCTGAAGGGCATGATGTTCCGTCCACCCCGGAGCATGCCCATGGGGAAGGCAGCCACACACTGCATCGGCAGAAGCGCCTCTGAAGGTCACAGAGCCAATTGGGAGCCACAGGCAGCAGAGACATCGCTGAAGGAGAAACACAACCCTGGCCGGGCCCCAGCCTCACTCCCCACAGTTTTTGAGCATGGTGAACCTTGGGGCTTTGGTTTGTTTAGTCTTGGCAGAAAAAAAGAGAAGCGTTCTGTCACTAGAAGAAAAGTCCATCAGAAGTTCCAGGACTCGCAGTGTCTAATGCCTGGGGACGGAAGAACTGGAGTCACATGGTTATATCTCCTGAAACATGGGGCTCACAGCCAAGGGGAAGGGAGGTGTGAGGGCCGACCACCAGAGGAGGCTCCCCCCTCTCTTCCGAGGGGCACCCACCCAGCCCTGACGTGGGTTGTCTGAAAGCTGCCTCACGTCGCCCTGAATGTGTGAGCTTCATGGATGCGTGGGTGCAGGTGACTTCCTGACAACTGAGTGACCGATGCAGACGTCCACACTATCGCCTGCCCCAGGGCATTGAGTGACCAACAGACATCTACTCCTTGGGCTGTCCTGGGCTCTGAGTGACCGACACAGACGTCCACTCTATGGCCTGCCCTGGGCACTGAGTAACCAGTAGACGTCCCCTCTATGGCCTGCCCTGGGTGCTGGGTGACCGGCAGATGTCCACTCTATGGCCTGCCCTGGGCGCTGAGAGACCAGCATACGTCCACTTTTCGGGCTGCCCTGGGCGGGACTGTGGAGAACACTGGTCCCCCTTCAGCTGCAGACACACGCTTTTCCATTGGCAACTTTTCAAGGCCTTTTTTTTCGCTTCCTCTGCACAGGAACCATCCTGCAAACCGCCTGAGTCACAGGTTGATTACATCAAAGAGTGTTTGTCTTGGTCTACAGCCTGTTTGGGTTAAAACCAAGATAAATTGCAAACTGGCTAAAGCCGCTAGCAAACACGCACATCTCAGCGCTTTCTGCCGAGGAATGCACAGTGTGCTCAGGCTCGGGCTCGCCACCCCACCCTGTCCTTACTCAGCAAATTGCTGATGGAAAAACAAGATGGCCCGGCGTGCGGGCACTGCGGCCTCAGGGCTGGTTACCATGTGGGCATTCCCTGTCACCACGCGCTTGGCGGTACCGTCCACTTGTGGCCCCGGAGTCAGTGCAGACGAGGCAACAGGGAGGCATCGATGGCCCATGCTCCCTGCCCTCCCGTCATATGCAGCTTGCTAGACAAGCAAAGGACCACAAACCCAGAAATTTAAAACAACCCCCGTTTATGACCTCGCAGTGTGTGCAGGCTGGCCCTCTGGGCGCAGTGCGGTTTCCTTCTGTGCCGGGTCTCCCCACGATGCTCCTCTGGCCTGGGGTCTCTTCTGGGCTCCCTGTCTGTGGGCAGAACTCACCTCCCTGCGCTGTGGGACCAAGGTGCCCATTTCCTGCCTGCTGTCAGTGAGGAATGTCCACAGCCCCCAGAGGCCCCGCCCACAACACAGATGCTCGCCTTCTCCCAGGGCTGCAGGACGGACTCCTCCTGGGCCACCAGCCAGAAAAGACTCTGCTCATAGAGGGTCCGAGTGATTCTGAATAATATCCCCATTTTTGAGGTCAACTAACTTGGACCTTAATCACATGCAAAGTCCCCTCCCAGCAGCACCTGGACTAGCGTTCGCATAGCTGGGGACAGGCAGAGTCTGGAGCCTCAGAATTCTGTCTCTCACACTGTTTAAGAAGGGCCTTTCCAAGCTCATGCACCTGGGGCCCCCGGTAACTTTCTGGGACAGAGTTGTCACCCCAGGAAACGTGAGACTTACAGAGGAAAGGGGTGTGCCGGGATCTCACGCGGCAGACGCCGGGTTTGGGCGTGTTTCTCCCCAGCCCGCTTCCCCAGCGTGGAGCGTGCCGCTGCACACATTTCATCATCCCTTCACCCGTTCAGTCACTCGTTCAGCAGTTATTTACCAAGGGCCCAGGAACTAGGGAGGCTGCAGCTCAAAACCTCAGACTAAGGTTTCCGCTCCCCTGGAGACCGCGTTCTCCTGGGGACTCAGATCTGGGACAAATGAGAGACGAGAGGTCTCTCATGACAGGAGGACAGCTGAGGAGAGAAGAGCCAGAGGGCAGGGACTGTCAAGGCCTCGGCGCTGGTTGGCAGGGTGGCCGTCGGAAGTCCCACTCCTGCCCCTGTGCCCCCAGAAACAGCAGGGACTGCAGTTGACTTCAGGGCACGCTTCCCAGGTACTCGTCACTCCTCCCTTCCTGTGAAAGGACTGCTATTCTTGCTCCAGTTTACAGACTGGAAAACCAGCTCAGAGAGTCTGAGTGGCTTGGGAATGTCACACAGGCAGTGAGAGGATCTTCGACCATTTGGCCCAACTCCACACCTGCTGTCTCACCCTGGTTCAGACTCGAGTCTAGAATCATCAGAGACCAAAGATGCTGACTCCGTGCACACGCTGCTGTTGAGAAGTGTCATCCACGGCTTTACACGGAACAGTGTAAGTGGAGCTGAATGATTTCATTTGGCGAAAACGTTCTATTCCCTGTTCCTGAAAGAGGAGGAACTGCTCCCACAGCACCCAGGCTGCACGACAATGAACTGCAGAATGCCCCATCAACCACAGCTGTGCCATCATTAGGGACCACGGAGGTCTCTCCTGGCTCCACTAGCCCCGAACCCCCAGACCAGGAATGAGGAGGTTTCTGTGGGCTGCAGCATGTGTGCCCGGAGGCCATGAGTGTGCGGCCTGGGTGGGAGAGTGAGGGGTGGGCTCATGGGTAAGGCCCAGCAGCACTGGGCACGGGAGGTGACCCTGCAGAGTGTGGGTGATAGTGGCCGGCCCCAGCGGGGGATATTCTGAGTGTCTGAAGGTCAGAGCTCAGAGAAACGGGTCTAACAAGGTGCAGAGGGAGAAGGTGTCCCTGATGTCCAGAGAAGCTGCCACACATCCCCGCCGGCAAAGTGAACTTACACGCGCCCTCCATCCCAGCTCAGCGCTCCTATCTCCCTTTCCAAACACTGTCCTGGCAAGAGGCACCCTTTGCTTTCCAGGGAGACGTAGTGACGCAGTCTTGTTTTTGGAGGACATTTCCAAGGTCACATGGGTCATCCCACCATCAACTCTTTCTATCACAGCTCCACAGTCCTGGCTGAACGCTCTCTCTGAAGAAACTTGATCCACTTCTGGAGACTGCCGATAGCCAGAGAGTTCTTGTAGTTTCTATCTGTAGATCTTGAGTACAGAGTACACTTCTTCAGATGATACAGAGGAAAATAATTCCTCTCTCACATGGCAGCTTTTAAAATTTGAGAATCACTAGTATGCTAGTTGCACAGATAAACAAACATTCACGGAGCATCTGCTTTGTGTGAGAAACGGAAGAAAAGAAGAAGACATGGGTTTTAGATGGATGATTGATAGATAATAGTGATGATAGACAGGTAGGTGATAGATAAATAGATACGTGATAGGTAAATACACTGATAGATAAGTGGTAGATAGATAGATAGATAGATAGATAGATAGATAGATAGGTAGATAAATAGATGATAGATACATACATAGTTGGTAGATAGATGATAGAAACACAGAAAAGCAGAGAGATACATACATACATAGGTAACGTAGATGATAGAAATATAGATAGATGCAAAGACGAAGATGTATATGTGGATGATAAAAAATAGATTAGATAGAAAGATAGATGATGATGATGATAAAGATAGATTAGATAGATAGACAGACAGATAGATAGAGATAGTTTTTGTTTTCAAAACAACATTGCAAGTGTTAAGGTAGAGTGTGTGTTAGGTTCTCTGAGAAGCCCATCTCTGCTATTGGCCGCAGAGTCAGCAAGGGGTGTCCTGGGCCCCTGCAGGAGCATCAGCCCTGAGGGTGGGCCCCTCGGGGTGATCTCCTGGCCCTAGGAGACCCACCAAGGGCAGAAGCTCCTGTAGTCGCCCACAGCCCACTGGCTCCCGGCCCCCGAGGCTTCTGTAGGCAGCTCCCTGCAGAAGGAATTCTCTTTAAACATCCGGGGTGGGTTCTGCTTCCTGACGTCTCGGCCGAGAAGAGCGTATTTGAGAGGAGGTGAACATGAGGTCAGAGGCGACAAGACAGACACAGGAACCACCGGATTTGGTCACAGGAAGGTGTTGGGTCGTTTTGGCCAGAGCAGCTTTAGTGGACAGCGAAGAAGGAGCCGACTACTCTGTGTCTAGGCGAGAACTGGAAATGTCGTGGGGAGACCGGCCCCTCCTTCAGGAAGATTTTTGTTCCTGTTTTCTGCGAAGGGGAGGGGAGGGGTGGGGCATTTGTGATGGGGCAAGGCTTTGGTTTTCAGGTAGCAGATCTGAGCGCAATGGACTTTGCATGGGCACGTGCACGGTGACTGGTGGGGAGGGGAGTCTGCCAAAGCTGAGGATGCAGGAGGACCCAGGACACGGAATGGGACAGGCAGAGGAGGAGACGTCGTGGCAGAGCCCAGGGAAACAGGCATGTCCCTCCCGGGTCTGAGTGAGGAAGGGCATGGGGCTGCGGTCTGCTGCGAGGGAGTATGTGCCCAGGCCTGGGGTTGAGGCCACCATGGTGGTCATTCCAGGGGCACCGTCCATGCGGCTCACAGAGGGGCCACACTCTGCACTCCGGGGTCATCGGGGCCTGTGCAGGAGCTGTCTCTCAACCGAATGAATGACTCCGGTTCAGGTGGCAGAGCTGACCCAGGCCTCCAGGCTCGAGCCCCTGGCCAGTTCACAGTGGGACATAAGTCCACGTTCTGGGCTTGGCTGCAGGAGCTGTGGCCCCAGAGCACTGACACTCAGGGTGAGTTCTGTCCCAGGGATGCTCGAACCTCTCGGACATCCACCATACCCTATCAGGGCTCCCACAGTCTGGGGGCTCCCTGGCAGATATTTGGGCTACACCACCCCTACTCTGTGAGGCGGCCTGATGAGGGCCCCTCCCTGCACCCAGCTCCCTGCAGGAGCGTCTCTAGGAGGCTCCACACCCAGGCACTGATGCTACTGGGGTAGGGACACGGAGTCACCTCAGACGACCCTGTGACAGGCCACTCTGCTCAGGGCTGGCTGGTCACTGAAGGTGACGATCGTTGGATTTGTGCAGCCCATTTCAGAACGAGGCCCCTGAGCTGTCGTGCTGATCCCTGAGAAGGCAGAGGGCAGCGTGGCCTGCAGCTCACGGCAACATATGGAAACGTTGGGTGGCTCTGCCCCGGGCCCCATCCGCGAGCGGGGAGGTGATGGTGGAGGAAGTTAAAACTACTGAGATGCAATGCATCTGTCCGGGGTCTCTCTGGGCTTCCTTTCTTGTTTGGTCACCTGCAGTGAGTTCAAGTCTGAGAAGTCCTAGAAGAACAAAGTGGCCAGGCGCGTGTCTGGACGGTGGGGTCGTCAAGACACAAGGTCTCACCCCTGGTGCAGACACTGGAAGGGAAACCGGGGCCCAGCCCGCCTCCCCACGTGGAGCAGGGTGCATGCACCCTGTCCCTCATTCCTCTGGGCACCCGGCCGTGCCAGGCCCCACCCCTCCTGGTCCTAGTGGCCTGGGAAGTGTCCAGAGGAGAGTGTTGTGCCACTATTGCCTTCACTTTAAAGCCTGTTTGAACTTTTTCTAAATAATACAAAAATGCAACAAGACCCTGTGAGGCCCATCACAATTTCCACTCCTGGGCCCAATTTAGCTCCTTGGAATCACATGGAATGAGTCTGGTTCTCTTTCTATATGAGCTGACTATCCTAAATTTACAAATAGCTATGACATTCCTGGGATAGTTAGTTTATGTGTCCACTTGACCAGGCCATGGTGCCCAGTGTTTGGTCAAACACCTGTCCAGATGTTGCTGTGAAGGTATTTTAAGCTGAGATTAACATTTAAATCAGCAGACTTTGAGTCAGGCAAATGACTCCCGAATATGGGTGGGCCTCATGCAATCAGTTGAAGACACTAAGAGAAAAGAGTGAAGTACCCCCAGGAGGAGAGAATTCTCCCTCCAGAGGGCCTTCAGACTTGAGCTGCAGCATCAACTCTTCCTGGGTCTCCAGTCTGCCAGCCAGCCCTGCAGGTTTCAGATGTGCCACAATCATGCGAGCCAACTCCTTAAAATCTCTCTCTCCCTCTCTCTTCAACATGCTCCTACTGTTCACTCAGCAAATCACTGTCAACCTTTTATCCATAATTGTGTCTCAGGACCTGACATTGCCAAACATATAGCAGATGATCAAAAACATCTTTTGGATATATTTCATTAACGAAAGAGTGAATTAATGAGTATCTCTTTGCCAGCACTATACTAGGTAAGGGAGACACTTCAATGTACAAGGACAACACAGTCCTGTCCCCAAGAAACTGACAATGTCCTCTGGTCGAGCACAATAGTCTAGGAGTTGCCTGAGCACAGAATAGAGCAGGCCTATCACCTCCTTTCTTCAGGATTCTATGCATTTTTTAGTATGGCCAGATCTCTTAACCGAGTGAGTACTTTCTCCCAACAGCACTGTGTACGAGCTCTTCTCTCTTGAAAATATTTTGGCCTCTTTGTGTGTCAGGGCATGAGTTTCAGTCTCAGCCCTCAGAGGATTTGGGAAGAGCCAGGGTTTGGTGGGAGGTGACCCTCGGGAGCCACAGCCCAGCTCCATCTGGAAGAACATTCGAGAAGACTGGGGAGGTCCGGGCAGGTGGGGGCCTGTGGGAACTTCTGAGAACATCTCCCGTCCCTCCTCTGAGGCTTCAAAGGACAGTATCATAAAGGCATAGCAGAGGATGATATTTTTAAAAAGCAAAGAGATCAATACATTGAAAAAAAATTCTACATCTTTTTCTACCCAAATGTGCATTTATATGACAAAAAATAAACCTGGGACCCTCTGGGGCCACAACACATCATGAACTACTTTCCACAGACCCACCAGGGCAGAGCCACTCAGGCTGTGGGTGGTACTCACAGGGGTGGGGAGGGGACCTCAAAGGGGCTTGAGCTTTGTCACTGCTGTGCCCCTGGCAGCGCAGGGTAGGGATCTGACCATCTACTGCCCAGGACCAGGTCACAGAGGAGCTCACAGACTCCCCCGGTCTGGCCTCTGCAGCTCTCTGGACACACCGGCCGCACCCTCCTCTGACATTTCTCGTTGTCTCCTCCTGAAGCCCTGTGTCCACTGTTCGTGCAGTGTCCACCGCCCATCTTTCCAGACAACCAGGTTCAAATCTCGATCCCCGCTCCCTGTACTGACCTGTGGCCTGTGCCCCTGCCCCTTAGAACCCTCATGACACCCACAGGGCTGCATTGCTGTGACTGGGTCACTTCTTGTCTCCCACAGGAAGGAAGCCCCTTGTGGGCAGAAGGCATCTCGTCCGAGCTGCTTGTTCTGCCAACACCAGGCCCGGCACACAGTCGGGGGCCAGTGGGGTCCTGGGGCTGACCCCGGGCCCTCCAGTCCCTCCACACACACTGCCTTCTCCTTCCCTTCTTCTGCTCTCTTTCTGGGTGAGCCTGTCCACTCTGTGGCCCCTATCACCCACAACATCAACGCACCCCGAGACCCAGCCCACAGGAATGACTTGGAGCCAGCACAGCGTGAGGAGGGCAACCCAGGGAGCCACCTCTGGGTTTCAATGTCACAAAGTGGCGGAGAACAGGGGAAACCGCGTCTGTTGTTGGCAGATTCACAAAGGTCTTGCCCACACGATGATGAGCATCAGTAGGAAAATAGATATTGGGCGGTCTCCAGATGTTTGCAAGCGTGCAGCTGTCAGTGTCCTGAAGACCAAATGTCCAGCTGTTGGGATGATGCAGGCCTTGAAGCATCACCGTGGATATGAAAGAAAGGATGGCTTGAGGATGTGGCAGGATCCCACCAACTGTCTCGGCCGCAGCCTCCCCATCTGCCAGGTTCCCCTTGAAGGCGGGAGGCACTCAGCGCATTTCTTCCTCACTTTTCTGGCACAACGTTTGAGAATAAATCATATTAGGGGTGCTGGGCCACTCTGCCCACTTGAAAATGCCAGCCTGGTGCAGAGGGCACAGGGAGGGGATGGGGCTGTGTGGACGGCAGTGACTTCTCTGCGCCGCCCTTCCAGTGCCCTGCGCGGGGAGTGACCTCTGACACCTGAGCTCCAGAGCCCTGTAGAGGGGCACTTGGCATGCAGCCCAGGATGGGAGGGGTGGAATCACCAGAGGGGCCCATTACCTGGGTGTTAATGCTCAGTGTAACTCTGCTTCGCTGCGGTCCCCACAAGGCCAGGGCAGATTGGTGCCACGGCTTTTCAGAAACTCACCTAATATACAGCTGGGAGGTACCGAGTCCTGAGATCTGCTCCCCACCCGTAGGCTGGATGGCTCCGGAGACCACACCTGCCTCATTCGCCCCTCAGCCAGGCCTTGGCTCTATGCAGCTGCAGCTGCACCACAGCTAATGCGAAAGGGAGGCCCAGGCAGCCACAGACGTCACCCCCGGGGGGAAACTGAGGGATGTCCTTGTCCTGGCCCTTCCGGTGAGAAGGGGCCCACACCTCCATGCCTCTTTTACCTTCAAAGTTCTGCACAGTCAGGACTCGGGTGACCTCTCAAACGCCTACCCACTACGTGCACCTGCCTGGCCCAGTTAAGCACCTCACCCTGCACAAGCATCACACACACACACACGCACAATTTCCCGTACATGCACACACTCACACAGACACTTCTGCATCCACCCTCATCCATTTCCCCTCCTGCATCTCCCCTCCCGCATCTCCCCTCCCGCATCTCTCCTCCTGCATCTCCCCTCCCGCTTCTCTCCTCCTGTTCCTCCCCTCCCGCGCATCTCTCCTCCTGTTCCTCCCCTCCCGCATCTCCCCTCCTGCTTCCCCCTCCTCCATCTTCCCTCCTGCATCTCCTCCTGGTCCTCCCCTCCCGCATCTCCCCTCCCGCATCTCTCCTCCTGTTCCTCCCTCCCGCATCTCCCTCCCGCATCTCCCCTCCTGTTCCTCCCCTCCCGTATCGCCCCTCCCGCATCTCTCCTCCTGTTCCTCCCTCCCACATCTCCCCTCCGGCATCTCCCCTCCCGCATCTCCCCTCCCGCATCTCCCCTCCCCGTCTCTCCTCCTGTTCCTCCCCTCCCGCATCTCCCCTCCCGCATCTCCCCTCCCGAATCTCCCCTCCCGCATCACCCCTCCTTCGTCTCCCCTCCTATGTGTCCCCTCTTGCATCTCCCATCCTGCAGTCTGACTCTTGGGTCTATCTCCAGGCCAGAGGTTTCTATCCATGCCCAAGCTCATCCCAACACAGCACAAGGGGAGTCTGGCCTGTTCCAGAGTCTATTTGGTGTGAGAGGGAGAGAAAGGAGAGAAGAGGGAGTCTTCACCTCTGAGCGTCTACTACTCACTTCTGAGCCATGTCCTCACCCCCTGAATCTTGGCCTTCGTGCCAGGCTACAAGCAGGGACTGTGCTGTCTCCTTCCCATGGTTCTAAGCCATTAGCATGTTAGATGATGAAGTGAAGACAATCGTGTGTGAGGTACAGTCCGAGCAGCCAATTCGACCTAACCCTTCCAGAAGGTCGAATTCCTCAATAGAAGCCCTGGATGAGTAGGAGCCCCAGGGTTCCAACACAATTCCAGGGACACAAAGACCAGCCAGGAGTGCCTTCTGTCCAGGGCCCCAGTGACAAGTGGCCAGCAGGACATGGGACAGGCCTGTAGTAGATGGGACGGGTCAGCAGGACATGGGACGGGCCTGTAGTAGATGGGACAGGCCAGCAGGACACGGGACAGGCCAGCAGCACATGGGACAGGCCAGCAGGACATGGGACGGGCCAGCGGGACATGGGATAGGCCTGTAGTAGATGGGACAGGCCAGCAGGACGTGGGACAGGCCTGTAGTAGATGGGACGGGCCAGCAGGACATGGGACAGGCATGTAGTAGATGGGATGGGCCAGCAGGACATGTGAATCCTGACAGTGAAATCAGGAGCAACTAAAGAGAACAGGGCATCTCTGCTCCTCCTGGTCCCCTCTGTCCACCCACCAGTCCCCCCTGGACACGCGGTGATTGGCAGGCCCAGCTGAGGTGGCTGCTGCGGGTCTGGTCCCTCCAGGCTGTCCTGACAGATGTTTTAATCTGCTGTTTGAAGAATGGCTTCTGCACAGCTCCACTCTTCCAACATCTGTTTCTGTTTAGAGTGACAGAGGCATTGCAAGCCGGGCTGTCTGTGCCACACGGGAACTGTTTAAACGGCAACCCACGTTGCTTACATTATCCATTACAGCCCGGGAAGGATTTACTGCAGGCAGGCTGGACACACTTTTAAGCTCTGCAAAATAGATCATTCATGTTAAAAAAAGCGAACAGTTTAGCTTCCTAAATACATCCTTTTTGAAAGGGGGTATTTACTTTATTAACCCATAAAAAATGTCTAGGAGCATAAAGCTTCTAGAACAGTTCATGTCTCAGTGCCTTAAAGCTGTTGCAAAGGAGAGCTCCCAGCTTTGCCCCTTGGCTGTTACATCCTCCCCTAACTTGCTGCCTCGTGGCTCCCTGATCAAGCCGCTAACAATTCCCATGCTACAAACAACATACCCAGAGCCTTGGAGGACCTAGTGGAGGCAGAAACAAGCAGATTGTCAGATGCTGTGGGATGGAGAAGAGACACCGCGACCCTGGGGAGGAGCATGGCAACTGGCCCACCAGACGCTAGCTCTGCCCCAGGCCTTCTTGTTTCCCTCATGCAGGTGGGTGCTGTCACCTCACTGTGGGACCCTCTGAGTCCTCTGCCTCCATTCCATCATGTTCTGTACTCAGGCCTTCCCCATCACCATACAGAAACTGATGGTCCCTGATAACATGTGGGGCTAGCATTCAACACACATTTCCTTGTGGAATCCTCCCAAATGCTCTGTGGGAGAATGACCTCCAATCTGTGGAGGAAAACACCGAGGCTCAGAGAGGGCAGGAGCCAGCCTGGAGTCGCTCAACTAACAAGAGTCGGGGTAGGGGTTTGAGTACAGAGCCCATCTTTAGCCCACTGCTCTCTGACACCTCCGACGCAGACCCACCTTGCCTGCTTTCCAGGGCCCTGGGACTGGCGAGAAGGCGAGTCTCAAAGGCACAGAATAAGTGATTTCCTGAGACCACACAACTGGCCTTTGGAAGCTGTGGGATTCTAATCCAGGTCTGCTTGGCACCAAAGCCATTGTATTTCTAGTGAAAAACACACCGGTTAACAGGCTTTGAATACGTAATGGAAATGTGCACATCTGGGCAAAGGTCATTTGGGGACTTCTTTTTCCAGTTCAGAAGCAACACTTCTTTTATTTTAAATTAGCCTTGCCTTTAAATTAGTAGATAATGGATCTTCGTCTTTTCACCAGAAAAGCTCCATTTTTCCACTAGTCTCTACAAAAAGACACGGAAGTAGAGACTCAATTTCTGTGTTCTTTATGGTTGCCTTTAGTGGGGGTGACGAAGTGCGAACGCACAGCTTTTAGGATTCTTCAGGTCCTGCCCGGGGGTCCCTGATGGGGCTGAAGCCCTCATGTGAGGAAGGAAAGGAGGCAGCAGGGCCCCGGTGCCTCTTAGGTGGCCTCGTCTCAGAGGATTAGATGGGGAAATGCTCACGCTGGAATACTGGGATCCTTGCTTTACTCTTCCTTGTCAGTCGGAGGAGATAGAACACACATGCCAAGTAGGCCTTGGCCAGTGTCCACCCACTGAGCCTCACACCTCACACCCAGGGGCTGCTTTCCTCAATTAAGGGCTCCATGAAAACCATCGACTCGGTATGCTTTAAGCAAGTCGGGCCCCAGACACCACTCTCTGACAATGTTGACTGACCCCAAATAGAAAGCCCCTGTTTCCCGTGTAGAGCCCCAAATGATCCACTTCCCAAACCCATTCATGGCCCTGGCACTTCCGATATTTTTGCGTAAACACAGTCTAGCTGGTCAATGTCCCGACTACGAGAGTGCCATTCCCCAAGAGGCACAGATAAAAGTGTATTCACTGTTTTGATGAAAAAATTGTGTTTTACAAAAAATGGCTGCAAATATTATTTTCCCACTTGGAACTATAGTGCAGGAAGACCGCTTCAGGCAACAAGCTGCCCTTTCTCCGTGAGATTCTTCAGTTGAAATGAAATGAAAAGCCAGTTTGGAAAGACCCAAATGACCCAGTCCTGGGAGGATGACACAGGCGGCATTTCCCGGGAAGGGGACATTATAGACGGAAAGAGAAATTTCCTCTCGATTAGTACGGCGGTTCTGAGAGGGAACCCTTCTTGCCTTGAGAAGTGCTGAGGAGTCCAGTCCACAGAGTCTCTCCTCCATGATCTGGGCCCCTCGCCCCTGAGGCCAGCCTCATGCCGGGCAGCCTGGCCGTGAACCAGCAGCACGTCATCCCAGACCCTGTGTAGGGCCCATTTTGGGTACAGCTCTATTTGTTAGAGGTCTTTAATGACAAGTGGCTCCAATGCATTCTAATTCACTTAGGCAGAAAAAGAACTTCTTAGGAACAAAGGGAAGGCCAGTGGACGAGGCTTAAAAGGGGCATCGAGAACCCATAGGCTACGGGGTGCTGATGTGGCAGAGGCCCACAGATCACAAACTCCAGACAATTAATACTCATGTTGAATAAATGTAGATGCTTGTGTCACTGAGGGTCTGGCCCTGGGCACTGACCCAGCACAACCAAACCCTAGATGTCTGCTCCCCAACCAACACGCTTCCCGCCCAGGGCAGTGCACAGGCCTCTCCGCAGTGCAGCCGCCTCCTGACATGGGGGGACGCTGTCCACTGGTCCACGACAGGGAAGCACGGAAACTGAGAGCAAGCTGTTGGAAGCTGTTGCAGACATTTGAGAGAGAAATTCTACGCCCATTGAAGCTAATAATGAAACACAGGGGCTCGCGTTTCATATGTCTTTGTTTTTATTTCACTTTTCTAACAACTCATACTTTTCAAAAGTGTACAACCAATTGCAAATACGATGTTGGAAGCTCTGGCCCTCACCACAGTTAGTTGGAGAAGTACTGACTTAAGTGGCAGAAAAACTTGGGTGAGAGAGAAGACAAATTGACGTGTTTGCTCTTCTCTCTTGGATATCCTGAGCACAGGAGATTCTTGCAGAGCAGAGTATTATTTCCCAACAGCGCTGGGAATCCGTTTCCTTATTCTCTGGGCTCTGCATTCATGGTTCCAGAAGGACTTACTCAGGAATTGGTCCCGTGTTGACCACAATGCATGTGGCAGCAGGATCATTATACAATAGAAACAATTTGGCACTTGGATTTGTAGTTCTCTATGCAACATGCATGAAGCATGATACCAATTCTTTACTTTCGCCACTAGATAGACAATTCTAGATGGCTAATTATGAGTTTTATTTTTTACAAAATATTTAGTAAGATCTAATTAAATTTTTTAAAAATTAAATTTAAAATGTAGCTTTATTTAGGGGCCAACCCAGTGACGTAGTGGTTAGGTTCACACTCTCCACTTTGGCAGCCCAGGGTTCATGGGTTCAGATCCTGGGTGCAGACCTACACACCGCCCATCAAGCCACGCTGTTGCGGCATCCCACATACAAAATAGAGGAAGACTGGCACAGATGATAGCTCAGGGACAACCTTCCTCACCAAAAAAAAATATATATCTATATAGCTTTATTTAAATCAATTTGATTCAAAAATTTGATATTAATTAAATATGATTAACTAATTTGCATTTCTTCTATTTTTACTATATAATTTTAAATATTTAGAAGAAATATATATTTTAAAACAAAATAATTTTTTAATATTTTGTTTCTTTATAGTCAATTTATTTTTTGAAGTCTATATATTCAAATTTGGACATTATAAATACAATTACTTTTTTATCCTATTTTAGATCATTAATATCAATAGAACATAAATAACGTGAAAATCTTGATTTTTAACAACATAGTTTTTGCAAAAAAAAAGAATTTATGAATTTTGTATTCCTTTAGTTTTGTATAATCCACACATTAACAGCCCATCAACAGAATACCCAAACATGCACAATAACAATTGAATTCAGTTGTCTTTGAAATTTTGCCAATTTCCATCATGCAATAACCACAATTTTACACATTTTTGTATTTTTTCTGTGAATTTCTAGTTTTCAATGTAGAAGGACGGAAATATTTTATTTAATGGCTTGTTGCCTCAGTTGACAACTTTCCATGTTTAGACTATGCTCCCTGGGCCTCCATCTGCTCACTGCTCTGGCTCACACGTAGGAGGCCCTAACAGCAGAATAAATCCACTCCAACTTCAGTCTCTCCTGGTATCATTCAGCCTGAGAGTCCAAGACAAGAGGAGCCTTTCCAACTGGCCCAGCGTGGGCCCTCCCGTCCTTCAGCCAGGGGAAGGTGGGGCTCCTTGGTTGTAGGAAACTGTTTCTAAACTTGGAGCACAGAGTCCCCGGCCGCAGGTGCGCATGGCAGCTCAGGGCTGCGGCCTCAGGCTCACTTCACACAACACCTCCCTCCCGTCAAGTTCCAAGCTCTGTGGAAAAGTGTGAGGAATGGTGGACTGAGGCCCAGTGGAGAGTGAGGTTCTCCCAAATCTAAGAAGATGCTTCTCGAGGAGGAGGAGAGCCCTGGAGCAGGCTGCGGGCACCGCCCATACAACAGCGGCTTTCGTGTCCTCGTCCCCCACAGTCTAGCAGTCCTCTTGCTCCCTGGCAGACGTGCTTTCCTGCCCTCACCAGTCCAGCTGTGTGCACAGTGAGAGCACAGACTTATTTGTTCCAGTTGGACTTATTATTGTAATTGCATAATTTAATTAAATAAGCCTCATTCTGATGGAATATGTGCATAAAAATAAAGAGGCATTATGTCCATGAAATCTAAGTTGAATGCTTTGAAAAGATTCCAAAGAGAAAAATCAAAAAAAATTTGTGTCAGGTGTGGATGAGACAGTAATAAATAAATGGAGAAGAAAAAAATCATGAAAATCCGGTTGGATTCTTCTCTCCGAGTCCTCTGCATGTATCGGCCAGTTCTTGCTCTGTCTAAGTCCCTGGCTTTACCTGCCCATTTTCAGATGGATCCATCTTACCATAATGGTTGGATTAAATGGATGGCTGGACGGGGAAATGGCTTAGTGGTTGGGAAGATAGATGGTTGGACACAGTGATGAGCTGGTAAATGTTCAACAGCCTGCTGTCAGAAAAGGAGAAAGAGCCATGATTTATAGCATTTCATGGTGTAAATGATCGTGTCACGACCAGTTTCAAGCTACCAACATGAAGTCTCCAAGCAGGGAGTTGGGGAGAGATGCACACAGTCTGGCCTGGTGGGCAGGTGCAGCCAGAGGAGTGATGGGCAGAGGCATGAACGTGCGTAGTTGGAGAGCATCACTTTGTGGCTGCGCTGAAAGACTGCAGAGTGCTATGGCATAGTCACGTCAGATCTTGCCCACACACAATTCTTTTCCCAGCTGGAATGTGACTATGCTTCCCTTGCCAACGTTCTTATGGTCAGCGAGCAGATAAGAAAGGGGCCAATTGTCACAGACTGTTTTAATCCAGGCTCTTTTACCCACATGTACATATTTCCTCCTGCTCTCTGTTATTCACTAAGATATTTACCATCATCAGTTCACATTTCTCCAGAACCTACTGTGTAACAGCTCTGTCTGGCCTTATGTCGAAAATTAGCAAAGAAAGACAGCCTAAGAACCCTGCCACTTGGAATCTGAGAACCTGGAGTAGCATGTAGCGTGGATAACCCACTTTATTTGGATTTGAGAATTGGACAGGGTTTGTTTTGTCTCCTGCCTTATTGGGGGTTATTCTTTATTCCCAGAGATAAGTGATATTAACATGAAACACGTACTTCAGAAACGTCCAGGGGATGGCCCAGCAGCACAGTGGCCAAGCTCACAGGCTCTGCTTCGGCAGCTCAGCGTTCACTGGTTTGGATCCCAGGTGTGGACCTACACACCCCTCATCAAGCCATGCTGTGACAGCATCCCACAGACAAAATAGAGGAAGATGGGACAAAATAGAGGAAGATGGGCACAGATATTAGCTCAGGGTAAATCTTCCTTAAGCAAAAAGAGGAAGATTGGCAACAGATGTTAGCTCAGGGCCAATCTTCCTCACCAAAAATGAAAAGAAATGTCCAAGGCTTTGGGGGGAATAAGCTACTACGATTGCTTTCCTTTGATTCTTAAAGATTCCAGAATTTGGAATGCGGAAATGGGAATGAGAGCACAGCACTGGCCTGGGGCGGGCGGGGAGCAGAGCAGAGAGGAGGGTTAAGAACCATCTCTCCCACATTCTTCTTCCTGTGAGCAATTCTAAAGTCTCTGACAGGGGCAAGGGAAAGTGGCCAAGGGGGAGAGATGGCCACCTACTGAGGCACTTCAGGGTTCCCCAGCGGCCCCGGCCTATTAGGTGAGTACCACTCTGTGTTAACAGGACAGGATGCGCCCGTCACACATGCGAGGCTGAGCCGCTTCATGTCCAGCTGCACAGGGAGACCATAGGTTCCCAAAGTCTTTGCATCTGTGGCCTCTGAGATTAACAGTGCAATACGTCAATCTCCTAGCTTATCGTGGTAGCCAAATCCAACAGCGTATTGTATATAAAAGTCTTGATCTTGCAATCTTGGCCTTCAGATTTCCCTCTACTGTAATCAATTACTTGTCATATATAACTAAGACAAACGCTAAATGGCTCCATGTTTATTAAGTCAATATATGGCTTGTAGGGAATTCCTTGGCATTGTTTGTATGTGGTATAAATATTTTAAGACTGCGTCAGTAACAGGAGTTTCTGTGTATATTATACAGAGTTCTCTTTTATCCGGTTTGAAGAAGTAGTGTGAAGGAGCAGATGCAAATTGTCCAAACAAACATTTGTTTCTTCCTCCAGCTGGGTGGATTGCCATCCCTCCTGGGGAACTCTGGTGGTCTCAGCATTTATTCACAGGTAGGGTATCTCTGGGTTGGAGTTGGAATGGGTGGGTGAAGGGGTGATGTTGTGCTGTGTGGTGTGGTGCGGTGTGGTGTGGTGAGGTGAGGTGTGGTGTGGTATGGTGTTGTGAGGTATGGTATGGTATTGTGAAGTGTAGTGAGGTGTGATGTGGTGAGGTGTAGTGTGGTGTTGTGGTATGGTATGACGTGATGTGATATAGTGTGGGATGGTGTTGTGTTGTATGGTGTGGTATGGTAATGACGTATGGTGTGTTGTATGTTGTGAGGTGTGGCACGGCATTGTGAATTGTGGTGTGGTGTGGTGTTGTGAGGTGAGGTGTAGTGTGGTGTTGTGAGGTGTGTGGTGTTGTGAGGTGTGATGAGATGTTGTGACATATGGTGTGGTGTGGTGTGGTGTGGTGTTGCGTATTGTGTGGTGCAATGTGGTGTGGTGAGGTGAGGTGTGCTGTGGTACGGTGTTGTGAGGTATGATATGGTATTGTAAGGTGTAGTGAGGTGTGGTGTGGTGAGGTGTAGCGTGGTATTGTGTGTTGTGTGGTGTGGTATGGTGTTGTGAGGTATGGTGTGGTGTTGTGAGGTGTAGTGCTGTGTGGTGTGGTGGGGTAAGGTACGGTGTGTGGTGTGGTGTGGTATGGTATTGTGAGGTGTGGTGTAGTCGTGGAAGGTGTGGTGTGTGGTGTGGTATGGTGTGGTATTGTGAGGTGTGGTATGATGTGGTGAGGTGTGGTGTGGTGTTGTGTGGTGTGGTGAGTTGTGGCATTGTGTGTTGTGTGGTATAGTATTGCAATGTGGTGTGGTGCTGTGTTGTGCTGCTGTCTTGCTACCTCCTCTTGTTGGATAGTCGGAGGAATATAAAGGGTTCAGCTGGCACCCTGGAAAGATCAAGAAGGCCCACAGGCAGTAGAGAGCACTGACCTGTGGGAAGAGGCTGGGTCAGCTGTGGCTGGTGACAGCGTCCTCCCCTCAGGCTGCCTGAGAGCACTGAGCTGCTGTAAAGAATGAGCAGTTGTTACAGAGCAGCCAGTCCTAACTGCAGTTCTCAGAGTCTCCTCATCTTTATGTCCCAATAACCCAGAGGGTGCCAAATTCCTGCCTGTGCCAATTAACACTCACGGACTTTTCTAGAACAGTAGGGTGGGCCAGGAAGCTGGCAGTTCCAGGGGCACATGAGCCTCGTGGTCTCACATCAGAGCTCAGCATGACCCACATTTGGAGGAAGCCCTTTCTCTACTATGGACGCTTGCTCTCTACTCAGCAGAAGGTGACCCTCCTTCACTCATCCATTATCGACAATTTATAGAGCCCCCCTCCCTGGCATGCCATGCACCAAGCTAAGAACTGGGATACACAACACACAAGCAAGGAGACCGTGTCAAAGGGGAGAGGAGGCATCCAGCAGGGTGCCTTCCTGTGACTACACACAGATAGGAGAGGGCTGTGTGGGGAAGTTCTCGGAAAGGTAATCACTTAGCCAATTCCTGCTCGGGAGGCTTTGACCGGCAAAGCTGAAATGGTCAAGCAGACGTCTCACACCTGGTTCTTCTTGGCCAAGTCCGTGTAAAATCCAGCTCCGATGTAACAGCAGCTGCAAACTTTCATTAAGTCAAGAGGAGAAGAAGAGGGATAGCCCGTGCTCCTGGCAGCCAGCTACCACGAAATAAAATACCTCGTTAGCAAACATCGTGAAGGCAGGATCGTATGGCATCTTCTGGGCCTTTCTCAGAACAGCTGAGGGAAGTCAGTGGCCTCAGGAGCCAGGGAGGGGGAAATAAAGCGGGTCAGATGAATTCTTACATCATTATCTGGCCAGCGATGTCAACTCTCGGTGAACTTCATTGTAAGAACAATTGGCTGGTCCTGTTCCGTAGTCTTGTCATCTCCCTCTTGTTCTCCAAATGAAAATAAAAGAGAAACAAACAAGTTACTAAAGGCATTATTTGTTTCCAGGCCTTCTGGGGCCCACCCACACCCCAGCAGCTGGATAAACCATGGACTCTGAGGCCTTGTGGGGTGACCTCAACTCAGGCCTTGCAGCCCTGGCACCTTAGGGACCCCTGAAAGGGAATCGGCCACAGCCGGGCAGAATTCCCACATCTCTTTAAGGTAAGTGTTTCCTGGACCCCAAGCCTGAGGTCTAGATCAGAACTGATTCTTCTCTCCTTAATCCTAACCTCTGTGAGCACAGGAATATCAATGTTCCCATTTGCCACTGCATTTGACTTGTCTAGCATGGTGCACAGTCCAAAGTAAGGTGCTCAGTAAAATGCATAAACTAATAAGATATCGGGTGCTGTCCTGTGCACGCGACAGGAACAAACAGGCAGAATCTCTG
The DNA here is from genome assembly GCF_057802395.1 of Ceratotherium simum simum. Lineage (NCBI taxonomy): Eukaryota > Metazoa > Chordata > Mammalia > Perissodactyla > Rhinocerotidae > Ceratotherium > Ceratotherium simum. Next base: position 694,396 of record NC_141937.1, read on the forward strand.
CCTCTAATCCCTGAAGCTCAAATGCTCGGGGAGCACGACCTCATTCTAGTACCTCCTCCCGTGTTGGACTCAACATTTCTCCAAGGATTTGATTAACACATTTCTTTTCATCATCTATTTTTCAAGCTCTCAAAGGCAAGACCATTTCAAAAGTTTCTCTCCAACGACTAAATAATTCTCCTAATTCTATCAGAAGAGCAAATCTATGTTATCTTCCAGAATGGTTTAGGAATGGAGCTAGCAAACTGGATTATGGGCTTCCAAATACACATTATGTAAGCCCTCCTCCTGTAAAAGGATGGTATTTCCAACCACGGAAGGAACGCAAGGTCAGTGGGGAAGGAGAGAGGGCTCGCACATCGTAGGGTCACAGCCATGTGGACTCTGGCCCCCAAATGGCCTGGAAGGTGACTTAGCCTCTCTGTGCCTCAGTTTCTCCAGCTGTAAAGTGGAAATGCTAAAGCTGGCTGCCTCACAGGGTTGTTATGCGTTGAAGGACGACACTTGGACAAGTATCTGAACACAGTGCACACTGTTCACACAGAGCGATGCTGTCAGTTGCTGCCTTCTTACACCTCAAACAAAGCACACTTCGAATGACAGTAAGCATGGCCATGTGTCCGTGTGAGAAAGAGGAAGGGAGAGAAAGGAGGATAGGGAGCATCTATGAATGGAATTTCAATTAATGAAAAGCATTGACAAATTTCCATCAAGCCAGCTCTCTGGTGCCCGTGCACTGATGAGGTCATGTGAGCTGCCTTTTCCTGAAGGCACCACTTCATCAGCTAAAAGGGGAACAGGAGATTAACATTAAGCCTTCCAAGTACAGGAAAGAGACTTTTCTTTCCACAGGAGAAAAGTACCAGGAAAGCTGAGCCAGCCCCAGTAAGCACACACTGCGCGTATGTGCGTACCCCACCGACAGCCCAGGTAAGCCCCGCCAGGTCCTTCTCTCCTCCAGGATTGTGGGGCCAGGCCAGGCCTCAAGGGCATGCCTGGTTGCTTGGGACAGGCTCCCTTTGGAAGTGCCCAGAAAAGCAGGCCACGGGCTTTGGCTACAAACCCATTTCTTATCATCCCTTTCGAGGAATTGGAATTGGCTTCCAAAGACAGGCCCGGGTCCTGAGCAGAAACCAGCCCAGGAGGAAAAGCAGCTGGGAGATCCCCCTAGACCTCTTCCATGGGCCTCATCTGAGCAGAGCGAGCGTGGAGGATGGGCAGCCGTGCAGGGGCCTGTTCATGCTCCTCCACAGGAGCTGCACCCTGGGGAGGCATGTTTCTCACCTGAGGAGACTAACTGAGCACAGATTACTCCCAGGGCCAGAGCTGAGGGAGCAGGGGAGGGAGAGAAGGTGAGATCCAGGAGGAGCTGCAGCTCCATTTCAGAGGAGCAGGGCCCTCAGGGAGAGGGAGGGCCTGAGAAGTACCCAGCGCTCACAGCCAAGGTCACAAAGGGGAGAGAGACCACGCATGCACGTCTGCCAGGTTCCTCTTGGCCTTTGGGGAGCACGTGAGCAGGGGTGTGGAGGAGGAGAACAGCAGAGTCCACGTGGAAATGGCTGTAGAGGAGTCCGGTGCCTGCTGAGCAGCCCCAGGTATTAGTGCAGTGAGGTCCACGCCTCCCACACCGCAGGGCTCTCTGGATACAGATTCAAAGTCACACTCTGGCCCTTCAGCCAACACAGTCCACTCAACCACCACCAAGTGTCCTCCTTACACGTGCTACTCGCTCAGAAAGTGTTCATTTTCCAAGGACACTGCCTCTGTTTAGGGATGGTGAAAAGTTCTGTTTCCACGTGGCCTTAAGTGTATGCGAGCTGTTCTCGATATTTTCAGACAGGATGTCTTCATCTTAATAGGATAGATTTGATTTAGGATATAACCAAGAGCCAACTGAGACCAAGCCTAGAGAAAAACAAAGGGTAAACTGAGTGACGGCGTTCAGAGTTGAAAATGAGATGCGACTGTCAAGGGTTGGAAATTATGTGCTTTGTGGTCCATTAACCAGCAATCCTGAAAGAGTGCTCCAAAACACTTGCACAAGCTGGCCTCACCTAAAGAGGTGCAGAGCCTCCACATTGGCTTGTTCTAAGGGAGGACACGCAGTTAATCCCACCCAAGTTCAGACGTGTTTCCTGAAGTTCAGTCTCATTATCTCAGTGTTGTCTCACACGCCTTCCTCCTGCCCTTAACGGATTTGATTGGACTGAAAATAGCCGACGTATGTCTGAGCAGTTGAGCCCACATGGCACATGCTCAGCACACATCCCACCGCCTGCCCGCTCACCCCCACAGCAGACATTGCTAATCGACCGTGGCACTCTCCCCTCCGGGTCTGCGTCTCTTCTCACAGAGGAGTGGGAGCTGGGACAACAGATGAAACTCACTTGTCATCCCCGAAGGAAAAGCTTAAAGAAGCTGCGGAAACGAGATGCAGCTAAGAGATCAGACCCAGGGAAGCTCTGCCTGATACCTGATCCATCCTCACAAAGTAGACAGCCCTACAGAGAGACCAGCAGGACAAAACGGTTCACTCTTTCCTAGAACAGGGCAAGGCTCTCCACTGCTGGGGGATCACGCCCGCGTTGTAAATGAAACTCTGGTGTACCCCCTCTGTGGCTGCCTGCTGGCTACACAGCAAAGTGGAGCACCTGTGACGAGGCTGTAGGGCCCGCAAAGCCTGAAATACTATCTGGACATTTACGGAAAAATCGTGCAGCCATTCTGTGTTCTGGTGGTTTGGATACAAGACTTCTAGTCACGCAGACATAGTGAGCTCCCCGTCCAGGACTGTGCTGGACCACACGCCCCTACCTTCTTCCTGACCCCATCAGCGTCCAACATGAGCTCTGAGAGAATCCTGGGGTGCGGGCTGAGACCCTCTGGACACCGAGGGTGGGAAAGACCATGAGGGTTGCAGGCCTCCTCAGTGCCAGCCCTCCTGGGCTGCTGACAACTGCATCCTTATCCATTCTATGACAATGTCAGACTTCTCCAACTGACACTACAGGACAGGGAGACCCCTGTGGGCATTTTCCTGAAAGTCGACCATCGGGGGCAGGCACTGAGCAATTAGCTTGTCCGTGTCTTTCTGTCATGACCTGGTCCCCCAAGTGCCATCTGGGAGCAGGGAGGCCGTCTGCTGCTCGGACGGGGGAGCTGGGGAGGCAGAACCAGCTCGGCTCCTACACAGAGGCCCTGAGACCAGGGATCCCTCTGGTTAGAGTGGCTTTCTGACCACTTGCACACAGGAGGCATTAATAAATGCCTGCTGCTCAGAAGAACCCTTTCTCAACCTGTGCGGTGGGCGGGGTGCCGTCTGACAGGGGGCAAATCCTGGCTCCCATCCAGAGGCTCACGCCCAGCTCGACCAGCCAGGAGGCACCAGGCTGGACGGCACAGGCACAGAAGCACTGGGGCCCGTGCTGTGACTGGACCTAGCGAAGTGGAGACACAGGAGCGCCTGGCGGCATCTCGGCTTCACGGCGGGAAGTGGTGAGCTGAGCACAGACGCAGGGAGACCAGACAGGCATCTGGGCACCCCCCGTGACTTCCAAACCCTTGCTCGTCTTCCCTCCCCACGGCATGCCGTACACCTGTCGTCCCTCTCCCAGGTGCTCCCAGGTGAGGCCATCTCCACCTGGAAGGCAAGCTTGGGACCCTGCAGACCTGGGAGTGGGGTCCTGGTTGACCGCCTCTGTGTCAGGCCACCTCCACCCTCCTGCTCACTGAAGGAAACTTGAAGTCTAGTCCACCCGGCACTTCCAGGAGGACCCGTTTCCCCTCGTACTTCTCTGCACTAGAGCTGCCTCTGCCCGGCCCCAGGACGGTGGAGCATGAAGCAGCGCCCGAGGGGCTGGATGCCCGTGAGACATTAACTCTGCAGATTCCTCATGAAACCCAGGTACCAGGGTGCACTCCACACGGCAGGCGCACATCCTGCTGCTGACGTTAGCCTGTGTGCGTGTGACTGAGTGTGTGTGCATGTGTGTGAATGCATATGTTAGTGTGTGTATTGTGTGTGCATGTGAGTGTGTAAGTGTGTGTGTATATGCGTGCATTGTGTGGTGTGTTTGTGCATGTGCACATGCACTGCATGTGTGTTTGTGTGTGTGTATTGCTGCACATGTGTGTATTTGTGTAAATGCTGCCTGTGCATATGGAAACCACGATGTTGCCTGGAGCCAGTTTAGAGAAAAGAAAGAGAGGTCAGGTTGGGGGAGCTGCAGCCTGCTGGCCTGATGAAGACCCAAAGACCCCAGCAACCGTGGGCTGGCGGCTCTGGGGATGACCACCTGGCCTTGGGGTGGAGTGACAGCTGTGCTGAAGCTGGGGACTTTGGGCGTAGGGAAGCTGCCTCCAGTTGAGGCAAAGGCAGGTTTGTGCCTGGCCTAAAGGAAGCTCAGGAACAGAAGGGAGGGCTCCGCCCAGTCCCAGCCAGCCCAGCCTGCTTACACATCCCTGTGCAGGATCCCCTCCCATGCATCCCTCAGCTCGGGCCACCTGCTGCAGACAGGAGGAGGACGCCAACTCTTGAGTGCAGTGCTGAGGCTGTGGCCATGGCTGGATGGGCCAGGTGGGTCTGCAGGCTGCGTCACCTCTGGGCCCCGTGTCCTCAGGCAGCATGGGCAGTTTCCTCGTGGGTGAGTGAGGGCAGGGTGTGTCACCTTTACGAGGCTCCTGCAAGGATGAGATATGGTGCCAAGCAAGGGGTGGGTGCCAGAACACACAATGAGCACGTGCTGCACGGTGTGGGACCCACCGACACTCCCCGTGCCTTCTAACAGGCCCACCTCCTCTCCTCACCCCGGGTGTGATTATGGTCAGGAACACCCGCCCCTCAGCCTCACCTCCCACCACACACGCACACACTCGCACACTCACACATATTCGTGCTCACACATTCACATATATTTGTGCTCACGCTCATATACACACTCATGCACATTCACTGCACACATTCACTGACATGCTTTCATACCACACACTCATACACCCACACATATTCACGCTCACACACACTCACACACTTTTACACTCACTCACGCTGCCCCAGAAGACTGAGGCTATACCAAACGTCCAGGTGGAAAGTAGACCCATGAACTCTGTAGCCATGTGGGTGCAGTGTGGACACTGAGGGCATTTCTCAGGCCCATGAGCTGCAGGGGCAAAGCCAGTGATGCCAAGAGGGTGTAGACTAGAGTCCAGACCCAGGGCCACCGGACCCCCTTCCTGCTTGCTCCAGCGTTCTGGAACTATCCACCGTGTTCGCCCCCCGGATTAGCTGGATTGGCCCAAACTGGCTCTGGCCCCTGAGGGGTGTCAAGGTTGACAAAACACAAGTGAGTGACTGGGTTTCCCTCACCACTGAGAAACTGCAGCCTTGCAGACACAAAGCAGAGGAATATCCGTGACGACACATCACACATAGAAGAGCACAGCAGAGGGTCGGCACAGCCAAGGATCCCCGTGCATATGTGTTTTTATTATTGCTAAAAATAAGAGAAAGAAGTTAAACATAAGAAACAAAATGATTTCCGCAGGCCAAAGTGTCTGGATTTTAAGTTGCTTTTCCCATAACATTGTATTCTCTTTGTTAAATATTTAAAACACAGAAATGAGACAAATGGAGTTAAGTGTCCATGTGTCCGTGCAGACATGTGTGCATGAAATGGTATAGTAACATATTAATGTATGTAACTACTCTAGATTAATATTTACCCAAGGGTAAACGAAATAGCTTACAGAAGCATTAACAGTCCATTACTGATTACACAACGCAGTCTCTCAAAACGAAAGGAGCGTCAGGATCTGAAAGAAGTGGGTTACCACAGCAAAAATAGACGGTTCTGGCAATTCAAGCCAGCGCTGACCATTAAATGGGGTGCAGTAAATGAAGAGTCACCGCCTCTAGGATCCCCCGCTGTCTCTCCCTCCTCGGTTTACTCCACTCCTGGACGACGGTCCCCACCTCTGGACCAGGCAGCTGAGCCCACCGGTCAGCACTCGACTCTGTGTCCCCACTCGGGCCGTCTTCTGTCCCACACAGCTGGCATAGCACTGGCTCTCGGTGAGTGAACACACACTAACTCCTCAGTGAATCGCTGCCCATTTGAATGGCTGACTAGAGACTTGGGTGTTCCTCGTCTGTTTTGTTTCAGGAGGCATGGGTCCCAGGAACTCTATGAACCCATCAGTGGGGAAACACTTCAGAAAGCTCTGTTGGGTGCCTGTCCTTAGGGTGACCTGGTGATTGCTCCCAACCAATGCTTAGTGACTGGCGGATCTTCCAGGGCTCAATGCTGAAGGGTGGGCTCATCCAACCGCTCATGCACTGCTCGGGATCTACGCACCGCTTTGAACAGGGTGCTGGAGATTCTGGACACTCAGAAACCCCTGCCATCTTCCTTGGACCTCTGGAGGCTCAGAGCCGCTGGGAGACGGAGTGACAGGCAGCCCCCTCAGACCCATAGGAGCTGCTGCGCTCTCAGGCTGAGTGGTCGCCCACATGTCGAGCTGAACACCTGCACCACAGTCACCTGTGCGCCACTCAAACCCACGCGACCCACATCCACAGTGGAGTCTGACAGCTGTGAGCGGAGAGAAGAAGCAAATGGGAGAGACCTGATTCTTAGACATTAATGTCACAGATCCTCTTGAGATGCTGATGGAGCTACAGACCCCATCCCTGGAATTATTCCTTTACTAAGTGCTCAAACATTAAGTTATGTTTTAAACTATATCAATTATTATTGATTACGTAATTACATATATTTTGATATACAATATTAATTTTTAATATGCAATTTAGGCATCCCACAGAGATCAAACTTAGAGCCCCCATCTAAGGAAAACCAAGCCCACAGACTGGATGCTCAGTGTCAGGGAGAGAGATTTTTTTTATTAACTTAAACTCTGGGGCTATCCCTCAAGTCATCCAGGAAAAGGAGTTCCTGAAGGATTAGATTTAAGAAAAATAGTCTGCCTCTATTTGGGGTACAGCAGCAAAGTGAGAGATTGTGTTGAAAAAAGGTCTCTTGCTACCTTGGACAGGTGGGCATGACCGAGATAGGGTGTGTGTCTTCCTTCACTCCTCCAAGAATCTCTGCCGGCAGGAGGGTTCTGGGCCCCAGGAAGGCACCTGGAGGGAGAACTCAGCCTCCTGGTTTTGTTAAAGCTTCCTTAAAGCAACCTGACGTGCTGTCACCTCACCACCAGCCGGTCTCCACGGCTTCACTCAGTGGAAGCCCGCTCCTTGCCCACACGACGTCTGAAGGGAGCGTTTTTATTTTCCAGGCTGATTCAGGGACCCAAGCTCTTCCATCCTGTACCTCCTCACTCGAGACTTCCAAGGTCACAGCAGAAGAAAGAAAATGGAGCAGGTGCACCAGCTCCCCAGCCCCTTATCTGAACGTGACCCCCACATTGGCATCAGTCACGTTCCCTCAGCTGGACTGGTCACAGGCCACCCCTGCCTGCCCAGGATGATGTGACCAGGAGCAGAAGTAGAAATGGCCAAACAGCCTCTGTCAGCTCAGACGGTGACAACGACAGAGGGCAGTTACTGTCCTTGTTCCTGCACAGCCCTCTGCGCACCCTGCATGGGTGGCTCCACATCCACCACTATCTGTTCCCGTGGGCCTCACCACGTGCCCATTGCTTCCTGCCATCCCGGCCACCGTCCACTCCAGGCTCACACCTGGTTCCACCAGGCTCACCTTCTGCTGGCCGAGGCCCAGCCTAACGGAAGACGATCTCTTCTCTAGGAGCCTTAAGGGGGAGTTCCTGACACTCACATCTCGTTGGGGGCTCTCAGGGTAAAGATGAAAGGTTCTTTCCGAAGCCTCCCACCCTTCCTAGTTCTCATTTCCCAAGTCTCATGACCTGAATTTCTCCACTTGGCTGCACATCTGTTGGACAATGTGCACGCGGCCCGACTCATCGAAGAGACAGCTGCAGCGCCATCCACCAGGGACAAGCAGGGAAAAGGGAGAGGAGCTCACGTTCGGATCAGGAATCACCTCCTTGACACAGTTTGTCTTCCACGAGAACTGACTGAAGACCTGCCACATGCCCCACAACGCTGACTGTCCTCATGGGGCTCAGGGTCCCTGGCAGAGACAGACGGACACACACGTGTGGTTTCTGTTGTGTGCGTGTGCTGCTGCTGCTGGGGTGGAGTCCACAGGTCTGAGACGGAAGCATCCAACAGGGCTCTTCATGCGCCTGGGTGCGGAGGGGGGCTAGCTCAGGACAGCCTTCTAGAAGGCCACACTCACTTCTCAAGTTCTTGCAACCCGACCACCAGAGGAGACCACCGTGGCCAAGTCACCAACAGTCGTCTAAAGGCCAAATCCAAAAGCCGGTCTCAACCGGCATCTAAACCACAGTTTCCAATGATTTGCAAACCACACGTGGGTCTCCCTCCACCTCAACCACCGGCATCTAACAAGGCAATTTCCACGCGGCCTCCTGCTTGGCCTGATCCTCAACAACAGGCTTTCATTTTGTTATGATTTCTGTTGTGCTGTCTTCCTGGTGGAGACCAAGGTAACCACTTCTGAGGATGTGCCCTTGATGATGACACTTGCCATTGATAGGGACTGCTCAACAGGAGACCCAGACAGTTCTGCCGGTCACTGGACTGGCATCTACTCAGACAGGCCAGTACCTGGGCCGCATTGGGTCTTCAATTACTTAACACTTTCAACATCGCCTCCTATTCCTATGCTGAGGACAGAGAGTGGACATAACTAATTACTATAAAAGCAGTGGCGTTGAACTACGCGGGCTTTTGTTCAGTGCGTTTGTTCATCTGCTTCTAGCTGGTCAGAGCAGGCATGAGGCCAACCTGATTTGGGATTAGAATGGCCCCAAACAGTGCAAGGGGTCCACCCCCAACACCGAACCCCCAGGAAGTGGTCCTGGTGCTGCAGGGAGCATGCATTTTAGTAGGTTTACCATGGAGTCTGGTGACAACCTTCCCCCCATGCCTCCAATGACCTGTTTACATACCCTAGTTCTATGGGAAAGGAGGGCTCCCTCGGGAAAACCACCTGCTATTCACAGTTAGCATTCAGACACACGATCTGGGAGAACGATAGGAACAGACTTCAAAAGGGGCGACGGGACCTGGGAGTAGGAGAGACCCTGGTATGTCCGGCCAGATGGAGAGTGAGGCCTGGCGTCAGATGAGAGCAATGGTGCTGGTGGGATTTGTGTGAACTGCCCCAAACCTGCCCCCATAAGACGCACATCTCCAGAGCATGTACGTGCACACACACACATACACAATACACATGCACGCAGAGACATACATGTTCAGACATATGCGCTCACACATGTGCTCACATGTGCATGCACACACCTCTACATGTGGGCATACGTGCTGTATGTGCACTGCAAGAGCCATTTCCATAAAACCTGTATCCTCTGGAGCCCGAGTCACTCTCCTGCAGGGACCCCCACCTAAGGCACAGCTCGTTTTGGAAGAGGCTGCCGAGGGGTCAGTCCTGTGAAGCATGAAAGACTCGGCACTGGGATGAGCCTGGAAGGCTCTACACCTTCATGGGAACAGGGCTGGAGCAAGAAGCCTGTGCAGTAGCCGAATCCAAGGGCAGTGACTCCTCTCAGACTCAGAGGCCAGGGGGTGGCCCTCTGGTGGGTGACAGGGGATGGTGGCCTCACTCTTGCACATGCTACACGTAGGAGTGCTGGTTCCACACAGTTACTCAGTATTTCTCCTCCTCAGCTGAATTTCAAGGAATGACAGGAAAAAAGTGGGAGCTCCCACCATGCAGAGCAGAAGAAGCCAATGCTGGAGGGAAGAGCTGGAGGCCTTCGCTCAGCAGCGCAGAAGAGACGAATGACGCTCTCCCACCTGCTCATGCGAGGGCCAGGCATATGCACAGAGGACGATGGGAGAGCAGGGCCAGGCGTGAGTGGGTAGAGATGGCAGGGAGGAGCAGGGGCCTGCTGCAACATCAGCGACGGCCCTAAGCACAACCTCCTCGACCTCAGGGGGCTGAGCAGTCAGATAAAGATCCCCTGAAGCTCTTTCTGAAACTGCCATCTGCAGTCCGGCACCATGGGGGATCCCAGACACGAAAGAAGAACCCGATGTTAGACAGACAAGCGCAGGGAGGAAGAATAAGTCGCCTGCAAAGGACGTACAAAAATGTCTCTGACGAGGAGCCCAGAGTAAGTCAAAAGCAACCATATTAAGGACTCATTATCATTTACTATGTGTAAAGTCATAAAAGTTTTCTTTATTCCATTTGATAACTGGTGGGTTGAATAATAGGGCCCCTGCCCCAAATACGTCCACATCCTAATCCCCAGAACCTATAACTATGAGACCTTACATGGCATAGGGGACTTTGCAGAGGGAGTAAGTGAAGGATCCTGAGATGAGAGACCATCCTGGGTTATCTGGGTGGGTAGGACGTAATCACAAGTGTCCTTATAAGAAGGATGCACGAGGTCGGGCAGAGAGGAGGCCATGAGACACGGAAGCAGAGGTTCGTGGTGCACTTTGAAGGTGGAGGAGGGGCCACAAGCCAGAGAACGTGGGCTGCTGCTAGAAGCTGGAAAAGCAGGAAATGGATTCTCCCTGGAGCTTCCAGAAAGAACCAGCCCTGCGGCCACTTGGACTTTAACCCAGCGAGACAGACCCTGGACTTCTGACCTCCAGAATGTAAGACTAAATCTGTGCTGTTTTAAGCCATAAGGTTTGTGATTATTACAGCATCAACAAGAAACTAATACTTTACTGCTTACTGCTTTATTTTACTGAACAGTAAAAAATGATTTAACAAAATCTATAATGACTTTCATAGGTTCACATTCAACCTTAGACCCCTAACCCTACTTTTTCTATAGGATTTTCTGGTTTTCAGCTACAAATTTTCCTGTCATGAAGATTTACAGAAACTTAACCCGTCGACTCAGGAAAGGAATCCTTCCGTGACCGTTCTTCAGTCTCCTGTATTTTATCCGAGATAAATCTCTATTTTCACAGGTCCCCATTCTTCACCCAAAAAGGGGGTAATATTGGTAAGACAAAGCTTTAGTGCGTTGTTATTGCAAACTCCTGGAGAGAAACTGGGCAAAGCAGACTTGGCCTGATCTAGTCACACTTCACACGTGGCAAACTCGGGTCTCAGAACCCATGGAGAAGAATTTTGCACGTGCTTCCCATCTTTGCTCACGACATTTTCTCTTTTGCAGCTTGGGGGAGGACTCAGGTCTGCTGTATGCTGTTCCCTTCCTACATCTGCCTCTTTACACTGCACCCGGGGGCAGGAATGGTGCTGGAATACTGACCAACAGCCCTAATGACAAGTAGCCACTGCCTCGCACGCCCTAGCTGCCCCTCCACGCCAGCCTGCACTCCATCTTCCACGGGCACGTATCCTGGAGGAAAGGCCGCACGGTCAGGCTTTTGGCTATGGGTCTGCTCCATTTATGGGTACGTTTCCCGGGGGTTGCAAGGCGAGCTGTGACTGAAATACCAGTGCATGCTCCTTCCAGGTGGGAGGAAGGAGCACAGGAAAAGGATCAGGCTTGAAGGGGAAGATGGTGAGTTCAGAATTGGACATTTTAAGTTTGAGATGTCTTGTGTTATCTAAGTAGAGATAACCAGTACTCTTAAATACACCTGGATCTCCAGAGAGAGATCTGGCGCAGAAATATAGATTTGGGAGCCATTAGCATATAGTTCTTAATTAAAACTATAGGAATGGATGGGATAACCCAGGAAGAATGTGTAGTTACAAGAAAAGGTGGTCAAGGATGGAATTTGGGGAGATGCCAATGTTAAGACACAGGCAGAAGAAGAGCATTAGAACGATCAAAGAGAGTAGTGTTATGGAAACTGAAAAAGGAGAGACTTTCAACAGAGAGAAGGTGGATCAAAAACTCCTACAACTGAGAAACCTGTTGGATTTGGCAACTAGAGTGGTCATAGTGGGTCTGGCAAGAGCAGTGATGGGGAGGGGAGCCACATGGAGGTGGACTGGGAGGGATGGAGGTGGGAAGGCAGAGGAGCCAATGCAGACTACTCAGAATAGAAGAGACTTCAGCCCATTTCTATAACGAGAGGAGAAGCCAACCCTTCCTGTGGTTAGACACGGGGGGAGAGAAAGATGGGTCTTAATGGATTTGTTTGTAGATAGAGCGACATGTGCAATATGCCTCCTGTGTTAGAAAAACATCTTTCCATCATGGTAGTTGTATCGATGTTGTGCCTTATTCAGAAACCATCTCTAGTAGATTTTCCTGAGCTTATTGCCCTGAGAAATTGGAAGTCCTGCATTCTCCACCTGACATCATTTGCCTCCTGATCTGATGCAATAGGGAGCATGGAGCATCCCCTTCAAGGACTCTTGCCAAAAAGAGAGAACCTGAATCTCACCAAATTAGGGTAGATCTAACTACTGATTTGTAGGAAACACAGAGAAGAGAGGAAAACACCACAAGGATCCAATCAGCAAAGTCCAGAACGTAGAAACTTCTACAAGAAAAATAACCTTGGGCTGGCCCCGTGGCTTAGTGGTTAAGTGCACACGCTCCGCTGCTGGCAGCCCTGGGTCGGATCCCGGGCACGCACCGACGCACCGCTTCTCCGGCCATGCTGAGGCCACGTCCCACATACAGCAACTAGAAGGATGTGCAACTATGACATACAACTATCTACTGGGGCTTTCAGGAGAAAAAGGAGGAGGATTGGCAATAGATGTTAGCTCAGAGCCAGTCTTCCTCAGCAAAAAGAGGAGGATTAGCACGGATGTTAGCTCAGGGCTGATCTTCCTCACAAAAAAAAAAAAAAGAAAAGAAAAATAACCTAGTTTCTTCAATAAAAATGTTTTTTAAAGGGGTAGGAAACTGCCAAGGACTAAGGCACATCTCCCCAAATGCAATAGGTGGAACATGTGCAGAGTCTAATTCAAACACTCCCGTGGTAAGAAGACCTTCGTGGAACACGAGGGAAAGACTGAACACAAGCTGGCCGTTCGTTGACACTTGGCAATTATTATCAGTTCGTTTAGGTGAGGTAAGGGGTAACGTAAAAAAGAATTTATTTGTTAGCATTATGAAATAAATGGATGAAATTATATGTTGTCTGGGATTCATTTTAAAATATGCCCACCAAAAAATCTGTGGGGGTGTAGCTGAAGCAAGAATAGGAGAATGTCACTAGTCCTTGAACATGGTGACAGAGCTCACTATCCTTCTCTCTTTACTTTGGTGTATGTTTGAGAATTTTTAAGATAAAGGGTTTAGAAAGAAATGGGTTTATTGTTACCACTGCCACTGACCTCTGTGTGGTTTTCATCACCCAATGTCCCCTTTGTCCACACAGATGACCACATCCCATTTCCCCAGTGCTCCCTTCTCCAGGGACCCCAGACAACAGCCCTGACCGCAGTGTCACATTATAGGAAATTGCCACCCACACAGACACTTGCCCCTCTTACATAGTCCTTCT